>NW_024871040.1:4947500-5554166 GCF_019054845.1 Dipodomys spectabilis | reverse complement strand
GATTAAAGACCTTAACATTAAACCTGAATCTCTGAAACTACTGCAGGACAGAGTAGGAGAGACACTTGAACTAATAGGCACAGGAAGGAACTTCCTGAACAGAGTCCCAGGGTCACAACAAGTTGGAGAGAGACTCGACAAATGGGACTACCTTAAAATAAAAAGCTTCTGCACAGCTAAATCTATCGCAACTAAGCTAGAAAGACAACCAACTAATTGGGAAAAAATATTTACCAGCAATATATCAGACAAGGGGTTAACATCCTGTATATACAGGGAACTCAAGAAACTAATCCCTCCCAAACCTAACAAACCAATTACTAAATGGGCAAGGGAACTAAAGAGGGACTTCTCAAATGAAGAAATAAAAATGGCAAAGAAACACATGAGGAAATGTTCATCATCCCTGGTGGTGAAGGAAATGCAAATAAAGACAACCCTGAGATACCACCTTACCCCAGTCAGAATGTCCCACATCCACAAATCAGCCAACGACAAATGCTGGAGGGGATGTGGAGAAAGAGGAACCCTATTACACTGCTGGTGGGAATGTACACTTATACAACCACTTTGGAAAGCAGTCTGGAGGGTCCTTAGAAAGCTAAAGATTGACCTCCCTTACGACCCAGTCATACCACTTCTAGGCATCTACCCTGAACAACAGGAACCAATATACAAGGACACGTGCACCTCCATGTTTATTGCAGCACTGTTCGCAATAGCTAGGATATGGAAACAACCTAGGTGCCCCACCACAGATGAATGGATCCAAAAATTGTGGTATCTATACACAATGGAATATTATGCAGCCATTAGAAATGACAAAATAATGGCATTTGCAGGGAAATGGATGGAGCTAGAAGGAATCATGTTGAGCGAGGTTAGCCAAGAACGAAGAGACAAATGGTACATGGTCTCCCTCATAAGTGGATGCTAAATCCAAAAGGTTAGGTGATACGACAAAACTAACAGGACTTAAGAAACAAAGAACTCCCGCTCATCTGGTTGAACCACTACTAAATATCCTCATGCTGCTGATCACAAATATGGTATATAACATGTGAACACTGTTATATATTACAGACTGTGGTAGACAATTTGCTCCAGGGAAGTTAGAATGAACTTGTGACTTTGAAATTATGTAATCATTTAATCACAATCAAAAAAAAAAAAAAAAAAAGAACCTCGGGGAAGGGAGGGAGGGAGGGGATGGTAGGGGGAAAACAATGGAGGGGGTAACAATGTTCAAGAGGAAGTGTACTCATAACCTCACTCATGTAACTGTAACCCTCTGTATAGTAGCTTTACAATAAAAAAAAAAAAAAAATTCTAAAAAAAAAAAAAAAAGAATCTATTTGGAAAACAGCACTAACTACTCAGGAGGCTGAGGTCTGACTATGATGGTTCAAAGCCAGCCTGGGAAGGAAAGTCAATGAAACTCTTTATCTCCAATTAAACACCAAAAAGCTGGAAGTAGTACTGTGGCTCAAATGATAGAGCACTAGCCTTGAGCACAAAAGGTCAGAGGTAATGCCCAGGCCCTGAGTTCAAGCCCTAGAACTGGCACAAAAAAAAAAATCAATTTGGAACTGGACACAATGGCTCATGCCTGCTAACACTAAGCTACTCAGGAGGCTTACATGTAGAAAGTCACACAGTTCACAGCCAGGTCTGGCAAAAAGTTCATAAAATCTCAACCAATTAGAAAGATAGGTGTGGTGGTATACAACTGTCCTCCCAGCTCTGTGAAAAGCATAATGAGATGGACTAAGGTCTACAATAGCCCTGGAAAAAAAAGAAGGCCCTATTCAAAAATGAACAAAAGCAAAAGAAGGCTGAGGGCATGGCTCAAGTGATAGAGTGCCTGCCTAGCAATACAGGCCCTGAGTACAAACCCCAAGACCACCATATAAATTTTTTTGATAGGCTTGGTGATATATGTATGCAATCCCAGCTACTGGTGGTTCAAGCCTATAATCCTAGCTACTCAGGCTGAAATATGAGAATCTGAGATTCAAAACTAAGCTGGGCAAACAAATCCAAGAGACCCTCTTATCTCCAATTAACCAGCAAAAAGCCAGAAGTGGAGGTGTGGGGCTCAAATAGCCTTGAGTGAAGAAGCTAAGGGACAGTACCTGGGCCCTGAGTTAAATTCCACAGACTGGCACCAAAAACAGTTTGGCTGGAGTACGTAGGAAAGGCAGCCACAGATAGACCGTAGGTAGGTAACAAACGCTCACTGGATAAGGACAGGCCAAGGCTAAGGTAGAATGGGACTTTGAGGAGGCCCCTGCCTGATGCCACTTGCTGTTCTAACTCTATCCCAGCATCCTTTCCTTCTTTCTTTACTCCTCACAAAGTCTTTAGCCAAAGACTTTGGCTAAATGCAGACAGTGTCCAGTACTACCTACGAGGCTCTGGACCTTCACAATGCAACTGTTTCTAGGTGACATGAGGTTGCTGGAAATGATCAGGACTCCCAATGTGATCTTTCCAACTTAGCATCCACATCATTCAATGTTCAAACTCTCTGGCCTACCAAGCCCCAATTACTAAGGAACAAAAATAGCTCTCCCATGTTTATTCATCAAAACTATGTATAACTACCATAACTGCTGCACTGAGCTTCTGAACAGCTAAATAACCAACATCATGATGAATTCATGTCATTCCATCCATTCACTTTGTGAATTGGGGGAGAGGGATGGAGCTACATTAAAGCAGCTCCACAGTAGAACACTTGTCTATACATAAAGCCTTGGGTTTAATTCCTAGAACAGAGAAGAGAAATTATTTGACTCAACTTATTACCTAAGCCCATACCTGAGACCCTGGGAACTGAAGACTGAGAACAGCTTCAAGCTCTGCTCTGGTAAGAGTGATCTGATAAGAGTGATCAGGCTGCTGATGCTGCCTGAAAGCCCAAAACAGGCCTAGCCACCATGTACCTTATAATCACTCAGAAACCTTTGCAAACATACCGCTATTGGGGCCCACCTACCCCAAGGGATGCCAGACAATTGGTCCAGTTGAAACACAGGTAATAGTATTTTTTAAATCTTCAGGTAAACTCATTGGCCAGAAAACAGAAAGAATACAAGAGCCTGGACAAAACATCCTGGCAGCAGTCTCAGGATGAGGTCCAGAAGGAAGCATATATAGTCCTTTTTTTTTTTTTTATCTGCAAGGGAATATGGGATGGGGCTCATTCAGGGTCTCCATTCTCAGCCATCACTCATGATTGCTGTTGCCAAAGCACTTTTGAGAATGGATATATTCTGAATGGGAGCCACCAATCCTTTAAGGTCAGGTGCCATCCTCAACAAGGAAACCGAGCCTTGGGAAGTTACAGGACTTGTTCAAGGTCATATAATAGGAGGAAGCAGCATCAGGATTTAACCCCAGACCTTCAGATTGAATCACAGCCCTTCCAAATCATCAGCTGCCCACACCCCTGCATTGTTGAGCTGGGGTTGGGGGAGCCTGTAGAATCATCAGACTGGAAAGTGCTCTGCTAGCATCCAAGGCACATCGTAATCTTGGGAGCACTGGGTTTCAGGGAGGAATTGATGTTAGCTACACCAGTGCCCTTGCTGAGTCACAGCCAGGTGTCAAACATCTTGTGGCCACCATAAGTACCAAAATTATCTGTTCTCTTGTGACATAGCATTTGCTAGAATCCACCCCCCTTCCAAGGAGAGGGTAAGACCCGCTCTGGGTCTCACCCTGCTCTGGGATCCCCTACCCTCACCCTTCATCTTCAAAGCAATCCTCCAGACTTTCTCTGCTCTGTTAAATTGTTCTGCTTGTCCTTGGTCCCTGACCATGCAGAGATTCTCTTTTTCCCCCTCTACCACATCTACTTTTTTTTTTTGTCAGTCATGGGGCCTGAACTCTGGGCCTGGGCGCTGTTCCTCAGCTATTCAGCTCAAGGCTAGTGCTCTTCCACTTAAGGCACAGCGCCCACTTCCGGCTTTTTGTGTGTATGTGATGCTAAGGAATCGAATCCAGGGCCTCATGCATGTAAGGCAAGCACTCTACCACAGAGCCACTTTCCCAGCCCCCACATCTACTTTTGAATCCATTTTCTGCAACCAGCTCCAGCTGCACTGATTTTGCCTTGTTGGAAAGTTCCAGGCTTAGGCCTGATTTCATCTGGTATTTTTTTTTTTTTTTGGGTCCAGTCATGGGGCCTGAACTCTGGGCCTAGGCGCTGTCCCTCAGTTCTTCAGCTCAAGGCTAGCGCTCTACCACTTGAGCCACAGCGCCACTTGCGGCTTTTTTCTTTTTGCTTATGTGGTGCTGAGGAATCGAACCCAGGGCCTCAGGCATGCAAGGCAAGCCACCTTCCCAGCCCCTCATCTGGCATTTTCTTGAGACTAACTCAACTCTTTTCCTCAATGTTTATACTTCCTTTGGACTCTGAGAAGAGTGGAAGAGAGGGTAAAATGAAATCTCATAGGCTTGGGAGTCAAATATGAGAATGAGAGGACTGAAGCCAGCTCTGTGTGCGTGGCTTGCCTCCCAGTAGTCCCACCATTCCTTTCGTGTGAGAAACTTGCTGAGTGTGGCAAGCTTAACAAGATGCCTTCCTGCCAGTGGGGACGTCCAGAAGGGCCTCATGGGCCTTTGTTCTCAGGGAGACAGGTAGGGTCAGAGAGGCAAAGCTATGTAAAGGCTTCCAAGTGATGATGGATATTCCCCTTCTCCAGATTTCCACTAGCATGGATTTTCTGATGGCGGCTAAGGTGTAAGCTTCCTTGGAAAGACTTGCCACACAGATTACATCCATAGGGCTTCTCTCTGGAATAGGTTTTATAATGCTCAATGAGAGCCAACCTGTGTCTGAAGGCTTTGCCACACTCACAGGTGTACGGCTTCTTGCCAGGATGGATCCTCTGGTGCTGAATCCGTGCAGAGCTGTGGCAAAAGGTCTTGCCACAGTGACAACACTCATAGGGCTTTTCCCCAGTGTGGATCCACTGGTGCTCGATGAGTGAGGAACTCTGGCTAAAGGCCTTCTCACACTTATGACATTTGTAGGGTTTCTCACCAGTGTGGGTCTTCCAATATTCGATGAGGTTGGAGCTCTGGCTGAATGCCTTCCCATGTTCTTCACACTTGTAAGGTTTCTTCCCTGTGTGAATCCACTGGTGCCGGATGAGGTAGGATCTGTGACAGAAGGCTTTCTCACAGAGGTCGCATTCATGAGGTTTCTTAAGGATGTGGATTTTCCGATGCTGGCTAAGGCCTGAACTCTGGATGAAAGCTTTCCCACATTCCTTACACTGAGAAGATCTCTCTCCGGTATGAATTCTCTCATGTTTTCGGAGACTAGAGCTCCAGCTGAAATCCTTCCCACATTCCCTACACTCATAGGGCCTCTTCCCTGTGTGGATTTTCTGGTGTTGGGTGAGGGCTGAGATCTGGCAAAAGGCTTTCCCACACTCTTGGCATTGGTAGGGCTTCTCCCCAGTGTGGATGACCAAGTGTCAGAGAAGGTGGGAGCTCTGGCTGAAGGCCTTTCCGCACTCATTACTAGCATAGGGCTTAGTGGGATGCAGGCTTCTGTGAGGTGCATTGAGTCGTGACTTACCCTGCCTGCTTCCTCTTCTCCACTGTGGATTATCCGAGAGACACTGGAGTTGGATTTCTGAAGTAAAGTTTGGACAAGTGGATCCTCACCTTGAGATCTGCCTCCAAGGGTAATCCTCTGATGAAATGGGGCTTAAGCACAGGTGGAAATTCCCCCCAAAATCCTCCCATTCCACATCTTGCTCTCCAAGAGGAATCTCCTTGTAGATGACAGCCATTTGCTCCAAGCCTCCTTCATGAAGAAAAGAATTCCCTAGATCCTCACCTGGGAAAAGTTCTTGATGAATCTCTAACTTGTTCTCAAATATAAAGGTGTTATCAAATTTGCTTGCTGGGGGAACCTCCGTTGTGAATCTGGTATCGCTGTCAATAATCAGATATCTGTAAAACACTCTTCTTTGGGCCATACTTTTCCATGATAAGTCTATAGTAGAAAAGACCAAATGATGGTAAGACACAACCTTTCCCTGAGAGGATGAATTAGAGGCAAGTTTCACTTACCTAAAGCAACTACAAGGAAGAAAGGCACAACCAAGGGTCACATCATGGTGTCTAGACTGGTTTACAAGGAGGAGTAAAAACAAGAAGTAAAGCCATTGCGGAATAGGGGGAAAAGGCTTCTGCCATTAGATGACAATGATGCTGTGGGTGGCTTTTGTTAGGAAAGATAGAGGACATATTCCTCCTACCTTAGGTTAACAGCACCACTGCCAGACAAAATCCTACACCCTCTCTAGTTTTTATCCTACCAGCCTGGCCTCACCAGTTCCTGAGGCCTCATGCCAGGAAGGGATCTCTGCCCTCTGTCCTCACTGTCACGAAGCAAGCAGCTCAGGTCTCAGAGTGACACCCCAGAACGTGTTCAATACTTGCTTCCTAACCAACTGCTTCTCTGGTCCTCACTCTATATGGACACTAGAAGCAAGTATCCAAAACATAAGCCTGATCTGCATCACGTTTCTTCTCAGGATCTCTTGGTAATCACACTACTTCACAAGGTCCTTCCTTTCTGGCACTTTCAGCCCTGTCTCTAGCTCTCACTTTTCCAACCTACTCACCAATTCATTTGCACTGCTTTTACCTTCTCCTAAAAAGTCCTTGTCCTGTTCTCAGATTGCCACTAGGTGGTCCTTCCACATTCAATCCAAATCTTTCCCTTTCTCTGAACCCTAAGACTCTGGACTATCTCAGATATATTCCCCCACCCACCCCTTTTTCCCTGAGAGCTGAGAGGCTGGATACAGTCTGTCACACATTTACAAGACTCTTTGCTTAGGGACATCTCCCTAAGGACAAGCATTAGGTACTAATAGGAATTCCCAGGATCCAACACAACACAATCCCAGCACACTACACTGGAGAATAAATGACCCAAGAGAAGAAAAGCCATTTATTTTTGTGCTACAACTGACTGTCATACGTCTTTTTTTTTTTTTTTTGGTCATGGGGCCTAACTCAGGGCCTGAGCACTGTCCCTGAGCTCTATCACTCAAGGCTAGTGCTTACTACTTTGATACACAGCTCCATTTCTAGTTTTCGAGTAGTTAATAAGAGATAAAAGACTCACAGGGACTCTTCTTCCTGGGCTGGTTTTGAACCATGATCCTCAGATATCCGTCTCCCAGTTAGCTAGGATTACAGATGAGAGCCACCAGCACCCAACACATCTTTTTTATTATTATTATTGTTATTATTATTATTATTAAAATAACTGTCTAGAAAATGTAAATAAGTAAAACAGACAGAAAGCAGATCTGGTCCAATGGACAGGGCATTTTAGAGGGAATAAAGGAAGGAGGTTGGAACACTTCATTCTGCCCTCCACTCTACTTCAGAGAGCCTCTCAGAGTCTCACTGAGAAATGGAGCTGAATAAACAAGAAGTTGTTAGCTACTCAGGAGACTGAGATCTGAGGATCAAGTTCAAAGCCAGCTCAGGCAGGAAAATCCATCAGACTTATCTCCAATTAACCATTAAAAAGCTGGAGGTAGAGCTGTGGCTCAAGTGGTACAGCACTATCTTTAAGTTTTGGGAAAAAAAAAAAAAAAGCTCAGGAGCTGTACTCAGGCTCTGAGTTCCAACCCAGAACAGACACAAGGGAAAAAAAAATTTTTGTTAAAGGATGTGATAATAGCACTTACTACTGAGCACCTACTATATGCTAGGGAGTACTAGAAATTCCATAAACATACCTCATTTAATTCTCACAGTTTTACATGAAGGTATTATGCTATCAATTACTTAGGCTTAGAGAAAAAGGCTCATAAACAAACTAAAAAACATCATACTAAATGACTCAGAATAGACATAATGGAACTTGCTGCAATTTGGAAGTGACCTTTTTAATGTTTCAGCCAGTAGAAAAGCCATGGATGGAAAAGCACACAAGTCAAATACCCTCTTTGATTAGGCTGAGGCCAGCTCAAGGGTAGTGTTTGTCTAGCATGCAGAAGGCCCTGGGGTCAAGTCAATCCCCAGCAATGGGAGAAAAAAAAATCTTTTCCACTCCTGTTACCCCACCCCCTCCTTCAGCAGCACAGTCTCTGAGGTCATCAAACCCAGTAGCCTCCCCCTATATCCCCCATGTCCCATTTCACCCAGGTTTTCTTCTTCAAGTTCCATTCTTTCTCTATCTGACATAGAACTTTACTTTCCATAGTGAGTGTAACTATGGGCACCCCTTTAACTGTCTGGCTAGCATTACATTCTTCACCTACTTGCCCTGGGTTTCTAGCTCCCAACCTTTCCTGCCAGTTCCTCCTAAGGTGGCAAATGCTGCCAACTATGCATGGCACCAGGACAGATTTTGGGTTCCATCAACTGGGACTTCAGAACTCAGCATCAGCATCCAATGGCCTTATTTCCAAATCTCTCTCTTCCAAGGCTCACTTTCCCACCCTATCTGGCATTGTTCACCAAGGCTACCTTCTCAAATCCAACTTGTCAAAAGTTGCAAATTGGCAGCTTAGGAATCCTGCCACACAGACACATTTTGCTTGGCTCTTCAAGAGTTAAGCTTCCCCAGTTTCCTTAAAATCAAGTAGATTTCCCCTCACCCCCCCCCTCTTTCCCTTCCTCCCTCCCTTCCTTCCTCCCTCTGTCTTTTCCTCAGTCTCTCTGTCTTTCTGGATTTAACTGGGGCTTAATCTCAGGTGCCAGGTGTTGTCTTTAGCTTTTTGCTCTACCACTTGAACCACAATCCCACTTCTGACTTTTTGGAGATGTTTCACACTTTCCTGCCTAGGCTGGATTCAAAAGTCCATCCTCAGATTTCAGCCTCCTGAGTATTACCAGAACCAGTAGCGCCTGGCTTTCTTGTTTCCTTTTGAAAATTAAAAGATTTAGCAAAGTGAATCCACTCTTTCACTAACTCTGAAAGCTTTGAGTTGGCCTCAATCCTCCATCCCCACTTTCTTTTATTCCCTTGGATGTGTATGTGTGTGTGTGTGTACATGTGTGTACCAGGGCTTGAACTGGGAGCTATCCTTGAGCTTCTTTTGCTCAATACTAGCACTCTACCACTTGAGCTACAACTCTTATTTTCAGCTTTTGGCAATTTAGTGGAGATGAGTCTCAGAGACTTTCCTGCCAGGTCTAGCTTGGAACAGAGATCCTCATATCTCAGCCTCCTGAATGGCTAGGATTACAGGCAGTAGCAATTTCCTGGGTTTCTGAAAGGTTTCCCCCCCCCCCCCCAAATTTTCCAACCCTCTGATTCCTCCTTCTTGATGGGTTGCAATTCTTTCTCCATTTAACCTGTTAAATTCTGTTTTCCAAGGTTCCCTTTTTGGTAATTTTCCTATTCCCACTATGTAGCCTCTACACCCAGAACTCGCTGCTCTAGATAAAAAGTTGCCACTACTTTATCTGTCCCCAACAATGTGTTAAATGTCTCCTGACTATATACATTCAAAGGTCTGGGACCCTTTGCTTCCCACCACTCTGTGCCTTCCCCCAACACCTCCTGCATCGTTCGCCCCATCCTTCAGGTGGTCCCCAGTGCCTGGGACCCCGGAAAAATACTCAGTGCAGTCAGGATTTCCCAGCCAGGGGCCGGCGGGTGTCCAACCCGCACACGCTGCGGGTGAGACGACGCGGTTCCCGGGACCGGCTTCGCACGGATTGGGCACATTGGCGCCCAGAGCCAATCGAAGGAAGTGATCAGGCAGGATTCGGGTCTTCCCGGTGGACACGGGGGTCACTCACCTGGGGCGGGCCGCAGGCAGGCGGAGCGGGGCCTCACCTGCGTAACCGCACCCCGCGGCCGAAGCGGCCCCGCCTGGCAGAGGCTGGCGCGGAACCCCCTGCGGCCCAAGCCCTTGGAGCCCCGCCCCCAACCCGCGGGCTTCCAGAACCGCTCTAGGCCTCGCGGAGGTCCAGGTGTCTCGGTGGTCTTGCTATTCCCCGGCCTAACAACTGTCGGTGGCCCAGAGCCTCCGGTCGTCCCTAAAGCGTTTGCTAGCCATGGGGGACAACACACCTGGGCTAGCGTTTCCTGGCGCGCAGAGGAGGAAACTCAGGCTGGGAAAGAGCAGTCTAGAGTCTGGCACCTGGCGCTGCTGGGCACCAGACTACCTGGGAGCTGGAGTTGGAAGTTCCCCAGAGCTGTGTACCCGCACAGGCCGGGGGTCCTGTTTGCATTCAGTCGGCTTTGAAAGGTAGCCCTGGTCCCGGAGTGGGAGGTGAAAGGGTGAAGACCCAAGAGATGGCTAAGTGTAGGCAGAACCCTCTTCCTACCCTTGAGCAGCCCAACGCTGCTCCATAGATGAGACCCCTCTTAGAGGCACCAGGAAGAATGATGGATGTGTTGCGCATTTGGGTTTGGGTTATTTTTCTGGGGATAGAACCTAGGGCCTCATACACACTAGGACAAATAGTCTACCACTGATCTATACCCTCCCCCCCACCCCACCCCCAAGGGATGTTTTTGAAACTACACAAACCTCTATACCAGACACTCAGCTCTACTTTTGATGGCAAGATTTGCCCTTTCAAGCCAGAGGCCTTCTATTGATCCAGGGTAGCTCACATCTAACTACACAGCCAACAGGAAAGCCTCTCCAGGAGACCAGTAAGAACACACCCGTCCAGCGATGCTGCACCAGCCATCTGCATAACTTACCTTCCGCCTTGGCTCTCAAGTGCCTCAGAGACCCTTCCATACTCCACACCACCCACATACAACTGCCTTTCTTCCCCATCAAGTATCTTGTACAAAGACTCCAGGGAAGAAGCAAGGGCTGCCCCTCTCAAAGCCAGCAACCTGAGCTCCTTGGGGACCAGCCACCCAGACCCATGAGCATTATAATAACCACAATCAGATCATGTGAGCTGAAGGTGTCTAGAGCTGCTTCCTCCCAGCACTTCGGGTCATTGGAAAGACAAGCCACCAGACCCAGCCCTTGGGGAATAAGGGCAAAGCAGGGCCACTTCCCCAGGGATCTCAGGTGCTTCCTGTTCAGCAACAAACCCCACAATTCACACACACCCACACTCCCAGACCAACCAATTACTTTTCAGCCAGGATCACATGGCCCCCATAATGACTGTTGTTGACATGCTGTATGTGATTAATCCATTTTACAAAGGAAGGAAGGAAGCAAGACTGAGAAAGAGAGGGATCCAAAGTCAAGGGCAGAAAAGAGAAATTCATCCCATATCCCATCCCTAGAGATCAAGACCATAATGAACAGAGCAGAAGTAATCCGCATCATCCTCAGGCTGCACAGGGCTGATGGTCAGGATGCAAGCATTGTGGACTGTATCCTTGACAGCCCAGAATCGATCAGGAATGTCAGCAGGCCGATAGTGGTCCTCCTCTGAATGGTAGTAGAGAAGGAGGCGGGGGGCACTGCCTGGCCGCTGCTGGTACCAGGACACACCATAGTCCAAAATGGTGGTATGCTGGGGGCTGAGTGTGCAGGAGAGTTGGGCCACTTGGCCTGGGAAGACCAGCAGTGCATCCGGCTGGGCTAGGACTGGCTGTAAGACTGAGAGAAATAGATCTACTTAGACCTGGCCTGGTCCCCTTTTCTCCTGCCCATGCCTAGAAATGGTTGGGGTATAGCAGCCTCCCCAGCCCTGTCCCCCTAAATACCTGGAGCACAACCCAGCAGACTTCCTGCCTACCTCTCTGCTCTGACTCCAAGGCGGCTACTACTTCTAGAGCCCACTGCCATGAGATTGGGTCTGTACTGGGCATGGGAGATATGGTTCCATGTAACTTGGAGTACCCTCTCTGTACCTTCATTTCCCTCTACCAATGAGGACTTTGCAGTTAGTAACCCCCTAAGTCTCTGTTCCACAGTCTTAAGAATTCACATTCAAAGCTGGGGGGGGCAAGTTGCTTGTGTGTGTAGTCCTGGCTAATTAGGAGCATAAGATTTGAGGATCTCGGTTCAAAGCCAGTCCAGACAGGAAAATTCATAAGACTCTTTATCTCCAATTAATCACAAAAAGCTGGAAGTGAAGCTGTAGCTCAAGTGAGAGAGTGCTAGACTGGAGCAAAAACGCTCAGAAACAGCCCCCAGCCCCCAAGCTCCAGCCCCAGTACCAGCACCAAAAAAAAAAATAAAATCAACATTCAATTAGGAAATTAATATTCAAGCATGAGACTGGCATTTTTTGGGTTTCTTGGCTACCCACTCCGCTCACTCTGAAAGCTATTTCAAACTCCAGGTACAGATGAGCCATCCCTCTCCAAGAACCTCCTAGCTGCATTATCCATCTTTTCAGCCTCAGGCCACTGGCTGCTGGGGACTTGCTCCAGGTTAGGTTACCTTGGTGGCCTGGCCCTTTAGGGGTAAGGAGCAGCCAATACCAGCTTCCCCTGTGAAAGATGATCGGGTCTAATCTCCTCAGGGGCCCCAGAGAGCGCCCAAAGGAAAATAGGGACCTGACTGTCAACCCCTGAAGAAACCACAGCTCATACAAGAACGTGACTTGTCCCAGGTCAGGGGCAAAGCTGCCTGGGCTCAAGTCTCCTCTCTATCTCAGGACCTCTGTCAGATACTCCCCACTGTCCCTATTGATATGCTTCCCTGCCAGAGCCTTTTCAGGCCAGTGCTAACCACCACAACCTACCCCCAAGTGAGACAGGCCAAGGGAGGGCTCACCTGCCAGAAAGGCTCCCATCAAAAGGAGAAACAGGTTCTGGGTGCAGGCCATGGCCAGAGGAGAGAAACAGGCAGGGAGTTTATTGGGCTATGCTCCTAGTACTGAAGGACACCGGGCTGGGGAGGCTGCTAGACCACAACAGAGCATGCAAATCAAACCCGTGACTGAGAAGGAAAGGGTGTAACTGGAGCCAACCCAGGCCCTCTCTCCCCAAATATCAAGGTCCTGACACATGGGCCGTGGGAGATGAGAAGCCTGAAAGCCCACTTGTGCAGTTATAACAGAAGGTTGGAATCTTCCTCTTCCTCCTTTCTTCTTCCTCTTCTTCCTCCTCCTTCTCTTCTGCTTCTGCTGCTTCTTACACTGGGCATCAGTTCAGGGCCTCAAATAAGCTAGGCAAATGCTTCCATCTCCAGCCTCAAAAATCTGCTTTTATACTGAGGTATAACTAGCATACAAGAAAGTACATAAACCTTAATTATATAATTTTATAATATATATTATGCATATATATTATATGTATAAGACACCCAAAAATATCACTCCTACAACTTCCATTAAATCAAGATTTAGAGCATTTCCATTTCTGCAGAGGACAGCCCTCATACAGCTGTGCAGGCAACACTGTTCACTCATCTAGACCTCAAGTTAAAGAATTGGTCCTCAGCTTGGCATTATGGGGAGGTGTGGTCTACTGGAAGGTCTTCAGGCCAGTGGGAGTATGCTCTTAAAGGATATAGTGGGACCCCAGTTCCTTCTCTCTTTTTCTTCCTGGCCCACTATGAAGTGGCTTTGTTCCACTTCACACTCTCCGCCATGATATACTGACTTGCCACATACCCAGTAGCAACAAGACCAGCCTCCCACACAGTGAAATGAAACAATCTTTCCTCTTTATAAATTGAGTACCTTGCCTGGTGCTGGTGGCTCAGTCGCCTGTAATCCTAGCTCCTCAGGAAACTTGAGATCTAAAGATTGCAGTTCAAAGCCAGCCTGGGCAGGAAAGTCTGTGAGACACTTGTCTCCAATTAACCACCAGAAAACCAGAAGTGTAGCTGTGGCTCAAAGTGGTAGAACACTATCCTTGTGCAGAAAAGCTCAGGGGCAGCTCCCAGGCCCTGAGTTCAAGCCCCACAACTGAAACAAAGAAAAAAAAATGTTGAATGCCTTTAGGAGTTCGTTATGGTAACAGAAAACTAACAACTCCTAATGGAGGTATCACTGGAACTTTATAACTTACCCTCACCCCAGGATCAGGGAGGGCTTAAACTCATCTAGCCTCAAGCTTTAGAATATCTTGCTTACAGTTGGTGCTCTAACAGACAGTTGCTCCAAGCTTCCAGACAAGCTTTTTTTTTTGGTCTGGTCATGGGGCCTGAACTCTGGGCCTGGGCGCTGTCCCTCAGCTCTTCAGCTCAAGGCTAGCACTCTACCACTAGAGCCACAGCACCACTTCCGGCTTTTTTCTTTTTTCTTATGTGGTGCTGAGGAATCGAACCCAGGGCCTCGAGCATGCAAGGCAAGCGCTCTACCACTGAGCCACCTTCCCAGCCCCCAGACAAGGTTTTTGATGGCTATTTTGGAGGTGGAGTCTTGTACATTTTTCTGCCTAGGCTGGCTTTGAATTTTGATCCTCCAGCTCTCAATGTCTTGAGTAGCTAGAATTGTAAGTATGAACCAATGACACCATCTATCGGATTAATTATGCCTGCTTTAGACACTCTACTCTAAATGGAATGACAGTGTATGTTTTGTCTCTGTGTGTATGTGCATGTTGACATGTTTTATCCAATATTGAGTCATTTGTGTGTGTGTGTGTGTGTGTGTGTGTGTGTGTGTGTGTGTGTGTGTGTGTGTGTATGGCTATCAACCTCTTAGCTATATGTAATTTATTCTGTGAATGCATCACAATTAGTATAGCCATTGTCCTGCTATTAAACATCTAGGGGTTTCTGCTCTTTGGCCACACCCAATAAAATTGCTGCAGCCATTCCTATCAACCAAAAGAGATGTACCTGTTCTCTTTCGGTCTCGCACATGCACTTTCCTCTCCTCTCTTTCCTTTCCTCTCTCTGCCTCTCTTTTTGGAGAGATATCTAGGACTGGTAGGAAGTGTATACTTTTCACTTAGCAGGGTTCATTTTCACTAGCTTCACTTTCACCAGCAGGGTAAAAATTCTAGAGACTTCACATCCTCAGCATCCTTAACACTGTTAATCTCTTTCATCTGCCACAAAGAGGACAGCTGTGGTGCTTTCCAACCTTGGGATTCACACCCAAGTTTTCAGACATGTTACTTGCTGTATGACTTCAAATAAGTTATTTCCCCTTGAAGTGTCTCAGTTTTCCCATCTGGGAAATAAAGATGAACATGTTGGGAGCTGGAGGGTAGTAGAGATACAAAGATAGTCTGTGTTGGCTCAGTGCTGAACACACTGCATTTATTAAGTGCTCTAGTTAGGATCTAGAATGTCACTCAGAGACTGATGTATTAACAGCTTCGCTCTAATTAGGATCTAGAATGTCCCTCAGAGACTGTTGTATTAACAGCTTATGGAACAATTGGGAAAGATGGTAGAGCCTTTAAGAGGTGGAGCTACTGGGAGATCATAGGTCACTAGGGACTTGCCCTTGAAGGGGATAAAATTTACCCCTTTCCAAACTCACTCTTGGTTCCCTGACCACCATGAAGTAAGAAATTTCATTTTTTACTACATACTCCTACCATACTGTACTGCTTTGCCACAGACTCCAAAGCAATGTGGCTATTTAAGCATGGACTAAAGCCTCCAAAACTGTAAGTCAAAATAAACCTTTCCTCCTTTTAAGTTGATTGTTACTATAATAGAAAGAAAGCCAACACATTAAGCATATCATTTTTTTTCTTTTGTGCCAATTCTAGGATTTGAACTCAGGGCCTGGGCACTGTCCCTTAGCTTTTTCACTCAAGGCTAGTGCTCTATGACTTGAGCCACAACTTCACTTCTGACTTTTGGGTGCTTAATTGGCAATAAGAGTATCACAGAGTTTTCTGCCCAGGCTGGCTTTGAACCAAGATCCTTGGGTCTCAGCCTCCTGGGTAGCTAGCATTATAGGTATGCACCACTGGCATGCAGTTTAAAGTTAATTTTGTTATTTTTTTTTTTTTTGTCAGTTGTGGGGCTTGAACTCTGGGCCTGGGCGCTGTTCTTGCGTTCTTCAGCTCAAGGCGAGCGCTCTACCACTTGAGCCACAGCACCACTTCCAGTTTTCTAGTGGTTTATTGGACATAAGAGTCTCACGGACTTTCCTGCCTGGGCTGGCTTTGAACCGCGATCCTCAGATCTCAGCCTCCTGAGTAGCTAGGATTACAGGCCTGAGCCACCGGAGCCTGGCTTTTTAAAAAAATTTTTTATTCCAGTGTTTGGGGCCTTACTGACCTTATACCCTCTCAAGGTTATCCAGTTTGTGCAGACAGCAAATTGCTGTGTGTTTTTCAAGTGCAAACCAACCAATCCTGAGCCCATACCCCCAACTCCCTCTATTATAAGTCTCACACTGAACCTAGTATGTTCATCTCTCAAGGAACATAAATTAAACTACCCTACCTGCTCATCCTTTCCTGCAGAAACCACAGTTCTTCCTCTTCCTGTCTCTTGACCAACCCTAGTGAGTCCCTGTGTGGCCCTATGATATAGGCACCTCCTCTTCATAGAAGCTGTAAGTAATAAACTCTCAGCAAGTTCAGTGGTCTCCTCAGATCTCGGCCTCACTATTGCTGAGTCTATAAATAACAATTAAAACTGTGAGCTGAAACTGGGCACCTGTGGCTCATGCCTGTAATCCTAGCTATGCAAGAGACTGAGATCTGAGAATTAAGGTTCAAAGCCAGGTCAGGCAGGAAAATTCCTGAGATGCTTGTCTCCAATTAACCACCAAAAAGCTGGAAATAGAGCTATGGCTCAAGTGGTAGATCACCAGCCTTGAGCAAAAAAGCTAAGGAAGAGTGTCAAGGCCCTGAATTTAAGTCCCAGTAGCATGCATGTGTGCTCTCTCTCTCTATTTCTCTCTCTCTCTCACACACACACACACATACTACTACTACTACTCTCAAAACAACACACACTTGCTACTCTCAAACAACAACATGAGCTCTCTTTAACTGAAGCCTCCAGAGTAATCTTGGGGGCAGTTATTGTAAGCATTATGCCCACCTTTGGTCCTCAGCTCTACCCAGACCTGAGCAAAAGCTCAGCTCTGGAGTTCCCTCCATACAGCTAGCCCCTCCCTTTCTACCCTCCAGATCCTGCTGCTACCTAGACAGTGGAGGATGCTATGTGCTCCCTCTCCAGGGGAAATATGGCTCCTCTAATAAACCTTGTAATAATCTTTCTCCTGTGCCTGCCTGCCTCTGTGTGGTCCCCTGGTATGGATGTGATGGATCCTTTCAGTTATAAAGCCCCCTGGGTACCTCACTCCATTCCTGACATCTCATTAAGGATTCCCATGACACTCAGAATTAAAGGCTCCCTTCTCTGTGGTGGCACTGAAGAGGAGCCACTAACACAGCTGTAAACCCAGGCCTGGAATGACCTTTTCTTCTGAAGTCTGGCTCTAGACTCTGGCATTGAACTCTCCACCCTTAGTGCTTCCTGAGCTACGATCTGCAGGAAACACACAGTGCTGATCAGCACTACAACCTAAGGCACTACTGGGGTTTGAACTTGTTAGGCAGGCACTATTCCACCACTTTAGCACCTCCAGCCCTAGAGATAACTTTCTAAATATTATTATATTTATGTTAGGCATGAGATTACTTATTCTAGCACTCAGAAGTCAGACAAGAGGATCATGAGTTTGAGGCCAGAATGAGCGACAAAGTGAAATGCTGTCTCAAAACAACAGTACCAACCAAAAAGTGTTAAGACTTTTAAACTTTAGCAACCTGGCTAGATCATGGGGTTCAGTCCCTTTATAGGTGAGAACACTGAAGCCATTCAAGAAAAAAAGTGCTAATTCAGTGACAGAATGAACCAACGGTGAGCTGCCTGGAAGGTCTACCCATCATATCTTGCTGTCCAGAAATCTGTCCACAGAGGACAGGACAGCGAAATCATGGAGATAATCCTCTCAGCACTCAGGAAGGGTTTGGTGAAGGGTGGTAGGGGAGGGGAAGGGCAGGAGACAGAAGAAGAAAGATAGAGGGAAGATAGTAGGGGAAAATAAAAAGAGAAAGAATGAATTAGATAGAAATAGAAAAAAAATCAATTAAAGGAATAATACAGGAAGAAGAAAACCAGGTTAAATAAAAGACCGTAGAGACAGAAAGAAAGGAGACCCAGCTAGATGTCAGGGCTCATGCCTATCATCCTAAACTACTTAAACGGCTGATAATGAGAAGATTGAGATTTGAGACCAGCCAGTCTAGAAAAGCCCCAGAGACTCCATCTCCACAGAAGGGAAACTCAACAGAGTGGCCTAACACACATACTTTTCATCCCTCTGAGTATGGCCCACATACACATTTACCTCCATACTTAGCATGCATCATGTCCTGGGTTTGATACCCAACAGAGGAAAAAAAAAAAAGAAGGAAGAAAAGAGAGAAAAATGGAAGCAGAAGAGCTGGTAATCCACAAATGTTTGTGGATTGCTAGATTGCTTTGGATCTGTGAAGGCCAGAGATAAGACAAAAGTAGAACAATGCGAAGTAGTTGGGCCTCACTGGAAAACATGTTCACAGTGTCTTTTGAAGTTAAACCTACATTCAGCCAATGAGCCAGTAGTCCCTCTTATGGTATTTACTAGGCCAGAGAAATGAAAATCTCTGCTCACCCAAGAACCTGAAGGAAAATGTTTATATTAGCTTTGTTCATACTTTCCCCAAACTAGAAACAAGCCAAAAAGACAACAGGTGAGTAGATTAACCAACAGACAATGGAACTGGGAGGAAAAGGAAAGAAGTACTGACTTAGAACCACCTGGATGACCTTGGCTGCATCACACTGAATGAAAGAAGCTAGATGCAGAAAGTTCCAACAAAAGAACAAATAACAACAAAGAAAAAAAAAACGGAACAGTGGATGCCAGGGTGGACTAAATAATAGAGATGTCTAAAGATTAAGTTTATTTAGGAATAAAATAATATTGCAATAGGAGTGTCTATGCTACTGTAAACTGTAAGTTATTCAAGAAGAGGAAGTTTTGCTTTTTGGTCAGTCCTGGAACTGAGGGCCTGAAAACTGTGCGTAAGCTTTTTTGCTCAAGGTTAATGTTCTAGCACTTGAGCCATAGCTCCACTTCTGGCTTCTATTGATAGTTAATTAGAAATAAGAATTTCATAGACTTTCCTGCCCAAGCTGGCTTCAACCAAGGGTCTTGAACTCAGGGCCTGGATGCTGTCTCTGAGCGGTTTTGCTCAAGGCTAGTGCTCTACCACTTTGAACCACAACTCCAATTCTGGCTTTTTGCTGATAATTGGAGATAAGAGTCTCACAGACTTTCCTGCAAAGGTTGGCTTCAAAATTCAATCTTCAGATCTCAGCCTCCTGAGTATCTAGGATTATAGGTGTGAGCCACCAGTGCCCATTATGGAAGAGAAAGTTGTTGGTGGTGATACTTGGTTTTGAACTCAAGGTCTTATACCTGCTCTACCATTTAAGCCATTTCCCTAGCGTTTTAGCTTTAGTTACTTTGTGGATAAGGTCTTGAATGTTTGCCCAGTGTCAGTTATGGAAGGCAATATTCCTACCTATGCCTCCCATGTAGCTGGAACTACAAACACAAACCTCCATGCCAAACATGTTGCTTGAGTTAGTCTCAATTTTTTGCCCAGCTGACCTTAAATGGTGATACTCTCTATCTTTGCCTCTCAAGTAGTTGGAATTATAGTCGTGTGCCACTGTACCTGGCCAAGAGGAGGTTTTTAAAGGTAAAATGAGTTACATATGGTAGTTTGAAACAATAATCCTTGGCTACTAGGATCAGTAACAAGGGTGGCCTCAGTCCAAGATTAAACACACAGTTGTTGGGCAGACGCCCTTGTAGAAGGAAGTATTTCTGTGTAAGGTTTCAGTGGCCTTTGTGTAAGGTTGTGGTTCTGGCAGAGCCTTTTGTGAATAACTCTTCTATATACATGCAGGAGATTCCCTCCTCTCATTTCCCAGCTTCAGTTATTGGAGGAAGGGGAAGAGATTAGGGCTTAAAAACTTGACAACTTTTACAACCTCAAAGTAGTACAATGCGACTTGGGAGATGACAGTTGGTTTGAAGCTATACTGGTTTTATGAGATCTGCTAATATTTGAATACACTGGATATGGTGGTGCATGCCTGTAATCCCAGCTACTCACTTGGGAAACCAAGGCAGGAGGACCTTGAATTTGAATTTAATCTTAGCAAGTTAGTAAGATCCTGTCTTGGGAAAAAAAAAAAATAGCCAAGTGCTGGTATGTCACGCTTGTAATCCTAGCTATTCAGGAGGCTGAGATCTGAGGATCAGGGTTCAAAGCCAGCCCAGGTAGGAAAGTCTGTGAGACTCTTACCTCTCATAACCACCAAAAACCCAGAGGTGGAGCTGTGGTTCAATGTGATAGAGCACAAGTCCTGAGCAAAAAACTCAGGGACACACACAGGCCCTGAGTTCAAGACCCATGACCCCCTCCAAAAAAAAATTACAAAAAGGGTGGAAATGGGAGCCATAGTTCAAATTGTAGAGGACTTATCCAGTACACACACACACACACACACACACACAGAGCAATCATAGAAAAGAGTAAATTTTGCTGGCGCTGGTGGCACACACCTGTAATCCCAGCTACTCAGGAGGCTGAGATCTGAAGATCATGGTTCAAAGCCAGCCCAGCAGGAAAGTCCCTGAGACTCTTATCTCCAATAAACCACTAGAAAACCAGAAGTGGTGCTGTGGCTCACGTGGTAGAACACTAGCCTTCAGCTGATGAGCTCAAGGACAGCACCCAGGCCCTGAGTTCAAGCCCCACGACCGACAGAAGAAGAGAAAAAGTAAATTTTACTATTTTTAAATATACCTCATTTTACTATTTTTAAATATACCTCAATACATTCAAGTAACAAGGGGGAAAAGAAACAAGGGCAAGCCTGGCGCTGGTGGCTAATGTCTATAATCCTAGCTATTTTCAGGAGGCTGAGAGCTGAGGATTGGGGCTCAAAGCCAGCCTAGGCAGGAAAGTCCGAGAGACTCCTCTCCAGTTAATCACCAGAAAACTGGAGAGGCGCTGTGCTAACGCTAAACTCAAGCCATGGCCAAAAAGAAACAAGGATAGCTAGAAATCCGGGAGGCAGGAAAAAGGCACTGGATGAGGACTGTTCTTCCCTGGAGGGCTTGTCTCCGCAGCAATCATCCCGAGCCTCTGGAACCCGGGTCTGGATTCCCACTGCGGGCTGCGCGGAGCCCCGCCTTAGGAGTCCGCCCCATCAAGGTCGTTTCCAGGATACAGGGGGTAAGGCATTTCCTGTCGAGACTGGCGGCTCTCACTGCCTTGGAGACCAGCTGGGAGGATGGGGGTGCTGTTCTGACCCAGCCAGAGGCGGCAGGACGAGGGGCTCCAGAGGCCTCGGTCTGAGCAGGTGCTTCAGCTGGAGTCTGGGCACACCCCTCCCTCCACCCTCACCAGCACACACCTCGGCGATCGGGTCCCACTCCGCAGTCGAACTCAAATCTGTGGCAGGAGTCAGGATATCAAAGCCTCCGGGTCTGTCTTCTTCCCCGCTGTAAGCCATGTTTATCACCGTCAAGTTTGGAGGTGAGTGGGGGAGGGAGCCGTGGGAATGGGGGAGCAGCCTCAGAGGCAAGTCTCCGGGGAGCTGGAGGAAGGATGGAGCGGTGCGGGGAAGAGGGAGAGGAATGGAGGTTTGGGGAAGGGGGCTTAGGGAGGAGGCAAAGCGAACGCCCAAGCTTTGTCTGGTATGGATCATTGACGCGGGTTCCACCGGACAAGTACCTGCCACCGTGCCGCCCAGTTTTGCACGACGCAAGCTTCAGATTGCTTCAGATTGCGTCTGAAGCTGTAGTTGCTTATCCCCCCCACCCTCCCCTCCCGCCCCTTTCTGGAAGGTGGAGGGGGCGGGCCTGCAGCGCTTGGAGGAGGGCCCCTCCGGAGAGGCGTGGTCAGCGCCAGGGGCCGTCCTAATGCGCAGGGGGGCGGGGTTAACTAGGCGTAGCCAATACTAGGGATCCTGTCTGATAGGTCCAATCCCATCTCTAGGCAGGAGTAAGTCTCCAACACAGGTAGACAGCAATTGTCTGGACTATTGTGCCCATTACCCAGACCTAGCTCCTTAGTCCTATTTGCAGCTCTGGAGAGGGGATAGACATGCAGGGATCCCACATACTCACTTCTGCCCCTTCCTCACAGCAGGCTGCTGGATGCTGGTGAATCCCTGGTGCAGCCTTGTAACCCTCACTGCTCACCTGAAGCAGAAGGGGCAGATCACCTCAGATGGTGAGGGGTCAGGGAAACGTCCGGGGAAGAGGGGCTGTGGGTCCCCAGGCAGGAGTGCCAGCTTTGCTCAACCAATCTCCATGTCCTCCCAGTGGCCATCGCCCTCTTGGCTGAGGATGGGCATCTAGTAAGCCTGGATAAGGGCCTGGAGGCCTCTCCCACACCCTCTATGGGCAGTTCCCTGCTGCAGGAGCGAAGGACCTATGTCCTGGTGCGCGTCATCAGTAAGTGGAACCCAACACTCTCCTTTATAGCTATGATGGAATGTAAGAGTCATGTCAGGTCAGACCATTCAAGGCCCTGCCCCCTCCCCTACCTGACCTGGGATCCAGTACCCCGCCTAGCCCCCCCAACCCTCCAGCATTCATATTCAGAGTGACAGGGAGTCCTTTGTCCTTTTCTCTATATTCCACAGAGGGAGAGAATGGAGCCCCCAACTGCTATGAGTCCCTGTTGGAAAACCTAGATGACCAGAGTCCAGAGTTGGTAGGTGAGTGTTAGCGTTGAGTTAGGAAAGGGGACATGCCAGCAGGAATTACTGGGTTTTCCCAGCTCCCACCAGCAGGATATCCTGGGTCTTCCAGAGGAACTGCGCCGGCTGTCAGGTCTCTCTGCCATGAGCAACAGGCGAAGGAGACGCCTGGGCACTAGGAATGGCCTCCAGGAGCAAGACCCCCCTTCAAGGTCCGGAAGAGTAGGCTCCATACCATCCAGGACCCGCTAGGTGGAGCCAGGTACAGAAAAGGTATGAACAATAAGAAACACCCCAAAATGGGATCACTTCCTGAGGGCTAGACACAAGGCATGCTGAGGCAAACCCTCAATACTAAACCCACACAACATCTGTATGTTGTATCCAGATGTTCTACTACCTAGCTGGAATATAAGCACCTTTCGAGCAGGAATGCTTTCAGTGCTTAGGAACAGAGTGTGGTACAGAGTCAGTGTTCTGCTAAACGAACTCGGTGAATATATGTGATGAAACAGCCTGTACTAGGTTTGAAGAGCCTATTCTTCTGTCCCAACAGGCCTTGTGACCTGACATATCATAGCCAAGTGGCCAAGCTGGACTTAGATCTAAGGAAGCTAACTATAACCTCTGCCTCATGTGATCAGCTGCAAACCAACAGCAGCCCAGCAGAACTCCTCTTTCAGAACCTAGAAATTACTGAGAAGTTGCATCAGCTAGAGGGGCAAGGACAGAATGTGGGACTCTTGGGGAAACCCTTAAAATGTAGGAACAGAGAAAGGGACCCAGGCAGAAACAGAAGGGTGAAGGGGGCAGGTCTCCCTGTGGGCAAAGACAACAGTGTCCTGAGATTGTGACCTACAGTCTAAAGCCTCATCACTTTCTTTTTTTTTTTTTTGTCATTCATGGGGCTTGAACTCAGAGTTTGGGTGCACTGTCCCTGAGCATTTTTGCTCAAGGCTAGCACTCTACCACTTTAAGCCACAGCCCACTTCCGGTTTTCTGGTGGTTAATTGGAGTTAAGAGTCTCATTGACTTTCCTGTTCAGGCTGGCTACCAACGGTGATCCTCAAGTCTCAGCCTCCTGAGTAGCTAGGATTACAGGCATGAGCTACCAGCATCTGGCTAATTATCATTCTACTTTGAGCTGCCCAAAGTATCCTTGGCTATAGTACAGATGAAACCAGGGCTCTTCTCTCACCACCCAACATGCGTGTTTAAAATAGCATACAACAATGAGACCTGCATCTCTTCCCACTGACCACCCCTCAACAGGCAGTGTATTCCAGGCAGACAGGCCAGGAAGAGGGCATATAGCAGGTTGTGATCGAAAATAAACTTTTTAATTGCACATTTTTTTTTTGGTATTATACATGGGGTGAGAAACATCTTCCTTATTCCTAGTCCCAGCTACAATCTACCGTCATAGTCCGGCTGTCGGTGAGGGGATGGGGGAGAGCAGGGCTATGGCCCAGGACTCTTCAGGGCAGTGAGCTCAGACCTGTGGGGAAGCAGGAAGAAGAGGGAGCATACATTGGTGATCAGCCTGCAGATGCAAGAAGGTTTGCCCCTCCCAGTCCCTACCAGGGTTGGAATCCAATTGCTCACCATGGTTGTACTTGCACTGCTTCAAGGCCTCACTGAAGCCCTCACACAGGGACAAGTCACTCTGAGTGGTCGAGCAGTCCAGGAACTGCTTGATCTCATAGGAGCAGGGCCCCATTTGTAGGGGTTGAGGGGCAGCACGAGCAGGGGCCTAGGATGGACAATACAAGAGACAGCAGGGTCACTCAAGGTTGGTACCCAGAAGTGAGTTTCAAAGCAGGAGGCTACCTGCCTCTCTACAAATTCCCAGCCCAGTGTCCCCAGGGTCCCAGGTAGGTTGGCTGACCAGTGCCAGCTTGTGCCTGCCTAACCATAGCTGTTCTACCCATGGAGATGAGCCAGTAGCAGCAGCCTTTTAAAATCCATTAAGATGGTATAGCCAGGGTTTCCTGATGCTTCAAAACTGTTTTTGTTGCTGGATGCTAGTGGCTTATGCCTTTACTCCTATCTACTTAGGAGGCTGGGATATGAGGACCCAGGTTTAAAGCCGGACCAGGTAGTCCATTAGACTCTTATCTCCAATTAACCACCAAAAAGCCAGAAGAGTGCTAGCCTAAGATTAAAAAGCTAAGAGACAGTACCCAGGCCCTGCATTCAAGCAAAAGAAAGGAAAGAAAAAAAGAAGAAAGGAAGGGAGAGAGGGAGGAGAAAAAGGAGGGAGGGGCTTGTGAAGAAGGAAGAGAAAATTCTAGAAAAGCCCTGCACACTCTGAGTACAAGCCCCACCCCCAAGATTCTAGCACCATCCTGGCTCAGCCGTAGTGATCTTCATGACCCTTTACCCAGATGCTAAACTGAAATTGGATTTGGCTCAAGACAAATTGAGCTTCAGTGGGAGGAGATAGGTCATCAGGGAACAGGAGCTGTTGGTTATGAACTGACCTTCATCCTTGGACACAGGAGCTACAATATTGGGCCTGAATGAGGAAAACAAGAGCTTGGGAAATTCTACATCCTGCCTCCACTTCGTGTTAGGTGTCCTTGGGCAAGTTTTTAAGCCCACCTGAGCCAAGCTGTTCCTTATCTTTAAAGGGCTGGTTGGTGTTAAGTCACTGGGAGCCCAGAGAGTTTACCTTTCAAGGAGGAACAAGGGCAGCCTGCCAGAGACACCCCTCCCTGAGTGAACCGTTTCTCCTGGGCCCTGCTGCTCACCTGCTGGGCGGCAGGCTGGGCAGGTTCAGAGCTTCCTCCACTGAAGGCTCCAGTAAGAGCGCTGCCCACGACGTGTCCCACTGCCGATCCCACGGCTACCCCAGCGGCTGTGGACGCCATCTGTGCCATGAGGCCCGGCTGGCCCGATGGAACCGGAGCGGGAGCGGCAGCGGAGGGTGGTGGGTGCGCGGGAGGATGGGCAGAAGTTGTGGCCAGACGGCTGCAGAGGTAGGGAATGGCGAAGCGGGGGAGGAAGCAAGATTAATTCTGGCCAGATCCCAAGCCAAGGACCTGTCGGGTCTGCAGGTCCTGGCAACGACCCCTGCTCGTCCCCAGCAAGGGGGAGCGCACCGTCCGGGACACGCGATGGCTGCGCGGCGCCCTCCCCCCGCCAAGATGGCGCGATCGAACTCAAGGTCACCCTCCGGATGCCCTCGCGGGATGCGAGGCCCACGTTTCTCTCTCCCCCTTCCTCCCGGGACTCGGGGCCCCTCACACCTGGCTGGCCGAGCGGCCGAGCTGCGGCTGCCCCGAGGCATGGTGGTGGCGGTGGAGCCAAAGTCGGTAGGAGACAGAGACGGTGGCTGGCGGCGGCTGTGTCACCGGGACTGGAAGCCGGGGCACTTGTCACTGCGGCCGAGGGGGCGGGGTTGGGAGGGGCCTCGTGGACACGCCCCTGTGGCCAAGGGGGCGGGGTTGGGAGGGGCCTCGTGGACACGCCCCTGTGGCCGAGGGGGCGGGGTTGGGAGGGGCCTCGTGGACACGCCCCTGTGGCCGAGGGGGCGGGGTTGGGAGGGGCCTCGTGGACACGCCCCTGTGGCCGAGGGGGCGGGGTTGGGAGGGGCCTCGTGGACACGCCCCTGTGGCCGAGGGGGCGGGGTTGGGAGGGGCCTCGTGGACACGCCCCCGTGGCCGAGGGGACGGGGTTGGGCGGGGCCTCGTGGACACGCCCCTGTGGGAGCCGATCGCCCCGCGGTTCCGGTGGAACAGGGTGGCCCGGGGCACTCTCACTGCTCCGGGCTCCGGGTGGGAGGGTCCTGCGGACACCGGCCAAGGTCACAAGCCGCCAAAGGTTTATGTCGGCAATGTCAGTGAAGCTGTGGGAGCGGCGGTAGCGGGTCCTCCAGTGAGGAAGGCGTCTCACTAGACAGTGGTTGACGACCAGCGGGTGGCCTCCAGCCCGGGAAGATGTGCGACGGCCTAGAATGGCCACTAGAGGGCATAGGAACCCCGCTTTGATTTTCTGCGTGCTCAGTACCTCCAGCAGTGCCTACTCTAAGATCTCCATCTGCGGGACCTTGATTCCATTGTACTTCCTGGGTTCGATCTGGCCTGCTTCCCTGGGCTCCTGATCCCACGGATGCAACGCTGGACGCTGACAGTGTTTTGTTTTGCGACATTCAAGCAATGTGCCCATTCCGCCAGCTGTGTGGCCGGAGTGTCTAGAGCTGCTTGCTCAAACTAAAATCAAACCACACACCGATGTAAATCCTAAGGACTTAAGATTTCAGCACCTTCCAGACTAAGGTGAGGCCAGAGGAAGGAATTTAGAATGCTTCCTGACCCTTCAGGAAATAACTCAGTTTTTATGGTGTTTACTGGGTTACTGTGACAGATCACATTATTAATTTTTTACTATTCTGGTACTGTGTCTTGAATTCAGGTCTAGGGAGCTGTCCCTTAGCTTTTTTGATCAAGGTTAGCACTCTTATCATTTGAGCCACAGCTCCACTTCCAGCTTTTTCAGTAGTTAATTTGTAGAAAGTGTTACTGGGTGGGGACTTTGCTGCGAGGAGGGTGGAGTCTGCTCGCCATCCAGGAGCGGACCTTACAGATAGAGTCTCACAGACTTTCCTGGCCAGGTTGGCTTTGAATTGTCATCATTTCTCAGCCTCCTGTGTAGCTAGGATTACAGGTGTGAGCCACCAATCCCTGTCTATGATGTGATCATATTATGACCCCTACTAAGAACTGGAAGAGACCCTGACTTCTTCCCCCCACCTTGGGGAGGTGGCTGCCTGGCACTGGAAAATCATCAAAAGCAAGAGACTCCAAGAGTGGGGCTTTGATCACCAAGTCAAAAGCAGAAGTCAGTTCCTCTATGAGTGAATGAGAGAAGGGGAACAGGATACCTGCAGGATCCAATACACTATACAGGTATTCTGTACCACTATGCATGAAAGTCATGTCCACTCTTGTGCTCTTGCATTTATTCTTTTCAACTACTCTGTGCAAAATAAGCCATTCCCTCTTCAATGATGTGCCAGGCTTGCTCCAGCCTTCCCATGCCCATAAAGTCGCTGATCACCTGGTTCCCATTGGCCAAATGAGCTTCCCTTCCAGGCTTATCAGAGTATTCCTCTTGTAAGAATCTGACTGTGATCAGCTATCCTACCAAGTGCACTGTTGGCTGGTAGTGATGGCACCCTCTCCCTAAAGACCATTCTAGATGGCTTATGGCTTGTAGGTTTCCCCTAAAGGATTGTTATGCACCACTGGATGCACTCAAGATATTTTAAGGTACTCATACAAACGAATGCTTCATTTTTAAAAATGCTGTTTTCATCTGTATCAGAAAACATGAATTTCTCACCAAACTCTTGCTTTAGTATTGCTTAGAGGAGGCTGAGGCAGACACTGATACCAGTCTTTTAAAAATGAGGCATTTGATCTAAGCATAGATGGCTCGTGTTTGTAATCATATCTACTCAGGAGGCTGAGATCTGATCGTTGAGGGTCAAAGCCAGCTAGAGTAGGAAAATTTGTGAGACATTTATCTCCAATTAAGTACCAAAAGGCCAGAAGTGGAGCTGTGACTCAAATGGTAGAACACCAACCTTGAGTGAAAAAGCTAAGGGAAAAACACCCAGGTCCAGAGTTCAAGCCCCACCTTGGGAGGGTGGGAATGGGGGAAGACATTTTAAAGAAAAGAACTGTTGATAGATAAGGTATAAAACTGACTGCTGGATGGGAAGGGGAAACAAAGGAGGAGGCTACAATGCTTGATAAGAAATGAACTCATGGGCTGGGAAGGTGGCTCAGTGGTAGAGCGCTTGCCTTGCATGCCTGAGGCCCTGGGTTCCATTCCTCAGCACCACATAAGCAAAAAGAAAAAAGCCTGAAGTGGTGCTGTGGCTCAAGTGGTAGAGCGCTAGCCTTGAGCTGAAGAGCTGAGGGACAGCACCCAGGCCCAGAGTTCAGGCCCCATGACCGGACCCCCCCCCCAAAAAAAGAAATGAACTCATTATCTTGCCCATGTAATTGTAACTCCTCTGTACAGTATTGTCACAATAAAAAAAAAAATTAAAAAAAAAACTGACTGCTGTCTTGCTCCTCCTCGCCCTGCAGGGGTCTCTGTTGAGTCTTCCTGGAGAAGCTGGGGGGGAGGCTGGAGAGGGGGGGAGGGAGGGAGGGAGGGAGATTCTCAGCTTCTCTTTCTTTGCCCAGGCTGCTGGTAGCCTTACCTGGCAGCTGCTAGGATCCCTGTCAAAACGGGAGGGAGCCGCTACCTCAATCTTTGCTCTTGAGGGTGCCAGAGAGGGGGCAGATTGTCTGGGGTCCTGGGGGTGAGATTGGAGAACCCCTTCCATCATTGTGGATATCACTCCCTCTGATTCTCTCTTCTCTGCCCCCCCACCCCACCCCCAAGCAGGCCCTGGAAGTCAGGAGGGAGGCCCTGATCTGGGAGCAGCCAGGGGCTCTAGTCCCCAACTGACACCTTTCTATCGCTCTCCCTACCCCCTGCTGGACCAGCTGGAGGGTCTTCTAACACTTCCGCTTGCGTTAGTAAGGGCAAATCTGGCCCATCTCAGATCTTCAGTTTCTCCATCTATAGATTGTGCCCAGTTCGTGGCAAGGTGAGAGGCTGGTTAGCCTGTCATATGCCTCAGTGTTCCCCGGGACAAACTTTCCTCACAAGAGCTATTGTGGCATCTTCCATCCGGTTGGGCTGGGGAGTCCCGGGAGAGGTGGGGGGACGTCTTCCTGGGTCTCAGAACCACCTGTCACCGAAGGTCGGAGGTCAGGCCCTCACGGAGACTCCGTGGGACAATTAGCCTTCCAAAAGTGGGGGGTAGGAATCGATCGGAGTGAAACCCGACTCCTCTCTCTCAGACTCCCCTCCGAACTCAGTGAGCCCAGCCCCTCCAGGGCCACCTCCCCCACCCCGGCCGGGGCGACGGTCGCCGGCCGGGAGAGTTTAGAACAAAAGGCGGCGGGGGGGGGGGGGGGGAAGGGGGCGTGCCCGGGCCGGGCCGGGGGCGGAGCAAAGGCTATAAGGGGCGGTGGCCGGGCGCGGCCCAGCAGGCCCAGCAGCCCCCGGGCGGATGGCTCGGGCCGCCGGGTTCCGCAGCGCGGCCCCGCGCGCCCTCCTCCTGCTGCTGCTGCTGCTGCTCGCGCTGCTGCCGCCGCTGCTGGCCCGAGCCCGGCCACCGGTGAGTGCTCGCCGCCGGCTTTTCGCTCCTCCTCCAGGGGAGGGCCGGGCACACGGGCCAAACTGAACCCTTTGGGGGCGCCCCTGGTATCCTGGCGCAGCAGGTATGCTAAAGGCCTTTTGGTTCCCCTGCGGGTGTCCCGTCCCGGGCGGAGTGCAGGTGGCGCCTGCGCAGCAATCGCTGTCCGCCCGGTGGGGCGCGCCACCCCGCGCCTGACTCACACCCCGGCTTCTCGCTCCACAGCCCCAGATGCCTGGGTTGTGTGGGTTGGGAGAAGTAGCAGAGAAACAAAGCGAAGCGGGTCCTAGGCAAGGGTCAGCCTCCTGTGGTGTGGCCTCCAGGGAGCGCACCTCCAGGTATGCGATGAGGTGGACAGTGAGTTGGACAGGAAGGGATGCTGGAATGTGAACCTGGAGGAGATGCTGCCGCTGGCACCCGAGGAAGGCAGCTGTGGCACACTGACACCCGGGAGAGCTGGAGTACGATGGTGACATTGTGTGTGATCATCACGTGGGGGGAGGGTCAGTACTGAAAATGGATGAGGGGAAGGAGAAGGTTCAAGTAAAGAGAAGAAACAGATTGAGGAGAGAAGGGACTGTAATGGAAGGGGGGGTGCTGTGTATGGCACCTTTGTGTCCAATAGCTTCACTGTCCCTTCAGGCTGGACTTTAAGGCATCAGTCACAGGATGGCTAGGGGCAGGGGCAGGACACAACCGATCTACAGGGTCCCCCAAGACCTGGTCCCTTCAGCCTCACAGCTGAATGGCCTAAACAATTCAGACGTGATGGGGGAAGACAATGTGACGGGTCCTAGGACTGGTCCCTCTGTCCAGATACACTGGCTCTGTGCATGCCAGCTTTGTCCAGCAATGTGAGTGTAGAAAGAGATGGGAAAAGTGGAGTAGAGTGAATGAGGATGCCTCAATCCAGTGCACCTCCCCCAATCTCTGAGAACTTGGGCAGCAGTTAAGCCCATGGGTTCAGAAATTGGAAAGATCTGTCTGGGTCTGAAACCAAGCTCCCTCCCCAGAACCTTACCCACTTGCTACACGTTGAGGGGATAGGATGGGCTTTGGCAACAGTGACTACAGCTGAGCGATGGGAGAAGCTAAATGAGGTGATATTATATACACTGGAGGGGAGGTCACCTGTAGCTGCCTCTCTATTTAGGGCTAAATGCTAGGGCTGGAGGCTAGCCTGGAATGGGTCTGAGCTGCACTCTGAGACACACAAGGAGCATTTGGAGTTTCCTCCAATGTGTTTATCCCCAAAATTGCTGTCAGCAGGACCAGAAGAACTCTAAATATTTATCCATCCCAGTTTCCAGTTCTCAGGAGTTAAAAGCCCAATGGGACAAAGCTGACTTCCCACTCCTCTCCCACTAGCCAGTAGGGAAGAGTGGAGAGAGAAAGATTATAGACAGACCTTGTAGCTACTGGTTGTGTGACTTGGGCAGTGTACCTGAGTTCTCTAAGCCTCAGATGAGCATGATCCGGGTATAGAATAGTGTGGGGATGTTCCAGTTTCTTCCTCACAGCCTAACAATGTATCTTGCTCTCAAGATTGCTCCCTACTGACATTAGAAAGTGTAACTATGATTCATTATTTCCGTTACACCAAAAGCAAACTGGGGCCCAAGAATTGCACTGAACCAGCCTGGCCTTACCCTGAGGTTTCCTAGACTGAGGTCCTCCCTTATTTTCTCTTTACCTGGTACTTCCCATTATCTGAATTGGAAGATGATAAGCCTCTGAGCTATGCCAGAAAACTAGGTTAGCCAAGACATTTTTGAGTGTGTCTGAGGCTGTGGGATGGTGGCTGCTGGACCAGAAGAGGGTAGGGCAGAGTGAGACAGGCCCCTCCGCTGGGTAAACCAAGAAAGGCTACTGGCCCAGGGGAGGGAATGCACTAGAAACAGAAATGCTTCTCAGGAATGTGGGTTTTGGAGATAATCCAAGAGTGGGAGAGTAGGCATGAAGGAGAGCTTTGGAGGGGGAGGCTTGAGCCCCAAATCCAGGCCTAGCTCTTACCTGACTTGCTGTGTGATCCTGGGTAAAGTCTTTGACCTCACTGAGTTGTTTCATCCTTTGGGATATAGGGTGATGGCTGTATCCTAAGCTTCTCAGGGCTATAGGTGAGATTAGGGGTGCTCTGTGCCACTACTCTACCTCATTGGATCCTAATTGTCCTGAGAGGACCAAGAATTTGGGGAGAAGAGATTCCCAAGTGTGGGAGAGGAAGATCTACAGGAGAAGCGGGTGCAGAGAAGAGCCCTTCTTTGTGCCAGATGCTACAGGAGCCATTATAGAACAATGACAACTCTTTGTTCTGGCACAATCCTCATTTGACACATAGAGAAGTTTAGGCTGTAAGAAGACAGTGACTTGCCCAGGATCAATCACCATGACATAGAAATAGGCTTTCATACCCTAAGCTTTTCAGAATAGCTAGCCTTCCTACTCAGGAGGGTGAGATCTAAAGATCACAGTTCAAACCAGTCCAGGCAGGTGAATCCAGGAGATTTATCTTCAATTAACCATCACACAAAAACAGGAAAACCAGGAAATGGAATTGTTGCTCAAATGATAAGCGTGCCAGCCTTGAGTGAAAAAGCTAAAGAACAGGGCCCAGACCCTAGTTCAGTCCTCAGTGCTGGCAAAAAGAAAAAGAAGGAGGAGGAGGAGGGAAGGAAGGAGGGAAGGAGGGAGGGAAGGAAGGAAGAAGAGAGAGAGAGAGAAAGGAAGAAAGAAAGAAAGAGAAAAAAGACAAAGAAAAACCACTTAAATTTTGGTTCTGACTCATAAAGGAAGGGGAGGAAGGGGCTATAGTGGATCTAAGACATGTAGATCCATTGCCTTCCCTTTATTTGTTCCCAGGCCTTGCTGGGCAGCAGAGAAAAGAGATTTCTGGCATAATCAGAGCTGGCAGATGGGGCTCTGGGCTGTTTGGGGCTCTCCAGGGATGACACAACTCCGTACTTTCCTGAGAGGGTCCCCAGGGTTAGGGGGAAGAAATCTGTTTCTCCTTTGGGAGGTGGGGTGGCAAGCCCCTGTGGCAAGTCACACAGTCCTGGTATTCACATCCTAAATGTGACCCTTAGAGTAGATGTTATCCTCTCACTTTATTGAGGAGTGATGGAGTTTCACTGAGCCTTAATTCAAAGTGTCTTGGAAGTTGCAGCTACTTAACAATTTCCCCTTCATTCTCTTCTGCAATCAAGATGAGGCTAGCCTGGGCCCTCCAGGGGACAGATGAGTGTCTTTGAAGAGCAGAATAGACACAGTATCCAGGGGGTGAGCTGTGAGCATGGATACTTTGCTCCTTGACAGCTGTTACCTGAACAAGGTGTTCCATTTCCCCATGTGAGGGATGATGACAATGGAACTGGCTGAAGGCACATGTGGGTGGAGGATGAAAACAGGGTTCTAATGCGCCATAGTGATAAGTATATTAACAGTAAGCCCAGAATTGTCTAAAATCTGCAAGCTAGTGAGGTTCAGAGTTGGTGTCAAGCTCAGAAACCAGGAGGAAACTGGTCTAGGGCACGATACTCCCAGTAGTTTCAAGTCCCCTTAGTGGTTCAGAAGGCTCCTTCACAAAAGAGTGTCCTTAGATCAGGAATCCAGAGCTTGGAGGACTGGGAGCCTGATTACAACTCTGGGGTGCTTGGAGACTGGGAGAGGTGCCAGAGGCTGAGGCTGAGTGTGGAGCCAGAATGGCTGGGTGCCTGCCCCAAATATGGCTGTGGGGAGACTGTAGCCACCCAGATCAGACAGGCCCAGACCATACAGGTGCCTCAAGTATCTTAGCAAACAGCATGGTTCCAGCTCTCTTATTTTTGGAGGGAGGGGGGCAGTTCTGGGGCTTGAACTCAGGGCCTGGGTGCCATCCCTGAGCTTCTTTTGCTCAAGGCTAGTGCTCTACCACTTGAGCCACAGTCTCACTTCAGGCTTTTTCTCAGTAGTTTATTAGAGATAAGAGTCTCACTGACTTTTTTGCCTGGGCTGGCTTCAAACTGTGATCCTCAGATCTCAGCCTTCTGACTAGCTAAGATTACAGGCATGAGCCATCATCATCCAGCTGGCACCATCTCTTTCCTCCTACCCAGGCTTTAGTACAGTGTCCTGAAACAGGCCCTTTCCTTTGATCTGGTGTGCTAGAGTACTCACCTGCCCCCACCAGACTCTTGTTGGGTAATATCACAGGGCTTTTATATGTCCGTCCCTGCATTTCCACTTTTCTCCTGCATAAGAACTGTGAGTTCCACTCTGAGGACTTAAAGAAAGAAGATGGGAGGATGCAGCTCAGGTGAGAACTGCCATCGGTGGTCTTCGAGTTGTGGCAGAGTCTGGCAGGAATGCCCTGAATCTCCCTGCAAGAAAAATCACAGATTGGCTTTGGCAGGATGTGAGCAAAACATCTTTGCTAGAAGTCTGACCATAGGTGGATGGAGTTGTAGATTATTGGAAGGGTACTTGGACCTATGCTAAGTACACACTTTTATGTATCATTTCATTTCATCCCCAGATCAACACTATTGTAGGAGAGTATTGCCCTCATTTATCAGGTGAGCAAGCCAAGGCCATGCTGTAGTTTCTCCATGCTGGGGGAGGGGCATGGAGGCATGTGGGGAAAAGAGAAAGGGCCAAGCCGGTTCATATACCTAGGGACTAGGTATGTCTGAGCTCAGTGGACATAGAATGAAATAAAGATAGAAATGGCTATGGAAGGGCCTTTGAGGGAGCAGAAGGCTTGATGTTTCCTTGGAAACTCTGGGATTATATACTGTGTGGGTTTGAAGAGTATAGTTTGGGGCTCATAGATTATGCTCTCCAAATCTGTGCATTTTCACTCAATCCTTGCTGATCAGCTGGGTGGGGGTGAGGTTGTGTCACACAGCCCAGAGAGGAGAAGAAGCAAGAGAGGAGGAAGAAACTTGGTGCCTTAGAACAAGATGTCAAGAATCCAGAATTAGTCCAAGATCAAAGGACCCTGCTGTGTTGCCCTTGCCCTTTAAGCCCTCACTTTTCCCAGTGACACTGTGGATCTGGGTTGCACCTGCTGAAGTGTCATAGCTCTAACTGTGGTCCATCAGGACCTGAGGGCTCACCTGGATGCCTCTTGCTTGCCCAGGACACCCACCACCACCAATCTGTGAGGAAGAGAACACAGCCTCAACATGCAGCTCTGCCTGCCTCTGCTGCCCAAGAAGTTCCCCAGCCTGCTGGTGGGCTTAGACTTCCACGATGTGGTGTACCTGACCCACCCGATGGGCTAAATGCCCGCAACAGACAAAAGCGTTTTGTGCTGTCTGGAGGGCGCTGGGAAAAGACGGACCTCACCTACAGGTAGGCGCCAAAGGCCAGGGGACCATGACCATGGGTCCATAGGACAGCTTGTTGTGCCTTCATACCTGCTTCCTGAGACACATTAGGGCTACACCTACATGTGTGCCCACTTGGCCCCAGCCATCCATGAACCAACACCCTGAAATGCTAGCTTAAAGAGAGATTGATACCCTACTGCAGTGCTGGGGCAGGACCTCTGTCATCACTAGGAGTCACCTAGGCCTGCTTTACTGGGGACCTGTTAGGGCCAAGTCTAGAACTACATGTGGATGAAGCTAAGACATAGCCCTGTCCTTTCAGGGAGGTGGCTTGTTCAAATCTACCATCATAACATGAGCCTTGTGCAGGCTATGGTGAGTGGGGATTGGTGATGTCAGGCTCCTCACTGGTTGTTCTGGAAGGCTCCTGGGCAGGTAACAAGGAAGCTGAGATATTATAGCTTCAGAGAGAATGGTCTAGTATGACAAACATAGCTTTGGAGCTAAGACTATGGAAACCTTAGGAATTTTCTGGATGAAGAACTAGGAACCATGGACAAGGCTCAAGGGGCCATGGTCTCCCCATAATGAGCAGTGTGGTCACTGTGTTCTTTCTACCAAATGCAGACACCTCTGGGCATCTAAATATATGCAAAGACACACTCATGTGCCGGGAGACTAGTTCATTGTAGTCGAGACGCAGAGCACATGTGGTTTTCACATGCATGCAGTCATTGGGCATCTAGGAGCAACTCTTGCCTCCTCAGTCACCAGGGGCTTCCATGCCCCAGGCCTAGTCTCCTCCAACTCCCCCCAGGATCCTCCGGTTCCCATGGCAACTGGTACAAGAGCAGGTGCGACAGACGGTGGCAGAGGCCTTACAGGTGTGGAGCGAAGTGACACCACTCACCTTCACTGAGGTGCATGAGGGTCATGCTGACATCATGATCGACTTCACCAGGTGAACCTATGACCTAGGAACCCCTCCAGGAACAAATTCTACTGCCAGCAGCCTCTGACTCTACCTGCCCCTCCCAATCCATCCACAGGTACTGGCATGGGGACAACCTTCCATTTGATGGGCCTGGGGGCATCCTCGCCCATGCCTTCTTCCCCAAGACCCACCGAGAAGGGGATGTCCACTTTGACTATGATGAAACCTGGACTATAGGAGACAATCAAGGTATGGGCTCAATACACATTTTCCAGATGGGGCAACTGGAGATCACTCAAAGAGTGTCTGAGGACCTACTAAGGACCTGAGCTTAAGTTCTGGAGCTAATGGCAGAAAATAGAGGATGACTGACCTATTTACTTCCCTTTTTCAGGCACAGACCTGCTACAGGTGGCAGCTCATGAATTTGGCCACGTGCTAGGGCTTCAACATACAACAGCAGCTAAGGCCCTGATGTCTCCTTTTTATACCTTCCGTTACCCACTGAGCCTCAGCCCAGATGACCGCAGAGGTATCCAGCATCTATATGGCAGGCCCCACGAGGCTACCACCTCCCAGGCTGCAGCTCTGGGTCCCCAGAATGGAGTAGACACCAATGAGATTGCACCATTGGAGGTGAGGCTGGAGACGGTGAGAAAACAGGAGATGCCAGACCCCTGCTGGTCTTGTTGGCTCCAGTGTGAGCTTTCTCTCTCACTCTAGCCGGAAAATCCACCAGATGCCTGTGAGGTCTCCTTTGATGCAGTCTCCACCATCCGAGGTGAGCTCTTCTTCTTCAAGGCAGGCTTTGTGTGGAGACTCCGTGGTGGCCGGCTACAGCCTGGGTACCCAGCGCTGGCCTCTCGCCACTGGCAAGGACTGCCCAACCCTGTCGATGCAGCCTTCGAAGATGCCCAAGGCCACATCTGGTTCTTCCAAGGTAAGTAGGAGTTGGAGGTCAGCTGAGGACTTCCTTGAGCCAAGAATACCACAGCTAAGGGTTGAGATAGACAAGCTCCTCTCAAGGGACACAAAGGACAGTGAGAGGGTGGCTTTCCAAGGCACAGCTGGGAATCTCCCAGAGGAGGCAGTTCTTGAGATCACAGCACTAAAGATATGGCATAGTAGGGCTGTACGTTGGTACATTTAAATCCCAAAGCTACCCCATGGGATGGAGTTTTAGAAGTTTTAGAGCTGAGGTCTCAGGCTCACAGGTGATGAAATGACTCACTGGAGGATGGCTCTTAGAAAGGGGAAAAGTGGGATTTGATTCAGGTCTGAAGACCCTGGAGATTATACTTTCAACTCTCAACTGCCAAAGCAGCATTTCAGATGCCAAGACCATACACAAAGGTGGACCATGGGAAACTTGCATATGGGTTCCAAAACATCCAGGGACCTGCTATGGCAGGGCTCAGGGCCCAAGGAGTGGGCAGCAGGTATTTGTGATGCCCAGACCAGGAACCCAGGTGGCCTTCTATAAATTAGAATCATCTTCCCATGTATTATTTTATAGAGCCTTCCTTATAGCTTATCCCAGATGACCTAAATAGGCCAGGTAAGCAAGCACTGTCAGACACAGTGTTTATAGTTAAGTAAACTGAGGCTGAGAAGAGTCCCTGGAAGTGGTGAAGGAGGTCCATTTTGACTGAGTGTGGCATGGTGGCTTAGCAGTTCCTTGTAACTTCCTCTCTTCCACAGGTTCCCAGTACTGGGTATATGATGGTGAGAAGCCAGTCCTAGGCCCTGCACCCCTCTCTGGGCTAGGCCTGGTGTGGTCCCCAGTCCACGCTGCCTTAGTCTGGGGTGCTGAGAAGAACAAGGTCTACTTTTTCCGAGGTGGGGACTATTGGCGTTTCCATCCCAGCACTCGGCGTGTGGACAGTCCTGTGCCTCGCCGGGCGACTGACTGGCGAGGGGTACCCTCTGAGATTGACGCTGCCTTCCAGGATGCTGACGGTGTGTGGGGCTGAGCGGTGGCTGGCAGAGGGTAGTGTAATAATTGGACGCATTCATATATACGTCAGGAGGCCCAGCTTTTCCTCACAGGAGTGGATGCCAGTACTATCCCCATGTTGCAGATGAAAAGACAGGGCCAGAGAAGCACAAGGGCTTGTCCAGGTCCCTCAACCATACGCAATGAGAAAATAACCGCGGCATAACAAGGGTCGCCAATGCTTTAGCCACAACACTAATGTACTTATACCTCAAAGTAGCCTTCTGACATAACATCTCTTATAAACTCAGTTTCTAGAGAGACAAACAGAGGCTCAGGCTATGAGATGCCTTACTAGGGCAACATAGGTAAACAGTGATCGAGCCCAGATTCCCATTAGACAGTCCCTGTTCCTAACCACTGAGCAACCAGCCAGGCTGGAACTCAAAGCTCAGGACTGCCTTGCCTGCCAGTATCCTCTTTTTGTATCCTTCCATGTGGTACTCTCTGGGAGCGCAATCTGGAAGTAGCTTGGAGCTTTGGCACTCTAGGAAGTCTTTGTGGTATGGTTGGTGAGATTGAAAGTAGAGTGATGAGGAAGTTGATGAGGGAACAGAACATGCTTTCCTGAGAGGTAGGAATTGAGCTAAGGCTCTAGATACCTCTAGACTAGACCCTGGTACAGGACGAGACCCTGGAAGGGCTCCTAGGAAGGAAAGGAGGTTTTGGAAGGGCAACCTTGGAGCTTCAGCAGTGGGAAGTCAAGGCCTTCCCATCCAACCCTCCCCCCATGCCTGTCCCTGGCCACAGCCAGCCAGGCAGGTACAGAACCCAGTGTCTACTTGCCCAGGTCTTATCTTCTTCTCTTTTCAGGCTATGCCTACTTCCTGCGTGGCCGCCTGTACTGGAAGTTTGACCCCGTGAAGGTGAAGGCTCTGGAGGGCTTCCCTCGCCTTGTGGGCCCTGACTTCTTTGGCTGTGCTGAGCCTGCCAACACGTTCCGCTGACTGTGGCTTGAATGCCCTCAGGATAACTGACCCACAGCCATCTTTATGGCTCTGGACACCAGATATGAGTCAGAGCCTGTGTTTCCTCAGTTGGGGTGGGCTGGGGGGGGGGGTAACCACCATGACAACTGTGGGGAGGGCCACGCAGGTCGTGGTCTCCTGCTGGCAAGTGTCTCAGACCAGACAGGGAAGCTTTGGAGTTACTGAAGTGTGAAGGAGGTGTCAGTCTGGCTTTGCCATACCTTTGTAGGTCATGGTCAAACCTAGCTTCTCAAGGCCTCCATCTCTGGCCCTCAGAGATGGGTGAACTACAGCATCTGATCTTCTCTCTATTCCTGCTGTACGGTTCCTGCAGAGTATTAGTGTTGGAGCTTGTATGTAAGGTATACCTTGGCCTTCTGCTCTAACCAAGCAAGGCCCTTTCCTGAGAAGTCAGATATGGGTAGATGTTTAGATCTGGCTCTCTTCTAGCTGGTGATCCTAGAGATCTATTTCTCAGGATGTATGCCAAAAGGCCTACAACCAGCTAGGGAAGGCTCTGTTTCAACATAGAAACCCTTACCTTCAGAGGCCCCAACATACCTCAATCCTGTCCTGGGCCTGGGCCTCCTGAAGCCCTTATCCTAGCACTGGTGTCTTCCAAAGCCATGTAAATGTGTGTACAGTGTACAAAGATTTTTTTTTAAAAAAATACAAACAACCCTGAGGACTGTCATTAAATATGATTGTTTTCTAAGTGCCTGCCTGGTGTCTCTTGTAACTGCAGCAAGGATGAGGAGGCCTGGTTCCTGTTAGCCCAAGCCTAACATGGAAGCCAGGGTCAAAGTTCACTTTCCAAATACTTAGGGCTCCTTCTTTTCATTTTCTATCATATCTGGAGGAACATCTAACAAAGTGGTGGCAGTTTCATTTGGTCATGCCATGCCCTATCTCCTATCTTAAAATACTTCACTTTCCACTGCTATGAAAACACAGAACAAAATTCATGGTTACTGCTGTTCTTCACGATCATCTAGCATCAACTTGCACTGTCTTCTAGGTCCTCATATCTTTTTCGTAATAGCAATTGTTGAACCTTAGAAAATCATCAACAGGGGCTGGGAAGGTGGCTCAGTGGTAGAGTGCTTGCCTTGCATGTATGAGGCCCTGGGTTCGACTCTCAGCACCAACATAAGAAAAAAGAAAAAAGCCGGAAGTGGCGCTGTGGCTCAAATGGTAGAGTGCTAGCCTTGAGCTGAAGAGCTGAGGGACAGCGCCCAGGCCCAGAGTTCAGGCCCCACGACCGGACCCAAAAAAAAAAAAAAAAAGAAAAGAAAAAAGAAAATCATCAACAGATGCTGGATTGGTTGGACATTTTCCTTAGTGTTGGGCCCTCCTCCCCACCTCAGATCCACAGGTGGGATGGGACAGAGCCACAGGGCAGGGCTACGCTTGTTGCAGACACAAAATGCAAAGCTAAGGAAGAAAAGGAAAAGGAGTCCCTCCTCTCTAGCACTCCTCTGATGCACTAGCCACGCCAAATACTACCTGGCCTTTGAATATTACTAAATACCAAAGTCTTTGCCCAAGCTACCCTCATTCAGTGTTAACATGCTGCCCACAGCCTCAGGAACAGCTATTGGCCCGGAACTGGGATTTTTTTTTTTTCCTAGAAGTATTCTTATCTGTTCAACTGCACTGCTTTGAGGGGTGGAGAAAATGGGATGTCAATTTCGGGTCACAAACATGCTCAAAGCTCTCAGGGTCCCAAATGTAGCTCTGACCCCCGCCAGGCCTGAGGCCACACTTCCTTTCTTCAACCTTGGGCAGAATGCCAGTTCTGGCTGTGAGACTGAGAAAACCACCGCCTGAGTCCAGTCCGCAGTGGCTATTTCTGTCCGTGAGAAGCTTTCCCGGGCATCAGATTGAAGCAACAGCTTCTGGTGGAAGAGAAATTGGTCGTGGTTCCTTTAAGGGACCCACGGGAACGTGCGGGCCTTTTGTTTGGGCGGCGGCAGAGGCGCGCGCGTTAGCGTCAACATCCGCGCATGCGCAGTCTGGACGGCCTGGTCGTCGTTTGCGGCGGCAGCTGAAGATCCCGGTGGTGGCGCGAGCTCCGGCCCGGCCCGCCCTTCGTCTCTTGACCTCGGTTCCCTCACTCCGGCGCGCCTCAGCCCCGCCCCAGCCTTCTTAAATCCCTCAGCAGTTCGGATCCGGCCGCCCGCCTCCGCCGCCACAATGATGATGATGGCACTGAGCAAGACCTTCGGGCAGAAGCCCGTGAAGTTCCAGCTGGAGGACGACGGCGAATTCTACATGATCGGCTCCGAGGTAGCCCCGCGGCGCGTTCTCGCCCTCCCGGGCCCGGCCCCGCGGGAGCCCCAGGGCGGGTCTGTGCGCCGGGAGCGCGCGTCCCCATTCATCGCCAGGGCGGCGGCGGCGGCGGGCGGGCGCGTGCGTGCTCGGGGCTGGGGGCGTGGCCAGATGGGCGTGGCCGAGCTCGACCCTACCTGGAAGGTCTGAGTTCAGTGCATTTCTCGGTGACGGGGATACCAGGGCCTGGCGTGCTACTGGTCTCTCGTTGAGTTGGTCTAACTCCACCCGGATGCAAAGAATGGGAGTGTTCGGTTAGCTCTTGTGGCGGTGCTTGGGAGTGGAGATGCACTACTAACTACTGCCCTCGAAAATTTTAGAGATGGTGGAAATCTCATGTGCACCCTTTACCCCTTTGCTCCATTCAGGGTCCTGAAATCTTGGTTGTAAGCCTTCAGCTTAGGAAAGTTCCCTCCTCTTTGTATTCCTTGCCTTTGAGACGGGTGGTAGAAGTAGTGTTCTGACCTTTGTTTACTGGAAGTTATTGAGTCTGCTGGCTGACTGACTTCAGGAAAACCCTACATCTGGCCCCTCAATGAGGCATTTGTACTGAGTGTATTAAATTTTTACAGATCCACTCAAACTAGTCCTTGTTTAGTCCAACAGTAGCCCCCTACTAGTTCATATTTCTTTTAAAACACACACACAGACACAGACACACACACACACAGACACACACACACACACAGACACACACACACACACACACACACACACAAACCCCTGTGGGTAAAGCCAGGAGCTGTGGGTTGTGCCTGTAACCCTAACTCCTCAGGAAGTTGAGATCTGAGCATCACAATTTGAAGCCAGCCTAAGCAGGAAAGTCCATGAGCCTTCTTCAGTTCGCCACCGAAAAACTACAAGTGGACTTATGACCCAGTTGGTAGTGTGCCAGCCTTGGGTGAAAAAGCTGAGGGACAGAACCCAGGCCCTGTCCAAGCTCTACTTCCAATCCACACACAACTATGGGTATAAAATTCAGATGTGCAAATGTCAATAAAATAATCAGGTAAAATTAAATACCAGCTCTGTAGAGCTAAAGCCATTTCAGAATGCCAAAGATTACCTCTCCTCTCAACAGTGTTTATACTGCAACATTTCATTCAAATTATTATTTTGGCAGTATTAGATTTAGGTACTCAAGGCTCCATGCTTACCTACTAGGCTGGCTCTCTACCACGTGAGCTACACCACTAGCCCTGCTTTTTGTTAGCTATTTTGGAGGTGAAGTCTAGGGAACTTTTTCCCCTAAAATAGTGTTGAATCTTCCTCCTCCATATTTCAGCCTCCTGAGTAGTTAGGTTTACAGATGTGAGCCATTGGCACTTGTCTAATTTTTTTTTTTTTTTTTGTCAGTCGTGGGGCTTGAACTCTGGGCCTGGGCGCTGTCCCTCAGCTCTTCAGCTCAAGGCGAACGCTCTACCACTTGAGCTACAGCGCCACTTCCAGTTTTCTGGCGGTTTATTGGAGATAGGAGTCTCACCGTGTCTCCTGCCCGGGCTGGCTTTGAACCGCGATCCTCAGATCTCAGCCTCCTGAGTAGCTAGGATTACAGGCGTGAGCCACCAGCGCCCGGCTTGTCTAATTTTTTTAAACAATTGAACATAGTGTAATGAATGAAGCCTCGTGTTATTAAGAGACCACCATTGAACTTTGTTTTTTCTTTTCTTTCTCTCTCTCTCTTTCTTCTTTCGTTCTTTCCTTGTGCCAGAACTGGGATTTAATCTCAAGGCCTCATGTCCTAATTTAGGTTTTTGTTGTTGTTTGTTTGCTTTTTGCCAGTTTTGGGGCTTGAACTCAGGGCTTGGGCACTGACCCTACCACTTGAGCCACAGCACCACTTCCAGCTTTTTTGAGTAGTTTATTCAAGATAATAGCTTACTAGGACTTTTCTGCCCAGGCTGGCTTCGAACTTCAATCCTCAGATCTAAGCCTTCTGAGTAGCTAGGATTACAGGTGTAAGCCACCAGTGTCCGACTTAACTTAGTTTTTTTGATCAAGTTTGGAGCCCTACTACTTGAGCTACATCTCCCCTTCTGGCTTTTTGGCGGTTTATTGGAGGTAAGAGTCTTAGTTTCTTGCCCAGACTGACTTCAAACCAAAATCCTTAGATCTCAGCTCCCTGAGTAGCTAGAATTACAAATCTAAGCCATTGGCACCCTGCTAGATCAAAACTTTAATGTTTTAATTTTCACCATTTTTTAATTAAAGAAGAGGGGCTGGGAAGGTGGCTCAGTGGTAGAGCGCTTGCCTTGCATGCCTGAGGCCCTGGGTTCGATTCCTCAGCTCCACATAAGAAAAAAGAAAAAAGCCGGAAGTGACACTGTGGCTCAAGTGGTAGGGCACTAGCCTTGAGCTTAAGAGCTGAGGGACAGCGCCCAGGCCCAGAGTTCAGGCCCCATGACTGGACCCCCCCCCCCCCCCAAAAAAAAAAAAAAGAAAAGAAAAGACAAAATGCAATAAGCTGATCAGATTGTCACTTAAATGCTCTTGTTCTAATAATGCGGTGCTGAATACAGCCCATTCCTGTACATAGTCCTTGCTGGCCAGTAGGCATCTGCTTAAATGCCAAATGCAAAAGGCAGTTGAGTTACAGAACCTTGATACGTAGCTAGTTGTATCTTAAAGAAACCTTTACCTGATCTGCTGAGTGAAAAAATAATCTGTTTGGCCTTGGTTCTGACTGAGTGGTATTTCTGAAAAGAAAACTTTTCTTTGTTTGGTGGAGTAATTGAGAAACAGCTTGTGGTTAGGTGGGAAGAACTTCAGGAGGCTTAGTTACTACCCTGCTCTGTTTCCCCCACCCCTCGCTTTCTTTTTAGTGCTGGAACTCAGCCCAGGGGCCTTGCATATGCTATGCACATGCTCTACCCCTGAGCTATCCCAGTTTGTTTCATTTTCCCATGTGTAAAGTGAGATACGTAGACTCTGTGATACCTCAATACCTTCCCCCAAACACATTTTAGGTTTTAGAAAGTGAACTAAAGTCTTTTCTTTCTGCTCTTTCACTTTTGACCCTCCTGTTGAATGATGACAATCATCCTAAGATGCAGAGATCTGGCTTAATAATCACAAGTTTAAGGAAAGGCTCAAAGTCTTTGCACTATTTCTACCCAGTTGTTCCTGTGGCAATCTTGGATGTGGATGGCTGGCCCTTGGCCTCTTTCCCCTTGGAGAATAGATACTATATTCAGACAGGTGAGCCAGCTTTAGCAACATACAGTTTAGCATACATGAAGCTGCCTTGGGAGGCCCTCTGCTGTTGCTATGAGTATGCATCACAGTTCTACCATCTTTTTTTTTTTTGGGGGGGGGTCCAGTCATGGGGCCTGAACTCTGGGCCTGGGCACTGTTCCTCAGCTCTTCAGCTCAAGGCTAGCGCTCTACCACCTGAGCCACAGCGCCACTTCCGGCTTTTTTCTTTTGCTTATGTAGTGCTGAGGAATTGAACCCAGGGCCTCAAGCATGCAAGGCAAGCTCTCTACCACTGAGCCACCTTCCCAGTCCCTTCAGTTCTACCATCTTTAAGCAGTTCAACGTAGCAAGCCAGAGTCACAGAGGTTTTAGTACCCTAAGAAATGTCAGAGTCCAACATTTTCATTTTACATTCAGGAAACCTAAATGGGAGAGGGTAAAGGCTGGTTCAGGAAAAGCCAGGTAGATAAGCCTCAGCCCTTGGGAGGAGTCAAGGTTTCATGAGCCCTGCAGAATCTTCAAGGTAGTCATAAAGATCAGGTTTGTCAGTTTCTTTAAAAACAAAAAACTATCCAGGCACAAAGTGGCGCACACCTGTAATCTTAGCAACTCAGGAGGCTAATATCTGAGGATCTCCATTTAAAGCTATCCAGGACAAGAAAGTCTGTGAGACTCATCTCCAATTAACTAGCAAAAAGCTACAAAAAAGTAGAGATGTAGTTCAAGTGGTAGAGTGTCAGCTTTAAGCAAAAAAGCTCAGGGACATTGCCCAGGCCTTATTTTAGGCTCAGTACCAACAGTCAATGGCAAGAAAAATAAAGAAAATTACTTTTACATTGGATGATAATGACTCACAAAGCCACAAAGCAGTGAGGGATTTTGACTGTCTGTATGGCAGATGATTCTTCTCTTATGGTATTCAGCAGCTGTGGTTGTTGAGCATAGAAATTGTTCCTCAATGAAAAATGAAGAAACATACTTGTATGTAACCAATATGATGTGCTAGCTATGTAAAATAGAAAAATAATAGAATTGATCCTTTGAATGGTGAAGTTCAGAGTCACTGACTATATGACCCAGAAAAACGAAGTGATTCCAGGTCACAGAGGGAGCCAGCACCTGGCACCCCATCTGCTGGTGTCCCCCACAGTTTGACTCTGAAGTGTGGTCATTTCTGAAAAATCAATGAGTCCATGGGGTGTCTTTATAAGAACCTTAGTACGAACTTCATTTTTATGGAGAAAGTCATAACTCTTTATTTGGTACAAACCAACTGAAGCTATTGTTTGGGGAAGTAATGATTTATAAGGCTGTCTGGTGATTACCAATAAGTGCTTTTTAGACTCTTTGGAAAATTCCTTTGGTATCCCCAATTTGAGTTTTGTTACTAAACAAAGCAGCACGGGACATGGGGAGAATTATCTTACATCTGTCTAAAATTAGAAGACCTTTTTGGTGTTTATTACATCGTAAAAATATCAAAGTCTGCTTCTTAAGATAAAAGAAGGTCAAAGAAGCCTTGCATTTCTGGAAAGTGCCAAAGATCCTTAATCCAAAAATCAAAATCATCATGAGCTTCTTGCTCAGCTCTGGGGGAATCTTGCTAAGCTCTTCAGACATCTGGTCAGGCCTTTTGGAACGTGGTTCTTTTGTCAGGGTGGACAGATGCAGGCCAGATGTGCACTGTTTTTGAACCCTTGATGTCAGCAAGAATGTGTTTTATTGCTGCTGAAAGCCTGGCGCCAGGGGGCCACCCGAAGACCTGTTTATCAGACACTGATCCAGCAGATCTTCTGCTCACCAGGACCCTCCCCTTGCACGTGCAGATATGACTCTCATAATGAGCCTTCTTGCTTTACTCATAGGTGGGAAACTACCTCCGTATGTTCCGAGGTTCTCTGTACAAGAGATACCCTTCACTGTGGAGGCGACTAGCCACTGTGGAAGAGAGGAAGAAAATAGTTGCATCGTCACATGGTAAAAAAACAAAACCTAACACTAAGGGTGCGTCTTCACGAGGGTTTGTAAACCTGTTTCAAAACCACTCGCTTATGTCATGAAGATAAAACGTTTTCACTCCAGTGTCTTCACTGCAGCTTTGGCCTTAGTTAGCCAGGAGCATCCCAGGGGCAGGACCTGCCAGTGCACGTCTGGCTCAGGTGAGAGTGTGGCTTAGCGAGCCATTGGTGGTGCACTATCAGATATTCCTGATGGGGCCAGTGGGTGTGTGAGGAGGGGTCAAGGCTGGGGCTAGCAGGTGCCGTGAAGACATGTTGGTCTCAAAACGTTTTAGGAATGCTGTGATGCTCTGCCATTTGCTGTGGGCGTGTCACCATAGTCATTCTCCATGTAGCCCTGGGGGTGGGTGGTGGCCCCAGCCCCACCATTCCCCTCTGGGACTTTCACTGCTTGTCTCCCAGAGCCCATCCATCCATAGCTCTTCATCCTGCATCCAGTATGCTAAGCTCCGGTGCAGGCAGCCCCACCCACCATGGTTTATCATGTGCCTGGGGCTTGCTAGGTGAGCTGCCTAACATGAGTGAAGCTAGTGTGCTTTGGCCATGGCAGCTCTGTGCAGGGCGAAGTTGCTCTTTAGACATTCTGAGGGAGCCATCGGGAGACATGTCCACCAGGACATTTGAGTATAGATGCAACATACCATTTGGCAAGTGGCAAAACTGCTTCCCCCTTGGCAATGATGCCTTAGAGAAAGCTGCCCTGGGCCTATGTGGGTGTGTTCATGTGTATAGGTGGGTGTGTGCATGTATGTGTATAGTGCTTTATAGTCTGTCCTGTTGAGTTGTGACTGTAGGTGCTACTGTGGTTTTGTCCATCATGAGCAAAGTAGGATATTCTTTTAATGCAGGAGCCAGAGCTGTTTTAATCTGCCTTTATTACATTTCTACTCACTGGCCTATATCAGTTTCCTTTGTGCTCCCCTCACTGCTCATAGAACACCAGTCACTAGTACAGTGGCTCCCTAGCTTTACCTGCCCCCTACCCAAGTCCCTGTGGAGTCTTGGTGGTGCTTCTACCTTGTACTGAGTGATTCTTCTGGGAAGGAAGAAAAAACAAGCTTGGCCTACAGACAAGTAACGGCTCTTGATCAAGGTTTCCTAGAAGAGCTAGGAAAGAGCTAGCTTAAAATCTGTCCTGCTTTCCAGACAACATCTCCACATTGGCTTGGGGACAGAAACTTCTGTTTGGTGAAAAGCGCTCTAGGCTCTTGTTTTAAAAGAAAAGCATTCTTCCATCTTTCATTCTATTTCCCATTCCATTTCCCCACCTTGCTTCATGTCGTGGATTGTGGTGGTATCAGACCTCTTCCCACTGGGGTGTTATTCTGGAGTCTTCCTGACAGCCTCTGATACTGCAGATGTCTTTAGCACTTCATCTGCCCCTGAGCCAGTGCTCACAGGCCAATTAGTCAAATCAATCCAAAGGGATAAATTTTACCCAATACAAATAAACCCCTTGATCAAGATTGCCTTTTTTGCCGGGGGGAGGGGGTGAGTCTAGCACTGGTGACCCACACAATCCTAGCTATTCAGGAGGCTGAGATCTGAGGATTACCATTCGAAAACAGCCCAGACAGGAAAGGCAATGAGATCTCCAATTAACCAGAAAAAAGTTGGAAGTGGAGGTGTGGCTCACGTGGAAAAATGCTAGCTTTGAGAGCAACTCAGAGACAGTGCCCAGGCCCTAAGTTCTAGCTCTAGTACTGGCACACAGATAAACAAAACAAAAGGCAGATTGCCCTTTTGGAAGAGGCTAACATTCAGCAACAGTAAGTTTGACACTTTGCCTGAGAACTTCAGTGTGCTATATCCAATTGGCTGGCTGCTGTTTGCTCCTGTCATCAGCAGAGTGACCACAGCAGTCTCTCTCTGCTTACAGATCATGGGTATACCACCCTTGCCACCAGCGTGACTCTGTTGAAAGCCTCGGAGGTGGAGGAGATTCTGGATGGTAATGATGAGAAGTATAAGGCTGTATCCATCAGTACAGAGCCCCCTACCTACCTCAGGTAATGAATTCCTGGACCTGGGTTCTTCTGGGACACTCATGGGGATTTTTCTCATATTCAAACACAGGTTGAAGTGAAGTTGAACTGAAATACCTTCCAACACTTTACTCACAGTGCTTACAATTGTCTTAGCCAGGTTTCTAAGTTCCTTCTATATCTTTAGAATCCCTAAGAAATAAACAGAGGCCAAGTGTTGAATTGGATCTGGAGAGCAGTTAGGAATGCTTTGAAAGTGCCCTTTGTCAGAAAAATGAGTGACCTCAGATGAACTGAAAAAACGAAACAAGCAGTAGATTTAAACATAGAAAAAAACTTAGTACCTTTAAAAGAGTACTTATAACATCAAAATGGCAAATCAATGGAAATTTACTGTGTTGTAATCTAGAGTCTAGTCATCTAGATGTTGTGTGTGTGTATGTATGTATGTGTGCGCATGTGTGTGCGCACACAATTTAGGTCTTGGTCCTATCCCTTAACCTTTTCACTCTAAGCTGGAACTATAAGGGTCACATCTTAGTCCATTGAAGTGTCTACACCTTCTAACACCTGACCTTTTCTTGAAAGTAGACACTCAATAGCTCCATATTCTCTTTTATTATTATTCACAACCCTCCAAGAACATCTCTGTACATATAATGGTTTTACTTATTTTGTATTTACACTGCTATGCATTCAGATTTGTAAGAAAAATTTGGCTATTTCTTTCTTTTCTTTTTTTTTTTTCCCTCTGATCAGTTGTGGAGCTTGAACTGAGGGCCTAAGTGTTGTCCCTGAGCTTTTTCAGAAACTCAAGGCTAGCTCTCTACCACTTGAGCTATAGCATCACTTCCAGTTTTCTAGTGGTTTGTTGGAGATAAGAGTCTTACAGACTTTATTGCCTGGGCTAGCTTTCAACAACGATCCTCAGATCTCAGCCTTCTGAATAGCTAGGATTATAGGCTGGTGCCCAACAAAAAATACTTGGATTTTTCAACAGGTTTTTTTCATTCCTTTTGTTTTAAGTGGAGCTGGGAATTGAATCCAGGGCTTTATGAGCACATGCTATTTTTTCAGTCCTCAATGTGTAAAAAAGTAGATGATCTACTCCCAGAAATATAATAAGGAAGGATATTTCTTACATATAATCTCATTTTATTTGGTTTTACTTTTGGGATACTGAAGATTGAGCTCAGGGCTTCATGCATGTTATTGTGCTAGACCACTAAGCTACACCCCAGTTCCTTGTATAATTTAAAAAATTCATCCAGGAACTGGTGGCTCACACCTGTAATCCTGGCTACTCAGGAGGCTGAGAGCTGAGGTTTGCAGTTTGAAGACAGCTGGGGCAGGAAAGACTATGAGACTCTTACCTCCTATTAACTACCCAAAAAGCCTGAAATGAAGTTGTAGTTCCAGTAGTAGAGCATAAAAGCTCAGGGATGGGGAAAAAAGAAAAACATCATGGTTAAAGGAAGAAAACCAAAAACCTATCCACATAAGGAAGTAAGGATGCTGTAATAAAACTGGCACACTTGTCTGCTAGAGATGACTCTGTACATAGAAGTGATCTTTTTGTAAAATATTCGAATACCAAACAATTGCTGACCCATTAATTTCACCCCTGGGAATTTTTCTCAAAGAAATAATTTGAAAACACAAAATAAGTAAAAACGATTATATATACATAGATGTTCTTTAGAGGGTTGTGAATAATACTGAAAGGGAATATGGAGCTGTTGAATGTCTACTGTTAAGGAAAAGTCAAGTGTTAGAAGATACAGACACTTAAATGGACTAAGATGTGACCTTTCATGTCAGCATCAGGTAGACTGCAGCATCTGAGCCATGGCTCATGTGAATGTAGCATGTAGAATATAAGACATGCCTATGGGGCTGGGAAGGTGGCTCAGTGGTAGAGCACTTGCCTTGCATGCTCGAGGCCCTGGGTTCGATTCCTCAGCACCACATAAGAAAAAAGCCGGAAGTGGCGCTGTGGCTCAAGTGGTAGAGCGCTAGCCTTGAGCTGAAGAGCTGAGGGACAGTGCCCAGGCCCAGAGTTCAGGCCCCACGACTGGACTACCCCCCCCCAAAAAAAAAACAAAAGACATGCCTATCTACCTTACTCTTTGAGCCCTCAAGAAAAAATACATTTCTAAAATTAAGCTTAGCTGGGCGCTGGTGGCTCACGCCTGTAATCCTTGCTACTCAGGAGGCTGAGATCTGAGGATCGCAGTTCAAAGCCAGCCCTGGCAGGAGAGACCGTAAGACTCCTATCTCCAATAAACCACCAGAAAACCAGAAGTGGCGCTGTAGCTCAAGTAGTAGAGTGCTCGCCTTGAGCTGAAGAGCTGAGGGACAGTGCCCAGGTCCAGAGTTCAAGCCCCATGACCGACCAAAAAAAAAACAAAAAAACTAAGCTTAGAACCTGTTTGTTGCCTGTGGCTTATACCTGTGATCCTAAGCTACTCAGGAGGCTGAGATTTGAGGATCATGGTTCCAAGCCAGCTGGGGCTTATCTCCAATTAAACTGCAAAAAGCTGAGATATGGCTCAAGTGATAGAGTGCCAGCCTTGCAAAAAAGCCAAACAAGAGTTTGAGGCCCTGAGTTCAAACCCCATTACTGCATAAATAAAACCAGGCATTGGTTACATTTTTGTAATCCCAGCACTTGGGAGGTTGAGGCAGAAGAATTTTGAGTTCATGGACAGTGTTGGATAAATAATGAGACCTTGTGTCAAAAACAGAAAAAAAATACATTCCCATAAACATAAGCTAGGGAGCACTAAGAGGTGGGGATTATTATTCAAAGTGATGTTTTCCAGGTTTTCTCTCAACTTTGCTGTCAAATCATTTTTCTAATTCTTCATCAAGTAAGGTGGCATGCATCCAGCCTAGCCAGTGTTGTAGACGTGTGCTCGGCAGATTCTTACTCTCCCAAGGGATGTGGTGAGAACATAAAGATGGCTAGACTTGCCCGGGAAGTCACAGAAGGAAATTGTATACATATGGACGGCACTTTTAAGTTGGCGTGTGTCAGCTGAGAGCCTTTTATAGGGTGGTAAACAATTTTTTAATGATCATGTCATATGAAGATCAGCTGAGAGAGTACAGTCTTGTTACCCTGGAGGTCAGGACAACGGAGTTCAGAGTGGTTCAAGGGAAGCATCTTTGGCTGGCTTAGTCAATCTGTAAATGGGCCAGTTAGCCTCCTCACCCAATCACTGGATTGTTTGAGCACAGGCTGGATATACCTTTTGGGATTCTTGGAAAGAGCTTGTAGTGTGAGCTGGATTTGATGTTGTGACTTAGATGTTTGTGTTCTGTATATGTCTCAGTCTGTGATTTATATTTATTGTCTGTGGTCTGTGACAACTAGCATGGTCTTCTTGAGCTGGCTACCAGATGAGGGGCTGGACATAGAAATGACAGAGATAAGGTCAAATTGAGGGTAAGAGGTAGGAGCTCAGCTCAGGAGCTAGGAAGATACCTATCTAGCAAAATAGAAGTGATCACAGCCTGGCTACACTGGAACTTTTAATGGAAGAGTCAAAAAAAATTCATATTGCTGGTCCCTTCACTAGAGATGGGGATGGGATTGGGGCTCAGGAATTTGCTACTTAATTTGGTGCTAGTACTGGGACTTGAACTTAGGGCTTGGGTCCTGTCCCTTAGCTTTTTTGCTCAAGGCTGATGCTCTACCACTTGAGCCATAGCTCCAGTTCTGTATATTTTTTGCTAGCTAATTGGAGTTTCAGATATTTCACTGCTTGGCTGACTTTGAACCAAGATTCTCAGATCTTAGCCTCCTGAGAAGCTAGTGTTATAGACATAGGCTACTAGTGCCTTTACCTTTTTTTGTTTCAAAAGCTGGGGCACTGACACCTTCAGTGCTCAAGTCTGAAATTCTAACCAGAATATGGGTAGAGATAGGGAGGGATTCATGGTGCTCAGTTTGACCAGGACTATGGCAAATCTTCTGTATTGCTGTCTTACTCTGATCTTTTATCAGCCTTCATCTTATACTTGAGTCCTGAAACATAAATGGAAGGTAGAACTAATTTTCACAGGACCTTAAAAGCTGGGACAGCATGACCAGGGACACTCCTTTTTTAGCCTACCTCCCCCAAAAAAGAAAAAGAGGTAAAGGGCACAGGCCCAGACAGGTTTTGGTTACCACCTCTCCCCTCTCCCCACCCCATTCATGGATAGGAGTAAGGCCCTCATGCTGCATCCCCAAGTCCCTTCTTAAGGGTACTGTCAAACGCTTGTTCTAACCATATAGACAGTTATTGTAGGAGCAATTTGTGCAGATAGTGGGGAATATGGGTGTTCACTGGTACTGGGGCTTAAACTCAGGGCCTTTTCACTTATGGCAAGTGCTCTATCACTTGAGCCATGGCTGTACTTCCAGCTTATTGCTGGTTAATTGGAGTTAAGAGTCTCCCAGACTTCTTACCCAGGCTGGCTTTGAATCATGATCCTCAGATCTCATCCTCCTGAGTAGCTAGGATTATAAGTATGAGCCAGTACCTGGCTTGTGGGGATAAAGATGTGCCAGGTGCTGGTGCCTTATGCCTATAATCTTAGCTGCTCAGGAGGCTGAGATCTGAAAATCTACGTTCAAAGCCCATCGGGGACAAACAAATTCTAGCGACTCATCTCCAACTAACCAGCAAAAAGCCAGAAACAGATATGGTTCATGTGTTATAACATCAGCCTTGAGCAAAAAAGCAAGGGAGACCATGAGGCCCAGGATTCAAGCCCTGTAGTGGGCACAAAGAAATAAATAAAAATAAAGATGAACAATACGTAAGTACTGCTTTCTTTGTAGCTTACAGTTAAGAAAAAGCCACAAAGCACTGTGGGAGCCTGACTGGTCTCATCTGTCTAACTCAGCAGTGAAACTTCAGTGTAAAAATAGCTTTGAGAAAAGCAGCCTAAAATTTGGAGAAAAGACCATTATGGGACAGAGGTTATTTAAATTACTTGGGGTGACATTTTCTGGAAGATATTTGCCAGTCCATTTTCTTACCTCTGCACCTGTGGGTGGTCAGATGCCAGAAACCTTGCCTAGTCCATCTTAGAATGGTTGACACACCTAAAAATCACAGTCTTTTGGGTGTGGTAGTTCATATTTGTAGTCCCAGCTACTTTGAAGGCCAAGATGGGAAAATCACTTGAGCTCATAAGTTCAGGGCCAACTAGGGCAATATAAGGAGACCCTGTCTCAAACAAAAATCATCAGTCTGATCACATCTCTTTTCTCTGGAAGCTTCCAACCACCTGCTAGATAAAGTCAGATTTTCATAGAGCCTGGGAGACCCTGTGAGTAGGAAATGCTCTTTCTTGCTCTTCACCCCTCCTTGGAGTATTCATGGCACTCTTCTCCCTACTATTCCTGTGCCTTGCCTAGATACCCAGTGAACCCTGACTCTGTATAAGGCTCCTTTCTAGTTTCCACCCCTCTAGGAAGCCTCTCTCATGTCCCTTCCTTTCATTAAGGATACACTTCTATGTGAGCCATGCCTAGCAGTGTACCATGGTTATAGGTTAGTGGCCAACTCATGGTTTGGGCCTTGTCTAGCACCCTCCTCACCATTCCCCTTGTCCAGGTACTTCTAGGTGCTGTGAGGCACGGGAAACAGTGCTCTACAGACTCAGGCATGCACAGATATCTTCCATAGCAGCTTGGAGCTCAGCAGGGTTGAAGCAGACATCCACAAATCCTACTGGATGGAATTGAACTCCTTCATTTGATGGGGTATGTTTCTAATGTCTCCCCAGGGAACAGAAAGCCAAAAGGAACAGCCAGTGGGTGCCGACGCTGCCTAACAGCTCCCATCATCTGGATGCTGTGCCGTGTTCCACTACTATCAACAGGAACCGGATGGGCCGGGACAAGAAGAGAACCTTTCCCCTGTGGTGAGTGTTACCTCACTTGGCCTCTGGGTAGATTCTGCCTCCATCGTACCTCCATTCTTCCCTTTTTTCTTTTCCCAGAGGCACACTCAGGAAAGCCTTGCACTGCTTTGCCTGTTGTACTGATGGCTGTCTCCGCTTTGGTTTCTCACATTCTTCTCCTCACTTCTCTCGTACCCCAGTGGAGCTTGTGGGGACCCAGTCCTGAGAGGCCTTTTCTCCACCCTCTATTGCTTCAGCTAGCCATAGCCAATCTGGGAGGTTTCAAGTTCTTAATGGGACTTCTGCTGGGTCACTTCTTAGTGGCTACTCGAACAAGTCACTACAAACTGGTGGGGTGGTGGGAATGTAAAAGATGACTAGTATACCAAAACTTACTGCCTCTTACAGAAGCCTAGATTTATTCTTTCACAGTTCTGGTGCTAGGAGTCTGAGAGCTGCTTAACTGGACCTGAATCAAGGTGTGGGCAGAACTCTATTCCTCTCAAGGCTCCAGAGGAAAATCTTGGTCCTGATCCTCTTGCAGTTTTGGTGCCTTCCTCACGCACTGGCTTATGGCCACGTCACTCCAGCGTCTGCCTCTGTGACACATGGCTGCGACACTGTATGTGAAGGTTCCCTGTGTCTCTGTCTTTGGAACGACACTGACCTAGTTTAGGGCCAGCTGAATAACCTCTCCCAGCATCATTCACTTAGTCACATCTGCACAGTGTGTTTTTTGAGCCACATGAGGAGATGGTCACAGGTTTGGGGAATGAGGGCATAGTTGTCTTTTGGGCAACATTTTTCAAGCTCTTATCTCACATTTTTCTTTGAGGCCCACACTTTCCCCCACATACGCACACTTCCCAAACCTCAGCCACGTACCACCTGTAGATTTCTCCATCCCTCCCCTTACTCAGGCCTAAAACCTGGAACTCATTTCAATTCCTTCCTTTTTCCTCATACTATGGCTAGTCTCAGCAGATTCCCTACTTGCCCAGCCCTCCAAGTCTCTGGATTAGGCCACTCTTGGCCATTGGGTCAAGTGGTAGTCAGGTCTCACTGAGTGTTTGCAGCAGCCCTTGTTCACCTTCCTGCTGTGTTCTCGGTTTTGCAGCCAGCCTGGGCCCTTTGCTTAGGCAGATCTTGTTATTGCTCTAAGAATCCTCTAGACTCCCTGGAGCTGAGGCTGGGGCTCTCTTTGGGACTTCTTCACTGAACATTTTTCATGAACATCACCTCCTGCTGCTGACTTGCCCAGAGGTCTACCTTCCCTCTGCTTAAGTTCATTTCAAGCAGTATTTGCAAGGCTTATCCCATTTTTCACCCTCCCTCCCTTCCCTTTTCCCTTCCACCTTCCCTCGCTCCTTCCTTCTGCCTTCTTTCTCCCTCCCTCCCCCCCTCTCTCTCAGTCTCTTTTTTTTCCCTTCCCTCTCTTTCCCCTCCATCCTTCTTCCCTTGCTTCGTTCTCTCCCTTCCTCCCTTTTCCTCTCATCTCTTGAGTGTCACTAAAACCTCCACCCTTAGAATGGCCACTCCTATCTCCAGCACTCCCTCTACTTTCCCATCTTGGAGTCCCAGAGCACTCCAGTGCATCTCTCCATCTTTTCCATGCTCTCTGAGAGTAATTTCTCAGCCTTCTCCACATTCTACAGATGCCCTTGCTTTCCCCTGGTCTCCTGACTTCCCCTCAGACTCAGCCTGCCCATCCCATCTCTTTCCTCTTTGTCCTCTGAAAATACATTACTCCTTTCCTCAGACTCATGAGGTTGCCACAGGAAAGAGTCAGATACTGCAGCCTGAGCTGAAGAACTACTGGCCCTTGGATATATCTGCTACCTTTTTGGAAGCCTCAGGACCTCTCCACAGGGTGATCTGCTCTCTGCCTTCAGGGGATTGTTGCTGCTCCACAGTTCCATTCTGTGTCTCAACTTTTGCTTGAGTATTTTGTCTTCTGAAAATGCTCTTCTTGTCCACAGCTCCTGAGAAAACCCCTTCTTTGGGCTTTAAATGTCCCATTGGAGCCTAAGTTTTCCTTTACTGTCCAAGTCTGTAGTTTCCTGGCCCTTCTTGTGCCCATGAAACTGGAAATCGTGCTCTGTTGCACCATTTGCTGTAGACAGACTGGCACTTGTTATTTATGCCCTACTTATCCCTATTACAGCCTTGGGACTTCTGCTGGCCTTTTCTGTTCTACCTCACTATTAGGTGACTGGTGCCACTAAGAAGTGTCCATCCATACCCAGCCACTGGTAGCTCATACCTGTAATACTAGCTACTCAAGGAGGCTGAAATCTGAGGATCACTGTTCAAAACCAACTGGGTTAGGAATGTTCCTGAGACTCTTATCTCCAATTAACCATCAGGAACCCAAAGTGGACCTATGGCTTAGAGAGGGAGGGTACTAGCCTTGAACAAAATTGCTCAGGAACAGCACCCAGGCCCCAAGTTCAAGCCCCATTACTGACCCCAAAAAAAGAAAGTATCCTTTCAATCCTGTACTGGTGTCTCTTACCAGTACTAGGAAGATCACAGTTTGAGACCATCCTGAGCATACAGATGAGACCCTTTCTCAACCAACATCTAGGTGTGGTGGTATATGCTTGTCATCCTAGCTGTGTGAGAGGTGAAGATGAAAGGGCTTGTGGTTCCAGGCCACTCTGGACAAAAAAGTTTGAGATTCCATCTCAAGAGAAAGTAATAGGGTGTGGTGATGCATGCCTGCCATCCCAAATTTGAGGGAAAGCCTAAAATAAGAAGAGCATGGTCCAAACATCACGTACCTAGGCAGGAAGCAAGACTATCTCAAAAAAAAAAAAAGGAAAGAGATAAAAACACTGCAAAGCAAAAGAAAAAAACTGGTGTGTGACTCAGTGATTGAATGCTAACCTGGAAAACATAAGTCCTGAGTGCTACTGCCCCCTTTAGCTCCTCAGCCACATTTACAATGGACCTACAATGCAGCCAGAAGCTGAGAACTCACGTCCTTAGGGTTATAGGCACAGTGGATGGGCTGACAGATGCTGCCATTTCATTTCAGCTTTGATGACCATGACCCAGCTGTGATCCATGAGAATGCATCCCAGCCTGAGGTGCTGGTGCCCATCCGGCTAGACATGGAAATCGATGGGCAGAAGCTAAGGGATGCCTTCACCTGGAATATGAATGGTATGTGGACAGTTGGTCTCCATTGTATCTTATGTGTACATATGTCCCTTTTCCTACCAGCTGCCTGTCAGGTATCCTGGACTTGGCATAAAGAGCATTATGCCATGGTTCTTAAAGCTGTAGACTCTGGGTTCATTCTGGTTCTGCCACTGTTCTCTGCTCCTTTCAGGATGAGCATGTGTCTTAGTCCTTATTCTGGTATAATAGAGTACCTCAGACAAAGTAATGAATAAAGAAAAGAGGTTTATTGTGGTTTGTGATTCCAAAGGCCAGGAAGTCCAAGAGCAGGTGACAGCATCTTTTTAACGGGTAAGGGCTTTTTATTACCTCAACTACTGTGAGAAACCAAATGAAGGATGAACTTGCCTTGTGACAACCTTCTCTTATGATAACTCCACAGGAGTAAGAGAATTCATTCACCAAAGCAGAGCATTTTTCTACCCACAAGGATGTTGCCCCCATGACTCAATCACCTCTCCTGGCCCCATCTCCCAACCCTGCTTATTAGGGACTAAGACTCAACATGGATTTTTGGCAACACAAACTACATCTGAGCTATGGCAGCAGTTGGCAATGGTAGAACATGTGTGTCATCCCCAGCCCATAGGAGGCTGAAGCAAGAGGACTGAAAGTTCAAGGCCAGTCTGGGTTAAATATTGAGATATCTCAAAAAAGAGAAAAGAAAAGAAAAAGGCAGAACCAAAAATCCCCTGTAGTGCTTCAGGTGCTGTCTTCCATGGAGTGGCTTGGTGGCTCAAGGGGTCTGGCATGGCAAGTCCCTGTAGTACCAGTGGCGAAGATGACAAGGATGCTGCTCAGACCCTTTCACCATAACTCCTTTCCAGCCTCGGCTGCTCATGTTTCCTCACGAGCTGCATGTGTGCTGTTACTCTTTTGTCCGCTCACCTCTTCTTTTTCAGGCATCCTCTCTCTTTAACCCCTAGCCAGATGCCAGCTCTTTTTGGGCTTCTGTGATCTCAATGTAAGTCTCTTAGCTTATGCTAAGAAAGATTAGCAAGTTCTTTTGGGTTTTGTTTGGGATTTTGGTTTTTCATTTGTTTCGTGTTGGTATGAGGTCTTAAATTCAGGGCATTATGTTGAAATTTTAACATTGTGAATATGCAGGTTTAAATAAAATATAGTGTTAAAAAATTTTTTTTAAAGTTGGGGGACTGGGAAGGTGGCTCAGTGGTAGAGTGCTTGCCTTGCATGCATGAGGCCCTGGGTTCATTTCCTCAGCACCACACAAGCAGAAGAAGCCAGAAGTGGCGCTGTGGCTCATGTGGTAGAGCGCTAGCCTTGAGCTGAAGAGCTGAAGGACAGTGCCCAGGCCCAGAGTTCAAACACCATGACCAAAAAAAAAAAAAAAATTGAGGTATTGTCTTTTAGTTTTTTCACTGAAGGCTGGCATGCTTAACATTTAAGCTACAATTCCACTTCCAGTTTTTTGCTAGTTAATTAAAGATAAGAATCTCATAGACTGCCCTGCCCAGGCTGGATTCAAACTGTAGTTCTCAGATCTCAGCCTCTTTAATAGCTAGGATTACAGGCAGCCCCAGCTTTCAAGAAAGTTCTTCCCATGCACCTGTGTGCGCCCCCTCCTCCCCACCCCCCCACCAGTCATGGGGCTTGAACTCTGGGCCTAGGTCCTGTCCCTCAGCTCTTCAGCTCAAGCTCTACCACTTAAGTCACAGCACTACTTCCAGTTTTCTGACTGGTTTATTAGAGATAAGAGTCTCACAGACTTTCCTGCCTCAGCTAGCTTTGGACTATGAACTCAGCCTCCTGAGTAGCTAGGATTTTAGGCATGAGCCACCAGCACCCGGCAAGAAAGTTCTTTATTCATGATGACTCAGTGTAGAATGTTTGTTAACCAGCAGCATTCTCAGTAGTGTTCACAGCCTGTGGCTTTTATGGATGGCCCAAAGGAATCCTGGAGACAGTTTTCCAGCAAGTACTCATGTCTCTGATTGTCATCTGGGCTCCATACATGTTGGGAGGTGCCTTTGGGCAACACCAGGGTACAGTGGCTAGGGATGTTGGTCAGGTAATCATACCTATCCACACTAAGCTGCAGAATAAAGAACAAATGACTGATAGCATGCACAGGTCCAAGGTCAGATTTGCTGGCCACCAGATCTACATCTCAAACAAGTGGGGCTTTACCAAGTTTAATGCAGATGAGTTTGACAACATAGATGATTAATGGCTCATCCTGATTTCTGTGGATTCAGATATATCCCTAATCATGGCCTCCTGTTTAAATGGCAAGCCCTGTAGTTATTGGACTTTTTTTTCTTGCAAAACTAAGAATAGAACCCATAGTCTTATTCATATTAAACAGTTATATCCCAACCTTCTATCTGACTTGATGCTCATACTTACATGCAGACAAAAAGAAGTGGGTATTTTTGAGGGGTAGTTCAACTTTGCTTTGCTTTTTGGGTTTTTGTTATTTTTTGCTTCATTTATTGATACTGCACCTAGGTTGCCTAGGTTGGTCATGAACTTGAAATCTTTCTGCCTCAGCTACTGGAGTACTGGGATTATAGTTATGTACCATCATGCACAGTGTGAATATCACTTTAAAATGGATAGAAGTTGAGGGAAGAACTGGGAAAGAGCGAGGGAAGGGGTGACACTGTCCAAAAAGAAATGTACTCATTACCTGACTTATGTAACTGTAATTCCTCTGCACTTCACTTTTATAATAACAATAAAAAATAAAATGGATATTAGTTTAAAACTGCCAGAATCTCACTGCGAATGATTTCAGTTTTACCTTTTCTAGTCACTTCATGTGTAAACATTAGCATAATTATAGTGCTAGTAATTTGAGGGTTTTTCCTTAATGGTAAGTCTCTTGTTTCTTTCATAATTGGTGCGGAATTTCTGTTAGTTGAGCTGCCTTACTTTGTTGAAACTCCCTGCTGTTAACAGCTAAATGTCAGCTAACATCCTTACCTACAGCATTTTTCTTCCAAAGGGGATTTCCTAAAGAGAGTGAGCAGTTATTGATGTATAGCTGCCTTGAGCTTTACAGAAGGATTAGGCTACTTTCTTTGGTCGTCTCCAGATACCTGGTGTGTCAAGCCCATGTCCAAGGGCCTCTATTCAGCCCAAAGAGCCAAGTGCCTGTTTTCCAGGACTCATGAGTGATATATGGGTGAGAGAGGAGGTTCTAGGCAAGAGGTGCTGGGAGGTTGTATTGAGGGTAGATATGTTAGGTCCATTTCATTGATGACACCTAGTACTGGGATAGGGAAGTCGTAACTACCAGGCCATCATTGGTACTGTACATCATCTGCTATCTTTGCTTACTTGGCCTGTATCGTAGCTACTTGTTAATTCATCACTCCACCTTTAGTTTTAGCCCCTTGCAGTAAGGGACCCTCTTTTGGTTTATTTGTTTGATTGCCTTGCTATGCTGGTAGTTTATTTCTGATAACTTGGTTATAAAGATCAATGTGAATTTTTCAGCACTAAATAGATACAAGTTTCAGAGGTCTGTTGTTAATCAGCATCATCAGTTTCAATAAAACATGATTTTTTGGGGGGGTATCCGTAATTCATACTTGTGATCCTAGTTACTCTGGAGGCTGAGATATGAGGATTGTGGTTCAAAACCAGACCCTGTTATCTTCAGTTAATAACCAGAAAAGCTGGAAGCAAAACTATGGTTCAAGTGGTAAAACACTAACCTTGAGCAAAAAAAAAAAAAAAGTAAAAAATAAGGGCTGTACATCACTCAGGCCCTGAGTTCCAGCCCTCGTACTGGCTCAAAAAACAATAAAAACATTATTTCATGTTTATGGAGGAGAAATATTTCCTGATTAAGTAGACACTTATATAGACAGATTCATTCTAAGAAGCTTAATATTGAAACATTTCATTTAGAAGTCTCTACTTTTTTCAATTTGCTATAGCCCATATTCACTGAGTAGAACTTGAACTGAACTAGGTCCCCACAGCTCACACCTATAATCTTAGCTACTCAGGAGATTGAGATCTGAGTATCATAGTTCACAGCCAGCCTGGGCAAGAAAACCCATGAAACTCTTTTATCTCTAGTTAATAACTAAAAAGCTGGAAGTGGAACTTCCAAGTGGTAGAGTCCCAGCCTTAAGTGCAAAAGCTCAGCGACAATGCTGAGCTTTTTTTTTTTTTTTGTACTGGTACAAAAAGCAAAAAAAGCAACTCCAAACTTGTATTGATCATTAGGACCCAATTTATTTAAGGATTCTTGGTAACATTTCCTGCAACCATTCATAGAATGTTGCTAGTACTTACTTGTACCCTCACCCTATTTAGAAGGAATGTAAGGTAAGTGCCATAAGAACACTTGGAACAGAAGACTAATTTAAATTAAAAAGTGGTTAGGGAAAAAAACTGGATAAAAGGAGAAAATATGCTGGGTGCCTGTGGCTCACGCCTGTAATCCTAGCTACTCCAGAGGCAGAGATCTCAGGGTAGCAATTTAAAGCCAGCCGGGCAGGAAAGTTTGTGAGACTCCAGACAAAAAACCAAGATTCCAGGATTGGAACTGCATCTCAAGTTGTAGAACACTAACCTTGAGAAAGAAAAGCTCAGGAACAGTGCCCAGACTGAATGCAAGCCCTAGGACCAGTACACACACACACATTAAGTCTCACACACACACACACACACACACACACACACAAATTAAGTATAAACATGCATAGGAAATCCTGAACTATTCCATACCAGCATATCAATACTATTCTGTCCAGAGATAAAATATTCCTCCCTTTGCTTTTTTGTATTTTTTGAAACAGTTATTTGTGAAATAAATAGTTCTGAGGAAGAATAGCTACTAAATGCTCAGAGTTAGAAATCCAAGAAGCCAAGCCCAGCAGTTAGGATCTGAAATCCATGAGGTAACCATGGTAGCCAGGTGACCATGACCGAGTCTAGAGGTGAAACACAGTTCTCTTATTTTCCCGTTGGAATGTCTTTCATCCACCTGTTTCCTGTGTGATTATAAATAATAGGTTTCTATAATTACCTTCCACAATAGCAAAATACTGCTAGGAATTTTGAATCTGAATTGCTATATAACTATTTTGTAGTTATATATTGCTGAAGATAGATTAGAAATCAAGAGCTTCTATAGAAAAAAAATTTTTTTTAATGAAAAGAAAAAAACCCATCTAGCTGGGTGCCGGTGCTCATCCTAGCTACTTAGGAGGCTGATATCTGAGAATTGTGGTTCAAAGCCAGTCCAGACAGGAAAGTCCATGAGCTACATCTCCAATTAACCACCAGAACACTGGAAGTGGCGCTGTGGCTCAAAGTGGTAGAGCACAAGCATTGAGTTACAGAGCTCAGGGACAGTGCCCAGGCCCAGAGTTCAAGCTCCATGGACCCCCCCCCCCCCCATTAAAAGCAATATTACTGCAATTGATGTGTGTGTGTGTGTGTGTGTGTGTGTGTGTACTAGTGCCAGGTCTTGAACTCAAGGCCTTGTACTCCAACTCAGCTTGCTCATGGCTGGCATGCTTAGCCATGCCTGCAGTCCAGCTTTTTGCTGGCTAATTAAAGATGGAGTCTCACAGACTCTTCTTCCTGGGCTAATTTAAGATCATGATCTCCAGGTCTCAGTCTCAGTTTCAGCTAGGATTACAGGAATGAGTCAGTGTTATAGGTTTGAGCCAAATTCAATTCAATGGAAGAAAGCCTTTTGTTGTTGTTGTTGTTGTTTGTTTCTAGACAGGGTCATTGTGTAGCTTGGGCCTGTAACTACCAATCCCCTGCCTAGGCTTCTCAAGGAGTAGGATTACAGGCATGTTTCCCCAAGCCCAGCAAAGATAATCCCTTTGAACAAAGTGATGCTGGAGCAGTTGAATACCCATAGATAAATAAGTAAGTGAACTTTGACTTAAACCTTACATGTTATGTAAGAATAAAGTAAAAATGAATTAAATATAAGCCCGGTGCCAGTGGCTAACGTTTATAATCCTGGCTACTCAAAAGAGACCAGGATTTGAACTGAGATCTAAGGATCTCAGGTCAAAGATAGCCAAGGCAGACTCTTTTTTTTTTTTTATATTGGTCATGGGGCTTGAATTCAGGGCATGGGCACTGTCCCTGAGCTTCTTTTTGCTCAAGACTAGTGCCACTTCTGCCTTCTTCTGAGTGTTTATTGGTGGTAGGAGTCTCACAGACTGTCTTGACTGGACTGACTTTGAGATTTCAGGTGTGAACCACCATCAGCTTGTAAGACTGTTGTCTACAATTAACTAGCAATAAAAACCAGAAGTGGATTTGTGGCTCAAGTAGTAGAGCTCTATCCTTGAGCAAAAAAGCTTAGGAACAGCGCCCAGGCCCTGTGTTCAAGCCCCAGGGAACCGCCCCCCTCACCACCCACAAAAAAAGAAAGAAATGTAAGATTTAAATGTAAAACACAAAACTATATATCTGTGGGGGGAAAACATAGGAAATTTGGGGTATTGAACACTAGAGAAAAAAACTTTTATACACTAATAGCACTATCTATAATAGGAAATATTGAACATTGGAATTCATCAAAGCCTTGCCTTCAGAAGTTCTTTTTTTTAATTTTCTTAAATATTTTAATTGTTATTATAAAGGTGATGTGCAGAGGGTTACAGCTAAATAAGTTAGGTTACATTTCTTTTTGGACAATGTTACCCCTTCCCTCCAGAAGTTCCTTTTTAAAAGACAAGCTTCAGAATAAGCAAAAATAAGTTGGGAACCATATACCTGATAAAGAATTACAGTCTAGAACATAAGGAACTTTTAAAACTCAGCATTAAAAAAGTGAATCCAATTAGAACAAATAGACAAGAAGACACCCTGAAATAGACACACATATGGCAAGTAAAAATAGAAAAGATGTTCTACATTATTAGCCATTAAAGAAATGCTAATTTGACCTATAATAAAAAGCATGCCAATAAAAAGTAGTAGCATATGATCCCAGTGCTGATGAGATTGTGTCAGGAGAATTATGGGATTATGAGCAGCTTGGGTTATAGTTGAGACCCTGTTTCCAAAACAAAACAAAAAGTAGTGAGAACAGATATTTGTGAGATTGTGGAAGAATTGGGTCACTCACACAGTGCTAATGTAATGTAAATGTCTCAGCTGCTCTGGAAAACAATGTCAGTTTCTTTTAAACACTAAGCATGCAGCTACCATATGACCCAGCAGTTGCATTCTTGGGCATGTGGCTCAGAGAAAAGAGGACTCTCTTGCTACTTAGGAAGGAGAGATAGGAGGATCTCAATTTGAGGTCAGTCAGGGCTAAAACACTAAAAAATAAAAGTGATTTTGTGACTCAAATATTTGAGTACCTGCCTGCAAGTGCGAGGCGCTGAGTTTTCACTAAATCTAAACACAAATGTTCATAGCATTTTTATTTGTAATCAGAAACTGGAAACCTCGTAGATATCCTTCACTGGGTAAATAGTTAAATAGAATGTGATTTCTCCATAGTGTGAAATTCTGTGTGTAATAAAAAGGCAGGGACAGCCTGGATGGCTAGAGAATTTTATTGAATGAAGAAAGGAAATTTTCAGAAGTATACATGCCATATAATTCTATTTATATAACATTGTGGGGGTGTTTTTGGTTTTGGTTTCTTGTGCCAGTCCTGGGGCTTGAACTCAGAGTCTGGGTACTGTCCCTGTGATATTTGTCCAAGGCTAGTGCGCTACCACTTGAGCCACAGTGCCACTTCCAGTATTTTAGTGATTAAGGTAAGTCTCTTTGTTTGTATTGTTAGGTTTCGGATAGGGTTTTGCTTTGTGTGGATTGGGCCTGAACTGTGTGATACTCTCCATTTGTACTCCCTTCAGACATTGATACAGATGAAATTTCACCAATTTCCTTTGCACGTGCACGTGTGCATGCGTACATACATGTGTGTGTGCGCGTGCATGCGTGCACACACATGCCAGTACTGGGCTTGAACTCAAAGCTTGGGCACCATAGCATAGCTTCTTTGCCCAAGTCTGGTATTTTACCACATGAGCCACAGCTCTACTTCTGACATTTTGGTGGTTAACTGGAGATAGCATCTCACAGACTTTCCTGCCTGGACTGGCTTTGAACTTCAGTCCTCAGATCTCAGCCTCCTGAGTAGCTAAGATTACAGATGGTGAGCCATTGGCCCCCAGCTCACAAAATTTCTGCCTAGGTTAGTAGCAAACTGTAATCCTCCATCTCTGTCTCCCACAAGAGCTAGGATTGCGAGCCACATCAAGGAGCTATATAACATCCTTGAAATGGGTTCTAGATTAATGAGGAGGTGAGAGTGGAAAGGAAGTAGGATGGCCCTGGTAGAAATGCCCTAGATCCTGGTTAGGAGATTGTTAAAAGGCTCCCTCAACATGAGGGGACTAGGTCCTGGGGATAAGGGCTAGCAGAGAAGGATGCTTTGTCATTTGCTTTCTCCTCCATCCCCAACATCTGAAAGCGGTCCACGTATGCCTGTAGGGGAGGTCTGGCAGAGGTGGAAGGGACTGATCCTAATGAATGAGGCTCTGCAATGTGGTGATGCTTCTTTCCTGATTTCAGAGAAGCTGATGACCCCTGAGATGTTTTCAGAAATTCTCTGTGATGACCTGGATCTGAACCCCTTGACATTTGTACCTGCCATTGCCTCTGCCATCAGACAGCAGATTGAGTCCTACCCTACAGACAGCATTCTAGAGGACCAATCCGACCAGCGTGTCATCATCAAGGTAGATGGCGGGAGAGAAATATATTATTGTGGTGCTCAGGGATAGTGAGGTCTTAGCAGAAGCCTATCTTTAGGTCCATGACAGAATTCACTGGGAAATGTAGTGGAATTTTGATAAGAATCTATCTGTAAACTGCTTTGGGTATATTGATATTTTAACACTGTTATGTCCATTCTAGACTTCTAGTCCATGGATGTGAGCTCTTTCTCTAGTCATTTCTTTCAGCAATGTTGAATAAGTATAGTTTTTTTCACTTGTGTATTTTATTCTTTTTTTTTTTTTTTTCCTTTTCGTGCTGATACCAAGACTTGAACTCTCTGGGCCTTCCTTTCTTCCTCAAGTTTACTGCTCTGCCATACGTATTTTTTGCTGGTTAATTGGAGATAAGTCTCAAAGCTTTGAGGTTGCCTTTGAACTCTGATTTCAGTCTCCTGCGTAGGCAGGATTACAGGCATGAGCCACTCTTGTCCAGCTTTGTTTAGAACTTGTTTAGGTTTTTTGAGTTGGTGTTCATAAAAGATTTTAGTGTGTGTTTTTACTTTCCTAAAGTATTGGGCTGATTTTGTTCTCTTCTGCTTTTTTTGGGAGAATTTGAGAAGTTATTTTTAAATGTTTGTTAGAATTCATCCATGAAATCACCAGATCTAAGGCTTTTATTTCTCTGGAGATTTGGGGTACCTGATTCTGTTCTCTTGCTAATTAACACTTAGGAAACAAATATGAATTTGTTTTCTTTAAACCATGTCAGATTTAAACCATGACCAGCTAACATGGAAAGGGTGTGAAGGAAAGGGATATCATGAGAGAGGAGTAGGAAGAGGAGCTGTGGCATGTGTTGCTTTGTACCCTCAAACACAGCTCTAGAGGACAGCCGTGTGAGCTTTATGGTATTTGCTTTATGATCTTTGGTAATTGTGGTTAGGATATAAAATTAGCTCTGCATAGCTATGAGGTTGGGCAGAGCTATCTGTCTTGTATACTGGCTTTGTAATTCTGACAGTGCATATCCAGCCAGCTTCCTAACATTTTCTCAGAATTGAGCACCAGGTTTTTATTTGTTTGAGCTGGTGTTGGGGCTTGAACTCAGGCCTGGGCATTGTCCATTAACTTCTTTTTTCAAAGCAAGGCTGGTGCTCTACCACTTGAGTCATAGTTCCACTTCAGGCTATTTGGTGGTTAGTTAGAAATAAGAGCCTCACAGACTTTTCCTGTCCCAGATGGCTTCAAACCACAATCCTCAGATCCCAGCCTCCTGAGTAGGGTTTTTGTTTTGTTTTGAGATTTGTTTGTTTTTTTGGCTTAGCTGGGCTCATGAGTTAGTCACACAGGAAATTATATAACAGCTGCAAATCTTTCATGGGCTACCATCTGCTCTTCCCTTAAGTATAGGGTTCCCAGTAATTCTCATGTATCTGTAATCCTCTCCTGTGGGGTGGCATTGGCTGGTAGGCTCTTGGGAGACTGGGTACAGGACAAATACAGCTGACTCAGGGAAATCTGTGCTGCATGGGACAGTGCGGTGTTCAATCAAGCCAGAGGTGACCCACCTTGTAGCCGAGGAACTGATGTTCACACTTAAATTTTCCCACACGTGGCACTTGGCAGAGCTAAGTGTTGTCTGAGGATGTTCTTCTTTGTCTTGATCCTGAACACAGTGGAGTGTCCCTTGCAGAAAACAGTGCTGAGTGACCTTTTCAGATCCCTTTGGCATTGCTGGGACTAAAGCCCAGGCCTGGCTACCTTTACTAGGGCAACTGGCCCCACTACTTGCTGCCCACTTGCTTGGGGCATCTTGGCCCACCCTAGTCTCTGTGAGCTCCCCTGCACCCAGCCTTACCACATCAACTCTTTATATTGCTGAGTCTGTCACTTGCCCATGATCCTCTCCTCTAGGGAGCCATATGCCTAAATCTAGGTGATTGACTTCTTCCTAAAAAGATACCTCCCTAGGAGGCCTTCCTTACTACTTTGCTTCACCCTGAAGCACTTAAGTCTGTCCCACACCATGTGCTTACTTGTTAGTATCTGTCTTCCCATTAGGTCAAAGTATCAACGTTTGGGGCTGGGAAGGTGGCTCAGTGGTAGAGCGCTTGCCTTGCATGCATGAGGCCCTGGGTTCGATTCCTCAGCACCACATAAGCAAAAAGAAAAAAGCCAGAAGTGGCGCTGTGGCTCAAGTGGTAGAGCGCTAGCCTTGAGCTGAAGAGCTGAGGGACAGCGCCCAGGCCCAGAGTTCAGGCCCCAGGACCGGACCAAAACAAAAAACAAAACAAAAAAACACAAAAAAACGAAGTATCAAAGTTTGAGGACTCAAACTCATATGTCTGCCTCAACAAGTGTATAATATCAGGTATGGCAGCTGGTCTAGACAATTCAGTTTTGTTTTGTGTTGAGGTTATGGGATTAGACCCTAATGCATGCTAGGCAAGTGCTGTACTACTGAATGACTTACTCAGACCTTGATTGTTTTTGCGATAGTATCTCACTATTGTCGGTTGTGGGCCTTGAACTCTTCAGCACTTCACCTCAAGGCAAACGCTCTACCACTTGAGACTTCGCACCACTTCTGGTTTTCTGGTGGTTAACTGGAGATAAGAGTCTCATGGGCTTTCCTGCCCTGGCTGGCTTTGAACCACAGTCCTCAGATCTCAGCTTCCTGAGTAGCTAGGATTACAGAAGCAAGGCACCAGCTTCTAGCTCTGTTTTTTTGCTGGTTATTTCTGAGATAGCACCTTGCTTTCCATGCAGCCTGGCCACTTTAGACTTCCTGTCATTGCTGGAATCATAAGTATATGCTTCTATGTTCAGCTTCTCTCCATTAGAGATGGAGTCTCATGGACTTTGCTGCCAGGCTAAGCCTGGAACCATTATGCTCCCAATTCAGCCCCCAATGTAGCTTAGGATGACAGGTGTATACCACTGTGCCCAGCAATGAGTTGAGAAAGCGCCTCTCAGACTTTCTAGTCAGGTTGGCCTTGAACTGCTCGCTTGCATTCTCAGCTTCCCAAGTAGCTAGCTAGGCCTGAGCTATCAGTGCTCAGCTTTAGATTGGCAATTCCAGTGTTAGTCTCTCCTCTACCTCCCTGGGGTTTTTTTGTTTGTTTTTTTTGTTTTGTTTTGGCCAGTCCTGGGGCTTGAACCCAGTCTGGACACTATCCCTGAGCTGCTTTTTGCTCAAGGCTAGCTCTCTACACAGCTCTCTAGCAACAGCGCCACTTCCTGCTTCTTCTGAGTAGTTCATAAGAGATAAGAGTCTCACAGATGGGCTGGGAAGGTGGCTCAGTGGTAGAGTGCTTGCCTTGCATGCCTGAGGCCCTGGGTTCGATTCCTCAGCACCACATAAGAAAAAAGAAAAAATCCGGAAGTGGCACTGTGTGGCTTAAGTGGTAGAGTGCTAGCCTTGAGCTGAAGAGCTGAGGGACAGCGCCCAGGCCTAGAGTTCAGGCCCCACGACCGGACCCAAAAAAAAAAGAAAAAGAAAAAAGAAAACAGAAAAAAATAAAGAGTCTCACAGATGTGGGTGCAGTGTTGAGACAGAAAAGGCCTCCGGGGGGCTTGCTACAGCCACACTCCCAGCTAGATGCCCTATGTGGGATGCTGCGGACTGTGCACCTCTGCTTCCTTCCTCTGTTTGCCAGCACTGTGATGAGGTTCTGTTGATAACCATATAAATGTCCTGGCGCCCATTTAGGGGATTCCTGGTTCTCAGGGGATGACAGAGCAGTAGAAAACAAGACAAATAACTAACATGGTCTCAGAGTTCTAAGTGCTATGAAGAAAAGAGGTAATCAAAAGGGGATGGTAGGTTGGGGAGATCTCAGGAACTAAGTCTTCCTCTGAGCCAGTGCTGAGAAAAGGCCCATGTGTGAAGGGAAGAACTCTCTAGCCAGTATAAAGTGATGCAAAGACAAGACACTGGGTCAGGAGTTGAGACTCTCGAGTCTCTGAAGGGAGGTAGAAGTCTCTGGCTAGGCCAGGGCTGGTCCCCAGATCTGCTCACTGCTCTCAGAGCAGTGGCCACTTCCCTATGTCCTGCCCACCTCTGGTCCTCATAAAACCAAGGGACTAAAGTGTCACCACGCATGTACACTGTGGTCTGCCCATCAGGCCCAGCTCTTGACAATGGTGAGGAAAGGGCCCAGCCCACACTGCAGTGGGAAGCTTCAGACGTGCGGAGGAAACACACAGGCACAGCAGGGACTGTTGGTGTCGTTTCATGACGGGCAGGAGCTCAGTGAGCTGTCTGCTGAGATCACTGAGAGATGCCAATTCTATAAAACAAGGAGCTAGGCACTGGTAGACCATGCCTGTAATCCTATCTGTTCACGAGGTTGAAATCTGAGGATTGCATTCAAAGCCAGCCTGGGTAGGAAAGACCCTAAGATTCTTTTTGTTTGGTTTGGTTTGGTTTTATATTTGTTTTGTTTTGTTTTTGTTTTTGTCGGTTATGGGGCTTGAATGCTGAGCCTGGGCGCTGTCCCTGAGCTCTTCAGGGACAAGCACTCTACCACTTGAGCCATAGCGCCATTTCCGATTTTCTGGTGGTTAATTGGAGATAAGAGTGTCATGGACTTTCCTGCCAGGGCTGATTTTGAACTAAGATTCTCAGATCTCAGCCTCCTGAGTAGCTAGGATTACAGGCATGAGCCACCAGCAGCCAGCCATAAGATTTATTTATTTTTTTTTTTTTTTGGTCAGTTGTGGGACTTGAACTCTGGGCGTGGGAGCTGTCCTTCAGCTCTTCTGCTCAAGGCCAATGCTCTACCACTTGAGCCACAATGCCACTTTCGGTTTTCTGGTGGTTAATAGTAGATAAGAGTCTCACTCACTTTCCTGCCCGAGTAGCTTTGAACCTCCATCCTCAGATCTCAGCCTCCTGAGTAGCTAGGATTATAGGCGTGAGCCACCGGGCACCCAGCCATAAGATTCTTTAACTAGCAAAAAAAACAGAGGTAGCTCAAGCGGTAGAATGCCATGCTTGAATATAAAAGACAGTACCGGAGCCCTAAGTTCAAACCAACACACACACACACACACACACACACACACACACACACACACACACACACACACACACACACACACACACACACACCACACACACCACACACACCACACACGAAGCAAGGACATGGTGATGGCTTAAGATAGTCTCAGGAACAGTCTCTGACAAGGAACACTTGAGCTGAATCCTGTCTGGTGAACACAGTAACATTAAGGCTAATTGCCTCGATCAAAGGGTAAGAAAGAGTCACTGGTCAGTATGGGGAAACGAGGAAGATGGGGATAGAGGTAAGGTGTACTCAGGTGTCCCTGGAGCCCCTGTGGCAACACTAGGAGGTTTACAAAGCCGGTCATGTTTTGGGGATGGCACCTGGAAGGACGGGCAGCCGTCCCAATTCTAACTCCTGAGTTGTGCTTAGCATCTACAGCCGTAGACTGGGTTGTCCCCAGTCTGGCAGCCTGGCTGTGCCGGGGTGGCCTTGTCCTTTCTCATCTGAGTGTCTTGGCTCTTGCTGCAGCTGAATATCCACGTGGGAAACATCTCCCTGGTGGACCAGTTTGAGTGGGACATGTCGGAGAAAGAGAACTCACCGGAGAAGTTTGCCCTGAAGCTGTGCTCAGAGCTGGGGCTGGGCGGGGAGTTTGTCACCACCATCGCTTACAGCATCCGGGGACAGCTGAGCTGGCATCAGAAGACCTATGCTTTCAGGTAGGATGGCACACGCGTCTACACCTCTTCCTTCCTTGTTCCTCTACCAGCCTCCTCTGGGAAGAGACTTCTGTCTGTGGGAGCTGTGATCTTTTTGCAATTCTTGGGCTTCATGGTAACCAGGCTGTGACCTGTTCATTGGCTCTGGGCTCTTGTCAGCAGGGCTCTCCTGTCACAGGAAGTATTGCAGCTAAAGAAGTGGCACATTGAGAGCACTGAGTATGATCCTAGCAGACTCAGTATTCTGACAGTGAAATCTTGCCTTCATTGTCCCCAAGTCCTCAGTCTTCCCAGGGCCACCCTAAGGCCCTCCCATCCTTCCTCCACACAGCAGCGCTTCCCCAGACTGCATATATTCTGTCCTTTGTCTGTACTCTTGGCCTAGCCTTTCCTCCTCCACACCTAGATTCTCCCTCTGTTTTATTTTTTGTTTGTTTGTTGCAGTAGATAGTAGGGCTTGAACTTAGGGCCTGGGGATTGTCTCTTTAAGCTCTACTTCCAGCTTTTTGTTGGATAACTGGATATCAGAGTCTCCTAACTTTTTGCTCAGGTTGGTTTTGAACTATTATCTTCAGATCTCAGCCTCCAGAGTAGCTAGGATTACATGGGTGAGCCCACCCATGCTTGGCTCTTTATCTGTTTTAAACAAGAGTACCCCAGCTTGGGTACCTGTATTCAGAGAACATTTGGTGACCACAGTGTGAGACTGCCATACTGGATACTGAGGAAAAGATCAGGTCACACTGACCTACCTGCAGCTGAGTACATGAAGTATGAACAGAATCTCCTAGAACAGCCTTTCCCCTTGAAAAGAAAACACGAACAAAAGAACTTTCTGTTCTGGGGCACTCTGAGATGACTCTGAACTTAGCCACCTCATCAAGCTGCAAGAATAGGAAGCCCTGTAGTTTCTGATACATTCCTCTGCTTGTCTTTCTGGTTGGGATGATTTGCAGAGATGGAATGCCACCAAGTATTCCTGTACCAAGAGCAGGATATTGGGAAGGATTGTGCCCGCAGACTGTCATCATTTACGTTGTACTCCAGACGGACAGTCTACAGTGTTTAGGAGGAGCAAAGACAAAGGTCTTTGTGGCAGTTCAAAGAGCTTGTTAGTAGGTTTATGTCTCCGCTGGCTTTCCCAGACATCCCAAGAGACAGTTTTCTTGGCACTTCCTGTAAATCTGAGCAAGAGAAAATGAAGCACAGCCACAGGGTACAAGGCCCCTAGCCTGGGAAATAGTTGCACCCCTGGGCCCCAATACTTGCTGTGCTCATGAGTCACCTGCTGTGACCCCTCTGGCAGTCCTGCTGGCTGATGGTTCTGCTTCCAAGTCCTAGTGTCTGTCTTGCCCATGGGTATAGCCGAGGTGTGTGTGTACTCCTATATGGAGCTAAGGCCAACAGGCTTGAGAGACAGTCTAGGTTGACCTTGGTCCCCAGAAGCAGCGGCATCGTACTGGCTTTGCCAGTGGCCTTGACACCGAGCACTCTCTCGTAGATGTTAGTCCAAAGGGAACCCATTTTTCAGACTTACAGGCAGTAGGTGGTAGCTTGTTGCTCCCAATAACTATAGACACTAAGCTGTTGACCTTCATGTGGCAGCTGCTTTCCTTTGGTCACCGGCACTCTGAGCAATATTCCCCTGCTTAGTGACCACTTACTGAATTCCATGTTTGGGCTGGAAGTGGCACAGACCTTGGCCACTGTCTCCACTGCCAGCGTGCAGCTTTCAAGTCCTTGGGAATAAAGGCTAGGCTACTCTGCCAAAGACTTGAACAAACACACGTGCCCTTCACAGTGGGTGGCCTGGGGACCTGTTGGGGTCCCAAGAACTTTCTTTGGCATTAGAAAGGCAAACTTATGTCTGTCCAGTCTATGATGTGGGCCATTGCCATTTGGTCAGCCATTATACTCGCCATATAAGGAGATCCAGCAATGACAGCTCAGGGACTTTAGGCCGGAGGCTGGCTCCCTCCCGGACTTTACAGTTTAGGGAACAAAACTGTGGCCCACTGTGGCAAGGTAAGGGACCAGAACTTGTGTTTCTGACCCTAATTCTTCCCACAGTCCCACCCCACCCCTCACAGACTAGAATGAGAGATGGGACTTGAACTCAAGGCCTGGGCACTGTTCCTGAGCTCTTTCACTCAAGGCTAGCACTCTACCACTTTAAACCACAGTGCCACTTGCATAAGATTTTTTTAAGGAAACCACTGTTTGTCCTGAAGGCCTGGTAGTTCCTCCATAAGAGAAGAAGAGGCTGACTCAGAGTCCTGACCTGCTTTCTCTGCCATGCACTGTGCATGACAACTGCCCAACCATGTGACTCCTTAGAGTTCTGACAGGGAAAAGTGGCTCACACTTGTAATCCTAGCGGCTTGGGTCGTGTAGATCAGGAGCATTATAGTTTGAGGACAGCTAGGAGGAAAAGTTATCAAGACCCCTTCTCAACCAATAAAAGGTTGAGCATGGTAGCATACCTCTCAATGGGAAATGTAAGTAGAAGGATCATGGTCTAGGCTGGCCAATTCAAAAAACAAGACCTCAGCCAAGCATCTGTGGCGCACACTTGTCGTCTTAGCTACTCAGGAGACTGAGATCTGAGAACCATGGTTTGAAGCCAAGCTCCAGGCAGGAAAGTCCAGGAGACTTGTAACTCTAATAAACACCAAAAGCCAGAGGTAGAGGTACGACTTAAGTGGTACAACGCTAGTGCCTTGAGCACAGAAACTCAAGGACAGCATCCAGGCTTTGAATTCAAACCCAGGACTGGTGTGTACACATGCACACGCATGCACATACACACACACACACACACACACACACACACCACACACATATTGGGGACATAGGTCCCCCATAGCACAAGGCCCTAAGTTCAAATCCTAGTGCCACCCAAAATTACATTCTAGCCTCAATCCCCACACTTGGAAGTGCTCTGAATGCCCTGTAATCATGCCAGTCTTTTTCCAGTTGGAGCCCAGTACCTGAGGCATTGTTGTATCCACAGGGAAGTCAGACAGACAAGTCTAACAGGAAGTTTGAGAGAAAAACAGGCATGTGACAATCTTGTTACTCTAGGCTCCTAGAGGACAACTGGACCAAAGTGGCATTCAGACATCTTAGAGCCAACTGAATGGGGACAAAGGGCCTGTGACAAGAAGTCACAATGTGGAAAGAGCCTTGCTGGGGTGGGGCTGGGCTAGGTACACGGGCCCCTCTGAAAATTGTACCTAGCAAAGGTACTGGCACTTTCTCTGGGTCACCCTTGTGCCCTAGACCAGGGAATAGAGAATACAGCACCGTCTCTTAGGGACACATGGCACCACTGCTCTGTGACCCCTGACACACCAGAGGAGAGGTAGCGGGGATTGGTATTGCCCTTAGGGTGAAGTTGGGCATTGTAGGAGCTGGCTGGGATCTGAAGGGCAATGGTAGGGCAGGCACTGCCTGAGGCTGGGCAGTTCTGTCTTGCCTGGGGAGCTCCTCAGCATTTGTCCCTGCCAGGATCCTAGGTTGAAGGTAAGTCAGACTGATGGGAGAGACAAAGACAATGTCCCTCGGCTGGTGCAGGCCTAGGAATTACGTTGGAGGAGGAGTCCTTATGGACTGGTTGGGTTGTGGACAGTATACCTAAAGATCTGCCCACCAGTCTGACTTAATGTCACAGCTTGTTTATAACAGCCTTACTGACGAATAGTTCACAGACCATACTACTTACTCATTTATTATATTTTGTAGTGCTGGGAATCCAGCCTAGGCCCTTTGTGCATACTAGGCAAATACTCTCCTGTTGAACTACGTCACCAGCTGCCCCTGCTTCATTTAAAGTGCCCAAGTCACTAGTATTTAGTGTATTCACAGAGCTGTGCAGCCATTGCCATTTAGGATACTCCAAAAGGAAATTCCATACCCCTTAACTTTCACTCCCCTTTCCCACAAATCTCCCAACCCTAGACTACTTTCCACCAATAGACTTGCCAATTCTGAGCACATAATAAATGAAGCCATATTCCATGGCCTTTATGACTAACTTCCTAGCATGTTTTCAAGGGTCATGCATGTTGTAGCAGAGATCAGAACTGCATTCTTTCTAGGGTTGAGTAGTATTCTGTTGCTTGGATAAAACACTTGTTTCTTCATTGGTAACTGGACTTTAGGGCTGTTTCCACTTTTTGGCTATTGTGAATAAACCTAAGAGCGTTTGTGTCTTAAGTTTTTGTTTGAACACCTGTTTTCAATTCTCTTGGTTATATACCTGGGAATAGAATTGCCAGATCATGATAACTCTGTTTAGAAGAATAGCCAACTTGGTTTTCAAAGTGGTTCCACCATTTCCAAATTCTTACTAATTTTTTTCTTGTCTTCTTTCCTTTATTCCCCCCCCCCCTTTTTTTTTCTTTTTTGTCCATTGTGGGGCTTGAACTCTGGTCCTGGGCGCTGTCCCTCAGCTCTTCAGCTCAAGGCTAGCACTCTACTGCTTGAGCCACAGCGCCACTTCCAGTGTTCTGGTGGTTAACTGGAGATAAGAGTCTCATGCACTTTCCTGCCTGGGCTGGCTTTGAACCGTGATCATCAAATCTCCGCCTCTTGAGTAGCTAGGATTACATGTATGAGCCACCAGCACCCGGCTCCTTTCCTTTCCTTTTCTGAGAGTCTCAGATTGACCTGGAACACCCTTTTTTTGTTTAGGTCTGAGACAAGGACTCAAACTTGGTACCTGACGCTACCTCAAACTTGGTACCTGACGCTACAGCTCATTGGCAAGCACTGTACCAACTGAACCATGCCTTCCAACCCCTTTAAAAAAAATTTGTGCTGGTCCTGGGGCTTAAACTCAGGTCATGGGTGCTATCCTTGAGCTTCTTTTTCTCAATGCTAGTGCTCTACTACCTGAGCCACAGCTTTACTTCCTGGCCTGGAACTGTGGATCCTGCTACCTCAGCTTCCCAAGTGCTGGGATTACAGGCACGTATACCACACCCTGCTCTTGGCAATTTTTTTCAGTTGTAGCCTAGAATCCTAGCAAAGTAATTGTAGCTTGGAGTTCTGTTTTCCTGATGACTAATGATAATTGAACATATTTTTCTGTGTATCTTTGGAGAAATGGGTTAAGTCCCATGCCTGTTTAATTGAATTATTTTATTACTGAGTTGAAAGAGTTCTTAAAAAAAAAAAAAGAAGAAAAAAAAAAAAAAAAAAACAACTAGCTCTTCGGGGTTTGAAGTGTGGCTCAGTTGGCTGAGTGCTAGCCAGTAAGCAACAGCATCAGATACCAAGTTCAAGTCCCAGTCTCAGACCTAAAAAAGAAAAGTTCTTTACATATTCTTTTTTTTTTTTTTTTTTGGTCGGTCGTGGGGCTTGAACTCTGGGCCTGGGCGCTGTCCCTCAGCTCTTCAGCTCAAGGCGAGTGCTCTACCACTTGAGCTACAGCGCCACTTCCGGTTTTCTGGTGGTTTATTGGAGATAGGAGTCTCACGGTCTCTCCTGCCCGGGCTGGCTTTGAACTGCGATCCTCAGATCTCAGCCTCCTGCGTAGCTAGGATTACAGGCGTGAGCCACCAGCGCCCGGCTCTTTACATATTCTAAATACAACCCCCAATAGGTTTGTTTTGCTATTCTGTGGGTTGCTTTTCACTTTGATCATGGCCTTTGCAGAACAGAAGTTATTTTGATTAGTCCATCAGTTTTTTGAGTCCTATCTAAGGAACCATTGCCTAATCCAGAGTCATGTTGTGCTGGCACCATATTGAAAAGCTTGTTGCCATTTCTTCATTGAATGATTTAACACCTGTCAAAAATCAGTTCAACGAGTGGGTTTTTCTTGCTTGCTACCCTATTTATAAGGTACCATGTGATTTGTTGCTGTGTATGTCCCTCCCCCACGGTATAACCCCTGCTTTCACCGTATTTGATGTTGGTATAATTTGGGGAGGGGAAGGGAAAAAACAAATTGTTTAAATAGGGATACAGGTGGACCCATTGCAACAATGAGAGGGAAGGGATGGTAGGGGAAAAACAAGAGGAGGCAACAATGCTGGATAAGAAATGCACTCATTACCTTGCTCATGTAACTGTAACCCCTCTGTACAGTATTTTCACAATAAAAAACTTATTTTAAAAAAAATCAGTTCCTCCTGGGAGATGTTGCAAAAATGAGGATGTGGAATTTAGTTGCCCCTTCCTGATTGAGTGGCACGGGCAGGTTGTTCAGCCTCCAGGTCTCTGTTCTATCATTTATAGAGTGGGATGATGCTTTCTCAAGGTGCCTGTTACATCACATGAGGCCTTGAAAGCGAGATCATGATGTAAATAAGCCTGAAGACATTTTCTAAGCATCATTCCTAGCTCCAGCAATCACCTGAGACACCCCTCCTGCCTGAGTGTCCATCTCCCCCTTGTGGTGGTAGCAATGTCTGAGGTCCCTGGCTGCTTCAAAGCCTGCAAATCAGAATCTCCTTGGAGGAGTGGGAGTAGACTGGCCTCCAGACCTAGTGGAACTCAGGCCAGCATGTATGCCTGCGTGTTGTCCCCCCGTCCCCCCTCAAACCTCTAAGGCAGGCTAGTACTGGCTCCAGGCCCATCCTTACATGGTTGGCTTAAGCAGTTCTTATTTTAGAACAAGCCGACTGGAGTGGAATCTTCCCAGAGTCAAGGGGAGGTAAACAAAGGAGCCTCGGGGCCTGCTAGCTGCTTCTTGTTTAAATTCAGAAGAAAACATGTTTTGCTTCCCTTGGCGTGGGCTTGGCGCCTTTAACATCTGCCCTCCTGAGGAAGGCAGCCTGGAAGTGAGGAATGATGTTTGGGAGTTAAGCTGTTCCTGGATTGCCAAAGCAAGCTGCTGAGGAGGGATCAGCCCCTGGGGACTGTGGTGAGGAGAGGGGGCTGCCCAGTCAATGACTGTGAATCATAAGCTGGAGCTTCCGGGCCTCAATGACCTGTGGGTGTAAATGCTGCGAGCCAAACTTCATCAGATGGCTCAAGCCTGTTTGTGCCAGGGAACACAGAGAAAGTCCCTAGGACCCCAGGACAAGGAGAGCTGCTCCCAGCCCAACCCTTCTGGGCCAGGACAGGGCCTCAGCTGCCTATGTGGATTATGTACTAACCGTGTAGCTGGGAGTCTAGGGTCAGACCTGGGGGCATGCTTCTCTGCAGCTCAGCAGTCCAGCCTTGAGGGAGGCTGTGGGGGAAAGTGCCTGGCCCCAATGAAGCACCATCAGTGTATGAACGTTGGCTGCTCTAATAGTAATAATCCTCCAACAGTAAATATTGTCCACATTTTCCAGACCGAAAGCAGTCCAATCAAGGACCTGTCCTCTTTTATCCTGTGTTCACCACCCTGAACCCTCCCTGACTTTCCCCTCATTCTTCTTGGAGCTGTCGGAGTGGGTAGACATCTGTAGGACTACAATAGAGCAGAGTAACCTTCTGGGGGACTGAGCCTCAAGAGACAATGGGAGGACACCCAGCTAGAGGACCATGGAAGGGCCAGAGTGGGGACAATTAGGGAGGAGAGCATAATCATGAGGACTGTGCTCGGACACTTTGTGCCAGCCTAGCGGTTTGGTCTAACATACACGGCACCTCCTTCTTGTTGCTAACGTGTAAACCAAGGTCCAGAAAGTCTTGGCTCAGCTATGCCCTTCTCCCCCAGCACTCTTTCATGCCCACCCCTGTGACCTGTAGCCTTTGTCCATGCTGACCTACTCCTACCGTGTGTCCACTTGTCCAGAGCCAATTACATATGGTCCCTCAGAGCAGATTTGCACTCTAAGGGGCCATGGGATCAAATATGGTCCTGGGATATGGTTTCCTGATCCATCTGGTTCAATGGCCAGCCAGCTCTCTGTCTCTGAGCAAATAGACTGGCTTCTGTGAGGCATGGCATGAGCCCCAAGACATAGGCTTTGGGGCAGGTACATTGAACATTCTGGAACAGACCATTCCAAGGCCCTCAGTAAGCAGCATCAAGGCTCCTCCTATTCCCTTGTCCTAGGTTAGCCTCTTCCTCAGTGGATTCTGGCTCTGTACAGGGGAACAGATAGGCTTCTGCCTCCCAGCCACACTCCAGGACAGCCATGGTTCTATCAAGGGAACCATCACCACAGTGGCCTTTCCCTGGTCTCCCAGACAGACCCAGCCATGGCAGACAAAAGGCCTATTGAGAACTAGTTTGGAAGGCAGGCCCTCAGGGTCACAGGGCAGCATTGTCACTGCAAGGCCAGCTCCCTGGAGCAATGACAGGAGCATTCCCCAGCTACTTGTCAGCAGAGCTGCTCTGAGGAGCTAGAGCATGGGAATTGGCTGTGGCCGTGTTGGGCCCCATGGAATGGAGGCAAGGAGGAAGTGAGGAAAGGCCTGAGCCTTCTCACTAGGCCTCAGCCATCTGCTGGGGAACAGTAGGGAAACCATGGTTTTGGCGGGGGGGGGGGGGGGGGGGGTGTTGCACCTGCTGCTCTGTGAACTGCTTTGTTCATCTTAACTGCCTCTCCTCCCCTCCCCTAGTGAGAACCCCCTACCCACAGTAGAAATTGCCATCCGGAACACAGGCGATGCAGACCAGTGGTGCCCACTGCTGGAGACCCTGACAGATGCTGAGATGGAGAAGAAAATTCGAGACCAGGACAGGAATACCAGGTACCCTATCCCTGTGTCCTGGCTCTTCTGCTCACGGGCATTCATTTTCCCAAATAGGACCAGAGCCATTTCCTTTCCTCAATGATCTGTAGTCTCTGGAAAGAGCCTGTGTTGCCAGAGGTAGCTCCTAGGTGGTCAGGCTTCATCTGGTCCCTCTGCCACAACCATGGTAGGGTTGAAAGTTCCTAGAGAGATGAGCAGGGCCTACAGAGCAGACTAGCAAGGCCAAGAAATAGCTAGTCAGTCCCTTCTGGTGTCAGGGGTGCCTCAGACCTGGCTGCTCTAGACAGCCCTATGGAAAGGGGGCTACCCTGTGCTGGGACTGGCCCCGGTTGACAGTCTGCTCCCATCTTCCAGGCGGATGAGGCGTCTTGCCAATACTGCCCCAGCGTGGTGACCAGCTCATTGAAGCTCAGCTCCCACAGAGATCTCAGAAGACTGGACCAGCTTTCCTTCAACTTCTGGCAAGGAGAAAAGCAAGGGGCAGCCTGTTGCCATCCTGAGGAACGGGGTGGCTCTGGGAGCATTGGTGGGGGCCTTCAGATTGTCCTTCCCTGGCACACATTCCATTTGCTGAGCCCCAGTCCTGTCCCCGCCTACCCAAACTCTCCCTTTACTGTCTCAAGTCAAAAGAGAAGCCTCTTTTTTTGGGTTGTTTTGTTTTTGTATAGGAGCCCCAGGCAGGGCTAGCTACGCTTTTTAAATAAAAGACAACAGGTTATATTTAATTTCTTCAATGTGATAGCATAAAAATGACACTGGGCACTCATGGCTCATGCCTATAATCCTTTCTACTCAGGAAGCTGAGTGAGAATCACAGCTCAAAGCCAATATGGGAAGGAAAGTTCCTGAGACTCCAATTAATCACCACCAAAAAAAAAAAAAAGCTGGGCACCGGTGGCTCATGCCTGTAATCCTAGCTACTCAGGAGGCTGAGATCTGAGGACCGCGGTTCAAAGCCATCCCAGGCAGGAAAGTCTGTGAGACTCTTATCTCCAATAAAAACCACTAGAAAACTGGAAGTGGCACTGTGGCTCAAGCGGTAGAGCACTCTCCTTGAGCTGAAGAGTGCAGGAACAGCTCTCAAGCCCAGAGTTCAAGCCCCACAACCGACCAAAAAAAGCCAAAAGCAGAGCCCTAGTGGTAGAGCACCAGCCTTGAACAAAAATGTTAAGGGACTGTGCTCAAACCCTGAGTTCAAGCCCTTGTACTGGCACACACAAAAAGAGCCAGGAGCAGGGCCTGAGGTCAGGACAGTGTCACAACAAGCATCATCCCTCTGCCTCAAATTCCCAGGCGAAGAATTCTCCCCTCTCAGCCACCCCAGCACCTTGTATAGCCCCTGGGGCAAAACCCAATCACTGCCTTGGGCCTTCCAGCGTCCCAGTGGCCACCTGTGCTCAGCAAGTCCTTGCAGAGAGGAAAAAAGTACGGCTGAGGCTCAAGGCAGGCACCTACCTACCTTTCAGTGACAGCCTAGCCCTCATCCCTTTGTTTGGCCTTAGGGAGGATCTGTAGGCTCTTCCCTGTTCCTAGGTGGCCTTGTTGTGCTGTACCCAGATGGGCTGCCATTAATCAGAGGCCTTGTTACTCTAGAGTCCCTTGCAGAGGGTTTGGTCCTATGGAGGCATGCCTGTATGTCACTAGCCTGGATGCTGGCTAAAGGACCTTGCTCCAGCTGCACACAAAACCAGAACCAGCTCATCCTTCCCACCCTCCCAGACCTGTTAGGGAATGCAGGAATGTCACACCCAGTCCAATGCTGGCTTATAGATGTTGGCAGTGTGGACAAGGAAAGGAGTCTCCTACTGGACCCTTCCAGGTTGTGCTTCTGATGAGCTTATTCTCTCGCCCTAATCTGTAATGTGGAATGTGCCCACTCTAAAGAATGGATTTTGGCTCTATGACGGTGACATGCGCGGTCTGTTCACTGAGCCAAGCACTGCTTGGTCAACTAGGTGTACATCTATGCTTACTGAGGACAGTGGTCTGGGGCCAAGGTAGAGCTGATGGTCACAGGATGTTCCCCCACACCCCTCCCCGAAGGTTGTGGCAGTTACCCTGTAAACCTGACTTCAGGTCTGACCCACACGGGCAGAGGTGGGTCTCAAAAGGAACTGGGGCTCTACGTTGACAGGACGTAGACTGCTTGACCCTCAGGTTGGAAACCACAGTGAGTGAGTTTGCAGTTGGCCCCTACCTGTCAGTGGCACTCACCAGAGGCTCACAACAAGGGGACAGCCAAGTTTTACTGGTAGATTTTAAACAAAAGGGAAGATCCCAGGTCCAGCTGGTCTTGGAAATGAGGGGGCTCCACTGTGGCTTGGTCTGTGAGGAACAAGGCAGTGAAGCTGTCACTGTTGGTGGGATGGAAGAAATACTGGCCATCCTCACCCCTCCTTGACAGTTAGGCTGGAAAGGTCCTTCCTAGACCCTGCTCACTTCTAGCCCTTTAAGAACCACCAGCCCACACAAAAGCCCAGGTTTCACTACAGAAAGAGGTCAAACTCACAGCAAACTTTTTTTTAAAAGCCATGAAAATGACATGGGTTGCTAGGGGAAATCCCTATGCTGCTGAGCATTTAACACACAGACATAGCAGTGTAGGCCTGGCCCCTTAAGGAAAGCTGGCCCCTTCTGATGCCTCTGAAAAGAAAATGGAGCTGTGAGATTGGAGAAGGCTCACCCAGGGCCTCAGCTGAAAGGCAGAGACAGACCTTCCAGAAGTCTCTGCCTCAACCAGGTACAGGCAACTTCTTGAGATTCTAGCCTGAGCAAAGAGGACCTGGTCCCCTTCTGCCGCAGCTCCCATGGGCCCTCCAGGTTTCCAGCTGGAAAATGAGGCAGTGATCCACTTTTTGAGGCTATTGATGAGAAGAGGCTAGGTGGACATCAGCCCAAAGGCACTGTACAGACAGGGCCCCTATTGAGTGGGCTGGCCCCAACCACTGAGGTTTCGCTAACCCTCTCATTGACTGACAGAGAGCAGAGGCTCAGTGCTCTATCAAGGCACTGGCAGGGTAAGTCCATCTAGTGAGCTCAGCTTGCTGAACATCTGTGGCAGATCATCTCTGAGCCTCCTGTCCTACTGCCTTCAGTAAGGCAGAGGAGGTAGGTGTAGAAGGACATGGGAGGGTGTGGCAGGCCCAGATGGGAAAGCTACTGCCTTGGGCCCAGAGGCTTCAGGTAATGGTTTATTTAGGTGTGTAGGCCTTTACATGGATTCAACCTCCTTTGATGGATTGTTCTGCTGCAGGGAAGAGGAAGGGGAAGGAGAGAGGTCTGCCAGAAACATTAAGCCGGCTTGGGTATGCTCACTGCTGCGGCGGTGGCAAATGGGTTCCTGGACGCTCCTCAGGAAGGGGCAGGTAGTTGGGGTCCTCCTCAGGGGTGTCCAGAAGCAACTTCCTGTGGGAAGGCCCCACACTGAGCTAAGGCCAGCACAAGCTCCCTATGGGGCGGGGAACCATCCAAGAGAGAAGGGAGCCTGTCATCTCTTCAGTACTCACAGGAAGTGGGGGGTCAGCAACAGCCTCTTGCCTCCAGGCTGGTTGGGGAAGACATCTTCCAGGAAGTAGTAGATGTGACCCACAGCAATCCCTATGAAAGCCAGAGGCAGCCAGAGGCTACCCTCCACAACCAGAGGAGCCCCAAGCTCCAAGCATGCATACCCCAGTGTCCTGCATAGACTGCCAGCCCAGGGTGGGACTGCCCTGAAGGTCAGGCTTAAAGAGTGCAGAGGGGGCAAGACTTGGGGGGGGGGGGAGGGTTTTTGAACATCGTGGGAGCAGAGATCACAGAACAGACACAGAGCACCCCAGCTAGGACCCACTCAGACATCTACAGGTCAACCCTGAAGGTGCAAATCTTGTGTGCCAACAGGCTTATTTGAGGGTGTATTAAGCTTATTTGGCTGGAAGGGCATCTGGAGGTGGATGACAGATCTAGCTTGGGGAGAGAGGGATCAAGGGAACCAGCAGCATGTGCTGAGAGGAGGGGCAGGCCATGGGTAGGTAGGTGGGAAGGACAGGAAGGCTCACCAAGCAGATCCACAAGGATTGAGTTGCCTAGCAGCAGTGAGATACCCAGGATTGCCCAGGGCAGGAATGGTGCCTGGAAGGTGAGGAGGCCAAAGAAATTGACCCTCACTTGAGGGCTGCGTCGGCTCCACACATAGACCAGCATGGCCATGAGGGCTTGGCCTAGGAAAAACAAGCTGCCCAGGAGTCCTAGCAGCTGGACCCAAGTTAAGGTGTCCTATGGTGCAATGCACAGCCACGTCCAGGTCCTCTGACTTACTAAGCCCCTGGAATCCTGGTTACCTTGCCCTCATAGCTCTTGTCCATGGCCCACCAAGGTGAGCCCTCCACTTGTCCGTGGACTTCAGGTTCCAAATCTGCCCTGTATACCTGTCTACCTCATTCCATGCCCCAGTCATTTTCTGTACCTGCCTGGGGTTCTCCAGGCTATGTGTATTCAGGGGTCAGTGACCCCGGTACCTCACCTGGTTATGTTCATCACCCTGTATGTTCAATACATAGCTGCTCAATACTGTCCTAAAATGGAATGAAGAGTCTGTCTCTCCTAGACCTGAGCCCTTATGTCTGGACCCAGCGCCAGGTGCCCTGGTTTGAGGTTATTAGGCTGCAAGAAGGATACAATCATAAGGACACCACCAAAGAGAAACATGAAGACAAAGTCAGCTGTGCGGCCACGGAAAGACCCCTCCTCCAGCATGCGACAGTAGCGGAACCTGCGGTGTTGGTATAGGAAGTGGCAGCCCAGTTGGGCCTCTTGTTTCCCCAATCCCAACCTGGCCAGCATGCTCCTACACTCTGGCTCTCTCCTTTCTCCCTTCTCTTTCTCTCCTCTCTCCCCCTTCTCTTTCTCTCCTCTCTCCTCTTTCTCCCTTCTCTCTCTCTGTTCTTTCTTCTCTCTTCCCCTCCTCTCTCCCTGAAGCTCAGGATACACGAAGAGCATGTTGAAGAAGAAACTGAATCCCATGGGTCCGAAGAAGAGGAAGTTGGTGAAGAGCCTCCAGACCTGCAAAGAGGTGGTGGGTGGGAGTAAGGTGAGATGCTGATGTCTAACGAACAGGTGTCAGGGGCAGGACAAGTCTCACCTGGAACTTCTGGAACACAAGGTGCGGGTTGAAGTACAGCTGGAAGGGGCTGAGGATCTCCAGCTGCTGTGGAACCAAGGACACATCAGGGTCCGTTCCTGGATCCATGCTGTGACCCTGGCAGCCCTCCCTAATCCCTCTCATTACCACCCAGGGTTGTAACCACAGCGACCCAACGTCCCCCTCCCCAATCCCCCGCACCCCGCTCACCACAGCGGCTGTGGTGAGGACACAGGCCGCGGTGTAGGCCCGGGTCACCGCTGGCACCTGCAGAAATTCGGCTGCCATCCCCTGCCACGCCATTGAACCTATTCCAGCATGCTCGGCCAGATCCCCAGCGGCTCTCTGAAGCCCTCCTTTAACCCCCGCCTTACTTTCAATTTTGACCAATCCGCACCAGAGCCACCGAGCGTCTGGTTGAAGGATGGGCCCTTGGTCCCTGCAAGCCAATAGAAAGAGGAAAAGAGAAGTACGGGGTGACAGGGGGTGAGGGAGGGCCAGTCGACTCGGCTAGCCAATGAGCAAGCCCCACGGTAAAAGCACATGGCGATTGTTGTGGCTGCGGGAGCAGCGCGGGAGAAGGAGTAGCCAATGAGCAATTGGTCTCTTCGCGGCATACTAGAGAGAGGCCAATCGCAAAGACCCACGAAACCATTACGAGGGCGGGGCTAGGATCACGCCCGCCCGGGAATGAAACCCTGAGTCAAGTACGGGTGACCCGGAAAAGGGAAAGGTGGGACTCTTGAGTCCGCGGCTGCAGATCGGAATCTTTTTGTTGTTCGTGGTGGTGGTGGTGGTCGTGGTCGTGGAGTTTGAACTCTGGTCCCTCAGCTCTTCAGCTCAAGGCTAGTGCTCCATCACTTGAGCCATAGTGCCACATCGGTTTTTTGGTGGGTTACTGAAGAGTCTCATGGACTTTCCTGCTCGGGCTGGCTTTGAACTGAGATCCTCAGATCTCAGCCTCCTGAGTAGCTATGGATACAGGCGTGAGCCATCGGCGCCCACATGGAATCTTTTTTTGGGGGGGAGGGGGAAGGGGAATGAAGAAATCCAGTTTTATTATTATAATTTGACAGGTTTCAAACACTGAAAGGATTATCATCACTCAAAAACCCATCTAGTAAAGTTTCAGGTGGCCAGTAACTTTGTCAATTAGATCTGCTGGGCCTGGCCCAATTCCCAGGACAGTTTGAGAGTCTGGTTCAATTTGAGTATGTCCAGCATCTTGGATTAAACTTACAGTCAGTCCCAGCATTTTTGCATGGGTCAGCAATTCAATCAGGGTTTCTTCATCAGGGGCTTTGACTACCACTTTGGGCTGGCCACTGTATTCCCACTTTGAGGGAATACAGTTTGAGCACTTGAGGGTTTTTCCTTTGCATTTGCTTGTAGGCAGAAACAGCAGCATGAGAGCACTAGGCAGCAACTTTCCCTTCTCTCATCTTTAAGTCAAACCACAAAAATCATTTTGTACTCTCCACTCTCTCCCATGATGCTTGCTTCAGTTCTGGTGTCTGCATCAGGCTCACTTGTTGGGAGTGTGGGTGCATCCCAAAGCGCACCCTGAGGCCCCAGCCCAGGCACAGCCACAAGCAACTCCAGCAGCCAAGCTAAGTGCACATATACTCCATAGCCAAGGATTTGGAGAGCATCTAAACAGGGCCCTCTTGGGCTGGGAAGGTGGCTCAGTGGTAGAGCACTTGCCTTGCATGCCTGAGGCCCTGGGTTCGATTCCTCAGCACCACGTAAGCAAACAAAGAAGCTGGAAGTGGCGCTGTGGCTCAAGTGGTAGAGCGCTAGTCTTGAGCTAAGGACTTAGCTGAGGGACAGGCCCAGAGTTCAGGCCCCATGACCAGACCCAAAAAGTAAAAATAAAAAAAATAAACAGGGCCCTCTTCACTCGCACCCCGCGGTCCTTCACTTTTGGGGAGTGAACATGCTTCTCGCATGCCAGCTACCACTTCCAGGGTTCCCAAAATAACTAGTTCCAGATCAAGACCCGGAATCTTCTTTCTGTACTATTGGTGGAAATATAAAATGGTATAGCCACAAAATAGTATGACCACTTTTCAAAAAGTAAAAATACAATTACCAGGGCTGGCGGTGTAGCTCAAGTGGTAGAGCATCTGCCTAGCCAGCAAGCAGAGGGTGGGCGAAGCACTGAGTTCAAACCCAAGTACCTGCAAAAAATAATTACTATTATATATATATATGATATAAATATATGACATATGATACATATCGTATGTCCCAGCAGTTTTTCTGAGTATATATCCAGAAGAAAAGAGAGCAGTGGCTGGGAATGTGGCTTAGTGGTAGAGTGCTTGCCTAGCATGTATGAAGCCCTGGGTTCCATTCCTCAGTACCACATACACAGAAAAGGCCAGAAGTGGCACTGTGGCTCAAGTGGTAGAGTGCTACCCTTGAGCAAAAGAAGCTCAGGGACAGCGCTCAGATCCTGAAATCAAGCCCCAGGACTAGGCAAAAGAAAAAGAAAAGAAGAGAGAGCAGTGACATACACCCATGCTCATGACAGTATAACAATAGATGAAAGGTAGAAGTAACTGAAGTACCCTTTGGCAGATGAACGTCAAGGTGTGGTATATCCATACAGTGGAATATTACTCAACCCTGAAGAAATGAAATTCTGACACATGCTCCAGCAGGGATGAACTTGAAGTCATTATATTAAGTGAAATTAGGCACAAAAACACAAATATAGCTGAGCACTGGAGGCTCATGTCTGTAATCCTAGCTACTCAGGAGGCTGAGATCAGAGGATCATGGTTTGAAGCCAGGCCAGATAGGAAAGCCCATAAGACTCTTATTTCCAATTAAGCACCAAAAAAATTTAGAAGTGAGCTTTGCTCAAATGGTAGAGCCTTGAGCACAAATTCTCAGGCCCTGAGTTTAAGCCCCAGTACCACACTAAAACAAAAAAGAAAAATACGATTCCACTTATATGAAAGGGAAAAGTTCTTTCAGTGTGAGGAATTTCTGTTTGGGAAAATGGAAACCTGGAAATGGATGTTGGTGATGGTCGCACAAAAATGTGTGTGTGTGTGTGTGTGTGTGTGTGTGTGTGTGTGTGTGTGTATTTAAAGCTACTGTATGTATGTATATATATATATATATATATATATATATAAAACTACTGAACTGTATGCCTTAGTATGGTTAAGCTAAAATTTACATTATGTATATTGTATTACATAGTGTAATTCATCTGTTCAGAGGTCAGTAGGGAATTTGTGAACAGAATGCAGCTGCAAGAGGAGGAGCAGAGGAGGTAAATTTGCATACACACTGAATATGACCATGAGGGAGAAGTCAAGGGTGACTCCAAGATCTGACCCAAAGCAGTGGGAGATGAAGAACAATTAATGGAAGTTTTATTCTGGGCCTCACTGATGTGTGTGTGTGTGTGTGTGTGTGTGTGTGTGTGTGTGTGTGTGTGTGTGTGTTGGTACTGGGACTTGAACTCAGGGCCTCATGTTCTTAGTTGGCTTTTTTGCTCAAGACTGGTGCTCTACTGTTTGAGCCACACCTCCACTTCCAACTCTTTGCTGTTTAATTAGAGATAAAAAGTCTCATGGATTTGCCTGTCTAGGTTGACTTCAAATCTCAATCCTCAGATCTCAACCTCTTGAGTAGCTAGGATTACACAGGTGAGCCACTGGCTCAAATGAAGCATCTATGTGACATTCACTTGGAAAAATTTGAGTGTGGCATTGGAGAAGAGGTGAGTACCAATGGTCTTCCTGTTGGTGACATTCTCCAGGAGATCCAATAGCACTTGTAGCCTGAGTCTGAGAGGGCCTCCTTAGATGGCCTTGGTTTTGTTTTGTTTTAGCAAAGCAGGCCAAGGTCATGTTTTAGGCAGGCCAGACGGGGCAGCTTCCACCAGCATAGCAGCAGTATACAGCAAGGCGGAGATGCAGGACCTCTGACGCCAGGGTGGGCGTCGGCGGGAGCCTGTGGAAGGAGAGAGGCTGGGTTTTATGTGGGTTGGGAAGGGGAGGTATTCCTTGGACAGGCACTTAGTGAGACACTGGCTACCCTGCACTCAGGGTCAGGCCAAGGCTAACAGGAGGGGTTGTCATTGTCTGCAGGACTGTCTGTCTCCCCTGTGATTGGAGGCTCTGATAAGGTGGGCGCCTGGATTGGAGGACTGAGACGCACATTCCTGGGATGCTGGGAGCCCACAGCTGGTGGGAGTGGAGGGGCACGGCTGGCCTGTCTGGAGGAAAGCCAGGCAGGACCTCTGAGGGAGCTGCAGCTGGGATCGCCTACAAATGCTCCATTCTGGGATAACTTTAGATGGGCAAACTAAGCCTGAGTGCAAGGAAGAGCAGGGCCTGGCACAGGCCTCCATCCCTAGTCCTGTTCTGTCAGATGCAGGACAGGCCATTCTGAAGACACCAGGTCCGTGTGAGAGTTATTTGTGGAGACAAGCTCTGGGCACTCCCAAGTTCTGGAGCTGGAGCTGGAGTTGGGGTTGGGGCGGGGGTAGAGATGCAGGTAGTGCTGGGTGCTGTCATCTGGGTGCCACATCTGTTCTGAGGGCTGCAGACAGGAGGAGGGCTTGGGGTTTTTGGCAAAATGGCAATGAGCTCTGCTCCTCATCCCACTTTCCTGCCCTGCAGCTACAAGCAAAGAAGGGCAGAATGTCCAGATGTGCAGACCCCCCCCCCCCCATCCCAGAGGAGCCTAGATCTCCTGTTCAGTACCTCTTGGTGCCCATAGGCAGGGTGTGCATGCCCACCATTCTGCCTTCCTCCCTGTGGCAGGTCCTTGCAGTCTTCTGTGACCATCCAGAAGCCTGGGGTCACCTTTGTGTCCCTGCCAGCTCCACATAGTACTCAATGCTCCTTCAGACTTGAACTCAGGGCCTGGGTATATCCCTTAGCATTTTTGTTCAAGTCTGGTGCTATACCAGTTGAGCCACAGCTCCACTTCCAGCTTTTGGAGATAAAGTTTTAGAAACTTTCCTGCCCAGGTTATTTTTTATCTGCAATCCTCAGAGCTCAGCCTCCTGAGTAGTTAGGATTATAAATGTGAGCCACCAGTGCCTGGATTCAGAACCTCTCCTCTGGGGTTCCCTAGTTCTCTGCACCATTCATTCATTTTCTTACTAGCAGCCTAGGGTTTGCTGTTGTTTTGTTCATCTCTTGAGATTAAATCTCACTATGTTGCTTAAACTAACCTCACACTTCTAGGTTCAGCTGGCTGCTGGTGGCTCATGTCTATAATCCTAGCTACTCAGGAGGCTGAGATCTGAAGTTCATGGTTCAAAGCCAGCCCAGGCAGGAAAGTTCCTGATAACTTTATCCCCAATTAACCACCCAAAAGCCACAAGTAGAACTATGGCTCAAGTGGTAAACCTCTAGTCTTAAGAAATAAAGCTTAAGGGGCTGGGAAGGTGGCTCAGTGTTAGAGCGCTTGCCTTGCATGCCTGAGGCCCTGGGTTCCATTCCTCAGCACCACATAAGCAAAAAGAAAAAAGCCAGAAGTGGCACTGTGGCTCAAGTGGTAGAGAGCTAGCCTTGAGCTGAAGAGCTGAGGGACAGCGCCCAGGCCCAGAGTTCAGGCCCCACAACCAGACCCCCCCCCCAAAAAAAAGAAATAAAGCTTAAGAACAATGCCCAGGCCCTGAGTTTAAGCCCCAAGACCAACAACAACAACAACAAACCTAGATCCTAGTGATTCTCTCCAATCTCAGCCTCTTGAGTTGCTGGGACTACAAGTATATGATACCATAGTCAGCTAGTCTAGATATTCTGTTTAAAGAGTAAGAGTAGGTGGTAGAAAGACTTCCTACTCTAGGAAGTCCTCCTGGATCAACTCCAAAGAGACTTCCATTAGGACCTTGAGCACTTAATTTCTTAATTTATTTCAATCCAAAGGCTGTCCATGAAGAATGTCAAATGAAGAATGAGAAATGAGGTGTGTGTGTGTGTGTGTGTGTGTGTTAGAGCTCTTGACAACCCAGGATGCCTTTTGCTGGCCCTGGGCACTCATTTGTCCATCAAGGACCCTTTCCTAAGGGCTGAGAGCATGAGGCCCACACCTTCCAACACACAAAACCCCTTCTGTGCTGGGTGTGCCTTCACTGAGGCTCGAGCCAGCCCCTCCCAGGAGCAGCTGTGTCCCCATGGGCCCTTCCTGTCTGGCCTATGAGGTATTTTTAGCACTAAATCCGGAAACTACCCAGCAGCTGCTGCTAATAGCCAGAGTATAAGACCAACAAATCATGCAGGTGGGTTGTGTCAGGCCTTAACCACAGAGAGAGTTACCTGAGTCTGGCTCCTCTGAGCCTGGCTGGTAAATCTATACTTTCCAGGAGTGAGCTGGTCTCTGGGTGGAAGGGTAAAGTGTGAGGCAGAAAATGGGTCATAGGGAACAGTCTATGCAGAACAGTCTGAAACAGTCTAGGCCCTGAGGTGACTTGGGGGACAAGAAGATGAGAGAAAGCAGGGCAAGAAGGAGGAGGGGGCGTGCCATGTGGAGGGGGAGAGGGACCTAGCAGAGCTGTGTCAGATTGGGTTTCATTCTCAAGGCCAGTAGAGGAGCAATAGAAGGGTTTTAAGCATGGTATGGAGTTGCGCTCAAACAGCAGCTCCTGGGAAAAAGACAAGGACAAGAGTAGAAACAGTCATCTAAGCAGAGGAGAGTAGCCTTCACCTTGGCTGCAGCATTGTGCAACAAGGCTGGGATCAGGGCCTCTGATGTCTGAGTGGGTGCCTGCTGGGCATGAAGGAACCTATAAAGGGCCATGGCTGGTAAGGCAGGCCTGTAATCTCAGCTATTCAAGAGTCAAAGATCTAGAGGACAGTTTGAGCCCAGCCTGGGCAAAAAGTTAGCAACACCTATCTCAACGTATTAAGCCAGGTATGGTGGTTCATCTCTATAACTCCAGCTCTAGGGAAACATGGATAGGGGGAATCACAGTCTAAGGCTAGCCTTCAGTAAAAATGTGAGACCCTATCTGAAAAATGACTAAAACAAAAGGGATTGAGGTGTTGTGGCTCAAGTATTAGCTAATAAGGTTGAGGTCTTCAGTTGAAATCACTGAGGGAAAGCTGACAGGCCAAGATGATGGAAACCACAGACTTTTTTCTTTTGTCCGTGTAGGGCTTGAACTCAGGGCCTAAGCAATGTCCCTGAGCCTCTTTGTGCTCAAGGCTAGTGCTCTACCACTTGAGCTGCTGTACCTCTTCCAGTTTTGGGGTGGTTAATTGGACATAAGAGTCTTACAGGGACTTTCCTGCCCAGGCTGGCTTCGAACCGTCATCTTCAGATCTCAGCCTCCTGAATAGCTCAGTTTATAGGTGTGAGCACTAGGCAAGCAGGGGTCAAAGCAGGAGGACTGGATGATTCCCAGACTCCTGGTCTGTTCTACCTGGGGACAAGGAGCCTCCCTTGGGCAGACATGGCTGAAGACACAGAAGGCTATGTGGACGTGGCCTCATTGGAGAAGCTCCCTCCGGCCTCCTAGCTCCTGCCTCTCTGCGGCCTTCCACACACCTTCCATGGCAGCTCTGGGCCCCATGTCATTGTGGGACAGCTAAGGCTGGGGCTTGGTAACCAGGCAGATGCTGAAACAGAGACCTGGACTCCAGGCTGGATTTTTAGCCTGGAGGCTGACAGTGGTCCCTGGCCACTGCCAGCCTGCTGTGTCTCTGTGACACAGACAGATTGGACGAGTCCATCTGAAGAGCCCTGGTATTGTTCACAGAGAGGGTAAAGGGTCTCTGGGAGGAGACCAATTGATGGACAAAGAGCCACAGGCTGGGCCACTGAGTGAGGCAGAGCTGGAAGAGGACAGGGCATGCCCAGGGCTCAAGGGCGAGACAAGAGTGCAGGAGATAATAGCTGCTCAGTGACCCAGAGCCAGACTGCTCCAAGGCTTCACCCAAGTCACTTTACAGCCGCAGAAGCTCAGAGAGCTGCAGTGACTTCTTTGAGGTACCAAGACAGTAGGGTGCTATTCCTGGCTTTGTAACCATGCAGCCCACACACTGGGGTTTAGGAGAAAGAAGTCATCACCTGCTCATGCCTTGGGGGAAGAGTGGGGGGTGGTCACCAGCCAACTACTGTAATTTCTGGGCTTCCATGCAGTTCCTTAGTTGTTTCTGTCTGGGTGTATCTGACCCACTACAGCTGGATGTGATGGACTACTGACCTACACTGCCCAGTATCCTGCAGTTATTGGTCCTCAGCAATTGCCAGTAATTTGCACTTCCTGTTGTGGTCCTTGCTGGAATGTCAAAGCCCCTCTGCCTGCCCCCAGAGCTACAGGAGCAGAGAGGGGAAGGGGGCTCCCATTCCCCCAGCTATTTGGGGCTTATGGCTGCAGGCTATTTTGGGAGAAGCGGATTACCTGCCTGGTTGTGTCAGTCAAAGGATTGGAGCTCCCCCAGAACGGAGCTAGAGATTTGCTGCTGACAGACTTCAGGCCCTGCACACCAGGGGTGCACATGAGGAGCCCACAGGGACAGGCTGAATGATCCTCGGTGTGGAGCTTGTGTCACACTATTCTACATTTGTCCCACATGCTGCCTCATGGCCCGATCATCAAGCAGGGCTAGCTCTCAGCTACTGCCCAGAACAGACCAGTGGCCTCTGGCAGGTGGAAGGAGTGGCCTAGGGTGTTCCCCAACTCTGCCTTAGCCTGTGCCCACTGATTCCTCCCCTCCAGCAGCCAGGTGCTTCTCTCTTCCTCCTTCTCTCCAGCCAGGGTACTGGGATAAGTAACTATGTATGTTCATTCTGTTACAGGAAAAAAAAAAAAGGCCAGGCACAGTGATGCACACTTACAGTTCCAGCTGTTCAGTGCACCTATTCAAGAGGCTAAGGGAGGAAGATGACTTGCACCCAATAGTCTGGGACTGGCCTAGGCAACATGACATCTTTTACTCAGCACTTGGGCACTGTCCCTGAGCTCTTTTGCTCAAGGCTAGTGCTCTACCACTTTGAGTCACAGCTCCACTTCTAGTTTTCTGGTGGTTAACTGGAGATTAAAAGTCTCACAGACTGTCCTGCCCAGGCTAGTTTTGAACCACAATCCTCAGATTTCAGCTCCTGAGTAGATAGGATTACAGGCATGAGTCACCAGCACCTGGTGATGACCACATATTGAAAGAAAGAAAAAGAAAAGCACCAGGCATGGTGTCAAAGGCCTATAGTCCCCTAGCACTCAAAAGGCTAAGGCTGCAGGATTGAGAGCAAGGCCAGTTTAGGCATCAGAGTGAAATCTGCACAGAAAAAAAGTGGGTGGAGAGAGAGAGAAGAGGAAAGGAGGGTGAAGGGAAGAGGGAGAGGAAGAAAAAAAAGGAAAAAAGGAAATCAGTATTATACATGCAAGATTAAATGCCAAAGTAAATATTTTATTTGCTTACATATTTAGTGCCAGTACCAGGGTTTGAACCCAGAGACTCATACTCATTGAGCTTGCTTGCTAGACTGGTGCTATACCACTTGAGCCACATTCCAGCTCCACTTTTTACTGGCTAATTGGAGATAGAGTCTTCTGGACTTTTCTTCCTAGCCTGGTTAAAACTGAGATCCTCTATCGTAGCTAGGATTACAGGTGTGAGGCACGAATGTCCAGTTAAAATCTTTTGTGTATGTGCCTGAATGGAGTTTGAGTTCAGGGCCTTGAGTTATTTTCATTCAAAGCTGGTACTCTACCACTTGAGCCACAGCCCCACTTTTAGTTTTTTGCTGGTTAATTGGAGATAAGTCTCCTGTATTTCTCTGCCCAGGATGGCTTCAAATGGAGACTCTCAGATATTAACTTCCCGAGTAGCTAGGATTATAGGTGTGAACTACTAGCACCAGCTAAATTTTATTGGTTTATGCAGTACTAGAGTTTGAACTCAGGGCCTTGTGCCTGCTAAGTTGGTGTTCTACCATTTGAGCCATACTTCTAGCCTGTGAAATCTTATGGAGAAGCTGACAAAACACTCCCAAACAGAAAATACATAAAATAAAAATTTAAAAATCCCCTTCCTGGACACAGTCTGTGTCATAAAAAGACCCACTAAACCTCAATCAGCTGGTGGCAGGGCAGGTAAAGAACTAGTAGGTATGCTGGGCACCAGTGGCTCACACTTATAATCCTAGCTACTAAGGAAGCTGAGATCTGAGGATTGCGATACAACCCAGCCCAGACAAGGAAGTCCATGAGACTCTTATCTCCAATAAACCATCAGAAAACCAGAAGTGGTGCTGTGGCTTAAGTGGTAGAGCACTTGCCTTGAGCTGAACTGCTGAGGGACAGCACCCAGGCCCAGAGTTCAAGCCCCACAACCGACAAAAAGAAAAAAAAATTAGTATGTATGAAAGGTGACACTGATCAAGATACATTGTATTCATAAACTGCTTTAATGGCAACTCTTTTGTACAAATACTTTAAAATAATAATAAAAAAGAACCAATATGTACGAACTAGGTTGGCCCTTATATGTATAAAACAGTGGAAATCGAGGCTGGGGGTGTTGGGAGGGCTTGCATAGTGGCCAGGGCTAGAGAGAGATTGACTTCTACACCTCAAACCTGCAGCAGGTGGCTCAGTCACAAGGGACTGGCTACTTTGGCTCCCCTCTCCCCCCCCCCCACCCTGCCCCTCCATTGGACCTTGCTGAGAGGAGACGACCCCCACCCCCAGGAATGCAGGCGTCAGCTTCTTCAAACAGACTGTTGGCCTAACCACCCTCCTCATTCCCTGAGCCCCAACTCTTCCCTCCAGATGTGGGCACAACTGTATTTTTAGAACAGCCCACCACAAAGGGGAGGACATTCTTTCCTTCTAATTAAGATAGTTTCAAATCTCCCCTCCACCATCAACCCCATATTTCAGTCCTCAAATATCAAAGGATGGTCAGGAGACACCATCTCGATGGGTTGTAGGGTTGGGTTTGTTTTCTTTGTTTTTTTAAACCATTAAGTTGAAAATGAGACCCAGAACCTGAGTGAATGAACGCCAGCTCTGGGGAGGACAGTAAAGCAGGATTTAGAGCAGAGTTTACAGGAGCTCCTCCAGGCTTTACCCTGAGCATCCTCAGCTCCCACCTAACTTGGGATGTCCAGCTAGCCTTCAGTCCCCTGTCCCCCATGTCCAACTGTGTGGGACAAGTGCAAGGGATCAAGACAGGACCCAGTGTCTGCCTTCTGGCACACGTAGGAGTATGAGGCACATGTGTCCGGTACCCATAGGAGCATCTGCACTGTGGGCCTGTTAAAAATGTCCCATTTTATAGATAGGCAAACAGAGGCTGGGAGAAAGGAAGTCTCTACCAAAATTATGAGACCAATGGATGTAGGCTGTGGCCAGGCCTGTAACTGGCCTGCAGTAATTAAGATGCCCTCCGCCTTCCCTAGTGGCCTGCTACCTGAATTCAGGGTGACCTGAATTCCTGGTCTCTACTAGGACCCTCAGAAGACAGACTAAGAGGGTTAGGGAAGGCTGCAGGGGGACAGAGTTCTGACTACCCTTGAACATAGGGACACCATTCTGTAGCACTTCCTCCATACCACAGCAAGAGTCCAATATCAGCTGAGGAAACTGAGGCAGGAGCTGCTTAGCACAAGTGATGAGATGCTAGGTAACCACTCTGCCCCCTAATCTGCTGTGAAGACCACTCACCCCTCACCCACTAGCTGAAACTTGGAGGATGGTCCATGGGTCTTGGGGTCCAGCCTGAGCCCTGACTTCATAAGTAAGGTAGCTGCCCAGATTCTGTCTCACCCTACATGTAGCAAGAAGAGGAGGCACGTGGCCAGGCAGAGGCAGGGTAGGACTGGATGCCAGGACTTTTAGCTATGGCTCAGGTCTTACAATCACCTGGCACATATGGCAGCTAGGGGAGGGCAGTTCATGACAAGGACTTGGGCTCCTGAAGGCTGAGGGGCAGGGAGAACAAGACCCCCCCCTTTCCCTGCCCCCCCCCCCCCACACACACACACTAAGCAATGCCACTCCACCTGGTGCACACAGCTCTGGCCTCTTTTGTCTTCTGGAGACTGTGGAGCTCAGCAGGCTGAGTCTTGCAGAGTTCAGACTCTGTCGCCCCCTGGTGACTGGAGCAAGTCTCTGCGGTGCCAGAGAAATCCAAGTAGGCTGTCACAAAGACAAGCGGAGCTCCCAGGGCCTAAAGGGGTCAGTCCCCATGATTCTGCCAGGCGACATCGCCAAGATTCACCCCATCCCAGGACACCCCTCATAGAAGGCAGGAGCCTCTAGATCCTGGTGAGCTCCTGAGGAGGTGCAAGTGGGCTCCCAGTGGGATGTGGGCCAGGTGAGTGTCACTATTGCCAATCAGTTTTACTGCACTGACTTTTTTTTTCTTTGCCTGTACAATTGCTTGAAGTCAGAGCTTCATACTCACTTGGTTTGCTTAAATTTAGCTGGCAATCTACCACTTGAGCTATGCCTCCAGCCTAGCTTTTCACTGGTTATTTTGGAGATGGAGTCTGGAGGACTTTTCCACTGGATCCTCTGGATTTCAGCTTCTTGAGAGTAGCCAGGATTACATGTGTGAGTCACCAGTGCCTGACTCTGGATGGACTGTTTTTAATGTAAGCTTTTTCCCACAGCCCAAGAACAAAATCTCAAACCACCCTAGGGGCAGGTCCCTGCCTACTCTGGGGCTATTTCCCCATCTGCAGAGAAAGGGCCCTACAATGTAGAAAGGATTGTGAGCAGCTGGCTAGCAGCTGTTCACAGCTCACCTAGGAAACAGGGCAAGGATCAGATGTAGGAAGCAAAAAGTTGGAGTCTTGGTACACTCGTTAGCTGGTGTGAGGCCATCCCACTGCCCCCCAATGATGGAGGGTTGGACAGGCCAGATTTGGCCATCTGAAAATCAGCTTCCGTTTTCAGGCAGGTCATAGTTCACATGCTTGACCTTCCAAAGTCTCAGAGGTGTCCTCTGTAAGAGGAATAGTACTTACCTATGCTTGTTGAAAGGACTAGACATCAGCACCTGGAGTCTCACAGGGGCAAATGTGAAGACCAGGCTGCTGCAAATACCGCTATGACTTGCACTTCATTCTAAGTTAAACTCCTAGTTCATATTTGCCAGGACAAAACCAGCTTCTTGGGCTGGGAAGGTGCTCAGTGGTATAGTGCTTGCCTTGCAGGCATGAGGCCCTGGGTTCGATTCCTCAGCACTACATAAGCAGAAAAAGCCAGAAGTGGAGCTATGGCTCAAGTGGTAGAGCATTAGCCTTGAGCTGAAGAGCTGAGGGACAGCGCCCAGGCCCAGAGTTCAGGCCTCATGACCAACAAAACAAAATAAAAAACCAACCAAAAGAACTAGCTTCTTTTCTTGGTTGGGGACTAGTCATGCCCAAAGTAAAGCTCTGACTCTAGAAAGGTAAGATGGGCTTAGGTATTTCAGAGAGATCCAAGAAGCCACCCATGTTGATATACTTCCTCTTGTCTAGTCCCGAAGGAGGTGTTCTATTATATACTACATACTATAATATACTATAAAGCTGGGGGCAAGTGGCTAAAGCCTGTAATCCTAGCTACTCAGGAAACTAATATCTGAAAATTGTGGTTCGAAGCCAGCCCAGGCAGGAAAAAGCCATGAGACTCTCTCTTATCTCCAACAACCTAAAAATCAGAAGTGGGACTGTGGCTCAAAGTAGTAGAGTGCTAGCCTTGAGCACAAAAGCTTAGAAGACAGTGCCCAGGCCCTGAGTTCAAGTTCCATGACTGACAAATAAATAAATAAAATATACTATAATTTATTTCTCCATTTTCTTTCCTTTTAATTAAAAATCAAAACAAAAACTAGGGTTACTTACTTTACTACTTGAGTATACCCTCAGCCTTTTTGGGGGGAGGGACTTGAAGTCAGGGCCTGGGCATTGTCTCTTAGCTTTTTCACTCATGGCTGGTACTCTACCACTTGGATCACAGCTCCATTTCTAGGTTTTTGCTATTTAATTGGAGATACGAGTCTCAGGGCCTTTCCTATCTGGGATGACTTGAAACCAAGATTCTCACATTTTAGCATCTTGAGTAGCTAGTAGTACAGGTATGAGCCACTGGTGAGCCAGCTTTTTTTTTTTTTTTTTTTTTGGCCAGAGCTATCTACTGCCTCCTGCTTTCTGTGTAGCAGGGAAATCACAGGCACATTATATCTTTATACCCAACTTACTGTTTGAAATGAGATCTCACTTTTCACCCAGGCTAACTTGGAACCATGATCCTCCTGATTTCTACTTTCTAAGTAGACTACAGTATACTATATACCTGTATGGCTTTTAAAGGTGATGGGTTTTTTTTTTTAGGGAACCCAAGTTAGCTTTTGGGGAGTTAATTGGAGATGGAGTCTTGAGGACTTTTCTGCCCAGGCTGGCTTTGAAACAAGATGCTCCAGGTCTCGGCCTCCTGAGTAGTTAGGATTACAGGCATGAGCCACATCTAACTGGGTAGAAACCATATCTTAAAGATTCTACTATTTCCCTGCTACCACACTTAGAATCAAGCTTCTAACACACTAACCTTAGGGCAATAAACTATATCCAAGCCATAGCAACATATTTCATTATTTTTTCCCATCAAATTCTGTTTCATCATCTATAAATTCCCTATCTCCATTTTCTTTTTTTTTTTTTCTAATACTTAGGAATTATTTCTTGTTTCTGAGACTTAGCTGTGGCTATGTAGCCCAGACTGGCTTCAAAGTTGTGATACTCCTGTCTTAGCCTCCTGAGTGCTGGAATTACAGGCGATTACCACTATGCAGGAATTGATTGACATGTAGGTGTTGTTTCTGTTCTGTTTGTCTTACAAATTTACTGTTTGGGGTGGCACTGGGGTTTTAACTCAAGCTTGCACTAGTGAGGCAGGCACTTTATCACTCAAATCACATGTCCAGCTTAGGAATTCTTTATGTGTTCTAATACTAATTCTAAACACTAATACCTTTTTTGTCATATACTTCTGTTCCTTAGTAGCTTTTAGTTTCATTTTTCTTATGTCTTTTGACAGATTTTTAATTTAATTTTTTTTTTTTGGTCGGTCATAGGGCTTGAACTCTGGGCCTAGCCGCTGTCCCTCAGTTCTTCAGCTCAAGGCTAGTGCTCTACCACTTGAGCCACAGCGCCACTTCTGGTATTCTGGTAGTTTATTGGAGATGAGAGTCTAACAGACTTTCCTACCTGGGCTGGCTTTGAACCAGGATCCTCAGATCTCAGCCTCCTGAATAGCTAGGATTACAGGCGTGAGCCACCGGTGTCCAGCTTACTTTTTATTTACTTATTTGCCAGTCCTAAGGTTTGAATTCAGGGCCTGGGCACTATCCCTGAGCTTCTTTTGCTCAAGGCTAGCACTCAACCACTTGAGCCACAGTGCCACTTCTGGCTCTTTCTATTTATGTGATAATGAGGAATCGTACCTAGGGCTTCATGAATACTAAGCAAACACACAACCACTAAGCCACATTTCCAGCCCCAGATTTTTAATTTTAATGAGGCCAAGTCTACAAAGGAAAACTATATGTTTTATTCTTATACTTAAGTTGCAAAAATAATCTTTTTTTTCTAAAATATTTGTTTGCATATCACATTAAGTTTGTGTAGACCTAGAATAATTTCTGTGGATGGAGTGAGTTAGTTGTTTAGTTGCCCACATCAGTTGTCCTAGTACAATTTATTAGTCCATCATGCCCCCTTATTAAGGGAAGAAATGGCAATGGCTGTCTTGAAAGAAAAACAAACAAACAAACTTTCTAAATGAAATATACACAGCCAAACCCAAGAATGTATTGATAGCCACAATAGCAATATCATGGACAAGCTGTATGTGTCCCAAGAATTTAAGGATATTTACAGTGAGAAAGTCTACTAATACAATTGATCTCAAAATCTAATTAAAACACTCATAAGTCATCTTAAGATATGCAGAAAAGGGATGGGAAGGTGGCTCAGTGGTAGAGTGCTTGCCTTGCATGCATGAGGCACTGGGTTCGATTCCTCAGCACCACAAAAACAGAAGAAGCCGGAAGTAGCACTGTAGCTCAAATGGTAGAGCGCTAGCCTTGAGCTGAAGAGCTGAGGGACAGCATTCAGGCCCAAAGTTCATGCCCCACGACCGACAAAAAAAAAAAAAAAAGAAATGCAGAAGAAAGCTGTAGATCAGTGGCTCACACCTGTAACTCTAACTTCTTAGGAGGCTGAGATCGGATGTGAAAATAGCTTAGGCAGGAAAGTACAGGAGACTCATTTCTTTTTTTTTTTTTTGTTGGTCGTGGGGCTTGAACTCTGGGCCTGGGCGCTGTCCCTCAGCTCTGCAGCTCAAAGCGAGTGCTCTACCACTTGAGCTACAGCGCCACTTCCCAGGAGACTCATTTCTGATTAACTATCAAAAAGCTGTAGATCAAGTGGGTAGCAGAAAGCCTTCAGCAAAAAGCTAGGTTATGAGTTCAAGTCCCAGTACTGGAAAAAAGAAAAAGATGCAGAAAAGGCATGTAATAAAATATCCATTTATGACAAATGACAAGTGCTATTGTTCTGTTTGCTGTTTGTTTTTCTTTAAAATGCATGGTGTTTTTTGGGGGGGAAGGAAGGATTATGTCTGTAGTCGAGTGAGAGAGCATTTATTTACCTAGCACTCCCTACTGCCAAAATAAGAAAACAAATTAATTAAAAATAAATTATGCTAGGCACTGGTGGCTCACTCCTGTAATCCTAGCTACTCGAGGCTGAGCTCTGAGAATGGAGGTTCAAAGCCAGCATGCACAGGAAAGTCCATGAGACTCTCATCTCCAATTAATCGCCAAAAAACAAAAAAGTGGAGCTGTAGTAAAAATGGTAGGGTGCCAGCCTTGAGAACAAATAGCTCAGGGAGAGTGACCAGGCCCTGGGTTTACGCCCCCAGGACCGGCACAAAATTCATTAATTAGCTAATAAGTATGGTATTGGTATTAAGTATTAAAAGTTCTGAACAGCAAAAAAAATCGAACAGAAACCAAATCTGAGGCAATAAAGACTTGCAGGCCTATTCTGCTGTATCGTTCTTTGATCAGGTGACTTGAAAGGTCGCCATCAATTCGGTTTCTTCTGTCACAAAGGCACGGTAACCTTTGTTCAGTCTCCCTCCAGGTTTCACGCGGGGCCTGAGAAGTCCTGAAGGATTAAAAAAAAAAAAAAACCACAACAGTAACCCCGCCCATGACGCTGCGTGGTTCGGCCCTGGTGGGCGCGCCTGCCTGGCGGCCCGGCGGCCACTGGGTTCTATTACAGTCCGTCTAGTCACCGGGCCTACTGATGAGAACGCTCCAGAGCCTGGTGAGTTAGTCTGCAGTCCCTCCAAATGCTGCCCCTCTTTGGGGGAAGGATGGGGACGCGGGACCCAGGGCTCGGCCCTCTGCGGGCACGAGGGGCAGGGGCGCCCGGTGGGGTCCGGGCTGGCGCAGGGCAGGAGCCCGCGGGGACCCCTTCTGGGATCCCAGGGGTCGGAAGGTCCGGCTGGGCCTCAGGGGCGCGCCCACGCGTGGCGTGCGGGGCCTCTCAGTGGGGTTAACCTCGCTCACCCGGGAGCTCCCTCCGGTCTGCAGAGATGTGCTCTGAGCTCAGCCGGCAGGAGTAAGGAGTGAGGGGGCTTTTCAGCCTCAGCTCTGCGGACACGGCGGCGGCATGGAAGATGAGTTACCAGTAAGGCCAAGGACTCAGGTGACCCAGGGGAAATGGCTCGCGTTGCGATTGCGCACGCGCCTCGGGCTAGCCCGGCTGTCTAGCTTTTCTTATGCGCTTGCGCCTGGGTCGCCAAGGCCACCGCTAAGCGTCGCGCTAGCCCTCAGCGCTTCCAGACCGCCTCCGTAACCACTGCGCTTGCGTGCCGGCCACTGCTTCTACTGTGTGCACCTCCCCAATGCCGGCTCTGCCTGTGCTGCACGTTACTAGGTGCCCTCACCCACTTGGGTTGCTTTCCTTCACCTTGTCTGTTGTTGGCCAGAGGAAGCTAAGAGTCGGTGCGGCCCTGCAGGTCTCTCTTCCAGGAAAGAGGCCCTCCTGCCAGTTGGAAAGTTCTAGAATTCAAAGTTTATACGGCCCAGGCCTTCCGATGACAAATTGTGGGCCCGCGTAAACTATACGGGTTGCAGCCATGCTTGAAGCCTTAACAATGGTGTCCAGTGTGCAAAACTATCGTGTAGGGGGGAAGAGGGTACTGTAGGCTTGAACTCCAGGCCTGGGTTCTATCCCTTACCTTAGCTTTTCACTGAAGGCTGGCGCTCTACCACCTGACTCACAGCTCCACTTCGGGCATTTTGCTGATAAATTGGAGATGAATCTCACAGACTCTCCTGCCAAAGCTGGTTTCAAACCATGGTCCTCAGATCTCAGTCTCCTGAGAGCCACCTGCACCTAGCTACACAACTATCTGTGTTTGTATGTACAATGGCTCAGAAAATTGTAAGCAAATATTCCTGCCCAGCAATGGCCTGTGGGCCAATAAGGTTGCCCAGCCAGGGACATCCCAGTCCAGCATCACCCCGTGTTTCTCACAGGCCCCTTAGGTCCTCTAGGAGGATACACAAGTCCCAAACAGCAGCTGTCTGAGCACTCTGTTCCTTACTGCTCACTCCTTCTTGTGACAGCATCTTACCCGCACTGCTCCTTTTCCAGCTCAGACTTGGATCCTGTCTCACTCAAGTAATGGGAGCAAACAGAATACTCATGCTGCCCACATCTGTGGGTTCTCTCCAATCAGACTAGCTTCCATCAGATAGATGTATGGCACATTCTTAAACCTCCTTCAAGTCTTTATGCAAATATCATCTTCCTATTTCCTGGTCACCCAATTTAAAACATTACTCAGTCCAAACTCCCTCTCCCCCTGTCCCATTTTATGTCTTCCTAACATCAGCTTGCTCATTTTGCCATAGCCTGTGTTCTGTCAATAGTAAGAAAAAAGAAAGTACCCTAAGGTCACAGGTTTTGTCCCTTGCTCACTGTGAAAGCCAAAGCACCGAGAGCAGTAGATGTATTGCCTATCATAGGGGGCAGTAATATTTGTACACTGAATTATCACCATCATAGGAAATATTTGACTGCTTAGCTATCTACCTACTTATTAGTTTTTGTGTCATACTGGGGCTTGAACTCAGGGCTGGCATGAATACTTACCTTCATTGGGTGTAGTTCTAGGTGATCTGCATGCAAACTCTCATTGAACTAAATAATTTCCTGCAGCCTTGGAGACCTATTGGTATCTCCTGCCATGTGGGCTTTCCATACTTCTGCTGTCTTAGGGGAACTCTCATCTCCATGGGGCACTGTTGGAGCTGTAATATGGCCTATCACACCACCTATACAATAAAACAGAAACCCACCATGATGAGCATAGCTCTGTGTGTGTGTGTGCACACTTGCGCACAAACACACATTAAAGCAAGAACTCCTAATGTACATTAGGTAAGAGCTTCACTACTGAGCTCTACCTCCAGCTCTGAACATGTCATATTGTAATTTAATATTGTGAATCCTTGAAAAAAACTATAGGGATGAGAGGGAAAAACTGAGAGAGAGCAAGAGAAGGTGTGACATTGTCAAAAAAAGAAACTACTCTTTACCTGACTTATGTAACTGTAACCCCTCTGTGCATCACCTTTACAATAACAATAAAAACATTAAAAAGAAACAACTAAATGGGATAGAATGTCAGATCTATGAGTATTCTTGATTGAGTGCCTTGGGAATTCTTCTCCCTATCTCTAAGGGGATTTGCCCTAACATGCAAAGCTGTCTTTTGTTGTAGCAAATATCCTTCATAGTCTGCCCAGAGATAGGCATTATTGTCTCCAAGTCCAGGCAAGGATGTGATTCTGAGAGTATGGGGGAGTTAGAGCAGAACTGCCCCAGGGTGCCAGGTACCCCCACCATCTGTGGCTGCCTGTTCACTGCTCAACATGCCCTCCAAGTATCTGCACATGGGGAAGTAAGAGATGCCCCTCTCTTCCCTTTCCTTTTTCCTTTCCTTTCTTTTCTCCTTTCCTTCCTTTCTTTTCCCTTTCCATTGCTTTCCCTTTCTTTTCCTTTTCCTTTCCTTTCTCCTTTCCTTCCTTTCCTTTCCTTTCATTTCTCCTTTCTTTCCTTTCTTTTTCCTTTCCTTTCCTTTCCCCTTTTGATAGATTATTAGATTTTGCCAGAAGACCACACAGAGCGCTAGTTACAGAGAACAAAGAAAGGTTTATTGCCAGGGAAGGGGCCGGCAAGACCCCTTCTCACAAGGGAGAAGTGAAAGAAGCACAGGCTATTGTCTGAGGTGACCTATTTAACCTAGGAGGTTTAGGAGGGGCTAAGAGGTAGAGACCCAGGCGTGGACATGAGGCCCAGGGGCTTCATCATGGCAGACTAGGATTTATGGCTGCTGTCCAAATAGTAGAGAAGGGGTCCTGTAGCTGCCCAGACCTGAAGGTCACTCAAAGGGGCTCTTGTTGCCTTATATGGTGGTAGCTGCCCCAGAGAAGTGCCATCCCAAGGTAAAGGGAGTTGGAGGCTGATTATTTACTGCCTTTACTACATGAGCCTAGTGTTGCCTAGGAAGGGAGCATGCTAAGCTGTGGAGAGGGAAGGGGTGTACTAGCAATGGAAAGGAAGCTTATTCACTAACACCTTTCCTTTCCTCTCCTTTTTTTCTATCTTTCTTTCCTTCCTTTCTTTCTGTCCTCTTTCTTTCTTTGCTAGTACTGGAACTTGAACGAAGGGTCTCTTACTCTTTCCTAGCTTTTTTGCTTAAGCCTGCCACTACCACTTGACTCACCTCTCCACATCTAGCTTTTTGTAGTTTATTGGTCATAAGAGTCTCACAGACTCGCCTGCCTATCTTTCTTTCCTTCCTTTCTTTCTGTCCTCTTTCTTTCTTTGCTAGTACTGGAACTTGAACGAAGGGTCTCTTACTCTTTCCTAGCTTTTTTGCTTAAGCCTGCCACTACCACTTGACTCACCTCTCCACATCTAGCTTTTTGTAGTTTATTGGTCATAAGAGTCTCACAGACTCGCCTGCCTAGGGTGGCTTCAAAGTACAATGCTCATTTCTCAGCTTCCTGAGTATCTAAGATTACAGGCGTGAGCCTCTGGCACCCAGGAACTTGTAGTCCCTTTCCTTAGCCTCATTGCAGACCAGGCTGGTGGGAGGCTGGTGGGAGGAGAGGTGAGAGGAAGCTCAGCTCAGAAATGTTGGCCAAGAATGTTTCCCTGGCAAAAGTCGCTGGGACTTGGGGGCTCCTGTGCTACCAGAATCAGAACTTTACTCCACTGGATTTCCAGCTCAGAAGATTGTTCTCCTGAACTACAACAGACACACCCATGTGCAGCCCAGTGAAGAGGGTCAGGAATTTCTCTGTTTCAGGAAAATGGTGGCAGGGGAAGGGGGAAGCTAGGATAGAGACCGTCCTGATTCAGAGCAGAAGATTTTCATTCCCTTGCTGTCTGTCTGCTATGGGACCTTGGTGACTTGTGTATAAAGTGGAGACACTGTTGCCTGGTACAGACACTGTTGTGATACTGTGATTGGTAGATCTTGCCCAGAGAGGGAGGTGGAGGGTGTTATTGGTCACCTTGAGTCCTCATCTGTCTCCTCAGATTCAGAGCAGGGTGCTGCTCCTGACCATCTGTGCAGCTGGCATCGGTGGAACTTTTCAGTTTGGCTACAATCTCTCCATCATCAATGCCCCAACCTTGGTATGTACCTTCTGTGCCCACTCTCACTATCTGAGTGGGTCCTGGAGGGGAGTTGGTAGCTTCCCACTGTGGGGCTTCAGCTCAGTATATACTTAGTAGTGCTCCCACTGGCATGCTCTACAAGACTCTGGATGCTTCCACAGAGCTCTGCATCCTGTGTCTTGCTGCATCCCTGATCTTATATGACTCCACCTTCTACTAAGTCATAGAGTGGCACGCTTGATCCTTTGAGAATGGGGTGTAGGCATGAGTGCTCATGCACATGTGCGTTGGTACTAGGGCTTGAACTCAGGGCCTTGTGTTCTTATACTTAATTTTTTTCCACTCAAGGGAGATTTCTATGTAATCTACACAATCAAGCCTGGCACTCTACTACTTGAGCCACACCTCCATTCACAGCTGCCCGCTGCCCTGGTTAATTGGAGATAAGAATTTCAAGATTTGTCTTCCTGGGCTGGGGCTTGGAACCAAGATCCTCAAATCTGTGTCTTGATTTACAGGCATAAGACACCAACACTCAGCCAGCCTTTTTTCTTTTTTGATACTTCAGTTTTGCTAAGGCATTCTCTTGCCCAGAAACATTCTGTGTTTCTCCTTGATGCCCAAAGGAATAAAAACAGACTCATCCACCTGAAGTCTAAGACTTTTTTGGGACCAGATTCTCCCTCTGTCTCAGCCTTCATCTTTTTTTTTTCTTTCTTTTTTTTCTTGTGAAAATACCATACAGAGGGGTTACAATTACATGGGCAAGATAATGAGTACATTTCTTATCAAGCATTGTTGCCTCCTCCTTTGTTTCCCCTTCCATCCCTTCCCATCTTCCCTCACCCCCACCTCCCTGCCTTCATCTTTTTATCCTAAAAAACAAAACAACTTAGATTTCATCCCCCAAAACACAGAGAAACACAGTTGTTTTTCCAATCCTTTTTCCAGTGAGAGGAAGTATTGGCCATTTTGTTCCTATGTCATTTTTCCTGCTTTGTGTCTGAATCGTTTTTTTGAGTTCTTGGTACCTGACACTGGGCTGGCCCATTCCATGTTTACCTAGTTTCTGTGGGAAAGATGAATCTTTCAGTCCCTCCCAGTGAAAGAAGTTCACCTCTAAATTGCTTACATTAGAAGGCTGTTTGACCACATTGCTAGGAACCATGAGGGGCTCCATACAGTATAAGTGGGAAGAACTATAGGAATCAGGCCCCAGAACAGAGCTATGGCTCTTTTGCTTCTAATCCAGCCTTTTCTCCACTCATTGGGCAAAAGGGCAATCATCACCAGATTCACCCTGAGCTGGTTAAGACAGAAGAGAGCTAGTCCAACATTGAACTCTCCACTGCCCACTAGCCACATCCTTTTGGAAGGCCCAAAACTGGCAATTCTTCTTTAAGGGCTTTCCTGTGCAAAGTCTTTCCAAACTATTTTCATTCATGGAACTGAAATAGTAGCTCTGAAAGGTGGAACTCCATGGAGCCTGGCCCTGTCCCTAAGGCCATGGGCAAGTCATTTACCTGTCAGAGCCTAATCCCCAGTCTTTCACAATGAGCATAATAATGAGTACCTAATGACGTGTTTTACAAAAAAAAGTTACACAAATTTTTATAGTCACAGAAAAGAATATGATGGGGGTCATCAGATAGGCGAGCTATGGCAAATCAAGAAAACCTATTGGATGTAGATGTTATCTTTATGGCATTCTTACCTTTCAAATTAGTGGAGGCTTGAGATATATCAGGATTACTGATGCATCCCAATTGTTTTATGGCAACCAAAAGGACGTTAGATCAGATGTAGAGACGACAATAAATGGCCCTTCAAAGAGGCTAAGGATAGCCTAAGATAATTTGGGCAATTGGCCTAGAAAATTCCATCCCTCCATAATAAGGATGTTGCAGTTAGCCAATGTTAAGTAGTCTGAAGGATCTTTTTTTTTTTTTTTTTTAGTCGGTCGTGGGGCTTGAACTCTGGGCCTGGGCGTTGTCCCTCAACTCTTCAGCTCAAGGCAAGCGCTCTACCACTTGAGCTATAGCGCCACTTTCGGTTTTCTGGTGGTTTATTGGAGATAGGAGTCTCACGGTCTCTCCTGCCCGGGCTGGCTTTGAACCGCAATCCTCAGATCTCAGCCTCCTGAGTAGCTAGGATTACAGGCGTGAGCCTCCAGCGCCCGGCTAGTCTGAAGGATCTTTACTACAGCTCTTTACTTCTAAGAACTTCAGTCCATAATAGCAGTACAGATTTGGGGGTGTCGCAGTCTTACCACACTTCCCCATCTGTGAGAAGAAGGCCTATCTTGTCCAGTACCATTCCTCTTACACAACACTATTCCCCTTTCCCATCCCCAGGAGAGTTAACTGGCCTCTCTATCCATAGTACATTCAGGAATTCATCAATGAAACCTGGCAAGCAAGAAGTGGCAAACCACAGCCTGACCACCTGATTCTACTTGTATGGTCTCTGATCGTGTCTCTATACCCTCTGGGGGGCCTCTTCGGAGCACTGCTTGCAGGACTCATGGCCATCAGACTAGGAAGGTAAGCACTGCCTGTGTGCCCCCTGAATGCCCTTTGATGTGGGCCTTCAGTCGGCAAGCTAAGGAATATAGGAGAAGGAGGTACCCAGCAAACTTCAGGTCCATATCAATTCCTCAACTGTCCTATTGACTCACCCCTAGTCCTATTTTAATTTTTTAAAATTCACTTTTTATTATAGTGGTGATGTACAGAAGGATTACAATTATATGAGTCAAGTAATGAGTAAATTTCCTTTTGTACAGTGCCATCTTTTCCCTTGCTCTCTCCCAGTCTCCCTCCTGTCTCCACTATGAGTTGCATAGTTCATTTTCATCAATGTCCAGTGAGCTCCAGGGTGCATGTTTTCACCCTTTTTTCCCTTGAGTTCTGTGCCCTCCACCCTGAAGATATACATGTTAATACACCATATATAAGGTAAAGAAGACAGATACATCAAAAACTAAAAACTAGTCTTTTTTCCATATCTTGTAGCTCATTTAAATATATATATATATATATTATTTCATATAAATATGAAGAGGTGCTTAGGCATTTCACTTTTGTGATTCTTTTTTTTTTTTTGGGTCCAGTCGTGGGGCCTGAATCTGGGCCTGAGCGCTGTCCCTCAGCTCTTCAGCTCAAGGCTAGCGTTCTACCACTTGAGCCACAGCACCACTTCCGGCTTTTTTCTTTTTTGCTTATGTGGTGCTGAGGAATCGAACCCAGGGCCTCATGCATGCAAGGCAAGCGCTCTACCACTAAGCCACCTTCCCAGCCCTGTGATTCTTTCCTAAGAGTAATCTCTTTTGGTCTTGCTATATGTGAACATGTGGAATACTGTATGATTTGTCATATCCCCAGTGCATTTTAGATCTAACTTCTGCATGTCAGAAAGAACATGCGCCATTTGTCTCTCTGATCTTGGCTTACCTCACTTGATTTGGTTAATTCCAATCATTTCCCTGTAAATGACATTATTTTATTCTTTCTAATGGCTGTGTAAAATTCTATTTTGTAAAGGGAATATGTCCTATTGACTCACCCCTATTTTGGGGATCCACTCATCTACCAAGAGTCATATTTTCAAGAACATTTGGTAGAAGAAAGAGGTCTGTAATGATATAGAACTTCTGCTTTTTAGGTCTATGTCTGCCCACCAGTGATATTTGACCTTAAGCAAGTTTTCTCTTTCTGGGTCTCACTTTTTCTCCATGAATCTGATGTGGATCTTGGGTTGAAAACAAGAGAAACTCTTACTAACATAAAAATCATAACGATGGCCGGGCGCTGGTGGCTCACGCCTGTAATCCTAGCTACTCAGGAGGCTGAGATCTGAGGATCGCGGTTCAAAGCCAGCCTGGGCAGGAGAGACCGTGAGACTCCTATCTCCAATAAACCACCAGAAAACCGGAAGTGGCACTGTAGCTCAAGTGGTAGAGCGCTCGCTTTGAGCTGAAGAGCTGAGGGACAGCGCCCAGGCCCAGAGTTCAAGCCCCACGACCGACAAAAAAAAAAAAAAAAAAATCATAACGATGCCCGACACTATTGGCTCATGCCTGTAATCCTAGCTACTCAGGAGGTTGAGATCTGAGGTTTGCCATTCAGAGCCAGCCTGGGCAGGACAGTCTGTGAGATTCTTATCTCCAATTAACCACCAGAAAACTGGAAATGGCGCTGTGAGTCAAAGTGGTAGAGCACTACCCTTGAACAGAAGAGCTCAGGGACAGTGCCCTGGCCCCTGAATTCAAGCCCCATGACTGACAAAAAAAAAAAAAAATCATAATAATGGAAAGGATATTAGGCACACAATTTAAAGAAGTTCTTTTTTTTTTTTTTTTTGGTCCTAGGGCTTGAACTCTGGGCTTGGGTACTATCCCTGTGCTCTTCAGCTCAAGGTGAGTGCTCTACCCCTTGAGCCACAGCACCACTTATGGTTTCCTAATGGTTTATTGGAGATATGAATCTCATGGACTTTCCTGCCTGGGCTGGCTTTGAACCATGATCCTCAGATCTCAGCCTCCTGAGTAGCTAGGATTACAGCCGTGAGCCACTGGCACCCGGCTTGTATTTTTATTTTTATTTGAAAATGATAAAAACAGATGGGTTACAGTTACATAAGTCAGGCAAAGAGAACATTTCCTTTTGGATAATGTACCCAGGGAAGTTCTTAAAGCCCTGAGAAGGACATGAACCAAGAAAGCTCTGAGTTTTCTTTTCTTTTCTTTTTTTTTTTATAGTCGGGTCATAGGGCCTGAACTCTGGGCCTGGGCACTGTCCCTCAGCTCTTCAGCTCAAGGCTAGCGCTCTACCACTTGAGCCACAGCGCCACTTCCGGCTTTGTTCTTTTTGCTTATGTGGGGCTGAGGAATCGAACCCAGGGCCTCATGCATGCAAGATGCAAGCGCTCTACCACTGAGCCACCTTCCCAGCCCAGCTCTGAGTTTTCTGTAGACAGGGTTCCTAGGGAGGAAGATGACTTCAGCATACTCGGCTTTAGCTACATTCAGTCTCCAATATCTTTTCTGTCTACAATATCATGTCTGTATCCTAGCAACTGATTAATTGGAGAGAAGAATCTCACAGATTTTTCTACCTGAGCTGGCTTCAAATGGAAATCCTCAGATCTCAGATTCATGAGTAGTTACGATTATAGGAGTGAGCCACTGGCTCCTGGCTTATTTTGGCTTCTTTATAAACCAACTGAGCAAACTTGCTTGGCTAAGAAAGATAGCTGAATACCATGACCTGTCCACAGAGAAGATCATCTTGTCAATGAGGAGGATTTTCTGCAGTGATCAAGGGGCTCCAGTAAGCAGAAACATAGATATATCTATTTTCAGGTTCTGGGCCAATTCTAAGTGATCCATCAACTTCTTTGGTTTTTGTTTTTGTTTTTGTTTTTGTTTTTTGTCCGTCATGGTGCCTGAACTCTGGGCCTGGGCCCTGTCCCTCAGCTCTTCAGCTCAAGGCTAGCACCCTATCACTTGAGCCACAGCACCATGTCCAGCTGTTTTCTGCTTATGTGGTGCTGAGAAATCAAACCCAGGGCCTCATGCATGCAAGACAAGCACTCTACCACTGAGCCAACTTCCCAGCCCCATCAACTTCTTTGGAACTAGTCTTCAAATCTTACTTTGTCTAAGATTTGGTCTAACTAAACCCTTTGAAAATGGACAAAATTCCATGCGCAAAATTCTGTCTTTAGCCAGGTGCTAGTGACTCATACCTGTAATTCTAGCTATTCAGGAGGCTGAGATCTGAGGACTGAAGTTTGAAGCCAGCCAAGGCAGATGAGAAACTCTTGTCTCCAATTAACCTACAAAAAGCCAGAATTGGAGTTGTGGCTCAAGTGGTGGATTTCCAGTCTTGAGCAAAAAAGTTAAGTGAGAGCATGAGGACTTGAGTTCAAGCCCCAGTACTGGCATGTGAAAACACACACACACACACACATGCAAATGCACGCATGCATGCACACATACACACGTACATATGTATAAAACTCTGTATTCAGGGGCTGGGAAGATGGCTCAGTTGTAGAGTGCTTGCCTTGCATGCATGAGGCCCTGGGTACAATTCCTCCGCATCACATAAGCAGAAAAAGCTGGAAGTGATGCTGTGGCTCAAATGGTAGAGCACTAGCTTTGAGCTGAAGAGCTGAGGAACAGTGCCCAGGCCCAGAGTTCAGGCCTCACAACTGACAAAAAAAAATCTGTATTCAATCTCTTTTTGAACCTTACTGATTAAGTAATCTACTCATGGGAAACTTCAGTTTCTATTCAGGGCTGGTGTTCAGCCAGGCACACTCAATCCCAGCAGAGGAGTGTCAAGTCATACCCAGCTCATTACAAGAACAAAGCCACCTAAATGTCCATGATCTGCTGTTTATTCCCCACAGTGGCAAAACACCTGACACAAGCAACTTAAGGATTTATTTGGCTCATGATTTCCAAGGTTTTAGTCCATCATGGTGAGAAGAATGTGGTAGAACAGAGAGAACTCACATCTTAGTGGCCAGGGCCAGAAAAGGAGAGAAGGAGAGAGAAAGAGAGAAAATGTTCTCAGGATATAGCCCCCAAATGCATGCTCCCACTTTCTCAAGCTAGGCTCCACTCCTAAAGTTCCTACAACTTTCCAAATTTGTGCTTCTAGTTGGATATCAAGGACTTAACACATAGGCTTGCAGGAGACAGTTCACATTCAAATCATAACAATCTCTTAGATCTGAGTCAAGAGGCCTACTTCTTTGAACTTGGCTTGAAACTATTAGTGAATATCTCTTGCATTCCATTCAGAGCAACCATTTTTTCAAATTTCCTGATAAATGTGCCAGGTTACTATGCCCAGTATAGTATATACTTATATTTTTCAGTTTTTATGCTGCTATAAGAAAATACCCGAGGGGCTGGGAAGATGGCTCAGTGGTAGAGTGCTTGCCTTGCATGCCTGAGGCCCTGGGTTCGATTCCTCAGCACCACATAAGCAAAAAGAAAAAAGCCGGAGTGGCGCTGTGGCTCAAGTGGTAGAGCGCTAGCCTTGAGCTGAAGAGCTGAGGGACAGCGCCCAGGCCCAGAGTTCAGGCCCCATGTCCGGACCCAAAAAAAAAATAAAAAAATAAAAAGAAAATACCCGAGACTGGATTCTGTGTGTGTGTGTGTGTGTGTGTGTGTGTGTGCGCGCGCACACGCGTGTGTGTGTGTGTGTGTGTGTGTGTGTGTGTGTGTGTGGTGTGCTGGTTCTGGGGGTTGAACTCAGGGCCTAGATGTTGTCCCTGAGCTTTTTTGTTCAAGACTAACACTCTACCTCTTGAGCCAAAATTCTACTTCTGGCTTTTTGGTGATTAATCAGAGATAAGGGTTTCATGAACTTTCCTGCCCAGGCTGACTTTGAGCCACAATCCTCAGATCTTGGCCTCCTGAGAAGCTAGGATTACAAGCATAAGCCATGGGTGCCTGCCTCTGGGAGACCTAAGTTTTGCTTGTATCCCTTTGCTGGTGTCGTGATGACTTTGGGCAGAACAGTTTGTTTTTCTCTCAATACAAAAAGCTCTTTTTGGTGACCAGATTAGAGCACTTCTGAACTATCAGGAGCTGGTATTTCACCATGGTAGTGCAGGCAACATATCTCATGTCCCCTCCTTGTCCATTGGCTAAGACACTGGCGCACTTAGCCTTCTTGAAGGTTCTGACAAGTGTCTGTATATAATGAGGGAACTGCACTTGGCTTCCCATGTGTCTACATTCTGTAGGTTTTGAGTTTGAGAAATTATATGTTAGTTTCGTTTTCCAGAGAAGTTTGGTATATGAACAATGGTTCATTTGAAGGATAAAAGCAAGCAAGAAAAAAAATCCTTTAATTTCATGCTAGTATGCAGGCAGAAAGTAATTTGTGGGTATTCTGGGGAGAAGAATGGGAGTATATACCCAAGATATACAAGTGAGTGTGGGTATACCACCCAGTGGTCACTTTGATTCATTAGCTTGCTTCCCTTAAAACAGTTGAAGCACACATGAGCTCTCCTGCATGGGTGCCCCGCATGTACACTCCTGCATGTGCGTGCGCGCAAGCACGCGTGCACGTGCACACACACACACACACACACACACACACACACACACACACACACAGCCCACTATGCCTGGAGGATATGGCCCCTCATCCTTTCTTATCTGTGTTCACTTCCCCTAAGGAAGAAGTCCCTCTTAGTGAATAACAGCTTTGTGGTGGCTGCAGCCATCATGTTCGGCTTCAGCCGCAAAGCACGCTCCTGTGAGATGATCATGCTGGGAAGACTGCTCATGGGAGTCAATGCAGGTACATCATGCCTCTCTGTTCTAATTTCATTGTTACATCCCTTTTTTCCCTTGCTTCCTCCCCCCCCCACTCTTTATTCATTAACACATTCACTCATGCCCATCTGTTTTATAAAGCAATTAAATATGGCATATCTTAAAAGATTCATATAACTATAGACATTTACAGAAGATACAGAAAGATGAAAAAAATGCAAGAATGAGGGAAGCCAGGTACCAGAGACTTATGCTTGTAATCCCCCTAGCTACTAAGGATACTGAGATCTGAGGATTGTTTGAAACCAGGCAGGGAGGAAAGTGTGAGATTCTTGTTTTCAACTAACCACCAAAAAGCTGGAAGTAAAGCTGTAGCTCAAGTGGTTAAAGTGCCAGCCTTGAGTAAATAAGTTAAAGGCACAGTGCTATCGTCCTGAGTTCAAGCCCCAGTGTGTACACACACAAATGAAGGGAAAAGTCCCCAGACTAACAGCAAGTCATATGTTTGAGCAACACTCTAAGCATGAATTTCCTGGCAGCCAATGTATAAAGGAATATGTTAGGGGCTCCCTGTTTCTGAGGTTCATTTTGTGAGGGAAGAGAATTTTTGAATACATTCACTTGCTTTTAGGTGAATATTTTTATAAATTATCAAGTAATGTCTTGAGTCTTTGCCGTTTCCACAGTCTATATTAATTGCCTAGCTTAATACAACCCTCCCATTCGGAGCCTTAAAACAACCTACATTTCACAAAGGCCCAAGAATATGTTAATCAGGTGGCTCTGGCTTGAGGTCTATCATGAGGGTGTGCTCACACTATGCAGGTATGGCTGCCATCATCTGAGAGAGAATTTCTTCCAAGAGCTCCTAGCATACTATTAAGCCTCAGGTTTCTCAGTTGGGTTTCCATGGGGCTTTATGGCAGCTAGCTTTCTCTAAAATAGAGAAGGAGAAGGTGAGGGAAAGAAACAGAGGAAGGAGGAGGTCTGTCTTTTTATACCCTTAGTTTGTAGGCTTTGTACACCAGTAGCTTGTCTACCTTCTATCCATTGGAAATGAGTCATCAAGAACAGCCCACTAGCGAGGCACTGGTGGCTCACTCCTGTAGTCCTAGTTACTAAAGAGGCTGAGATCTGAGGACTGTGGTTTGAAGCCAGCCTGTCTCACGGAAAGTCCATGAGACTTTGATCTTCAATAAACTATTCAGAAAGAACCAAAAGTGGTGGGTGCTTATCTCTGAGCAAAAGAAACTCAGAGACCAGTGCCCAGGTTCAGGGCTTAAACTCTAGGACTGGCAAAAAAAAAAAAAAAATCCACAGTATCTCTCAATAGCACATGGACTTCTGGGGATATTCAATGTTAAAAGTATTGTAGAAACTTTCACACCTAGGAAGATCCCATGAGCCTGTGGGGCTGGGATAAGGGAGCAGGGTAGAAGCTGATCTGGGGATAGACTTCGATCCTAGAAGGCCTAATGAATGGCCTTAACACCAAGTGTTGTAAAGCTCTGGGCAATGCTGAGTGAGTCTGGAAAGACAGTGAGCATGTGTGCCTCCCTCCTGGTAGCTGAGAAATCCTTGCTATGCATGTGTTCAGGTGTGAGCATGAATATTCAGCCCATGTACCTGGGGGAAAGTGCACCCAAGGAGCTTCGAGGAGCAGTGGCCATGACCTCAGCCATCTTCACAGCCCTGGGCATCGTGATGGGGCAGGTGGTTGGACTCAGGTAAGCTCTTCTTCTTTGCAGTGAGTGGTTTCAGGGAAACCAATAACAACCATTCTTCACTCAAATTTCTCCCCTACCTACCAAGACTTGGTGAATCCTTGTGCTTCTTTGCACAAAAGGCAGTGAAGATCTGAACATATCCACGTTTCTGATACACACACATAAGAAAAGGACGTTGGTCAACCACACTTCATCCTCTCTAGAGCAGGGACTAGAGAGTGGGTCTTGACAGAGAAGATTTTGACTTTGAAAGGGGAGTATGTAATAGTTATCCCAGGTGGGGTGGGACAGGGGGAGGGAAGAGGGCAGAACCTAGACTCTTGGGAGAAGAGTTGCTAGGTTTGCGGTGAGGCAAGGGCATTGCCCTCCACTCGTTCCTAAGTTGGGTGGAAGAGACATTAGAAGATGTCCACATTCACAGCTAGTAGGCAGAGGCAACGGGCAAGGCAATACCCTGCAAGCAGGTTAGCGGACAAGTGAGGGAGAAGGGAGAAGGTGAGCAGAGCTGTGACAGAGATTATCTGTCACAGATAATCTCCATGTTGTTTTCTGACTCCCCAGGGAGTTCCTGGGCAGCCTAGAGGTCTGGCCTTGGCTGCTAGCCAGTTGCCTGGTACCTGGGGTATTGCAGCTCACCACTCTACCCCTGCTCCCTGAGAGCCCACGGTACCTCCTCATTGACTGTGGAGACACTGATGCCTGTCTGGCAGGTAAGTCTTGCTGGATCCCAGACCACCCTTGATCCAGGGAAGCATCTCACTAGAATAGGTTCATTTCTTGGGTTTTATTAGAGAAAAGCTGTCTTTCTCTTTATGCTTCAGCTTCACCATCAGTGCATAACATACCTTCAAAACCCTTTTTTAGGGGATAGGGAGGGATAAGTGGGAGATAAAGAAGGATGGGGTAATGATTAAAAACAAATGTACTTATTGTCTTACCTAGGAAACAATAACCACCCAGCTCATCACCTTTTCAATCAAAAAATGGAAATAAATAATAAAAATAAAAACTTTTTTTTCTGGTCAGTTGTGGGGTTTGAGCTCTGAGCCTGAGCGCTGTCCCTCAGCTCTTCAGCTCAAGGTGAGCTCTCTACCACTTGAGTCACAGTGCCACTTGTGGTTTCTGGTGGTTAATTGAAGATAAGAGTCTCACAGACTTTCCTGCCCAGGCTGGCTTCGAACCACAATCCTCAGATCTCAGCCTCTTGAGTAGCTAGGATTACAGGCCTGAGCCAACGGCACCCTGGCTTTCAAAACTCTTTATCAAGGAGATGTCCTGAATTTTAGTGTAGTAGGATGAATGGGCCTAACCACTTTCATCCAGGGAACCCAGGATGGTAACAGAGAAGGAGCCACAAGTATACTCAGGGTGAAAGACCACTGGAAGCCTCTCGTGCTCAGTACCAAGTGGATGATGATTGTCTTACCAGTTAACATGGCTACAATGAGGATAACCAAAGAACAATTAGAAAAAAAGTCTTTGGCTTAAAATCGCAATCATTTACCACATATTTCACTCATTGATTGGTCTGCTTGCACAATTCTGCTCTCAGCTGAGCTGGCTCATGTGTCAGGAATTATGGCTAATCAAGACTGGTCTGGACTGTATAACAGTTCAGTTCTACCCATGAATCCTCTTGCTCATAGTTCCAATGGATTAACTTAGGAATGTTAGTTAGTGTAGTGACGAGAGACACCTAAGAAAGCAAACTCAGAGACACAAGGATTTTCTAAACCTTTTTCTAAACCTCATGTCCAACTGACCAAAGGGAACCGTGCTGACAAATCCAAAGCCAAGAGGTTGGAAAATATTTATGGTACATCTCCCATGGCAGGAGGTGTAGACTGAGGAAGGGTTGAGGGCCAGAGCTGAGGAGTGTCTTCTTCACTATTATGTTATGTTAAAGAATGTCTTCTTCACCATTATGTTATGGATGTCTCTACCTGTGAAAACTGTGTTTCCAGACATGGCATCAGTCTTGAAATCCTGATATCACATCAAGTCTGTACATACTAGATCCATACTAGATCCAGGTCTTTCCCCTTCCTGAACTTAGCATAGAATAATGAAAGTGAGATAATGTAATGAGAATTAATGGTGTGATTTCAAAAAAGGAAAAGATAGAGACAAGTCATTGATCTATAACAATTCTATACTGTCCCTAGGAACACATTACCAGATCCCCTTGACTTGAAACTAAAGAGTGTTCCAAGCAAGCCTGGGCTTTGCCCCCTGGGGGTGGGGGGTGCCTCTGTGCTTGGTTTTCTAAGATCTTCCTTAACACCTATTGAAAAGAGTATTAGAAAATGCTTTTGGTGATCAAGCAAATTTCACAGCCTGCTTCCTGTCTGTAGAAAGTTGGGGACACAGAATACAAAAAAAATTTAGCTTTAATAGAACTATCTAAAAAAATGATGTGGGCTAAGAATGTGGCTTAGTGGTAGAGTGCTTGCCTAGCATACATGAAGCCCTGGGTTCCATTCCTCAGTACCACATAAACAGAAAAGGGTATTAGTGGCACTGTGGCTCCAGTGGTAGAGTGCTAGCCTTGAGCAAAAGCAGCTCAGGGATAGTGCCCGGGCCCTGAATTCAAGCCCCAGGACTGGCACACACACACAAAAAAATGTGAATTTTCTATGTGGAGAGAGGGGGAGAGTGGGAGTGAGGGATTTATTTGAAGAATTAAAGAGGAGCACCCCTTTCCTCCATCTCAGCCCTGAAACGGCTGCGGGGCACAGGAGATGTGACAGGGGAGCTGGAGGAGCTGGAGAAGGAGCGTGCCGCTTGCCAGGGCCATCATGCACAGAGCCCATGGGAACTTTTACAGGATCCCACCCTTCGGAGGCAGGTGACCAGCCTCGTGGTGCTGGGCAGTGCTATGGAGCTTTGTGGGAACGATTCGGTGAGACCCTTGCCCTGCCTTACACCCTGGGCTTGTTGGGCTGAAGTAGCTGGGAGCCATGGATGATTGAAGAGACCAGTGTCTCAGAACTGGTACATCATTGGGTCCAATATCAGGTATATGCGTACGCCTCCTCTGTGTTCCGGGAGGCAGGAGTACCAGAGGAGAAGATCCAGTACACCATCATCGGGACTGGGAGCTGCGAGCTGCTCACAGCTTTTATTAGTGTGAGTATGAATCTGGGCCCCACTCTGCCAGCCCTGCTGGAAAGGGACCTTCAGGTTGGGGATACCCCTAGGATTGCAGTCCTTTGCAGTAGGCCATTTTCCACCCCTGTGCATGCTGTTAAAAATATGAGTCAGGCCGGACACTGGTGGCTCACGCCTGTCATCCTAGCTAATCAGGAGGCTGAGATCTGAGGATCACGGTTCAAAGCCAGCCCAGGCAGGAAAGTCTGTGAGACTCTTATCTCCAATAAACCACTAGAAAACTGGAAGTGGCGTTGTAGCTCAAGCAGTAGGGCGCTCACCTTGAGCTGAAGAGCTGAGGGACACGCCCAGAGTTCAAGCCCCACAACCGACAAAAAAAAAAAGAAAGAAAAGAAAAAGAAATATGAGTTGGGGCTTGGAAGGTGGCTCAGTGGTAGAGTGCTTACCTCACATGCATGAGGCCCTGGGTTCCATTCCTCAGCACCACATTAACAGAAATAGCCGGAAGTGGCACTGTGGTAGAGCTCTAGCCTTGAGCTGAAGAGCTGAGGGACAGCACCCTGGCCCAAAGTTCAAGCCCTATGACCGCCACCACCAACTATATATATGAGTCATTTGTTGAACGTCTATTAAGCACCCACGGAGTTGTTCTTTGTGGGGTGGGGATACTCACATTACCATTTTGAAGTGTGATAACTACATGAAATTGAGTAACTGATTGACCAAGGTCATTTGAGAAGTTAACCAAATTGTTACCTCTTGAAGCAACAAACTATCCCTAGGTCCCCAGCTTCCTCATGGAGGCCCCTTCTCCATTGACTGACCCCAATCCATGGCCTGGTGTGTGGGTCATTCCTGAGTGGCTTCTTTCTCTTGCAGTGTGTGGTGATCGAGAGGGTGGGACGGCGGGTGCTGCTGATGACGGGCTACTGCCTGATGACCTGCTGGGGGAGTATCTTCACAGCTGCCCTGTGCCTGCAGGTACCTGGGGGTCAGGGGAGGGAATAGCTGAGCCAGGCCTGTTTCAACCTCAATCCTATCCCATCTGTGTAGCGTTTCTTCGCCTGGATGCCCTACCTGGCTATGTCCTGCATCTTTGCCTTCATCCTCAGTTTTGGCATTGGTCCTGGTGAGTAAAACCCAGGGCACTCTGGGCCTGGCTGCAGGAATAATGGATATCTGGATGAATGCTGGGTGGATGTGAATATGAGGTTATCTGGGGACCCTGGAGCCCACCTGAGCCTTCTGGGAAGCAGAAGTTGGAGGAGGGTACTCAAGGGCCCCAGGTGACCTAACTTGGGCCAGGTGAAGAAGTAAGGCCAAGAGCCCTAATTGGCAATCCTTGTCCCTACTCCTTATAGCTGGAGTGACAGGAATCCTGGCCACAGAGCTGTTTGACCAGAAGGCCAGACCTGCTGCCTATACGATCTGTGGGGCGCTTATGTGGACCATGCTCTTCCTGATTGGGCTAGTTTTCCCATTCATCATGGTAGGTCCTCCTCTTCCTGAAATGGGGGCCCTGCTTCATATATGGTCAGTGTGAGGTCTCAAGGGAGGCTTCCCTCCAGGGAGGTTGGGAGGGAGGGAACCTTAGGTAACCAAGGGGACAAGTCCCTTCTCACAATCAACCTGTCTTGGGCCTGACACCAAGGACTCTAGGTGGGTCACACCAGCTCTTGGTTTCTCTTTTAACCCACAGGAAGGCTTGTCCCACTTAGTCTATGTTCCTTTCGTCTGTGTCTGTATCTGTGGGGCCATCTACACAGGCTTGTTCCTCCCTGAGACCAAAGGCAAAACCTTCCTAGAGATCTCCAAGGAATTGCAAAGGCTTAACTTGCCCCGCCAGACTGGAAGCCCCAGGTGGACTGGTCCAGAGGTCATCCAGTCCACGAAGGTCTAACTGCGAAGCTGTGGCCAGGAGCCCAAACCGGTTGCCTTTTCCTTTGTTACCTGCATTCATTTTCTCCCGCCTTTAGCAAGTGTTTATTGGGCACTCACTGTGTCCAGATGTGGTACTGGGTGCTTGGCAATTGGTGGGAGATAGAGAGACATGATGTAGGACTGCGTGGTGTCCCCATTTATAAATAATTGACAGAAAACCAATAGAAATAATCATAGCCAGGTGCCAGTGGCTCATGCCTGTAATCCTAGCTACTTAGGAGGCTGAGAGCTGAGAATCTCTGTTCAAAGCCAGCCTGGGCAGGAAAGTCTGTGAGACTTTTTTTTTCAATTGTTAAAAATTTTTTTTTATTGTGAGAATACTGTACAGAGGAGTTAAAATTTCATGGGCAAGATAACAAGTACATTTCTTTTTTTGTTGTTGTTGTTTGTTTTTTTTGGGGGGGGGGTCCAGTCGTGGAGCCTGAACTCTGGGCCTGGGCGCTGTCCCTCAGCTCTTCAGCTCAAGGCTAGCGCTCTACCACTTGAGCCATAGCACCACTTCCGGCTTTTTCTTTTTGCTTATGTGGTGCTGAGGAATCGAACCCAGGGCCTCTGGCATGCAAGGCAAGCGCTCTGCCACTGAGCCACCTTCCCAGCTCAGATAAGCATAAGTACTCCCCACCTCATGACTTCCAGGCTCTATGTTTATCTGAGTCTGATAAAGAATGCTTTTATCATGGTATCATTAATGGGAATTAGATTTCAACATATGGATTGGGAGGGGGACAGATAAAACATTCAATCTCTAGCTTTTCAGGTAAATAATATCATTGGGCTTAATAATAAACACACATTTACCTGTATAAGTTAAAATACAGTAGCATTTTGCATTCACACTAGTGAAACAGATGGTAGTAAAACATGCCTCTTGGGACACTGGAAACTTTTTAGAGCACTATTATAGTACAGAAAGCCTTTGTAAGCACTTCTTTCAAAGTTTATTTTCCTTTGTGCTAAAATGTGTTGGGGACAGGGGAAATTTAACTCCCTGATTGACAGCTGTTAGACTCTTTTGTGGGGCCAAGGGTGCCTTGAGTGAAGGTCTGCCAGCCAAGCAGCCAGACTGCTTTCATATCAGCAGTCAAAGCATGACTCTAGTTCCTGAAGGCACTAGCCCCAGCCAATAGCTTGCACTGTATTTTTGTCACTACAGCATCTACTTCTTTACCTGATGACCTAGCAAAAGACCTATAGGTGACATTGCGCAATAATTGGTGCAAACGCAAACCTTCATTTGCATAAGGGGACTGCTATGATTGGTGCAGATACTTTTGTCCAATCCTTTTCTGGCTCTGTATTCAGGCTTTTCAACTCATTTTGTGAACAGGTAGGAGGCCTTTCCTGTGCTGCCTCCTGGAGTTTCAACATTAAATCTCAATTAAGACTATCTTTGAATGGCCTTGGCTTCTTTCAATTAGCAAAGTGGATGAGCTGTTAACATGAAGAAGAGAAGAAGTACCAACAGAGAGGCTTCAGGAATGGTTGGCGATACCTTTGGCAGTAGTAGAGATGCAGTGGATCCCCCAACCATGGTAGCACAAACCTGTAACATCAACAACATCTGGTCAACCACAATCAACTAGATCTATGGTATCATTCCCTGGATAACCAGACTATTATCCAAGTGGTGAGAAACCCAGTACCAGCATAAAACACTAGAACATGAAAATGAACCAATATTTTCTAGTTTCAAAAGCCAGTAAATTTGAAAAAGACACTGAGATAAGCACAATAAATCAAAAAATTTTAACCAGTTTGGGCACTAGAAATTACCTAACTTAGCAATTATCTCTCAATGTGTTGGAAAAAAGAAAAAAAAAGCGCTGAGTGCCAGTACCTTATGTATATAATCCTAGTACTTTAGGATGCTGAGATGTGAGGATTAAGTTCTGAAGCTAGGCTGAGCAGACAAGTCTGTAAGAGTTATCTCCAGTTAACCTCCAAGGCCCAGAACCCTAGGCCACTGTTCTTGCTGTCAAAAGTTCAAGACCAATTTTTTCTGCTTACTGAAATTCACTGCAGCTCCTGTAAACATCCACCAAGGGCCAAGAATAACTGGAGGAATAACCAGAATGATATCTTGTATTCCCGTTCTTCTTATCTGGGTAAAGCAGGAGCACCCAGTTTGGGATATTTGAAAAAAGTTTTGGATATTCCAAATACTTATCAACACTAGGTCCTTTCAATTTAGCCATTCTAGTGAGTGTGATTTTTTTTTTTTATTGTGCCTTAATTGTGGTCTTGAAATATAGATACTGGGTCTAAGTAATGCCATCTTGTCCTCACTGCCATCTTGGCATTTTAATAGATGAACAGGACTTTCTGAAAACTCTAGGGGTGAAATTGCACTTTCCTAAACCCACAGGTGATAGGCACCTGAATTCCTAGGTGGGGCAGGGGACTTAATAGGTTCCCAGACCTGCCAGACCCATACCAGAAACTCACAAAACTCTTTCCCTGGGACCCTGCTCCCTAACCATGACCCTATGCAAGCTTTTCCACCCCTGCTGCCATTACACCATGCCTCATATCTCCTGACTATCCTCAGGACACCTTGGGCGTCTCTCTTCAACTCTCCCTTAGAGTTGATCTGGTCTGTTGAAATCATTTTCTTTAAAACCTTTATGGCTCAGTTTCCTAACAGTATTAACTGCACTCGGGGCTGCAAGTCTTTGGGATATGAGCCTACCCACACTCACTGGCTTTCTAATAAAGATTCCCAAATCAGCTTCTCAAAATGTGGCTTCTTGTATCTCATGATCAAATTCCTTTATAACGGTATTTTCTTGAGAACTAATAGAGTTGAACATATTTTGATGTACTCAATAAGTCCATTTATATATACATTGCTTCTATTTTCATTGGCTTGTCTTACTATTTTAAAATTGTAGTAGTATTTTAATTATATTTTGGGTCCCAGTACTTTATTGGTACAGGTATTACAAGTATGTTCCTTCAGTTTTAGTTTGCCTTTTAAAATTTTCTTAAGTGCTTATGAAAAGAAAATTTTAATTTTATAAAATTCAATTTGTCAATTTTGTGTTTTATGGTTCACGTTTTTATGCTCCAAGACATTTTTTATTCTAATAGTCTAAAGATTTACTTCTAAATATTTGAGACTTTTCAATTTTACATTTATGTTAATGATTAATTTCAAAACTTTTTTTTTGTCGGTCATGGGGCCTGAGCTCTGGGCCTGGGTGCTGTCCTTCAGCTCTACCACTTGAGCCACAGCACCACTTCCAGTTTTCTGAGTGCTTTATTGGAGTTAAGAGTCTCACAGCCTTTCCTGCCTGGGCTGGCTTTGAACCATAATCCTTAGATCTCAGCCTCTTGAGTAGCTAGGATTATAGGCATGAGCCACTAGTGCCAGGCTTAAAACTTTTGTGTACAATGTGACATAAGTATTAAAGTCTCTCATTTTCATTTTCAATAGATAATTATGCTGGGAGCTGGGAGTTCATGCCTATAATTCTAACAACTCAGGAGTCTGAAATCTGAAAATCCAGTTTCAAAGCCAGACCAGGCATACAAATCTGAGAGACTGTTATCTTGAATTAGACAGCAAAAAGCCAGAAGAGTGGTGTGACTCATGTGGTAGAACTCAAGCCTTGACCAAAAAAGCTAAAGGATCTCACAAGGTCCTAAGTTCAAGCCCCAATACCAGTACACACACACACACACACACACACACACACACACACACACACACACACACACACACACACACACACACACACACACACACACACAGGTCTTGGCTCTGCTGCTGGGATGAGAGTGTAAATGGGGAAAAGGAAGGAATGCACAGTCTCCAATTCTACCCCAATGCCCATAGAGTTTCTATCCTGTGAGTTTATGATCTGATCTGGAATACTTGGCTACCACACAACAATTTCAACATTTTCTGGATACCTACTGATACCAGGAACTGGTATTTGTCATCCTGTCATTTAATCTCCAGACACATAGATGGGAAAGGACTCACCGTGTCTTTTTTAGATGAAGAAACTGAGGCTCTAAGGTTTGAGCAACTAAGCCCAATTACTTTGTTCTGGCCAATGTCCCAGTGCCTTCTGGGATAAGCTGGCAGTGAATACTGGCTCCCTGTGATAATCAGCTTCCCACTACTGTGGCAAAATACCTAAGATAGACAACTTATAAGACAGGTTTATTTTTGGTCACATTTCAGAGGCTTCAGTCCATGGTTGTTTAGGTGGATCTGTTCATTTGGGGCCTGTGGAAAGGCAGAATAACCCGTAAAAGCATGACTGGGAAACTACAGGGAGGCAAAGAGGCAAAGAAAGAGGGAAAAGGAGGGGCCAGAGCCTTTCAAGGACACGCCCCTCCTCCCCTTAATGACTTAACTTCCTTCTGCGGGGCTTTTTTTCCTAAAGGTTGCACTGCCTCTCAACAGTGTCATGCTCTGTCAACCAAACTTGAGTAGACACTTATCCAAATGATGGCATTCCTTATCACCCAGCCTAGGCCCTTCCTTTGCAGTGTGTCTCCTGGCAGACATTTTTAAAGTCCTGTATCTTCAAATTCAGCTAGATGGTGTAGGGCAGGAGGGGACACAGAGGATAGCAAGCCTTGTTCCACTATGACTAAAGAGTGATGGGGATGTTTTTTAAAATAGCTTTTCTGTGACTTTTCTTATATATGATGTCTTGAGAATGGGCACAAGACGAGTAAATCGGGCAGCTGATTTTCCCTGTGGAGTACCTGGTAGAGTCCTGTCAAGGAACACGGGGGGGGGGGGGGGGGGGGGGGCGGGGGGGGGCGGGGGGGGGGCGGCTGGGAGGTCTTGAATGCCTTTGGAAAGGTGGGAGCACTTCAGAGAAGCCAGATAGGTCTCCAGCTAGCTTCTAGGAGAGATGGTAAGGGGAAGAGCAGGTGGCTTCTCGGAGGGAAGCTGGGCAGGCCCAGCTGTATCTATTCCTCCTTGACTCCCTATTGTGTTGACAGCCCATGGAGATGGTCAACCAAAGGGCCAGCTATCCACCCACAGGATCTGCCAAGGCACTCATGGGCAATTCCTCCTTATCCAGTTTATGTTTTGTTCCTCTTTAATTTTCTCTGCCCATCATCCCTTACCTGTGGATCATGGGCAGGCCCTCTCTACCAGCCAGGAGTTGCAATGAGTCTGCACCTGACAGAAGTCCCAGAAGACTGTACCATGCGAAGAGAAGGGCTTGCTATTCTCATATAACTAAAAGGCAACTGAAAGGCCTGGGTCAAGCTCTGGGGCCCTTTAGGTTTCTATTCCTCCTTCCTTGGCCTGCATTTTTGAAGCTCCTGCTGGCCTGACACCTACTATACATTCAAGGGTTGTGTCTAATTCTAAGCAGGGAATAGGAAGAAGGGAGCATGATGATGTTTCTATTGACAAAACAGACACTTGTCCATAAACCCAGGACACTGGACTCACCACAGCCAAACTCTATGGCCATAGAGACTTAGGAAAAAGTCAAGGTTTCAATCAAACAGAACATGGATGCTGCTGTCAGTGAGTATGAAAGGGCATCCTGATACATTTGACCATTACAGGCACATAATTGTTGAGTTCTAAAAATGTTTTCTTCAAGTCATAACCACTCACCATAGTTTTAGCTGCTCATAACAACACACATTTATTATCTCACCATTTGCATGTGTTAAAGAGTCCAGTACAATATGGATGGGTCTTCTGCTTAAGGTTTCACAAGGCTGAAGTCAAGGTGTCTGAAAGTCAGCTATGGAGGAATCTTGGCTTCCAAGTTCACATTGTCTATAGATTTCAGCTCCTTACAGTTGTATGACTGAGGTCTCTGGCTCCATCTCAGTAGCTGCCAAGTTAGTGTCTCCTGCCCCCTGTGTCTAAACATGGTTTTTCCTCTCTCTCACTTGCCTGCCATTGAAATATACCTCCTTCCACTGTCCCCTTGGTTCCTTACATGTCCCCATCTCCATCTTCAAAGCAAATAAAAGCTCATTTAGTCCTATTTTGAATCTCTCTGGCTTCTTTTACCATACCTTCCTGACTCTAGCTGGAGAATGTTCTCTGCTTTTAAGAGCTCAAGTGATTAGCTCAGACCCACCCAGATATTCCATGATAATCTCTATATTAAGGTCGATATCCCAAATTACATGTGTGAAATGCCTTTTGCCATGTAAGGCAACATATTCACAGGTTCCAGAATTAGGATGTAGACATCTTTGGTGGTCGTCTACCTACTATGGAGGTAACTGGGTCAGGGCATAGGCATACAGCAACATTTCATGGATCTGTCTTCACTTACCACCTGAACATGAAGCTTTAACTCACAAACAGAAGTATGGGAACAGACTTGGGGAACAGACTTGGAGAACAGGGCAGGTGCTGGGTTCACATGGAACTGGGACTTTCCTAAGGTACCAAGGTCTGTAGGATGAGTCAGTCTGATGAGGGAAAGTATGAGCCAACTGCATCTCAGGACCAACCCACAGAGCCAGATGCAGGAGCCCAGGCATGGAAGGTAAGGGGAAGCTAGCAAGGACTAGGTCAGCACATGTGATAGTATTGCCTCTAGTATCCAGGGGACCACTTAGCCACTTGGTCCTCAAACCAACTCCATGACACTATTGTCATGTCCAAATTACAGGTGCGTAAACAGGCTCAGAGTGGTTAGCTAAGTCTGAGGAATTGGAGCATCTGCTCAGATGCCCTTCTGGAAAGTTGAAGGTGACTGCTACTGGAAAGAGCTGAGGAGGGCAAGGGAAAATGACAAGTAGCTAGGGAAAGACACTCTATGCTCTGGTAACCACCTGAAATTTTAAGGGGCTCCTTTATAGGGGCAGCATGATACCTGCTGGTGAAGCTCCATTTTGTCACTTGTACCAACTATTACAGAGAATAGGCCAACCAGCTGCTGGCTCTGCAATCATCTGCCTGGAATTACTCAAGCTCACTGCTCACATTACAATGGGCAAAGCAGGTCAGAGACAAATCAGTTGTTCAGGGGTCAAGAAAGAGACCCCTTCCAGAAGGAGTGTCCCATCACAGGGGAATCACAACTGTACGGGAGAAAGGACAGCTGATTATCAGAGCATTTCGACCGAGTGGCAGAGAATGGAAGGAGGGAAAAAGAGAAGACAAAGGGAAAGTGGAGGGAAGTACATTCCACTGGCAGGCAATCAGCCTTAGGAGGAAAGTCATGCACTTAGGTTTGACATAGGGAGCAGATGACACTGATGTGGCCACTGCGAGCTGCTGAAGCTCAAAGGAGCAACTCCAGCTGTAGACATCATATGGAACATCATCAGAACACCTGCAGTTAAGAGGTCTTGGATGCCAGGGCCCAGATGAAGGAAATCAACACTTACACTCTCTTTGCATAAACGGGTCTTCTGATTGGAGACTGGCTGGTGATCTGGTGGCATCTGAGTCTCAGTCATGTATCTTTGCTATACCACAAGGCTATCACCAAGGCCAGTGTTGGCTATGCCATCAAAATTGAACTGTGCTTGTCAGAGACCCAAAGATAGGACCTTCCTGGAAAATTCCAAACACTTGACCAAATGCAGCATGCTCCATCCATGGTCTTGAGAGACAGATCTCCAGCATATGCAGAATCCTGATTCCACTCAGATTAGAGGTGCCACATAGCCCTGCCCCCCTGTCCTATGATGACAGACATTGAAGATTCCTTCTAACTCTACCCTGAATAGCCAGAATCCTAATCTGGTTGCCACTTGGTTCTCTTCCTGCTATGTCATCACTGTCTTCATGGCAGTACTTCAGTTGCCCAACAAGACATCCCAACATTAGGTCAATTAGGCTAGGAGTCTTTGCTGCCACAGAGGCTTCCTCTCACTATACCAAGACAGTGAAGAACAACAATAAAGTCAATTAGTTTATGTATTTAAAGGCAAGATTGGGTGGGGGGGGGGGCACTCACAGGTGGCCAGTGGTAGTTTTCCCATCGGCAAAGAAGAAGCAAGTTGCAGAAGCAGAGCTAGCAGTTAGTGATTACAAAATGGCAATTATAATTCCAGTCATTCCAATAACCAAGGCCATACATCACTGTCCTTATCCTAAATCTTCCCATCAAAGAAGCATGACCCACAGCACCACTTCCGGTTTTCTAATGGTTTATTGGAGATAAAGAGTCTCCTGGCCTTTCCTGCCTGGGCTGGCTTTGAACCGTGATCCTCAGATCTCAGCCTCCTGAGTAACTAGGATTACAAGCATGAGCCACGGCACCCGGCTTTTGGGATTTTTCCATTTAATGACTATCCTGGAGTTTTTCTCTACAGGGAGATCCTGCCTTTCAAGTTTGGCCCTTTTATTCTTACTTACTTTGCAAATTTCAGTAAAGGCCAGGCCTTAGTTTGTTCTATTCCTAGGGTCTGCACTTATGTTTCTCAGGTAAACTGGGGCTTCTCAGATTACCCAGTTAAATCTCATTTTTCCTGGGTCTAATTAATACTCTACTTGTCCAATTTAACCTGGTTCTAACAGCAGCCAGCCAGCCATTCTGCTGGTACTCAGTTTACTGGAGGCTAGAGCTTACCATTAGTGGAGGAAGGATATGGAAGGCAAGGGCTCTCTGAGAGGGCATCCCTGCTGGATCTGACTTCCTTCTTGAGTTTGCTGCCCAGAGGTGCAGGGGCGTGGGATAACAAACCCCAAATATACTGAGGGTTGGAGGAGCAAGGCTCAGTATCTCTGCTTCACACCCTGTTCCCTGCCCCTCTTCTTGGGTGCCCCCCCCCTGCTCCCCCTCACACGAGCCTGCAAGCGGAGAACTTTAGCCCTTGAAGACTAGGAACACAAAAGGTCTCAGTGAGTGTGGCTGAAAGGCCGAGCTCCCAGAGGGCAAGGTCCATCTGCCCCATTAACCGCCATCCTCATTCCAGGCACAGAAAGAGAAGAGTCAACCATCCGCGCCCAAGAAAAAGGGCCAACAAAGACAAGGAGGGGACCCGTACGTTTGCGGGCGCCACGTGGAGCACAGACCTGAAAGACGCACGCAGCGCGTAGACGCCGGCCAAGGAAGGCGCACGGGGGGAGGAGCTTCGGCCGGCGGTGACGGCGCGCGAGGGGCGGGGCCTCCGCCGGCGGCAGCGTCACGGGAGGCGGCGTCGCTTTCGGGGCGGTGCGGGGCCTGGGTCACGTAGCTCCTGTCCCCGGGTTTCGGCGTGGCGAGCGTCTTCTAGTGCTCTCACCGCCGTTCCGCTGCCCTTCCCGCCATCATGCCGATGTTCATCGTGAGCACCAACGTGCCCCGCGCCTCGGTGCCGGACGGGCTCCTCTCCGAGCTCACCCAGCAGCTGGCGCAGGCCACGGGCAAGCCGGCGCAGGTTTGCGGGGAGGGTGCTTGGCCGGGGTGTGTTCGCGTAGAGATGGTCAGCCGGGGCTGCTGGGCTGAGGGTGGGGGCGGGGGGCGCAGGATGGTGGCTCAAGGGCGGAAAGCGGATGCCTGGGGCGCAGCCGAGCCCCTCCGGCCGGCTGCTCAGACCCTCCTCCCCTGCCCCCACCCCGCAGTACATCGCCGTGCACGTGGTACCGGACCAGCTCATGGCCTTCGGCGGCTCCAGCGAGCCCTGCGCGCTCTGCAGTTTGCACAGCATCGGCAAGATCGGCGGCGCGCAGAACCGCACGTACAGCAAGCTGCTTTGCGGACTGCTGGGCGAGCGTCTGCGCATCAGCCCGGACAGGTGCGTTGGGGAGGCGGCGCGGGTGGGAACGCGGACCGGCCCGCGAGCCGCTTCTCCGAGATGGTGAGGTTGTTGACTGAGCCCCATCTCCCATCTCTCTTAGGATCTACATCAACTACTACGACATGAACGCGGCCAACGTGGGCTGGAATGGTGCCACCTTTGCCTGAGAAGCACCAGCTTGATTTCGCTAGCACAGCCTCACCCCTGCCCCTGCAGCTCTCAGTGTTAAGTGCTCACCCTCCTCCTTCCGGGTGAGGAGAAATAAATGGTTTAGAGACCACAACTGTATTGGCTTCCTTGGTTTGCGGAGGAATTGGTGCCTGCCGGCGACATTGACACCCACCCCCACCCCCACCCCCGCGGAGCTCGGGCCTGGAAGGGGTGTCAGGTCTGGTAGGGTTGGGTGACGCCCAGTGTTGGGCCTGGAGAGGTTGGTCTACTGCCTGGAGCCACAGACCCTGGAATCACACGAATCTGAGCCACCCCGTTTTTGGCTCTGCCCTCAGGGACAGGTTCAGTGCTCTTGGCGGGTATCCAGAGTCGTGTTGTCTGTTGTAGGGCAGTTCCCTTCATTGCTCTGAGGTGGGTAGAAGAAAGAACTGGGATCAAACTGTTTGGCTTAGAGAGTAGATCCATTAGCCAGTCGTGAACTCACTTTTTCTCCATGTTTCAGATGGGCTAAGGATAGCATAAAGAGAGAGAGAGAGATCGTTTTCCTGAATCTTTTTTAGGGCAATGCTTCAGTTTCTTTCATTGATAGATCAATATGAAAATAGTAATTTATCACTTTTTTGTATGTAACAGTAAGCAAATACTGTTGGACTACATAGCAACGACATGAGAAAAAAAATAACCAAAATAGCAATCCAGATAAAGTAAGAAACTTTTGATTCCAAAAGAACAGTTTAAGGCTGGCACCAGTGGTCTTTGCTTGAAATCCTACCTATTCAGGCCGAGATCTGGGGATCACTGTTTTGTTATCCGGGACAGGAAAGTCTGTTAGACTTTTAACAATAAACCACCAGAAAGTACCAGCAGTGGAGCTGTCGTTCAAATGGTAAAATGTTAACCTTGAGCAAAAGCAGCTCAGTGACAGCTCCCAGGCCCTGAGTGTGAGCCACAAGACTGCACACAAATCAAGAAAACTTTAAAAAATTGTAAGAAAGGGGCTAGGAGGGTGGCTCAGTGGTAGAGTGCTTGCCTTGCATGCATGAGGCCCTGGGTTCGATTCCTCAGTACCACATATGCAGAAAAGCCAGAAGTGGCGCTAGCCTTGAGCTGAAGAGCTGAGGGACAGCGCCCAGGCCAAGTTCAGGCCCCTTGATAGGCAGGAAAAAAAATTTGTAAGGAAGGGGGAGGATCAGGTGGGGGGAGAGGGGAATATGGGAAGGAGAAACAAAGAGGAGGCAACAATGCTTGATAAGAAGTGTACTTGTTCGGGGGCTGGGAAGGTGGCCCAGTGGTAGAGCGCTTACCTTGCATGCCTGAGGCCCTGGGTTCGATTCCTCAGCACCACATAAACAAAAAGAAAAAAGCCAGAAGTTGCCCTGTGGCTCAACTGGTAGAGCGCTAGCCTTGAGCTGAAGAGCTGAGGGACAGCGCCCAGGCCCAGAGTTCAGGCCTCATGACTGGACCCAAAAAAAGAAATGTACTCGTTCATTATCTTGTCTATGTAATTGTAACTCCTCTGTATGGTATTCTCACAGTTTAAAAAAGAAATTGTAAGGAAGACACGGGAGTTTGAAGCCAGCCTGATATCAAACATTTTTTGTCTAGAAAAAATGCAAGGGAAAAGCTGGGTGCTACTGACTAATGTCTGTAATCTTAGCTCCTCAGGAGGCTGAGATCTGAGGATTGTGGCCTACACAGCCTGGACAGAAAGTCTATGATACGCTTATGTCTAATTAGCCACAAAAAGCCAGAAGTGGAGCTGTGGTTCAAGAGGTCCACCACAATCCTTGAACACAAAAGCTCAGGGACAGTGACCAAGACTTGAATTCAAGCCCCAGATACAGATGCACACAAAAAAGGCCAATCATTGGTGGCTCACGCTGTAAGTAAAAACCAACCGAGAAAGCTGGTACTGGTGACTAATGTCTGTAATCCTAGCTACTCAGGGGACTGATCTGAAGATTGTAGTTCAAAGCCAGCCTGGGCAAGAAAGTCTGAGACTCATCTCCAGAAAACCGGAAGTGGTGTTGTGGCTCAAAGTAGTAAAGTTCTGTCCTTTAGCAAAAAGAACTCAGGGACAGCACCCAGGTCTCCCAAATTTAAGCCCTACAACCAAAAAAAAAAAAAAAAAAAGGTACAGATCATGTTTGCCTGGAATAGTCAAGGCCCTGGGTTCAGTTCCCAGCACCCATATAAGTTCTGAAGTATGTTTCAGTTTCTTTAACATTTAAAAAAATGAGTGCATAAAATGAGGTTCACTATGATATTTTCATGCCTGTGTACTACGTACTTGTCATATTTATCCTATTTTATTTTTCACTGTGCTTCCTACTTTCATGTTTATTTTTAAATATGAGAGAAATATATTTGTCTTCCTATGTCTTGATTATTTTACTTAACATATTCTTCCATCCATTCTCCTGCATATGACACAATTTGATTTTTTTTTTTTTTTTTTAGTAGCTCTTCAGCTCAAGGCTAGCGCTGTACCACTTGAGCCACAGCACCACTTCCTGTTTTCTGGTGGTTTATTGGAGATAGTCTCACAGACTTTCCTGCCCAGGCTGGCTCTGAACCACAATCCTCAGATCTCAGCCTCCTGCATAGCTAGGATTACAGGCGTGAGCCACCAGTGCCCAGCTACAATTTGATTCTTTATGGCTGGATAATACTCCATTTATATTTATGTCATACTTTGTCCATTCTGTTTTCAGAGGGCTAAATCCTCATCATAACAGTTCCCTGACAGTACACCAGGCTGAGGGGCCATAGATAGTAGTTACATTTTATAGTTAAGTGGCTCTGAAAATTTTTCAGGTGTCTGGTTCACCCTGCTAGGAAAATGAATTGTCAACAAAATCACTGTCTAGGTCCAGTGTAGTAGGGATCCCTCAAACTCAGGCTCCTTTTTTAGGGAGTATGGGACTGGTAGGGACTACTGGGCTTCTTCAGTACCTACATTACAGGGGCCTGGCTGCTGCCTTTGGTCAGAATTTGCCCTCACTAAGTAAGTCAAAGCCTTAATATTGACCCTTTGGAAGAAGTGCAGGACGGGTGCTGCATGGGCCCAGAAACCTCTTTTAATTCTGACTGGAAGTGAGAAACAGACCTTTTCTTGAGTCATCGAGTAGTTACAGGGATGCCTCGTGGGTACAGAGAAGCTGCCGGAAAGGCTTAGGGCCCTGAGTAGGCAACATAGGCTCCTTCCTGGGAACGAGTGCCAAAAACCTAAACTATGCCTGGTGACTTTGCAGATTACTTATCTGGCACTGGTGAACACCTGACAGGACATTTTAGGTATCTAGACCAAGTATGACAAGTCATGGGCAACTTCAGAACCACCCAGCCCAGTGCCCACAGGAATTTTTCCCATGTGGTTCCATACCTTCCCTTCCCTTTTCTTCCTTTCCATCTTGCATTGGTGCCCTCCCTTGATAGTTTATAAATCTGTTGCTGCTCAGCTCCCAAGACATCTCCCCCTCAACCCAGCTCAGTCTTGGACTAGAAGAGCAGTGAGGATGGAAGGGGGTGATGTTTAGGAACAGGAAGGAGAATCAAAGCTCAAGGGAATCTGGAAGGATAAGGTCTCTTGCTGCTGTGTGGTAGATTCCTTCCATAAAGGTTCCACCAAACAAGACACTCCTTAGCTTACCACAGCCCCACTAAGTCTCTCCAGCAACTCTCAGGCTCTGTCCTCAGAAATAAAAGGGCAAATAACCCTATTCTGTCTCTGTGCTTGGCACTTGCTGCAGCTGAAGTCCCACTCATTTCAGCACGGATGGGGGCTGGGACCACATTGGATCTGAGCGCCTGCTGTGGAGCAGGCTGTCCTTCCTCAGCCTTGGCCTTTGCCACATCCTTTCAGCTCTCCTAAAGCCCCACCCTCTCAAGTCTGAGACAGCTTTGTCCAAGTCCCCATTTCCAAGCTCAGAACCCTGCTCTGCCCTACATGGCCCCAACCTGGCTTCATGGGACTCAAGGCAAGACTTTTCCTTTCTGCCCTATTTTTACTCTCAGAACCTGCACCACAGAGAGCAAACAGAGGCCCAGGTCTCTACCTATTCTAGTCCAACTCGCTCATTTCACAGATGAAGACACTGAGCCCTGGGGTGCCCTGGGTCTGCTACCAAGTTGACTGCATAGCTCCTGGGCACAGCTGTACCCTTGTTCCATTTCCCCAGTTAGGACCCTCACTTCAGGGCCTCACATGAGCGATGGAGGCTATCCCTAGATAAAGTAAGTGTCTCTGGGAGGCAGAGGAGGCAGGCTGGACATGTGGTGTGTAGTAGAAGGGCTAGAGGGGGCTCGAGTCAGGAGAGCTGCTATCCACAAACCAGTGAAAGTTTGAAACCCTGTAGGCTGGTGACGAGATCTTTAGATGGTGGCTTCTTGGAATGCAAGGAAAAGAAGCATCAGAGACCTATATTCTTTGGCCCTGCCCATTACCACTCCTCCATGTCATCTGGAAGTCATCATCTCTTCTATCCAAGTCACTATTTGTCCTACCCTACTTTCTCCAAAGCATGAATTCCACTGCCTTCTGAATAACTGTCCCTCTCTGAATGCCTGTGACTGCCCAAGGCCTATGAGTTAGTCTTCCAAATGTCAGCAGATGGTCATTTTCCATGATTACCCCAAACCTCAAGGTTGGACAGGTGGGGATGGGGCAAGTAATGCCACTGTCCTATTATCACTCTGGTGTTGCCATGTCATCTGATGAAGACCCCTGGCCTACAAAATGTTCCAGACTATCCTTACAGCCACTGTTGGCCATACACAGATGGCTAACTGTAGCAGGTTTTGTGCCTGGCTCTGCAGGCGCTGTTCCTTCTGCCTGGACTGTCTCTTTCCCACCTGTCCATAGCCATCCCATGAAGTTACCCAGGGTCACCCCCATGCATGCCCTTCTGGTGCAAGAGGAAACTTACAAATCCCTCTAATCTGCCCAGTCTCTGTTATTTCTCTTCCTGTGTCTCCAGCAGCCCCTGGACCTCCAGAGGGGCTGCATTCAGTTCTATAATCTGTGGGCTGCTGGCCTCGTGAGCTTCTAGACTTGTCATTCTGGAGAGTCCATCAGTGTAGACTCTCCCCTAGGCCTCCCTGAAATACCTCCTAGTACATCCCCTTACCAACCAGGCACACCTTCATTGCAGAGACCTCTGCTCCGCAGTGCCTGCTGTTTCATTAACTGACCGAAACTCTCCTCAGTCACCACACCATTTCTCTGGAAATCTGGTCTCAGTGAGATCAGAGTCAAGTCTCTGCTCTGTTTGCTCCTCCGAGCCTCAGTTTTCCCCATCTGTGAAATGGAGGGATTTACCGTATGTCCTTCCTACATATTCACTCAATGACAGAGGCATGATGGAACATCATACAGCCTCAGAAGCATAATTATTCCAGGAACACTGTGGGGCCTTGGGGAGAAAGCAGGTGGCCTGTGCCTGTACTCAGGTCTTGATAAATTGTGAAATCTCTCACTCACTCCTTTGGAGAGCTGTTTTTTTCCTGCTATGCCAGCCTTCATGTGTCAGCCCAGAGATGAGATAGAGCATGGTATCTTCTTAGATGGCTCCACATGGAAGGTACTGGGAGGTTGGGGAGGTTGGGGAGAGGGGAGGCTGGAGGATGCAAAAGTTCCCTGTGGTGGATGTGATTCAAATGTATCCACCCATGCTGAAGTGTCCATCATTCAGGAGCTGGCAGTTCTGGTGACCCAGCTACCCTATTGCCTTTGAAGCAGTAGATATAAATAGATCAGAGCTGACCCTCTTGATCTAAACAGTTTTCTAGCCCTCTGGGAGAGGTTAATTGGTCCCTATAGCTCGTGTGTTTTCCAATTTCTGTATCACCGGAATCTTCTTTAACTCCTTACCCCGGTGGGAAGCTAAGTATCAGCCCCTATGCCCTCTGTTCCCATTCCAATTCCCTTCTCCAGAAAGCAGTGGCAAAGCCAAGTCCCAGCCCTGCAAACTGCTATGTGTGAGTTCTAGAACCAAGATGGGGTATAACACAGACCCACCTACCATTTGCTTAGCTTGCTCTTCCTTGTAGAGCCAAGCACACTTTGCGCCTCTGTGTTTGAGGCCTGTCCCTTCAGTCTTGGAGTCTGAGTCTCCATCATTTAATGACCATGGAGCCTGCACTCACCATCTAGCCCCCTACAACAGCCAGATTCCAAATGGGAAAGCTACCAAGGAAGTCTTATCCCTGTAACTCCCAGTGACCTACTGTTGCATACTTAATCCTTCTATATTAATAGGTGATGTATTTATGTGGCTTAAATTCAAAACTGGCCAAGGGGCCTCAGAGAGAAGTCTCTCTGGTACCACCTCCCTCCACAGGGTGACTCCCCTCCAATCCCTCTAAAGATATTTCATGCAAACACAAGCAATATTTATAACATGCTTCCCTAGTCATAGATCATACCTCCTGCCAACAAATAGCAGCATATTCTATGTATGTCTCACACTTTGTTCTTTTTACTTACTTGGTATCTGAAGATTTTCTAATATTCTCACATAGGATAGGCCATGATTTCATTTAACCAACCCCAGGCCTTTTCATTTAACCAACTCCAGGGTATTTCAGCTGTTTTCTGCCTTCTGTTCTTTACTCTGTTGAGTTCCACTGAAGAAAATTTCCAGAGGTAGAACTATTTGCTCAAAATAGGACTAGATTCCCCTCTCAGAGGTAGCGGTCTATGGCACCACCCCATTAGACAAGACATAGAAGATGCTCCAAATCCCATTTTTGTCATTTAACTGTCTGATGGGAAATGCTTTTCTCTCAAGCCAAAAGGTCTTTCATTTGCCTTCCTCCTATGAAATGAAGGACTTTTTCATATGATCCTGACATGACACTCAAAGCAGTCATCATGATTTGTGTCATGTAGGCCTTTCCCACCCTACAATGACCAAAGTCTCCTCTATCATTTGCTCTAGGATTTAGCTGATTTTGCTTATACATTTACATTTGTGCTCTTGGTATTCCCCTTGAAAATATGATTCTGTTATTTAGTATAGACAGATGCTACCTACATCCCTTAGCATCTGTTAAATCATGCACAGAGAAAGTACCACTTTTATCTCAAATCAATCTTCCTTTTGAGCGCTTGACTTTATTCCTTAATCACAGTCTTGTAATAGGTGGAGGAGGTTGTTTGCAGGACTGTTCCTTCCTCTTGGTGCCACAGAAGACTTGAGAAGCTGGGTGAGTATTCCCGGTACCCCTTTTGGGAGCCTTCTTTTTCAGGCCTCATCCTCATCCCAACTAGGGCTCTCCCTCCCACTGCTTTCTGCTCCCCTCAGTTTCACATTTGGCCTACTTCCATGCCTGCCAAATGTCCACTGTCTGGTCCCATTTTCCTAGAAGAACTTAGTCAACTGTGTTCACCAGTGAACCTGTGAGGGCACAGGGACATCACATATTTCTCCTTTCATGTGGATGAATCTGTTCCTCGACACATTAAATGCCATTGGCAAGAAAAAAAAGAGCTGAGACACATTCCAACAATTTCAGCCACCAGAGGAGCTACCATCTACAGCTGCTCTTTCATAGCCCCAGATGATCTTCAAACCTGCTATAAACATCAAGAGGTCTTCAGCCTTCTGGATGGTAAGCCAGGCCATCCAAAAATAAAATATTAAAAATTAAAAAACAATGCAAAGTCAGACTCCAGCCTGAATAGACTTGCATTGAATTCTGTTGGAGCCGTCTAGTATTTCTCCAGGAGAATCCTTCATTCTATCGATAATGACTCCTTTTTTAAAAAAAATTTCTTTTAGTTGAGAAGATATGTTTGATTTTACAATCAGCTCATTTCCTTCTTGTTCAGAGAAGTGAAATGAGCCTTGGGGTTTTATTCCTTTCAACTACTCTCCTTCTACTGAAAATGCAGATTAACTCCAACATTGGATCTGGAGGGAACAGGGCAGAAAGTGTTAGCAGATGAACAGCCTGAAAGGCAAGATACAGATAGACTCTCCCATTCAGTACCTTGAGTCCCATAGTAAGGCTAATGTTCTAACAAACCTCCTAACAGTTGTTTTCCAGAATGATGTTCCACAAGTTACAGGAAGGAGCATGCATCAGAGTCTGAAGGGTGAACTGTGCTTTCAAATCTCCCCCCAGAAAAGAGCTAAAACCTCATTTCCACAACATGGGAAGTATGAAGAAACATGTCATTTTGGGCATGCACAAGATCATCTCTCCCTGATTATGATTTTTCCCCCTGCTAAATATGCATTTTCTGCCCTACCTTCAGGAGTTGTCGATTTGGATATGACTCTTGGACTATTTCACTGTGAAATATTATTGGCATTCTATTATTGGCATTCTATGATGATTGATTCCCACCAAGAGGCAGACCCATTGAATACAGTGACTCAAACAGACTTCTAGTGGACACACAGCTTTGGAGAAGAATGTGAATGAATTTGCTATAGTGTGGGATTGATGGGACTCAGGTTATGCCCAGGAGATATTGTTCTCAAGCATAGGGTTATGAGTTCCAGACTGAAGAGAAAAAGCAAATGGAAGCAGCCAGACAAGAGGTAGAAGCAGTTCCCTCTAGCCTCTCCTTTTAGACTGTTTACAGATAGAGATCCTCCACTGACCCTGACCTGCTCTCCTGCCTTTGTTTTCTCAAGAAGAAACAAAGCACTGATGTTTTGATGAGTGACTAAGCCTTTGGGCCTCACCCAGCCACAGGACTCTCCTTCTAATGGCAAAACATGAATGAGAACTGTGTGCTAAGATTGGCTTAGGGCTAGGCTGCAGCAGTGGCTCAAGAGATAGAGCAGCTGCCTAGCAAATGTGAAGTTTCCAGGAAAGGGTGAATCCATCGTGATATGGTGGAGGTGATTCTTTAGTGAATTTCTGACAATCAGAACACAAACCACAACCAAGGAAATGAGAAGAACAGGTACCTTTTAGAATCCATCCATTGCCAACATCAAAATTTTGAGTACAATCATCTCTGTATTGATGTTAAGAATGCTAGTGAACATAAGTAGATAAGGAAGGCCAAGAGAGGACATAATGGGTGTGAGCTTCCAACAGTGTTACACGTTTAAACATATGTAGAAGAACCAGAAGCAAGACAAAGTACATGTAAATACTTGCATAGAGTATTGATGCAGAAGTAGACATTTCTCAGAGTAAAATATGAACTTACAGAAACCATATAGACTATAACTTCATGCATATATCGAGACTATATGGATAAGGAAATCAATCATGGAAACTGGACTTCCCTGTACCTAGAAATAAATCCAAGATGTATAAAACTCTACAGAGGACACTGACACTCTGAAGGTCATTGAAGAACTGAATAATGAGGAGAGCAATCATACCCATGAGTAAGAGGCAACATTGTGATGATATTTCTCTTCAGTCTAGTTTAGGATTCAACACAGTCCCAATCAAAATCCCAAAACATTTTTTCATGGAAATGGGACCATCTAGTTCTTACAATTATATGAGGTTCCAATGACCAAGCCCTGAGAACTTTTCAATGTCAAGATGTATTATAAAGCCACACAACTGAGGCAAAGTAGAATTGGCACATGAGTGGAAAAAGACTAATAGAAAGAAAGGCCCAGAAAGAGATCTTGAGATTATATATATATATATATATATATATATATATATATATATATATATATTTATATATACATAATATAAATGATTTGGACAATGTTGCAATTTATGTGAAAAGAAACATCACTCAAGGGGACTGACAGTGGCTACCATAGGGAAGAGAAATTGAACTGGATTCCTATGTCATACCCACACAAAATTATTTCTACATGGATTAAAGCCATAAAGAAAAAAAGCTGTTAGAAAGATCATATAGGAGAATACCATCATGATGATTTCTTAAGATATCAACAATAGTTGACACATTTGCCCTTTTCTAAGACTCCATAAGAATAAAAAGACCTGTTACAGTTTTTGTAACTCATTGACAAACAGTCCACATCCAGAACACATAAGTTCCAACAAGTCGCTAATAAGTAACTGTTATGGTTTGGATCTTAAATGTCCCCCAAAAGCTGGGTGCCGAAGTCTTGTTTTCCAGCCTGTGGCAGTTGAGAAGGGGTAGACCAAAAATTTAGGCAGTGGAGCTTAATGGAAGGAGCATGCTCTTGACAGATATAATGGAAACGCTTTTCCTTCCTCCTTTTTTCCCCTTCTCTTTCACAATACGTCCTACCTTGGCACAGGCTCAAAACAATGGAACCGAGTAACCATGGGCTGAAACCTCTGAAACTGTGAGTCAAAATGAACCTTTCCTCATTATAAGTTGATTATCTTAGGTATTTTGTCACAGCAACAGAAAGCTGACTAGCAAAGAAACTCCAATAAAAAATGAGCAAAAGGCTTTAGAAGTCACTTTACAAAACAATATTCACACGGAAAAGTGTTCAACCTCAGTAGAAATCAGGAACCTTTAATGAAAACTACCACAAAATATACCATAACCACCCATTATATCAGCTATGATGAATGCCCACTACCCTAATCCTAGAACTTGTTTCAGGAAACAATCCAAATATTTGACAAGAACAGGATGGACAGATAAATTATGGTATATTCATGGTCCACAACCTAATAGTGAAAGGAATAAAATACTAGAACAGATATCACAATGGTAAATGTTACAAGCATAATACCTAAGCCCCAAGACATAGATAGGTAATATGAGCCCACTCATTTAAATTTCTAAAACAGGCAACTCCAAACTATAATATTGACATCTATGCATAGGTGATAAAGCTGCCAAAAGCCAGGAAATGGTCCCCTTCATGATCAGGACAGCATTGCCACTGGAAAAGGCTTTGATGGAGACTGGCATCTGGGAGCTCACAGTAAACTACTGTCTTCTCCTTTCTTCTTCTTCTCCTTCTCCTCTTCCTCCTTCTCCCCTTCCTCCCTCCTCTTCCTCCTCTTTCTTCTCTTCTTTCTTCCTTTTCCTCCTCCTCCCCCTCCCCTCCTCCTCCTTCTCTTCTTCCTTCTCTACTCCTTCAAGTGTTTGTTTTATATTTGTTAAATTGTATGCACTTTTTTTTTTTTTTTTTGAGTCCGGTCGTGGGGCCTGAACTCTGGGCCTGGGCACTGCCCCTCAGCTCTTCAGCTCAAGGCTAGCGCTCTACCACTTGAGCCACAGCACCACTTCCGGCTTTTTGCTTATGTGGTGCTGAGGAATCGAACCCAGGGCCTCAGGCATGCAAGGCAAGCACTCTACCACTGAGCCACCTTCCCAGCCCAATTGTATGCACTTTTGTGTGTCTTGTATTTCACAGTAAAAAAGGCATGCACCAACAAAGCAAAGGGGGAATGTCATCATAAGCAGCCCATTTCAAGTTATTGTCTACCTCCCTCATTCCTCTAAGACTTTTCCTGGCTTGCAAATGCTGTCCTTACTTCCCTGCCCTTTCTCAGGCTACCCCCAGATCCGTGCAGTTCTTGCCACAGTGTTGCCTCTGGGACTAAGAAGCCCCTCAAAGATCTCTCTGCAGCTAAACCTGGTTTGGCCTTGCTGGACTTCTTTGTGGCGTGCTTTCTGTCTGCTGACATGTGCCATGACCCTACAACTTTGTAAAGAGACCCAAAATTGAAATTGAAAAAGGGGTGCTTCCCCTTCAATATATTATTCACTGGTATTGAGCATTGAACCCAGATGAGTAGTGCAGGGGAAGTCTGAGGTTTGGGGGTTGTCATGTAAGTACATGGGTACCTCATGGAGACCATGCTGGTCCTGCTGTGGCAGCTCTTCAGTGTTTTTTTGGTGCTGTGGTTGACTTTTAACTAGTGGCTCCAGAAGAAGGTTTCATTGTGCTAGTGTAAGCAGAATCCATATGGGAGGCTGACCTCAAGGTACAAGTTCAGAGCCAGCTTCTTTAATAGTTAAGGCTTTTAAGTAATTCCAGAATGCTAAGATTAAATGAGCAACGGAAACATGAGCCTTGACCCCAAAGGGACAGCACAGAGGACAAAAGAGAAGGTTACAGGCCAGGAGAAGATGGGCAAGCCAGGCTTGCTGCCTTTCCATGTTCTCAACCAAGCCTGACATCAGCACTTTCAAGAGCAAAGACAAGAGGCTACAGTAAATGATGGGGCCGCTGAATCTTGTCCTACTAAAGGGAGATGAATGGATGAACTGTCCCCAAAGCTTCTTCCCAGAACAGGGGCTGTGGAGATCTCTCCAGATCCCTCAAAGAACATTCTCAGTTTGACCCTCCAAGTTGATTTCCTGCCTATGGAGCAGTTCTGCTGTTGGTATGTGAGTTCCTAAATTCTGACTGTGGAGCCAAGAGATTAAAAGCCATGGTTGTGCCAGCAGAAGGGCAATAGTTTTTCACTGGACAGCATCGCTAAAAGGAATCGGGGCTCTTCAGAGAATATGCTATTTTCTTGAGTTGGATAGAGAACAACTCAATGATATCAATACACAACATCATGTTAGCAGGGACCATCTAGGGCTTGTCCCAGGAACCACATGAACCAGGAGATCCAAAAGGAACTGGAATGGTTTGGAAAACTATTCTGAGAATCTTACTCTCAAGAGAGAAGTAGTGGGAAATGAGGAAAAGAATCTAGCCATTGAAGAGGTGTCCTTAAGAAAAAAATGAGGTGGCAAGTGGTAGGCCAGGCCTTGGAATGGATCATCAGGTAGTCCAGATAGGCCAACTCAAGAGATTGGAAAGCTCCTTAATGTGAGAAGAGGCAAAGGTTTTGGGGAAGAAGTAAGGTCATCCCATAGCAAGCCAGGTGACCCAGAACACTCTTGAACTGGTGGCCACTCGACAGTGAAAAATCAGAAACCATCCCATAAGCCTGAGTGGCTCTTGAGACTATGGAGAAATCCGAGCAAATCCAAAGATGGAAGAGCAACACCAAATGCTAGGAACACTTGGAGTGTGTTTTTAGAACAGCAGTTACAGGGACCCTACCTGGCCTATTTTAAAAATGTATTCATTGTGTCTCAGTAAAAGGGGCCAAAGGAACCTTTCTTTAGGACAACTGAGTATGCAGGAAACAGGAGCTAGCAGCTGGGAGTGGCCAATGGCTGCTTCTTTGCATGGAGGGGGGTACAGGGTGTGTCTTATGAGTATAAACAGAATTGGATGAGTTTACTTTTGATCACCTTCAGACAACCCTGAGACAAAATCTAGAGAAATCTGTCAGAAAAAGCCAACATTTGGGCCAACAAACAAGAAGGTGAAGAAGACACTGGAAGCAAAAACATGGCTATAGCTAGCTCTCCTCGAGAAAAAGAAAAGGTACTGGACCAATGCCCAGAGCCAGCACAAACACTAGGGTCAGACCAGTCATTCTGGAAACACTGCTGGAGCCAAAGCAGTATGAGGAAGCCCCAGTGGAGACATTTCCTCAACTACTAAGAATTATGTTACAGAAACAATGCTACCAGGAGCCGGGAACATCCCAAGATGAGACCAACCAATCAGACAAACCACCCAAGCTAGAGTTCCTGCTTCCTGGCCAACACTTGGGGATCTAGTAGACTGGAGGCTCTAGCAAGCCAATGTACATTGTGGGCTGAAGAATTTCTTAAGATTGAAGAAATCTGGTGCACTGGGTGTGCAGAGGGAAATGGAAAGTATGAGATTCCAAACTTATTAGGAGGTTACACAAATAGGTCCTATCTGTGAGATGGCAGGAGTGGTACAGGGCACTCAGACAGGAGAAGGAATACAGTGGGAGTTGTCCTGGCCTCTTCTTACCTTACATGGCTGAAGGACTAATATTAACCTTCCAGTGGGCCAACATGATGTGGGGGGAAGTATGAGTTATGATTCTTTTCACTGTCCACTCTCCATCATTAGCTGAGCTGTCAGGCATTCTTGTGGGGGTAATTTGAGGTAGCAGAATAAGGTGTCAACATGGGGCTGAGAGCTGGGTAGGGGAATATCCAGCAGCTTCAGGTTATTCAAGGGATTTCCATGTGGCCCGTAGCTGGGATAAGAGCATTTCATCTAGCTCATCGAAGTGATTCTAGATCTTCTAAAAGTGAAGCATGGGACTTGGCTCATTAAAATGATGACATGTTAGACAGGGTTGACCTATCCATCCCTTTGCATATGCAAACACAAAGCCTTGGAGAAGAAGTTAACACTTGCCTTTGCCAGATCTCCTGGATCTTTTTGAATACCTTGGGGTTCTAATTCTTTCAATATTAAAACTTTCATTTTTCACATGTAGAATCTAGATTTCTTCTTAAGATATGAAATTTAGAAGGGAAACATCTGGGAAGAAGGGGACCAGCAGGAGAAGGGAGGGGATGAACATGAGCAAAGTACATGTATGAAAATGCCACAGTGAAACCCACTATTTTGTACAATTAATATACGCTAATAAAAATGGAGAAATAACTTAGTGAGTTTTCTTTTCATACTTTAACCTAAAGGGGCAATGGATTTTTTTTTTAACTTGAATTTTGTTCTAGGAACTTATGAGGGAAGATATTTTTCTATGTTTTTTTGGGTATTTTTGGTCAATTTATATATTTGTGGAACTCTAAACCAAATTTGGACCTTGAAGTTAGAACTAATTTAGGATGGAATACCAAGTGGGAAGAGAATTCTTAGTTGGGAGTTTGTGATCTTGAGATTTAAATGATGAAGAGACAGATAAACTGCCCACAGGGTTCCCAAATGAGGGATAGTGTAGAGAGGAATAGTAGGAATCGTATGGATAGCTTAGTGCCTGAGGAATAGTTAATCCTTCCCCCAGGAACCTTTTCACTTGCCATCTTCTCCAATACCCTTTAACTTTGTTCAACAAATCAGCATAAAATGGCTGACTCAAGTTTGGAAGAAGTGTGTAGGTTCAACTCAACTCCTTTGTCTCGTCTTAGGGACCTGGCCTTGTGATTTGCCTAGTGGTACCCTTTCTCCACTTACAGATGAAAACAGAAAAGGAAGCCAGTTTGCAAAGGTCTCTTTCCATCAACCTAGTCCCTGGTGAATTCCTACAAAGCTGCTATTCAACAGTTGTCTGGGGAGCCATGAGGCCATGTGACTTGCCTGGTCCGCTGCTGGGCCCACGTGGCGCCACTCTCCTTATCCTTCGTGCTGCAATCAGCTAGAGTTTTACTCTCTCCTGACTTCTGTAGGCCCATCCCTAGAATCCCTGACACCTATTTTCTCTTCTGGATACAAATCCTGAACTATCATCAGGAAACCACTCTGACAGGCTCACTCTACAACGAGATACAATGTGTTCTGATAGTGACGGCAATGGAGGGCGGTGGAGAACAGAAGAGTTAGTACCATCCACAGAGTTTCCTCCTCACAGGCTGTCTGTGGGCCTAGAGATTAAACTTTGGCTTTGTAGCCCGCTGCCCAATCAGACACTTTGCTCCTCCCAGCGTGGTCCAGTCTCTAAGACCCCCTGCCACTTTCTCTGCTGACTGTTTGCCCTGGGGCCAAAAGGGTCAACTAAGGTCCAGACTAAGTGGCCTTTCCCAGTTTCCCAAGCCATGTCTCCAGACATTTACCTGGTGTTATCTTCACAAAACCTCTGTGAAGGAATTAGCAGCCTTGCTTTAAAGCAGAAGCTGAGGCCTAGAGAGATAAAGTATAAGGCCTCTCAAAAGGCCATGTGTATAAAAACTGAAGGACAGGCCCAGTCTCCAGCACAGCAGCAGGCCCAGGATGAAAATGGAAGAGTAAGGGCCTATCCCGACCTAGGAGCTAAGCCCTCTCCTCCTGCTTCTCTTTTCTTCCAATTCTTTTACATTTTTTTTATCTTCCATTTTTCTTTTTCTGCTGACAGATTTTTAACACTCTTAGATATCTTAAGTACAAGTTTTCAACAGCTCCCTTAAACAGTCCTATATAGCAGAGACAGCTCAGGGATGAGCAGACAAAGGGCCCCTCAGAGTTCACATGGGGTTCCCAAGGTATGCTTAGAATCCAAATTTCTTTTTCTAGTTCCCATCCTTTGCCCCTTAAAAACCATGCATGTGGTTTAAAGTTCAGCTTAACACTGCATGTACATAAAGGCTGGTCATGCCTAGCAGGAAAGAACACTGCTCAGGGCCAAGGTGTTCTTGTTCATAGGAGGTTTCTTTGGACACAAATCCTAGAACCTTTCTGCTTACTTAGTATGTGTGTTGGGAATTAAGGTAGAGTAGGTCAGGAGAGAGTTTATGAGTCAATAGTAAGTAAACCAAAATTTAAGAGTAAATTAGCTCACTGGGATTGTTCAGAAGCTTTTGCTACCTTCCCTTGAACTCTGCTGTGGCTTCTCCAATGCCCTGTACAGCCACAATAATCCAAAGCATTAGTGGATTTACAGCAAAGATAAATGGAGTCTAGGGTCCATTTTTACTTCAGGTCCATGTGTACCTTGGGAAGGGCTTCTAGCAAGGCTTTTCCCATGGGCTTCTGGGAAAGTTGCAGATGTTAAGAAAGTTTTATAAGTTGAGGCCTACTGTCCCTTTCCATTGCAAATTCCTGTGTCACTTAACTCCTGTTGGTCTGGCTGTGGGTACTCTGGCTAAAACTAGGGGATGATTTTGGATAGATTTAGTGAATCATTTATGTGCTTTGAAGTTACTTGCTTAAAGTTATTGTAGTTTTCTTGTTGCATAAAAAGGCTTCAGGGACTTGCCTACTGCCAAGGAAAAGACCAAATTAGTTTTCTATTCTCTATAGGAAATACAAAACAATTGGCACAGCAAAAAGTAATCGGAGAGTCTACAGCTCAAAAATACCACTATTTTAAAAGTGAATGTATGTTTGGCAGTTTATTTAAATGTCACAAGTTTTTTTTCTAGAGTTTTTGGTCTCAGCTTTTTAATATTTAGGATTTCTAGATCTAAATAAAAAATTTCTTATTGATGACAATGCTCTGGTTTTCTACTCAGCCTTGTTTTTTAACCAACTCTTCATTCAAGATTCAGTGCCCCTCCAGGGGTAAGCCTCATTATTAGCTACTGGTGGAGTTTCCAATGATCTCTATGGCTCTGTTCTTGCACCATGCCATCGGTTGCTTTCCACATGAACACTCCACTTAATGCACTTAAACTATTAACATGACCTAACTAATAGCTTGTTTCCTGTACTCAACGATGCCTATGGAAATCATTCATCCTCAAGTCACACATGAGGAAACTGAGGCCAAGGCCAATGCTAAAGCTGAAAGGATGACGGTGTTGAAGATGACAGCATGGACATGAGGGATGAGATCCAAACAACTGCCATGCTTTGTTCCAAGGCCATTCCAGCTGGTGACAAAATAACTGCCTCAGATTCCCCAGTTCCTTCCCCATCCCCCCACAGTGGGTCCTTCCCCCTGGAAAAATGTCTTCGTTCAGACATTTTCAACTCTCCTTATGCAGAGAAGAGCTAAAATGACTTGCCCAAGATCACTCAGCTAGTAAGTGACAGACCCAACTTCCAAATCCAGATCCTGGATATAAGGCAAGGGCAGGGAGAAAAAGGGTAAACAGACTGGTAAGTCCATCAAGCCAACAACATTCTTCCATTGGAGAGTGAGGAAAATGTGGCAGCAGGAGGCTGTAGCCACAAGCTGTCCCTAGCCCATTCACTTCCCCCTACTTGGTTCCCAAAGCCACATGGACTGGCCTTTTCTTTGAATTTAGGGACCAAGACACTTTCAATATCTCAATAGGTCTTCTCCTAACAACAGGGGAAGGGAAAGAATTCAAATTTTACAGATAATAAAGTAGACTTAGGAAATGTTGGGAGCTTCCCATCGGGGTGTTCCTGACAGGAGTCATTCACCTAATGTCATGGCAGGTTCTGTAGAGAGAAAACCACAGAAACATGGGCTTAAACCCTGAAGTGCTCTGGTGAAGGATGACTAAAGCGTGAACATAAAGATGTCAGGGGTGCGTGTCTCAAATCCAAGAAGTAGATCCAATAGATTTCCTGTTAGCAAGGATTAAAGGGTGAGATCCTATAAAGCCCTCAAGTCTTACTTTCTGTGTACCACCCCTAGAAGCCCTAAAATGCGACTGAGGTATATCTTAGTGAAGGACCCAGACTTCTCTTAAAATCACTGTCTAGCTCTAGTCTGGGTCCCCATCTTCCACTGGCCATCTGCCTCCTTCCCTTCCTCAACCCAAAAGCAGGGGTAATTTTCAGCGTGGTTAAGAGGGAGCTTCAGGTACCAGAAAAGCTCTGCTCAAACTTCCAACCACAAGAGTAAGCAAACCTTTCCAGATCCTCCCTGCTCCGGGGCCAGGACTGATTTGGATCTGAGCAGCTTTTGTTTCTTTTCCTACTCTCGTCCTGTCCTTATTTTTCGGCCCTTTCCTTCCCCACCCCATCTTGATCATGAGAAAAAGAAAAGAAAAGAACCTTTCCAACATTAGAGTTCATTATGGTCTATACTGGGCTGGAGAATGGGACTGCGGACACAGGTTTGCTGGGAGGCCTCCCACTCTTCGTTTCTATTTCTTCCTTTCCACCCGCCCTCCTCCACTTTTTTGAGTCCATCCTTCTTGACCATGTTCTGGGATCCTGCTGCTCCTAACACTTGGCACTGGCCACTGGTCACCCCCTGACTCCAGCTCCCCGCTGAACACCCGGGGAGGTAAGGAGTGAGCCCTCTGGAGTTTCCTTCTCTAGCTTTCTGCCTTTGCCTTGGGAGCGATGCTCCTAAACAATCGGCTGTCCCATCCTCTCCCCTTCCCCGTCGTTTTCTCAAGCCCCAAGAAGCAGCCTGGCAATGATGGAGCAATGTGCGCAATGGCAGCCGGCCACCACCCCCCTAACCGACCAGCACGCGCGGATTCCTCACACTACTAGTTGCCAAAGCAACGGGTGCGCTAGATTGCCCCCAGCATGCTTTGCGCGCAGCCCGGTGGGCAGCCACAAGACCCGGGCAGGGTTGGCGAAGTCCCAGAGTCAGCGGATCCACAGCAAACCCCGCCCCCCCCGCAAACCGGACCAACCTCCAGCCACAGGAAATGAGGGCGGGGCCTGCAGGGGCGGGGCCTGAGCGGGTTGGGGCCCAGGCTCTGCAGGATTTCACCTGTAGAGGTTTCCATCCTGGGGGTGAAGTGAAGACTGCTAAAATGCTATTAAGCCAAGGGCCCAGGCAAGAGGCCTAAGTTGGGGGATGAATTTCACCAAAGTAATTTATATGTATGTATGGAATATTACAATGGAACCCCTTTGCACATTTAATATAGACAATATGACCTTTTGCTAGCGTTATGTATTCAGTGTATACTGTAAAAGTACAATACACTGTACAGACTGGTACACACTGAAGAGGAATGTGTAACACTGATGCATCTCCCATTTGGGCCAAATAGAAATGAGGCCCTCGGGCATCTGCACTTCAGGATCTGCTGAGGAAAAAACTTGGGAATATGAATACATAGGACTAGGGTACTGGCTCAAGTAGCAGAATGCCTGCCCAGCAAGTGTGAGGTACTGAATTCAAACCCAAAAATTAAATGAATAAATAAATAAATAAATGGTAAAAGAAAGACAATGTGGGTTTACAATTCTTGACGGTTTGTGCTTCCATGGCTCTCTGAGGTGCTTCTATGCAGATGCTTAATTCAAACTCACTCTGCATTGGGTAATAGCATATTGAACAGGCTATTGATGTACAAGATATTGATGTGTTTGGAATTGTTACCATGGCCAGCCCAAACCCCTAAGAGCCAATACCAGGACCAACACTTGATTAAGGGCCCACTCTGTGTTACAGATTTAGAAAATGACAAGGTGCAGATAGCTCATACCTGTAATCCTATTTAGGAGGCTGAGATCTGAGAATCACAGTTCAAAGCCAGCCCACACAGGAAAGTCCATAAGACTCTTCAATTAACCACCAAAAAAGCTGGAAGTGGAGCTTGTGACTCAATTAGTAGAGTGCTAGCCTTGTGCAAAAGAGCTCCTGAGCCCTTAGGCATTGAATTCAAGCACCAGGACTGGTAAAAGAGAAAGGAAGAAAAGAAAGAAGGAAGGAAAGAAAAAAAAAAAAAGAAAATGGCCCCAGGAATGGAACTGAATAAAAGAAAAGAAAATGACTCTATTTTTATAGAGCCAAATCATCAAATCAAAGTTAAAACCAGGAATTTCAAAGAGAGTTAAATGCATGTGACTTTCCACATCCAGGTCGCCTCTTTGCAGTTGTTAAGCCATTTTGGAAGGCCCACAAGAAAAAAGCCTCAGTTTTTTAAAATTTCTTTTTTTCCAATCCTGGGAAATGAATTCTGGGCCTGTGCACTGTCCTTGTGCTTTTTTTTTTGCTCAAGGCTAACACTCTCCCACTTGAGCCACCATACCACTTCTGGCCTTTTCTGTTTATACGGTACTGAGGAACTGAACCCAGGGCTTCATGCATTAGCATGCATGCTACCACTCTAACACTACACATTCCTAGCTCATTATTTGCTTGGTGTGTGTGTGTGTGTGTGTGTGTATGCACACCTGGTAGTAGGCTTAAATGCAGGGCCTGGAGTTTTCCCTTGGCTTTTCATTTAAGACTGGCATTCTAGCCAAAGGTTTACTTCTGTTTTTGTTTTGTTATTTTTTTTTTTGTTTTTGATGGTTAATGGGAGCTAGAAGTCTACCACTTTCCTGTCCAGGATGGCTTTGAACCTTGATCCTCAGATCTCAGCCTCCTGAGTAGATTTTGGGGGGGAGTTGCCAACATTGATACAATGAATAGGTTTGCAAAGGTCTCATGGGGAAGCATTCAAGAGATTTATCTCTATAATCCTGAAGTTTTGCTCTAGGGATCCTTTTGTTGTTGTTGTTATGGGGCTTGAACTGTGGGCAAGTGCTCTACCTCTTTGGCCACAACACCACTTCCAGTTTTCTGGTAGTTAATTGGAAATAAGAGTCTCATGGACTTTCCTGCCCAAGCTGACTTTGAACGATGATTCTTAGATCTCAGCCTCCTGAGTAGCTGATGTGAGCCACCAGTGCCCAGTTTAGGGATCATTCTTTTTTTAAATTACTTTATTGGTGTTTTAGAGGTGATTACAGCGGGGTTACCTTTACATACATCAGGTAATAAGTACATTTCCGTCCTTCTGCATAGTATCATCTGTTACCTCATTTCTCTCCCATTCCCTCCCTCTCATCTCTACCCACCAGTTGCATGGCTCATTTTCATCAATGTCCAGTGTAGCCAGTGGGCACCACCGCTGCACTTTTTCACCCATTTTCCATTGATTCTGTGCCCTCCCTCAACCTTCCCTCAGATGTACTCTGTATACATTGCATAGGAGGTAAAATATACAGTCATCAAAAAATGAAAAGACTGGGCTGGGAAGGTGGCTCAGTGGTAGAGTACTTGCCTTGCATGCATGAGGCCCTGGGTTTGATTCCTCAGTACCACATAAGCAAAAAGAAAAAAGTCGGAAGTGGCGCTGTGGCTCAAGTGGTAGAGCGCTAGCCTTGAGCTGAAGAGCTGAGGGACAGCGCCCAGGCCCAGAGTTCAGGCCCCACGACTGGACCCCTCCCCCCAAAAAATGAAAAGACAAATTAAGGAACGGTCCTTTGTTCTTTATCTTTGAAGTTCATTTCAGGTGAATTTCTCCTAAGACTATCCTCTTTTGGTTTCACTGCATGTGAGTGTCTAGAATCTTGTATAATATAATCGTGTTGTGTTTTAAATCTAACTTCTGCATATCAGGGAGAACATGCATTATTTGTCTCTCTGATCTTGGCTTACCTTGCTCAACATGACTTGTTCTAGTTCCACCCATTTTCCCCTGAATGACATTATTTTATCCTTTCTAATGTAAAATTCTATTGCATATAAGTACCACATTTTTTTGATCCATTCATTTATTGTGGGGCACCTGGGTTGTTTCCATATCTTGGCTACTGTGTATAGTGCAGCAGTGAACATGTATGTGCAGATGTCTTTGTCATATCCTGGTTCATGATGCTCAGGGTAGATGCCTAGGAGTGATACGCCTGGGTTATAGGGAAGGTCTATGTTTAGTTTTTTTGAAGAACCTCCAGACTGCTTTCCAGAGTGGTGGTTATTAGTTTACATTACCACCAGCAGTGCTGTAGGGTTCCTTGCCCATTTGGTGTTTGGTTTATTAGTTTTGGGAGGGGTTAGTTTCTTGAGTTCCCTGTATATAAAGTTTCTTCAGTTCCCTGTATATAAAAGATATTAGGCCTTTGTCTGATGTATTGCTGGTAAAGATCTTTTCCCAATTGGCTGATTCTTTCTAGTTTAGTAGCTAGGTCTTTAGCTGTGAAGAAACTTTTTATTTTAAATCAGGATGTAGGCGAAGGCGCAGCTGGCATCGTGTCCTGCCACAAAGGTGACAAGAAGAGGCCTTTGAAGCAGCCTAAGAAGCAGGCCAAGGAGATGTGTGAAGAAGGCCTGCAAGTAGACACAGAAAGAACCTTGAGGAACTGAACATGAAGGCCATGGGGAAGGGACCCCTGGCCACAGGTGGAATTAAGAAATTAAGAAATCTGGTAAAGGGCTGGGAAGGTGGCTCAGTGGTAGAGCGCTTGCCTTGCATGTATGAGGCCCTGGGTTCGATTCCTCAGCACCACATAAGCAAAAAGAAAAAAGCCGGAAGTGGTGCTGTGGCTCAAGTGGTAGAGCGCTAGTCTTGAGCTGAAGAGTTGAGGGACAGCGCCCAGGCCCAGAGTTCAGGCCTCACGACTGGATCAAAAAAAAAAAAAAAAAGGAAATCTGGTAAAGCCGGGTGCCAGTGGCTCATGCCTGTAATCCTAGCTACTCAGGAGGCTGAGATCTGAGGATCACGGTTCAAAGCCAGCCCAGGCAGGAAAGTACGTGAGACTCTTATCTCCAATAAACCACTAGAAAACCGGAAGTGGTGCTGTGGCTCAAGCAGTAGAGTGCTCGCCTTGACCTGAAGAGCACAGGGATACCACCCAAGCCCAGAGTTCAAGGCCCATGACCAAAAAAAAAGAAAAAAGAAATCTGGCAAAAAGTAAGCTGTTCCTTATCCCTGAGGTGATGGTGATCCTTGATTCCATTCCTATTAAATATCTGGATTTCCTCTCATGTCTGCCACCTATAGGTAGAATGCAGTTTTGTCTAGATCTCTGCAAACATATTATTAGTAGTAGTATTATTTTGCCAGTTCTGAAGCTTGATCTCAGGGACTGGTCACTGTCCTTGAGCTTCTTTTGCTCAACGCTAGCACTCTACCACTTCAGCCACAGTGTAACTTCTGGCCTTTTCTGTTTATGTAGTACTGAGTTATGAAACCCAGGGCTTCATGCATGCTAAACACTCTACCACTAAGCCACATTCCCAGCCCTCTACAAACATTAAGAATAACCTTTCAAATAAATTCTATAGTGGCTCTGCCTTTAGTTTGTCAGCCATTGTGTCTGCCATTCCTACCTCAGCCTAAATTCCTGCCAGTCTGCTCTTTGTTCTACTCTTGCATTCTGTATCATCCTGAAATTAAACCAACTCATTTAGAAGGTAAAAAAGAGAAACTTTTTATTTTATTTTTTTCAGGTAAGGGATAGGTTTATTCATCGTTCCAGCTGGCACTAGGCCATCTTGGTCCTCCATGCAGTGGGGAAAGGCCTGGGAAAGAGAGAGAGCTGGGAAAGAGAGAGAGCTGGGAAAGGGAGAGAGAAAAGAGCTAGAAAAGAGAGGAAAGAGCTGGGAAAGAGAGGTGGGAAAGAGAGAGCTGGGAAAGAGCTAGAAAAGAGGGCATCTGGGCCTGGGTTAGGCCTTACCTAGGGTTATGGGCGGAGAAAGGTGTGGCCACATCAAATTCAGATGTGACCTTAAAGAGTTAAAAGTGGCTTCGAATCGAAGCAGTAACCCTTCTGCTGCTCATATTAATCTTGGGCCCACCTGAATTTCAGAAACCGTCTTGTTTGTGCTGAAACTGCTAAACCATAGATTACTTGAACAAAGCTACTCTGAAGGCAGGCCCCACTTTGTACTATAGCTGACCTTGGGTCCCCACAAACTTCAGGAGATGACCAAGCTGGCCCAAGATAAACAGAATCTGCGAACAAACCCAGACACCAATTATCCCAGTTACAGCTTATCAGAATTTAACCAGCCAGGAAACTCCCTGCTAAGCTTTAACTGCTCTGGAATGTTCAGTTGGCCCTTTAAGACCCAGCCAGCTTGAAAATTCCCTACAACCCTGTATCGCCTTGGAATGCCCTGCTGACGCCTCTGGTTGCTGTAAATTTGTCAGTCTGTGATTTCTGTCTTTTCTTTTCTTTTTTCCTTCTCCTTTTGGCACTTTGTAGTTTTTGCCTTTATAAACCCTGTGAAATTTCAGCTCGGGGTTTCCTCCTAAGCTCCGCAGTGTCTGTGTGATGGACGAAGCCCGAGCTGTGCCCGAATAAAGCCTTGCTTTTGCATTTCATAATGTCTGACTCTCAGTGGTCTTTTTGGTGGGGGTCCTGCGACAGGGGTACAACAACCTCAGCGGATGCAGATGTGACCTCTTCCAGGTGTGCCAGTTGCCTAGGTAACGCAGGTACTGGGTGGAGACTTTGCTGCGAGGAGGGTGGAGTCTGCTTGCCATCCAGGAGAGGACCTCACATTCCAGCCTTTTAATAATCATGAAATAGGGCGAAGATTCTCTCTGGCTACTTCCTGCTGACAAGGGGCGTCGGCAAAAGGGGTAAAGGCTGGAATTTGGTCCCCTCCCAGAGAAGGCAGTGAGCAGCAGCTGTCCCTTGGTGGCGTGAGTCCTTAGATGAAGTCTGAAGAAGTCTCATGAGCATTGAGGGGCTGGAAAAAAAATACTAGAGAGCAAGTAAATGGCAAGAGGAAGGACTTGGGGCTTAAAATGTTCGTAGAAATGTCTATGCTAAAATTCTCATCACATCTAATGAGTTTTGTCATTGCAGAATATTTGTTGGTCGGTTCTTGATAAGGAGCAGGTAAGCTCTACTTATTCTATTTGATCTCCTTGTTGCTTTAATTGGAAATTATAAAGGGCTTTTGTGGTAAAGATTGCAGTTCAAAGCCAGCCCAGGCTGAAAAATCCCTAAGACTCCATCTCCCAACTAACCTGCAAAGAGCCAGGCTGGAAGCATGGCTCAAGACTCTTATCTCTAACCAGCCAAACACTGGAAGTGCTATTGTAACTCAAAGTGGTAGGGCACTAGCCTTGAGCAGAAGTGCTCAGGGACCATGCCCAGGCCTTGAGTTCAAACCTCCTTGAATACCAACTGGGACAAGCCATCCCAGCAATGAGCACCTAGACTCAGTCAGTCTGGGGAACAAGGGAACATGGAGAGGAGTAAGAAGACGATGTCACATCAGCAACTTTGTGCCTGCCCTTTCAAAATTAACCAGAGCCGGGAGGTCAGTGGAAGTAAGAAGCCTGCCCATACAATGTCTATACCTGTCTACCTATTAACTGAACAGGAATTTATATTCCTGCTTTTGTCACCTGACTTCTCTACCTAGTAGATGTCAGAAGTAGCTAGGGACATTTCTACCAACATTTTCAGGCCCAAGTCCTTCCTCTTGCCATTTATTTGCTCTCTAGTATTTTTTTTTTCCAGCCCCTCAATGCTCATGAGACTTCTTCAGACTTCATCTAAGGACTCACGCCACCAAGGGACAGCTGCTGCTCACTGCCTTCTCTGGGAGGGGACCAAATTCCAGCCTTTTACCCCTATTGTCGACGCCCCTTGTCAGCAGGAAGTAGCCAGAGAGAATCCTCGCTCTATTTCATGGTTATTAAAAGGCTGGAATGTAAGGTCCGCCCCTGGATGGCTAGCAGACTCCACCCTCCTCGCAGCAAAGTCTCCACCCACTACCTGCGTTACCTAGGCAACTGGCACACCTGGAAGAGGTCACATCTGCATCTGCTGAGGTCACATCTGAATTTGATGTGGCCACACTTTTCTCCACCCATACCCTAGATAAGGCCTAGCCCAGGCCCAGATCGCTCTCTGTTCTTTTCTAACTCTCCCTGCTCTCTTTCTGCTCTCTCTCTCTGCTCTCTCGCTGCTCTTTTCTAGCTCTCTCTGCTCTCTCTGCTCTTTTCTAGCTCTTTCCTCTCTCTTTCCCAGCTCTCTCTCATTCCCAGGCCTTTCCCAGCCATGTGGAGTGCCAACCTTGCCTCGTCCCAGCAGGTCTACTGAATAAACCTACCCCTTACCTGAATACTACGTGCGTGCTGCTGTTATTACTCAGCGACCTCTTTTTAAAAACCTAACAACTTGGTGGTGTGAGTCCTTAGATGAAGTCTGGAGAAGTCTCATGAGCATTGAGGGGCTGGAAAAAAAATACTAGAGAGCAAATAAATGGCAAGAGGAAGGACTTGGGGCTGAAAATGTTGGTAGAAATGTCCCTAGCTACTTCTGACATCTGGCGACTAGGTAGAGAAGTCAGGTGACAAAGGCAAGAATATAAATTCCTGTTCAGTTAATAGGTAGACAGGTATAGACATTGGCTGGGCAGGCTTCTTACTTCCACTGACCTCCCGGCTCTGGTTAATTTTGAAAGGGCAGGCACAAAGTAGCTGATGTGACATCATCTCCTTATGCCTCTCCATGTTCCCTTGTTCCCCAGACTGGCTGAGTCTAGGTGCCCATTGCTGGGATGGCTTGTCCCAGTTGGTATTCAAGGAGGTTTGAACTCAAGGCCTGGGCACGGTCCCTGAGCACTTCTGCTCAAGGCTAGTGCTCTACCACGTTGAGTTACAGTACCACTTCCAATGTTTGGCTGGATAAAGATAAGAGTCTTGAGCCATGCTTCCAGCCTGGCTCTTTGCAGGTTAGTTGGGAGATGGAGTCTTAGGGATTTTTCAGCCTGGGCTGGCTTTGAACTGCAATCTTTGTCACAAAAGCCCTTTATTATTTCCAATTAAAGCAACAAGGAGATCAAGTAGAATAAGTAGAATATACCTGGTTCTTATTAAGAATTGCCAACAAATATTCTGAAATGACAAAACTCATTGGATGTGAGAATCTTAGCACAGATATGCCCAATATTTTAGAGTCATGTAGTCAGTACCAGAATACACAACACAAAACAGAAAAGGCAAAACTCAAAACCTAAAATTTTGACAATATTTAGACATCTTTGCTAACAAAGCACATCAGATGGTTGGGCCTCAGTTACCAGGGCCTGTGAAAAGAGCAACTTGTTAGCAAGGCACCTTAGAATAGATGGATGGAGTAGTAAGCTTGGTGGAAGGTTAAGGGTCAGATGCGGCCAAACCCTTAACCTACCATGTGGCCAAGATGGTGAACTCAAGATGGTGAATTTCTGAAAAAATGCAAAGAAACCCTGAACAAATAGATCAAGCCTACATTGGCTAGCCTTTGAGAGGGAACCTAGAGGGGGGCCCCCAGGACCCAGCCTGCATCGCACTCTTCAGGGCACAAGCCAAAAAGTAGAAAAGAGAAAGGGAGAGATTGAGAAAGTTGGACATGATTAGCAGAGAGAGCAAAGAGAGCCTAAAAGTAAACAGCCTTCTGACCATTTACCATTGCAGAGGCAAAAACTGTCTAAAACTGAGACTGGCATAAAAACTGACTCGCAGCACCCCATTAAATGTGTAGGAGAGTCAGTCTGGCAAGTGAAGGAGAGCTGACCAGACAGAAGCGGCACCCCGACTTCCCCCAGAGCCCTCTAGAGAGAAATGGCCAAGCCCCCAAAAACAAGCGTCCTCAGCTTCAGAGGTGATGTGCCGTAGGAGCTCTCTGGTGTGGCACCACATCTGGACAGAGACTGAACAACAGAGAAACGTAGAGAGTGGTTTCACTCACCAGAGTAGAGAAGTGGTGTGGACGTGGATGTGAAGGCCAGCAATGGTATGGATGTGCTGTGTCCGCAGCAGACAGACTGGTTCGCAAAAGGCTGTCAGAACTGTGGGTATTCCTCAGAGCAAAAAGGGAAGAACAAACAAAAAAAGGAAAAAGAGGAAAAAAACCAGAGAGGAATCCCACCTATCCTGACTTTAAGCCCTTTATCCGAGTCACGGCACCATTTATGTTAGGTTTTTAAAAACAGGTAGCCAAGTAAGAAAAGCACCGTGCACGTGGTATTCAGGTAAGGGGTAGGTTTATTTAGTAGACCTGTTAGGACCAGGCAAGGTTGGCACTCCACTCAGCTGGCAAAAGGCCTGGGAAAGAGAGCTGGGAAAGGGAGAGAGCTGGGAAAGAGCTGGAAGAAAGCTGGGAAAGAGAGAGAGAGCTGGGAAAGAGCTGAGAAGGAAAGAGCTGAGAAAGGCACCATTTATGATAGGTTTTTAAAAAGAGGTAGCCGAGTAAGAACAGCACCACGCACGTGGTATTCAGGTAAGGGGTAGGTTTAGTCATCATTCTGGCTGGCACCAGGCCATCTTGGCCATCCATGAGGTGGGGAAAGGCCTGGGAAAGAGAGCTGGGAGAGCTGGGAAAGAGAGAGAGCTGGGAAAGAGAAGAGAGAGCTGGGAATGAGAAGAGAGAGCTGGGAATGAGAAGAGAACAAAAGAGCTGAGAAAGAGATAGCTGGGAAAGAGGGAGAAAGGAGCTAGAAAAGAGGAAACTTTTATTTTAATGCAGTCCCATTTGTCAAGTGTCTCTCCTTTCTGTTGTGCCGCTAGGACTCTATTCAGGAAGCTCTTGTCTGTGCCTGGAAGTTCTAATGACTCTCCTACTCTGTCTTGCAGTAGTTTCAGAGTTTCAGGTCTGTTGTTGAGGTCTTTAATCCACTTTGAGTTGATGTTAGTGCCTGGTGAGGAGGAGGAATCCATTTTGATTTTCTGCATATGGCTGTCCAGTTTTCCCAAGAGCTTATGTTTTTGTTTTGCTTTTCCCCTACTGTATGTCTTTGGCTCCTTTGTTGAATATCAGTTGACTGTCAGTATGCGGTTTTATTTCTAGGTCTTCTAATCTGTTTCATTGATCTTTGGGTCCAGTTTTGTGCCAATACCAAGCTGTTTTTGTTATTATAGCTCTACAGTAGAGCTTGAAAACCTGATATTGTGATACCGCCTGCATTGCTTCTTTTGCCAACAATTGCTTTGGTATTCTAGGTCTTTTGTTGTTCCATATGAATTTTTGTTTTCTCTATCTCAGTAAAGATCATGATGGGATTTTGATGAGGATTGCATTGAATTTGTATATCATTTTTGGCAGTATAACCATTTTCACAATATTGATTCTACCTATTCATGAATGTGAAAGGTTTTTCCATTTATTCTTTGATTTCTTTCTTTAGATTTTTATAATTTTCACTAAATAGATCTTTTACATCTTTGGTTAGGTTAATTCCTATGTATTTTTTGAGGCTATTGCAGATGGGGTTGTTTTCATTATTTCCCTTTCTACGTGTACATGGTAGCATACAGAAAGTCTACTGATTTTTGTGGGTTAATTTTGCATGCTGCTACTTTACCAAAATGGTCGATGAGCTCTAGGAGTTTGGGAATGGAGTTTTTTTGGGGTCCTTCAGGTATAAGATTATGTCATCTGCAAATAGGGATAGTTTATTTCTTCTTTCCCTGTGTGGATCCCTTTAATGTCCTTTTCTTGACTAGCTAAGGATTCCAGCACTATATTGAAGAGGAATGGAGAGAGTGGGCATCCTTGCCTTGTTCCTGATTTTAGGGGAAATGGTTTTCCCCCATTTAGTTTGATCATCTGCTGGTCTGGTATATATGGCTTTTATTGTTTTAAGGACTGTTCCTTCTATTCCTAGTTTCTCCAGAACTTTTAACATTAATGGGTGTTGTATTTTGTTGAAGGCTTTTTCTGCTATTGGGATGATTATGTGGTTCTTGACCTTGGCTCTGTTGACATGGTGAATTACATTTATTGATTTGTGTATGTTAAACCAGCCTTGCATCTGTGGGATGAAGCCTACTGGTCATAGCGTACGATTTTTTTTTTTTTGTTTCTGGATTCTGTAGGCTAATATTTTATTGAGGAGCTTTGCATCTGTAGTCATCAGAGAAATTGGCCTGTAGTTCTCTTTTTTGTTGGATCCTTACCTGGTTTTGGGATGAGTATGATAGTGGCTTCATAGAATGAGTTTGGGATTGCTCCCTCTGCTTCTATTTCACGGAAAAGCTTGAAGAGTATTGGTATTAGTTCCACTTTAAAAGTCTTATAGAATTTTGCAGTGAATCAATATGGGCCTGGGTTTTTCCTTGTTGGAAGACTTCTGATTATTTCCTCTGTCTTGTTCTATGTTATAGGTTTGTTTAGTTGGTTTTTCTCTTCTTGGTTCAGTTTAGGCAGTTTGTATGTTTCTAGAAATTCATCCATTTCTGCTAGGTTTTCCTTCTTTAATGAGTATAGGTTTTGAACGTTTTTTTTTTTAATAATCATTAAGATTTCTTGAATGTTTGTTGTAATGTTTCCTGTGGCGTCTCTGATCTTGTGAATTTGAATTTCCTTTTTTCTTTTTTTTGTTAATCTCACAAGTGGTCTGTCAATTTTATTAATTTTTTCAAAAAACAAGCTTTTTGTTTTATTGATTTTATGTATAGTTTTTAAATTTTTTATCTCATTCACTTCTTCTTCTTCTTCTTCTTCTTCTTCTTCTTCTTCTTCTTCTTCTTCTTCTTCTTCTCCTTCTCCTCCTCCTCCTCCTCCTCCTCCTCCTCCTCCTCCTCCTCCTCCTCCTCCTCCTCCTCCTCCTCCTCCTCCTCCTCCTCCTCCTCCTCCTCCTCCTCCTCCTCCTCCTCCTCCTCCTCCTTCTTCTTCTTTTTTGTTTAGTCGTGGGGCCTGAACTCTGGGCCTGGGTGGTGTCCCTGAGCTCTTCAGATCAAGGCTAGTGCTCTACCAGTTGAGCCACAGCGCCACTTCCAGTTTTCTGAGCGGTTTATTGGAGATAGGAGTCTCACAGACTTTCCTGCCTGGGCTGGCTTTGAACCGTGATCCTCAGATCTCAGCCTCCTGAGTAGCTAGGATTATAGGAGTGAGCCACCAATGCCAGCTTCTCATTGACTTCTGCCCTAATCTTTTCTCTCTCTCTCTCTCTCTAGTAGCTTTAGATTGGACTTTTTCTTGCTTTGCTAGCAGTTTTAATTGCATCATGAGGTTATTTACGTCAGCAGTTTCTGTTTTCTTTATGTTTGCTTAGGGCCATGAACTTACCCCTCAGCACTGCTTTTGCTATTTCCCAGAGGTTCCATTGTGATGTGTTTTCATTTTCATTGAGTTGTAAGAACTTTCTAATTTTTTCTGTGACCCAGCTCTTATTCCATATTGTACTGTTCAGCCTCCATGTATTTGAGTAATTTCTACAGTATGTTTTGCAGCAATTAGAGTTCTTGGGGGACAAGGCCTTCTGTACTGGCCAGCAGGTGACACAGGCTGATCTTATGTTGCTGGAGGATCTGATACAGTTGTGAGATCAACTGGTGAAGCAGTGGCTGTGGACAGCACCTCTTCTCTGGCTGAACTGGGGGACCAGAGCCTAATTTTTTTACTTCTCTCCTGGGTATGAGATCGCATTCTGGCTGCTGTCAAACCCTGAAGCTAACCACTCTGCTCAGGGGCCTCATGTGTGGGCTGTGGGAGAGACCATGTCCCTGATAACTGTGCTGAGCTTCCTGCATTGGGACCTTAGTATCTCTAGGTTTTCCTTGGCAGTGTTTCTCAGTAGAAGCTTACATAACCAAAAGGAGATTCAAGTTTACACCATAGAAAGAGCTCATAAAAATCAGTAACATGAAAAACAAACCAGTTAAAAGTTGTGTTTTAACTATACTAAAGATCTGAACGCTAAATAAGGAACTGAGAACCATTAGTTTTATTACATTTTTATTATATGTATGGAATAAAATCATATCCCAGTAAACCTCTGGTTAACCAAAGAAATCTCACAGATAACAAGTCCATGTTATACCAAGAGAACAAAAAATTAGGTGCTTACAAATTAGAATCACAAGCTATTAAAGGAAACAGATGTTGTCAGGCACTGGTGCCTCACATCCATAATCTTAGCTATTCAGGAGGCTGACATGCAGAAGATGAAGGTTCAATGCCTTCTGAGGCAGAAAAGTCCTCAAGACTCCATGTCAAAAAAATAACTAGCAAGAAACTGAGCTGGATATGTGGCTCAAGTGGTAGAATGTCAGCTGAATAAGTAAGCCGAGTAATTAAGAATCCCTGAGTTCAAACTCCAGTTCCAGAAAGAAAGAGAGAGACAGAGGGACAGAGACAGAGACAGACAGACAGAGAGGAAAAAGAGAAAGAAGAAAGAAAGGAAGGAAGGAATTTCACAGACCGTAGTAACAGTCTTTGAAGTCTAAGAAACTCAAAAGATTTCTTTTTAAGGAGCATTCCTATCTTCTGAAACACTTTCACACAAACAAAAAAAACAATAAGATTATACCTTGTTACACAAACCTCCATGTCTGCCCATGAGATAGAATTCACTGCTGTGGTCCAGCCACAGTACAAACTGGGGCTCCCAAGGGGCAAGGGGTTTGCTAAAGGAGATGGGGAGAAGCCTGAAGGCACAACTCTGTTTATTCCAGCAAAAGCCTCAGCTATATACACTTTATCTATCAAATGCTTGCATCACATTGTTCTAGAACCCTCTGTGCCAACAAGTGCAGACAGTATGCATACTTCTTCATTCTATTTCAAACAATCTTTGTCTACCATACTCCCTCAGATAAACCCCTAGACCCAGAAGCCGAGAGGAACACTTCCTCAAACAAAAGGGCAAGTACTGCAGCACCAAGGGTTGGAGTCAATGGCCAGGAGCCTTTGATCACACATTGCCAGCTCCTGGCCCCTCTTAGGGTATACAACAATTCACATTATTGTAACAAAAAAGATTTACTATATAAAGAATTGGTAACTGGGCAATAATGAACTCTAATGGCATATAAGAAAGATTACAGCGGTTACCACAAGAAGAAGCCAGTAAGTATTCTTAGGGATAGAGAACCAAGGACAAACCTTGGAATTATGACTAACCTAAGTACTTGAGGAGGGATCCCATGGGTGTGTGTGTATGCATGAGCGCGTGCGTACGTGTGTGTGTGTGTGTGTGTGTGCGTGTGTGTGTGTGTGTGTGTGTGTGTGTGTACACAGTCACACACACATGGGCACGTCCATCAGTACTGGGGCTTTATTACTTAGTTTTTATTTTTTACACTTTTTTTTTTGTTATACTTGGCTCAAGGCTATCTCTTGAGCCACAACTCCACTTCACTCTAGCTTTTTGCTAGTTAATTGAAGATAAGAGCCTCTCAGAGTTATCTATCTAGGCTGGTTTTGAAGTAATATCCTTGGATCTCAGCCTCCTAAGTGGATAGGATTACAGATATGAGCCACCAGCACCTGACTAAATTTCCCAAACATATATTGGAATGTTTATGTACATATCATCCAGAAAATCAACAGCATAGCAGAAAAGTCTTAACATATTCACCAGTCACTGTAAAAACTTTCCAAGGTCACCAGGTGACCTTGTGGTGCTGGTGGGGACCAGAGCAAATACATAGCTTCTTTTTACTGGCCATGACCTAGGAGCCACACCGTTTCTTGCTTGTGTTTGGCAGAGCTTTGTAGGATCCCTCCCTGGCTTCTCTCAGAACCTGAGACTGTCACTCTGCCCTCGGCTGTGGGTGGGTGGAGTTTGGTGATATTAATGTCCCTTTCTCCTGTGCTGGGTCCATTGGATGGAGGCCTCAATTATGTTAAATCAGAGAGACAGGTGTGGAGGCATTCTCTATGCAGAACTGCCCCAGGAGGGGGGAGAAGGGTTGGGGGGGGCGGAGGGGGGAGGAGGATGGGATGGGAAGGGGAAACAAAGGAGGAGGCTACAATGCTTGATAAGAAATGTACTCATTATCTTGCCCATGTAATTGTAACCCTCTGTACAGTATATTCACAATAAAAATAAAAAAAAGAACTGCCCCAGGAGGCTCAAAGCCTTGAGGACCTGAAGCAGGTATGAAGACTTCTCTTGTCACTTGTCTTTGTTTATCTCCTCTAATGATTTTGTCTGTCTCTGAGTCTCACACTCTGTTGAATGAATGAATGAATGAATGATATCTCTAGGCTTGGCAGATCTGGGCCCAGCCTCCTACCCAAGGCCTGGTCAAGTGACTACTTGCTCTGCTTGGCTCCAGTCCCTGACCTCCTGAGCTTTAAGGAGAACAAGCTCTGGGACAACTCTGACTTCTGGGGCTACATAATGTGTGAACAGTAAGGAATTGTGTGAATATAAGTTATGAATGTGAGAATTGTGACTTTGTGGGGTTATGTGTTTGTGTTTGAGACTGTGAGTGGTGATGGTGGTGTTGGTAGTGTGTGTGTGTGTGTGTGTGTGTGTGTGTGTGTGTGTGTATGTATGTGCACACATGTATTGATCAAGAAAAAGAAAACTTTGAAGATTGCACTGTGCCCAGAATCCAGCCTGCCTGCCTGTTATACCTTCACTACAAGGACTGTGCGAGCTGGGAAGTGTTTGGCTCTGGCAAAAAGAAGGGATTAGGTGCCCAAGGGCTGGCCACCCCCTGTGGCGGGAGAAGAGGAGCAGACTGAATTGTACTGCTTTTGGAAAAAGCAGTGATTGTTTTCTAGAGGGACACAGCTGACTCCACCTTCACTCCAGAGGCCAAGGAGGGGGTGACAGCTTGAAAGCCTTTCCATACAATTATGGGGGACATGAGCCTCAGGGAGGGGCACAGAGCTCTGGCCTCATTTTTTGGGGGGGGAGGGGGGAGACAATGGTCCAGAAGGACTGAGCAGCCCTTCAGAGGCTCACCTGAGTGGGAGCCAGACCAAAGGCAGGTAGAATATGCAGAGGTGGAGGTTGAATTGTTCTTGAACCTGAACCTTTGCTATGTCCTCTGCATTTTGCCCAGAGTGTCCATCCACTTTTGAGATGCATAGGCAGCTGACTGGTGAGCCCTAGGGAGAAGTCCTGTCCAGGCTCTGCTCAAAGACTCCCTTCTCCACCCACCCAGGGTATACTTGAATGCTGAGAGATAGCAACTTCCTGATGGCCAAGAGACATTGGTGAACTGGTACCCACCCCTGATCAGGGCTATCCTCTTCTGGGTGTGGGGCTGAGGATTATAGGACATAAGCAGGCACTGTTGGCTGACAGCTGACTTTCTGGGGCCTGGTGGCTTGTTCTGCCTGACTGTCGGTGTCTCAGTGTGCTCCCGGCCTGTCCTGATCATGAGCATCAACCAACCCCCTTACCATAAATTTTCTGCTGACTATGCAGTTTCCAAGTTCCTCTTCTTGCAGACTTCCTCCCTGTAACTACTCCTCTAGCTTAATGGCAGCTGCTGCTCTTCTGAATTGATGGAGTAAGCCTGACAGTCTCTCTGGCATTAAACTTTCCCCCCCTTCTTGGACATGTGTGATGTGCTTAATCCAGATGAGACATCTAACAGAAACTGAAGGAGAAAGCTGACCACTCCTGGCAGCCTACTCAGCTCAGAGGCAAAGGCTGAATCCAGGAATCACTTAAGACTAAGATTAGGGAGGCTAAAACCTAGCTAGCCTAAGGTGGCTGAAGCTGAAGGATAGGGACTGGATATACGTCACTCAGCCAAGCATGGACAACTGGATTTGATGGACATAGCCTGAGCTGCAGGTTAGCCACTCCCAACATGTCCTTCAGAGTTTCAGAGCTGCGCTGACCCAGTGTCACTTTGAATCCCAGCCATTATGAGGAAATAGGAAGGTTCATGGCAAGGTTTACAGAACTTTGTGCCCAGGTTTTTCCTCTAAACTCTTGTAGCATTTTATGTCACTCGTATATATGTGTTGTGTGAACTTGTGTCCAGTTTTGTAGACAACCTCATAAAAATCTTAAACACTTATAAAATTATTGTAAAAGTTATTCCTCTCAATATTTATATTTCCCCCAAATTTCCAAATAATTAAAAGGTATTTACATTTAAAAAAAAAAACAACAAAATAAAATGGGGATAATAATGTCACTGCTTCCCAGGGATGGCCTAAGAATGGAAAGTTAGAGTTAATGCTAGGAATTCAAGGACAATCAAAAAAAGGACACCAGTGACTCATGTGTGTAATCCCAGATACTCAGGAGGCTGAGATTTGAGGATCATGGTTTGAAGCCAGTCCAGGCAGGAAGTCTGTGAGATTGATTTCTAATTCAACAGCAAAAAGCTGGAAGTGGAGCTTTGGCTCAAGTGTTAAGAATGATAGCTTTGAGGGGCTGGGAAGGTGGCTCAGTGGTAGAGCGCTTGCCTTGCATGCTCGAGGCTCTGGGTTCGATTCCTCAGCACCACATAAGCAAAAAGAAAAAAGCCGGAAGTGGCGCTGTGGCTCAAGTGGTAGAGCGCTAGCCTTGAGCTGAAGAGCTGAGGGACAGCGCCCAGGCCCAGAGTTCAGGCCCTACTACCAGACCCCCCCCCAAAAAAAGAACGATAGCTTTGAGTGGACAAAGCTAAGGAATAGTGCCTTAATTAAAGACCTGGTATCAGCCCAAAAGACAAGAGAGAGAGAGAGAGAAAGAGAGAGAGAGGAAGAGGGGGGGAGAGAAAGGAAAAAACTTTATATAATAAATGCAAGCTGTTAATAAATAATAACAGCCGGGCGCTGGTGGCTCACACCTGTAATCCTAGCTACTCAGGAGGCTGAGATCTGAGGATCGCGGTTCAAAGCCAGCCTGGGCAGGAGAGACCGTGAGACTCCTATCTCCAATAAACCACCAGAAAACCGGAAGTGGCGCTGTAGCTCAAGTGGTAGAGCGCTTGCCTTGAGCTGAAGAGCTGAGGGACAGCGCCCAGGCCCAGAGTTCAAGCCCCACGACCGACAAAAAAAAAAAAAAAAGTAATAATAACAATAATATTAATGAAAAGAGACTCTGAACCCTCCCCCAGGTTCATGGAGACTTGATAACTGGGTCCATAGGCAGCAAAGTTTACTTCTACAAAAGAGTACATTATCAGGGGGTAACAAGTTCGACAAGAAATGCACTTACTTATGTAACTGTAACTCCTAAGTACATTACCTAAATAATAAAATTTAAATTTAAATTAAAAAAATTTAAAAAGAGTGCATCATCAGCCAAAACTCTGGCAAGCAAGCACACAGAACAGGCAGGCTTGCTCCCTTTTTTATCTCTAACCCATCAGGCCCTGGTCCTCTGCTCACATTGGCTGGACTCAGGTTCAAGGGGGCAAAAGGATATGGCTTAATCAACAGGATGTAACTAAAATCAAGGAACTTGTAACAGTATGTACTAAGTAAAATGGAGCAGGGCAAGAATGTAACTAAAATGTAATTAACAAGAGCTAAGCCATCTGACCAAAGAAGGCCTTTTCAGAAAAACAATTCTCACTAGATAAACAGAAATAAAGCAAACTACTTTGTTAAAAAGACTTTGAAAATCTCTTTTTGTCATGTTCTGCATTGAAGGTCTAGCACTGGGGATACGCAGGTATGAACCCTTCTTTCTCAGATAGTACTTGTGAGACAGAACTATGTGACCCATGAATACATAGGAGCCCACCCACCCCACCCCTGCCAGCCTTTAGTCAAGGCTCTTTCCCCTTCTTAGATCTCCTCAGAATCCTTGCTGCTACTATGAGAATCCCAGGCTTCCTGGCCTCATGGCAACACCAAGGAAAATAAGAAGTTCTAGAATGGGCAGTCCTGGGCTCAGATCAGAGAGGGTAACGGGGCCAGAGGCGCAGGCTAGACACAGCCTCAGGTTTGTGACTGGCCTGCTGTGTCAGTAAGGCCCATCAGGAGTCTCAATGTGGGTATGGAGCTGTTCATGGACCTGTTGTCAGCACCCTGCCGAGCCGTCTACATCTTTGCCAAAAAGAACAACATTCCCTTTGAATTCCAGTTTGTAGATCTGCTCAAAGGTCAGTCCCTACTGCTACCTAGGCAGGTCTGGTCCTGGGAGGAAGCCCAAGGATCCAGGTATGGGCATTTCAGAGACGTACAGGTACTAAGGCAAAGGGGGAGAAAAAGTACCAAAGGTGTCAAGATTATCCAGGCTGCATCCCTCCTTGTCTAACAACAGTCCCTCCACTAGGAAGAAAAGCCTCTTTGAGAGTAAAGGGGAAGATTGTTAGGGGAAACCCAGCCAGGGCCTTGTCATCATCTTGTGTGTTTTAGGGAATGTTGGTGGTCTTGCACTTCATTATCTGAAGAACCTGACAACCAGACTACTAATGGTTGCAGTAATATGCGAGTATAGATATTGTTCACTTTCTTCCCAGAATCAAATCTGCTCTGATGGTTGGGTATATCCCCAGCCCAGTGGTAGACAGTTTGCATAGAATATTCCAGACCCTAAGCTCCATCCTCAGTACTGAAAATAAAATTATGTAGAATGCAAACCTGCTATGGATCACACAGACCCCCATGTGAAGTTTAGTGTGTTAGGTTCTAGGCCCTCCTCTCTAAGCACAAAGGAGGCTCTAAAAGCTCAGCTTGAGACAGAAGCTTCAAGACTAGAAAGGGAGATGTAGAAGCTGCAGAAATGAATGAGGCAGGGGCTGGGAAGGTGGCTCAGTGGTAGAGTGCTTGCCTCACATGCATGAGGCCCTGGGTTCAATTCCTCAGCACCACATAAACAAAAAGGCCAGAAGTGGCAATGTGGCTCAAGTGGTAGAGTGCTAGCCTTGAGCTGAAGAGCTGAGGGAGAGCACCCAGGCCTAGAGCTCAAGCCCTAGAACCGACAAAAAAGAAAAAGAAAAAAAAAAAGAAAAAGAAAGAAAGAAAGAAAAATGAATGAGGCATAAATGCTACTCTCAGAAATGTTTCCATTTAGAAGCAGCTAGTCAAGGAAGAGTGAGAATTCCTTCCCCTTATAAAATTCTCTATTCATGCTAGGTGTCTGATTTCATGTGCGGGGCTCCCCCTTTGGATTCCAGCTCTATTCTGGGCTTATGTTTCCTATGTGGCCAGCTTCAGCTGCCCTGCTTCCCTTAAAAGGAGGTACAGAAACTGGGTGCTGGTGGCTTATACCTGTAACTCTAGCTATTTATGAGACTGAGATCTGAGGATTGAAGTTCAAAGCCAACCAAGACAGGAAAGTCTGTGAGACTCTTACCTCCAATTAACTACCAAAAAGTTTAAAGTGGAACTGTGGCTCAAGTGATAGAAGACCAGCTTTGAGTGGAAAAGCTAAGGGATAGCACCCAGGCCCTGAGATCAAGCCCCAGTACCAGCACAAAACAAGAGGCAGCGATAGAGTGAGGAGTGATGGAGTTGGAGACTGGAGACCTGTGGCTTTTGTGAGCCAAAAGGTTATCTTGGTGCTGGAGAAAAGAGATCAGCAACTCTGAGATCGAGGCAGGCTGGGAGGCAGGGAATACTGATCTTGGTCTCTGGTTTGTCACTGACCTGGGGTGTGTCTTTCGAGGCCTCAGTTTCTTCCCTTCTTGGACGAAATAGAGAAGAAGTTATTTCTATCTCTGAGAGTCCAAGATTTCTCTCTCTCCTGGAGTTTCCAGCAGCCCCAGAACTTCCCTGATCCCTCTCAGGTCACCATCACAGCAAGGAATACGCCGCAATCAACCCCTTAAGGAAACTTCCCAGCCTCAGAGATGGGAAATTCATCTTATCTGAAAGGTAAGGATCTTCACCATCTGTTTCTGCTCCTCCTGAGAGACCCAGTGGGAACTGACCTGCTAGCATTTACTTCATTTGTTCATTTGCTTGCTTATTGGAGGTACTAGAGTTTGAACTTAGACCTTCAGAGTTGCTAGGCAGGCACCCTACCATTTGAACCAGGCTTACAACCCCTATTTATTATTTATTGATTTATTTATTCTTTTATTGTCATTATTAAGGTGATGCACAGAGGGGTTGGCATGTCATAGACAGGTAATGAGTACAATATTACCCCTCCTATTTATTTTTTAAACACTGGAAAATTCCATGCATACACTAAAAAGAAGAACGAAGACTAACCAATAGTACGGTAAACCCACACACTCTCTTCCCAGCTCCAGTGGTTGTCCATTTGGGGTCAGTTTTTAAATTTTATTTTATTTTATTTTTTGTCTTTTGTGGGGCTTGAACTCAGGGCCTGGGCACTGTCCCTGAGCCTCTTTGTGCTCAAGGCTAGCGCTCTATCATGTGAGCCACAGCGTCACTTCTGGTTTTTGAGTGGATAATTGGAGATAAGAGTCTCATGGAGACTTTTCTGCCTGAGCTAGCTTTGAACCACAATCCTCAGATCTCAGCCTCCTGAGTAGCTAGGATTACAGGCGTGAGCCACTGGTGCCTGGCTGGGGTCTATATTGTATCAACCTGTTCCCTTTCCTTCTGGATACTCATCATTTTACCCAGAAATGTTTAGGAATGAACCTCTAAGAGATATGGACTTTAAAAATAAATCACCTCGGGGCTGGGAAGGTGGCTCAGTGGTAGAGTGCTTGCCTTGCATGCCTGAGGCCCTGGGTTTGATTCCCCAGCACCACATAAGCAAAAAGAAAAAAGCCAGAAGTGGCACTGTGGCTCAAGTGGTAGAGTGCTAGCCTTGAGCTGAAGAGCTGAGGGACAGCGCCCAGGCCCAGAGTTCAGGCCCCACGACAGGACCCAAAAAAAAAAAAAAAATCACCTCAATATCATTGACACCTACTAAAATTAGCGTTATTTCCTAGATTTCACCAAATATCCAGTTTCCATTAAAAAGTCATTAACTAGCTCATAACTATTTCATTGGCAGTTGATTAGCTTAAATCAGGGATCCCAGAAGTTCTGAATAATACAGTTATTTGATTTTCCTCTTAGGGCTGGCTTTCTTTATCTATAGTCTTGTGTTAGCCCATTTTTATCTCTATACTACAGCCTGGATAATTTATAAAGAATCAACATTGAACTTAGCTGAAAAGTCCATGAGCTGCTCTGTTTAGCATCTAGCCCTTTTCTCTGGGTCATGGTGTGGCACAGAGTATCATGTGGAGGGACAGATCCAGCAAGACAGAAAACTTGTTTTTATAACAAAGCAACTCCATTGAAAAACCATTAATCCAACAATTGTTTTATTCATGAATGAATTGATTCATTCAGGAGGGCACAGCCCTCAGCCCCCATCACTTTTTTCTCTGCTGGTATTTGGGCTTGAATTCAGGGCCTCACCCTTTCACGAGGCTTGTTAGCTTAACACAGGTACTCTACCATTTGGGCCATACCTCCACTTCCAGCTTTTTGCTGGTTAATTGAACATAAAAGTCCTTTGGGTTTGTCTGCTTGGCATTTTTGTTCTTCTTCTTCTTTTATTTTCTTTTTTATTTTGGTGGGTCGTGGGCCTGAACTCTAGGCCTGGGCGCTGTCCCTCAGCTCTTCAACTCAAGGTTAGTGCTCTACCACTTGAGCCATAGTGCCACTTCCAGCTTTTTCTGCTTATATGGTGCTGAGGAATCGAACCCACGTCTTCATGCATGCAAGGCAAGCATTCTACCACTGAGCTACCTTCCCAGCCCTGACATTTTTGCTCTTAACTGATGTTTTAGAGCTGGAGCCATGTCTCTACTCTAGTTTTTTTTTTTGCTTGCTGGTTAGAGATGAATGCCACATACTTGTTTGCCTCTGCTGGCTTTGAACTACTATTCCCAGATCTCAGCCTCCTGAGTAGCTAGAATTACAGGTACGAGCCACCAGCACCTGTCAACCCAATCACTCTTTTTTTTTTTTTTTTCCAGTCCTGGGGCTTGAACTCAGGGCCTGGGCACTATTCCTGAGCTTCTTTTGCTCAAGGCTAGCACTCTACCACTTGAGTCACAGCGTTACTTCCAGCTTTTTCTGTGTATGTGGCACTGAGGAATGGAACCCAGGGCTTCATGCATGCTAGGCAAGCACTCTACCACTCCACTTTCCCAGCCTCAACCCACTCACTCTTAATGGTCCCATCTTTTAAAAGTTCACAATGGGGAGGGGCTGGGAAGGTGGCTCAGTGGTAGAACGCTTGCCTTGCATGCATGAGGCCCTGGGTTCGATTCCTCAGCACCACATAAGCAAAAAGAAAAAAAGCCGGAAGTGGCGCTGTGGCTCAAGTGGTAGAGCACTAGCCTTGAGCTGAAGAGCTGAGGGACAGCGCCCAGGCCCAGAGTTCAGGCCCCATGGCTGGACCCAAAAAAAAAAAGTTCACAATGGGGATTAAATTTCGACCTAAATTTTGGTGTGAACAACCAAAAATAACACCCTCTTCTCCCCTAGATGTTTATTGATGCCGAAGATTAAGAAACTGAATCTGTTGTCTTTGGGAATTTTCTACTTTATCCAGCAATCAGCAAGCCTGGGGCATTCCCCTAAAGTCTGTCTCTAATCTGTCACTCTCCCACCCGGCCCCCATCCTTGAGACCTCTGCCCTCCCTTACCCCTTCCTTTGAGTTGGATTGGCTATCTTGGTCTCCCGGTGGTCCATCTGCTATTTCCATTCAGCATTCGGTCCCTTTATTATCTCTGACCATTTCTTTTCTCTTCACTTACCTCATCCTCTTTCTGGTGATACTTACTCTCCATTCTCCAAATTCATCTCCTCTCACTCTAGTATCTTGCTATATGTTCCCTGTCTAGACTTCCATTTCTTATGCTATCCACTGACTCCTGCTCCCATCCTGCCCTTGATGACTCTAAGACTGTTAGTTTGGAAGAAGTCTTTCCCAGGGACCTCTGGGCAACTTCCCCTGGAGGAATGTAGCACATAGAGCCTGCCTTTAGCTAGAGGCATTAGCAAGTTGGGCCCAAGCTGTGATGGAGTGATTGTTGTCAGGATCGTTGGAAGAAAAGAGCAGTAGTTCTGACCTGTTCTTTCTGCAGTGTGGCCATCCTCTTCTACCTCTGCCGCAAGTACAGTGCACCTTCCCACTGGTACCCACCGGACCTGCATAATCGTGCCCGTGTTGATGAGTTCATGGCCTGGCACCACACAGCCATTCAGCTGCCGATGAATAAGATACTCTGGTTCAAGGTGAGAAGGGCCTTGTCTGGAGTTTAGGGACAAAGTAACAAGGGAGTAAGGAAGTCTGGAGTCTAGTCCTGGCCTTGCTCTCTAGTTGTGAGCTCAAGCTGTCAGAACATCATTTCCTCTGCTTCCTCTCCTGCCTGCCTTATGGCATTGATGGGAGTGTGGCATGAACCATTGGGTGTGAAAGAATTTTATTAAAACAAGGAGAAAGGTACCCAAAAAGGGCTCAAGTGACTCAACTCAAGATAGAATTCAAGAAATTTCATTCTGAACTGTAGAATATTAGTATCAAGGGTCCACAGAGAATAAGTTTGGAGATATAAATAACTAGCACATATGTCCCTATTCTAACCCTATTCCTGTGTCTTAGTCTGCATCTGGTTGCTATGACAAAATTCCAGAGGCCGGTTTAACTGTTAAAGAAAAGAGGCTTATTTAGCTCACTGTTTTGGAGGCTGAAAATCCAAACATAGTATAGGCTCTGGTGAGGGCCATCACAATCGGAGCAAGTTAAAGAGGGACCAAAGTGGGCTGAGGTATAGCTCAGTGGCAAAATGCTTGCCTAGCAAATGCAATGTCCTGGGTTTCATCCTCAGTACCAAAAAAAGAAAATTACAAAACAGAATGAGAAAAGGAAGCCAGAAAGTAGGAGAGGAGCCAGTTTTGCTATAACAATTTTCTCTCATTAGAATTAACTTGCTGTCCCATAAGAACTACTTTAAACTCTTCTAAAGATAGTATGCCCAGTGACCTCTTATTAAATTTGACTTCTTATATAACCCACTGGGTAGGTGGGGCAGGGGAGGGAAACTGAGTTTCTAACCCATGAACCCTTGAGGGACATATTCAAACCACATCTAATCCATAGCCACCTATTACAGACATCACTAGTCAATCACAGGATTCATTTTTGTTGGGATCTCAAAATCCTTCTGAATACACAGTGCCAGGAAATGTCTACTAATGAAAACCGCCCGAAATGTGAAACAACTTACATCCTTGAAACTGTCCACTCTATATCTAGCTGACAGGATGGTGGAGGTCTAGAAGCTCAAATGGGATGGGGTATAGCCTTCTTTTTTTTCTTCCCCACCTGGCCAGTTGCTGATTCCAATGATCACGGGTGAGAAAGTCCCTGATGAGAGGACAAACGAGATACTGGAAGATGTGAAGAAAAGCCTTTTACAATTCGAGGAGAAATTTCTGCAGGACAAAATGTTCATCACTGGGGACCACATTTCACTGGCTGACTTGGTGGCCTTGGTGGAGATGATGCAGGTGTGAGGTGAAGTAGTTGGTGGGCAGAGGCAGATGTTTCTGAGATCAGTGGGAATATAACTTAAGGATAGACTAGTGAAGTAGGAAGGGGAGGCAAAAAGTTGTGTCCAGGTCTGGGTGCCTGAACTCCATCTTGAGGCAATAGGAAGAAAGGGCAGAAGGTTTTGAATCAGGGAGGAGAGTGATCATGTCTGTGTATATGTGTGTTTGTGCGGGCAAATGTGCGCATGTGCGCCTGCCTGTCAGGACTGAGGCTTAAACTCAGAGCCTGGGCACTGTCCTTTGGCTTTATCTGCTTAAGGATAGTCCTCTAGCATTTGAGCCACAGCTTTACTTTAAGAATTTTGCTGGTTAACTGGAGAGAGAAGAGTTTCACAGACTTTACTTCCTGACTTTGAACTGAGCTCCTTTGATCTTAGACTCCTGAGTAGCTAAGATTGCTGGAGTGAGCCACTGGCACTGGCTCTGATTTTCTATCTTGACAAGGATTCTAAGGTGTGGGGAGGAGGTAGAGGGTGAACCTGGGATGCAGAGAACATCATATTTCTCTGTTCATTCACCAGGACCCCAGATGCCTTTTCCTTCTAGTGGACTCGCCAGGAAATAGAGGCCTCTGGCCTTGCCTTTTCTTACCCCAGAACTTCAGACAGGGCAACTGGTTCTGAGGAGTATTCACTATGCATTTGGAGGTACACCTAGGGATGGAACTTTTGCAAGGTTTTTATAAGCACAGGAGGGTAGCTAGTTTTGACCTAGCTGGTGTATACAGGCAAGATGGCCACTTTGGGATACTGGCCAATGTCTTGAGAGGCCAACCATAGTCTGTGGCCAATATGTAATGTGGCCACTTTGGTCCTCTGCAGTGCAGAGAAGCACCAGGACAAACTATTCCAGCCTGGCCCATACTCTTTCTATGTCACTCAACTCACCCCCTCTTGGGCCACCTGAACATTTCAGGTGTGTATTTCTTTGTGTGTGTGTGTGTGTGTGTGTCTGTGTGTCTGTGTGTCTGTGTGTCTGTGTGTGTCTGTGTCTGTGTACATGCATATGTGTGTATGCTATTATTGGAGCTTGAATTCAAGGCCTTCGCACCCTCTCTTGGCTTTTTTCACTTAAGGCTGGCACTCTACCACTTAAGGCATACCTCCACTTTCAACTTTTTCTGGTTAGTTGTAGATAAGAGTCTTAGGGACTTTTCTGCCTGCACTTCTTAATCCTAAAACCTCAACCTCCTAAGTGGCTAGAATTACAGATGTTAGTCATCAGCATTGGGTACTTTTTTTGGGGGGAGGGACTGGTACTGGGGCTTGAACTCCGGGTCTGGGTGCTATCCCTTAGCCTATCTGCTCAAGATTGGTGCTCTACCACTTGAACCAAAACTCTACTTCTAGCTTTTGGGTGGTTAATTGGAGATAAGAATCTCATAGACTTCCCTGCCAAGGCTAGCTTTGAACTGTGATTCTCAGAACTCAGCCTCTGGAGTAGCTAGGATTAGAGAAGTGTGAGCCCCTGGCACCTGGCAGAGTATATGTTTTAATTAATTAATTAATTTATGCATACATGCATGCATGCCAGTCCTGGGGCTTGAACTCAGGGCCTGGGCACTGTCCCTGAGCTGCTTTGCTCAAGGTTAGCACTGTACCATTTGAACCACATCACCACTTCCAGCTTTTTCTATTTATGTGGTACTGAGGAATTGAATCCAGGGCTTCATGTGTGCTAGACAAGCACTCTACCACTAAGCCACTTTCCCAGCACAGAGTTTGTATTTTTTCAGAAGACAGCTGAACTATGAGTCAGCCAGCTAGCTGAATCTCCTTTTTTTATCCTTTGTGCTTTATCATTGGTGGAGATTCTATATGTAGATGGCCGTGGGGTGGGAGGGAGACTTAGTTCCTCTCACACATACTCCCTTGAACACAAGGGGCTTCCCTGGAAGAAGGCAAAGATCCATGGAAGATTTTTCAGGCTGGAGAAGTGGCAACCATTTTAGGCCAGGTGTCACCTCAGAGAGAGGTTTGAGATCCTTGGAATAAGACCAGTGATCAACAACCCTGGAGGTTTCTGGGTCCTCCATACAACCCAACATCTAATTATACACTTCTGATTCCTAGCCAAGCCCCAATTTCAACAGATGGCTAACTCTTTGGGGGATGTTAGAGAGGTCCCTGAGGCTATAGGAGATGACCTGAGTGGGAGGTGGTACCCAGGTTAAGCACATTTTCCTCTCTGTCTATCCACAGCCCATGGGAGGAAAACATAATGTCTTCCTCAACAGTAACAAGTTGGCCGAATGGCGTATGCGTGTAGAGCTGGCCATTGGATCTAACCTCTTCTGGGAGGCTCATGACCGGTTGTCACAGTTGGCAGAATGGGACTGTTCAACACTGGATCCAATGGTCAAGGAGAGGATCCGTGGGTTTCTGCGGAAGTACAAGTGACCCGGAAGCAAGGGATCCAACAGGGCCTGGCTGGCTCAGCCCTTTGAACCTCTTCCTGTAAGGGAGACCTTAAAAAGCAACTCTGTTCCTTGGCCTAATAAAGAAGTGGAACAACCAGCATGACTGTGAAGTCAGGGATAGTTAATATAAGCAGAGATCTTATAGCTACTCAGAAGGCCAAGATCTGAGGATTGTGGTTCAAAGCCAGCCTAGGTAGGAAAGTGTGTAAGACTCTTATCTCCAATAAACTACTAAAAAAAAAAAAAAGGCTGGTGGCTTATGGCTACAATCCTAGCTACTCAGAAGGCTGCGATCTGAGGATCATGGTTCAAAGCCAGCCTGGGCAGGAAAGCCCATGAGACTCTTACCTCCAATTAACCACTAGAAAATTGGAAGTGCTGTGACTCAGAGTAGTAAGAATGTTACCCTTGAGAGAAAAAGCTCAGGGACTGTGTTCAGGCTCTGAGTTCAAGCCCCACTACACACACACACACACACACACACACACACACACAGAGTCAGAAATGGAGCTGTGACTCAAGTGGTAGTGTTAGCCTTGAGCAAACAGAAACTCAGGGACAGAACCCAGGCCCTGAGTTTAAGCCCCAGGACTAGCACTATATATGTGTGTACATATGTGTGTGTGTGTGTGTGTGTGTATATATACACACACATAAACGTGTATGTACATATACACAGATATACACACACATGTGCGGAGAGCCTAATGTGGGAGCAGGTAGTCATCTTGGATCCTCTCTGTTTCCAGAAAGTAAATATTAAGCCAGCCACTAGTAGTTCACCCCTTAATTTTAACTACTCAGGATCCCAGAATTGAGATGTTAGCTAGGTCAGGAATGTCTGAGACTTATCTCCAATTAATTACCAAAATAGCCAGAGGTGGGTTGAAGCACAAAAAGCTCAGGGACAGCACCTACACACTGAGTTCAAGCTCCAGTATAGGCTCCTCTGGCCTCTCTCAAAAAAGAAGTTTGAAAGGGGCTGCTGTGACCCTACCACACTACGAGGACACAACAAGGAAATGCTATCCTCAAAGCAGAGAGTGAGTCTTTAGTAGACACTGAATTGGCTAAAGGATCTTGGGACTCACTAGCCTCCCAAAGTGTGCGCAAGAATGTCTATTGTTACCCTGGCATTGTCGGTGGCTCATGCCTATAATCCTAGCTACTCAGGAGGCTGAGATCTGAGGAACGTGGTTCAAAGCCAGCCCCAGCAAGAAAGTCCGAGAGACTCTAATCTCCAATTAACCACCAGAAAACTGGAAGTGGTGCTGTGGCTCAAGTGGTAGATCACTAGACTTGAGCTGAAGAGCTCAGGGACAGCCAGCAGGCCAGAGTTCAAGCCCCACAACTGGGGGAAAAAAATGTCTATTGTTTACCAATGACTCCATGGATAGGATATTATGTAACAGCATACTTAAGACTAAACCCTCTAGGGAATGTGATTCAGAGGCTAGCACTGTCCGGAGCAGAAAATCACCATCTATTTCCTGCCAGTGCTTTTGGAGTGATCACAAAATGCTGAAAATGCATTGAAGCTTTACCCCCTGCTGGCACCAGGATCTTTGGAGAGTTGGTAGAGGATGGATTCTCCAGTCAGACTTTCTGGGTCTATCATCATCATGTAGTGCCTGTAAAATGGAGATAGTTGGAAATTCTGACACTCACAGAGACAAGAATATGCCTTGAAGACATTATGCAAAATCAAATAAGCCAGTCACTGAGACTAGGACCTCTTTTATCTCCCTTGCATCCTGCAGGGAAAATGATCTCTGATGTGCTAGGGTTGAGACTCCAGAAACTCCACTCCTTCCCTGGTGGTCAAAAAGCAGTCAGAAAGTGTCCAGAGCCTGGGGCCTCCCAATGGGGTGTGGCCACAGCTGGGTTAATCCCAGCCCCTAGCCAGCAGCCTGCGTTTTGGTTGTGAGTCTCCGGTTCTCTCTCCAACCATGGGCCTGGAACTCTACCTGGACCTGCTGTCCCAGCCCTGCCGAGCCATCTATATCTTCACCAAGAAGAATGGCATAACCTTCCAGCAGCACACTGTGGAACTGCTCAAAGGTGGGTTGGGAGGCCCGAGGAGGGGAGGGTCAGACTGGGAAGCAAAAAGCTTAGGGAATCTCTTCTAGTGCTACCTACTTTCTGGAGCCTTTGCTGATCTGATTTGGAGACAAAATGAGAAAGGTGAACCACCAGGTGGATACAAGATTCAAGATGATTCCCCCACACCTTTCTGTTGCTTGAAACGGACAACAAGGGCTCAGCTGAAGAGAAAGGAGGAGGAGGGGCATGAAAAGAGAAACCGGGAGGACAGGAAAAGAGAAGCCTAGACCAGCACAATTGGGTGTGGCCTGGGCCTCCGGAGAAGAGGTGGTGGGAGAAGACGGGCTAGAGGATCAAGTGTACAGATTGTGACAGCCAGGCCGCTCCTTTGTGGTCTGCTGTGCTTAGGTTACTGGCTTTCTAGCCAAGGTCTGGCTTTCCAGTCATGCACTTCTGCCCTATGCTAGTTCTGATGATCTACCCCTTTGTTCCTCTGGCTTGCCTCTTTCCTCAGTTATCCTACTGGGGAGGGCAGCTGCCCCCATGAAATTTCTAGAAACAGGAGCTCCCTTTACCCCCAAGGCAGGGCTTGGTGAACTCTGGACTATAAGCGCAGGATGTTTGTTTCTTTGGCAGGCTGCCTAGGTCCCGAAAGGACACAGCTGGAGGGGGTAGGCGAATCAGAGTGGTAGGAGGGGATGGCAGCTGATGGGGGGGGGGGGTGGTAGAATGGGGTGGCAGCCAGTTGGCAGCAGAATGCCCATCTTGATGCTGCTGAATAGGAAAATGGACACTACTTAGCTAAACTTTCTACTCAGTGCACCTGCCACCATGGTGGGCCCTCTCCAGCCTTTGTGCCTTTTGACTTTCTGTTTACTCCTCTATCAAAACTTCATATCTCCCATCCTGTTTCTGGTCACCACAGAGATTGCCCTTGGCTAATAGGACCGAAGAGAGGGCCCCAGGGTCAAGGGGATATCCAAGTTTGCTGCCAAATACAGGGATGCAGCCGACAGTTCCTAGGGGAAGGATCTACCCAAGGGAGGGGTAATGAGAGGGTGGCCAGGAGGCAAGAGAGAAAAGGCAATTGTGTATGACTTTGAGGAGCTTCCAAGGGTAATGGGAAGTCCCTGAGCACAGAACAAAGCTGCAGTGAGACAAGTATTCTCAGTGTCTCTATGGTTGCATCTGTGGGAGCAAATAAAAACTACACATATAAGCCCAAACAGAGGCCTGAGTCTCAGAGGCCTCTGTGTCTCTCAGAACTGTAAGTGAGGCAAGTCTCTTAATGAGGCAAAGAGTGTGGACGTTTATTTTGCACCAGAGCATCCCACACCCCTTCTCCCATAGTAGCCCACAGCCTTTCCCATTCCAGTAACCGGTGGGGAGAGGAGTCATGAATTTGGGAACTGGGAGTAGGCCAGACTACACAGAAGACTTGGTTATTCTACTCCCAACTCTCTCATGCGGGGCTATCTGCAGGCCAGCACCTCAGTGATGCCTTTGCCCAGGTGAACCCCCTGAAGAAGGTGCCAGCCATGAAGGATGGGGACTTCATCTTGACTGAGAGGTAATCAGGACTAGGGATGCTGACACCATCTGGCCCTGCCTGTTACAAAGAAACAAAAGTGCTCAGAGGTTAAAGGCTTCTTGGCCATCCCACAGAAAGTTGGGGCCGGGGAGCTGGGAATGTGGCTTAGTGGTAGAGCGCTTGCCTAGCATGCACCAAACCCTGGATTTGATTCCTCAGTACCACATCCACAGAAAAAAAACAGAAGTGGCTCAAGTGGTAGAGTGCTAGCCTTGAGCAAAAGGAGCTCAGGGAGAGCACCCAGACTGAGTTCAGCCCCAGGATTGGAAAAAAAAAAAAAGAAGAAGAAGAAGAAGAAGAAAGAAAGTTGTGGCTGGAGCCCAGGCCTCTGCCTGTCTGCTATTGCAATTCATCAGGCAGTGTTGAAATATCAGGCCATCTGAGGTTGGTCTGAATGCCAGAGGATGAGAGTAGATACAGACTGGCATGATCCACAGATCATCCAGGCTCCGCTTGGATGCCATCTCCTCCAAGAAGCTCTCCCTATTCCTCTGACCAGAAATGACCACTTGACACTTGATGAGTCACTCTTACAGAATATTGTCTGGTCAACAAGGTGAATTTGATTATTTACTAGCCTCAGAAAGCCTCTCATCTCTGTCATCAAGAGCAAATCCCTTCCCCTTTCAAAGATTGCTTTCTCTGTTTGGAAAATGAAGGCAGGTTGTTAGGAAGATCAAGTCCCTAGTTCTTCATTTACCCATTATGATATTCTCCCCATCCCCCCACCCCAACACCCACACAGTGTGGCCATCTTGCTCTACCTGGCACATAAATATAAGGTTTCAGACAACTGGTACCCTCAGGACCTGCAGGCCCGTGCCCGTGTGGATGAGTACCTGGCATGGCAGCATACAACCCTGAGGAGAAACTGCCTCCGGGCCTTGTGGCATAAGGTGAGTTTGGAAAGGTGGGAGGGACAGTCAGGGGCTCAGGCAACATTAATTCTTTTCAATTTGGATCTTCTTCCTCTTCTTCTTACTCTTTTCTCCTCTTCCTCCTCTTTTTTTCTCTTCCTCCTCCTTTTTTTCCTCTGCCTCTTCCTCCTTCCAATATTGGAATTTGAATTCAGAGTCTTGCACTTGCTAGGCAGATGCTCTATAACTGAGCCATGCCTCCAGTCCTATTTACTACTGTTTTTGACTTCGCCAGTCCGTCTGTTATTTCCTGGGTTTCTGTGAAGCCCATCTAATATATTCTTTATTTGAGATAGGTATTTTTCATTTCTAGAAATTCCATTTGATCATTTTTACAGAGTTCCATTTCTCTTCTGAGATTTGCCCATTTTTTCTTTAAAAAACATTTATCTTTTGTTAACTAATTTTAACACGAATTTTCTGTGGTTCTGTTTCTATTGATTTTTTCCTATTGATTATGGGTCATATTTTCCTCCTAATCCTCCTCTTCCTCTTTCTCTTCTTCCTCTTTTTCCTCTTCTTCTTCCTCCTCTTCTTCTTCCTTCCTCTCCTCTTCTTCCATCTCTTCTTCTTCCTCCTTTTTCCTTTCTTTTTTTCTTGTTGTGGGGCTTGAACTCAAGGTCTGGCCACTGTCCATGAGATTTTGTACTCAAGACTAGTGATCTACATCTTGTGCCACGGCTCCACTCCTAATTTTTTGGTGGCTAATTAGAGACAAGCGTATCACAAAATTTCCTGCCCAGGCTGGTTTTGAACTGTGATCCTCAGATTTCAGCCTCCTTGAGTAGCTGGGATTACTGGCATGAGCCAGTATCCAGTGTCTGGTTACTTTCCTGCTGATGTACATGTTTCATAAGTTATTATTGTGTACCAGAGGTTGTATATAAAAGAAGAGTAGACATTGAAATACTTTGAGCTGGAGGTGTGGCTCCATTGGAGTGTCTACCTCGCAAGCACATGTCCTATAAATTCCAGTACCACCACAAACAACAACAACAACAAACCTGGCCATTCAAGAGACTGAGATCCTCAGATCAAGGTACAAAACTGGCCTAGGCAGGAATGTCTATGAGGCTTTTATATCCAACTAATCAGCAAAAAGCTGGAAGTGGGGATGTAGATCAAGTGGTAGAGGCCTAGCCTTGAGCCAAAAAACTTAAGAAACAGTGTCCAAGCCCTGAGTTTGCCTCAATACCATCACACACACAAAAAAAGAATGAAAAAGAAAAATGTTGGGTGCTGGTGGCTCACATTTAATCTTCACTACTCAGGGAGTGAGCTCTGAGGGTCTCAGGTCAAAGCTAGACTGGGCAGACAAATTTTATCTCCAATAAACCACAATAAAGTTGAAAGTGGAGGTAGGACTCAAGTGGTAGAATCCCAGCCCTGAGCTTAAAAACTAAGCAGTAGTGCAAGGCTCTGAGTTTAAGCCCTAGTAAGCAAATAAAAGTACATTGTGGGAAATGACCCATGCAACTTGTAGGCAGGGACAGAAGAAGGAAACTGGGAGAATGTAAAGGGGTGGCCTTGTTCATAAAAAGAAATGTACTCCAAGCCGGGCACTGGTAGCTCATGCCTGTAATCCTAGCTACACAGGAGGCTGAGGTCTGAGGATCGTGGTTCAAAGCCAGCCCAGGCAGGAAAAGCTGTGAAACTCACATCTCCAATAAACCACCAGAAAACAGAAGTGGCACTGTGGCTCAAGTGGTAGAGCGCTAGACTTGAGCTGAAGAGCTGAGGGACAGTGTTCAGGCCCAGCATTCAAGCCCCATGATCAACCAAAAAAAGAAAAGAAAACAAAAAAGAAATGTACTCATTAACTGACTTAAGAAATGGTTACCATCTGGGCACTGATGGTTCATGCCCACAATCCTAGCTACTCTGGAGGCTGATATCTGAGGATTGCTGTTAGAAGCCAGCCAGAGGCGGGGAGGGGAGAGGCTGGGAAGGGAGGTGAAGGGTAAACAAAGGAGGAGGCTGCAATGCTTGGTAAGAAATGTATCCATTATCTTGCCCATGTAATTGTAACCCCTCTGTACAGTATGTTCTCAAATAAAATAAAATAAAATAAAATAAAAAAAAAAGAAGCCAGCCAGAACATAAAAGTCCCCGTGAGACTCTCATCTCCAATTAACCACTCAAAATCCAGAAGTAGCACTGTGGCTCAAGTTGTAGAATGCTAGCCTGAGCACAAAGAGGCTCAGGGGCAGTACCCAGACCCTGAATTCAAGCCCTACAACCAACAAAAAATGAAAAATAAAAAAAGAAATGGTAACCCCTCTATACAATACCTTAATAACTAAAACTAAAAACTAAAAAACAGACATCTCAAGACATCGCAACAAAACTCCCCCTGTTCAATGATTGATTCCATTTGTTCAGTTGTTTACTTTCAGGTCTAGGTTTATGGTTCAAAACTCAAGCAAACTTTCACTGTTCTATTATGTTTATGCTACGTTATCCCCTTAAAATTTTGTATGTCTTACCTATCCAATTTCTGCACAAGTGTAATACTTAACAGTAAAAGTCCTGGCTCAAGACTTTGATATGATAGCCAATGCCTAACAGAATACGAAAAAAATTAAACTTCATAGTGAAATCTAGGGACACTTGACCTAAAAAGTTCTCTTGCCCCTGAATGTGGCTAAAATAATTTGTACTGACTCCTCCCTCCACCATGAGACCAGACCAAACTAATCTAACCTGGCACCAAGACTTCAAAATAACTTATCAGTGATGTTTCCATAGAAATATCTGGTGAAAGGAGGAAGCACAAAACTTATTGGTACCAAAATGGAGTTACTTAAGTCAAACTAACAAAATGGAGTCAAGAGAGGCCATGAAAAAGGAGCACTCATGTATCTTTGTCTTTTTTTTTTTTTTTTTGCCAGTTATGGGGCCTGAACTTTGGATCTGGGCACTGTCCCTCAGCTCTTCAGCTCAAGGCTAGTGCTCTACCACTTGAGCCACAGCGCCCCTTCTGGCTTTTTCTGCTTATGTGGTACTAAGGAAATGAGCCCTGGGCCTCGTGCATGTACAGGCAAGTACTCTACCACTGAGCTACCTTCCCAACCCATGTGTCCATTCTTATCACAAGACGTTCCAACACGTAGACTGGTAATAGGATTTACTGGAAGAAAAATTTCAAACTTGCAGTATTCCTGAGAGGCTGCTTGCAGTAGTTACCTGCACCAATGACCAGACACCAACTCCTATAACAAACCTTTGCAATCTTTACTTTCAAAATACCTTACACAGACTCTATCTTTAAGAAATTTCTGTTAATTAGTTTTTTGTTGTTAGTGGTGGTGGTTGTGGGGCTTGAACTCAGGGCTGGGCACTGTCCCTGAGCTTCTTTGTACTCAAGGCTAGCATTCTACTACTTGAGCCACAGCACCACTTCTAGATTTTGAGTGGTTATAAGAGTCTCATAGGAACTTTCCTGGCCAGGTTGGCTTCAAGCTGTAATCCTCAGATCTCAGATTTCTGACTAATAGGATTACAGGTGTGAGCCACCAGCAACTGGCTTGTTTTTTGTAGGTGTTTTTTTTTTTTGGGGGGGGGGGGAAAGGGGGCTTGTTTTTTGGTTAGTGTAATCAAAACCTGAGGTTATTACCTTATAAAGAGAATGTTTATTTTGGCTCACAGCCAAAGGGTATTTTGGCTACCAGCACCTGGCTTAAAATGTGTGTTTTAAACTCTTCTCTACCTCCAAAAAAATCTTTCTAGTTGCTTATAGTGTAAGACATTCTGATTTTAAATTCAGGAGAAAGAAGCTACCAAATAGAAACAGCTACTTTAGTAATAGCATTTTAGTCAACAATGGGTTACACAAGTGATAAAGGTATAAGCGAGCTGAAAAATTGTGGCCACCTAGTAACACTAGGCATTGTAATATCACAGGTTAGTGTATTACACATGTGTTGCATGTGTGTGCAAAGATATAAAAGTGTAACAATGCTCCAGGCACTAGAAGCTCACACCTATAATTCTAGCTACTTAGGAGGCTGAGATCTGAGGATTGAAGTTCAAAGCCAGCCTGGGCAGGAAAGTCCATGTGATTCTTATTGCCAATTAACTAACAAAAACCTGGAAATGGACCTATGGCTCAAGTGGTAGAGCACTAGCCTTGAACAAAATAGCTCAGGGACAGAGCCCAGGCCCTGAGTTCAAGCCCTAGGACCAGCACACATGCGTGCACACATACGTGCACACACACACCGACACACATACAAGTATAACAATGTAACTATGTACAGTACATTGACTTGAAATGATAATATCTTATTTTAGAGTGGACTCTTTCCTTATTTAAAAAAAAAAAAGGTTTGCTGTAGTTGGGCATGGCCAGTGTCTTGTGCCTGTTATCCTAACTACTGAGATCTTGAGGATCACAGTTTGAAGCTAGCCTAGGCTGGAAGTCTGTGAAACTTTTTTGGGGGGTCAGTTGTGGGGCTTGAATTCTAGGCCTGGGCGCTATCCCTAGGCTCTACAGCTCAAGGCAAGTGCTCTACCACTTGAGCCAGTGCCATTTCTGGTTTTTCTGGTGGTTTATTGGAGATAAGAGTCTCTCTTGCCTTTCTTGCCCGAGCTGGCTTTGAACAATGATCCTCAGATCTTAGCCTCCTGAGTAGTTAGGATTACAGGCGTGAGCCACTGGCTCCTGGCTCTGTGAAACTTTTAACTCCAATTAACCACCAAAAAGCTAGACGTAACTGGGTACTAAGGGCTCATGCCTGTAATCCCAGCTACTCAGGAGGCTGAGATTTAAGGATCAAGGTTTAAAGCTAGTCAAGGCAGAAAAGTCTGTGAGACTCTCCAATTAATCCCAGGGAAAAACCCCAGCTCAAGTGGTACAGCAAAAGAAGCTCAGGGATAGCACACAGAATTCAAGCCCTAGCACTGGCAAAAAGATAAGCTAGAAGTGGAGCTGCAGCTCAAGTGGTAGAACACCAGCCTTGAGTAAAATAGCTAAAGAATAGTGCCCAGCCCTGAGTTCCAGCCTCAGTAGCACCTCCAAAAGAAAGTTTACTGTGAATAGTTTGCTGTGTTCTATTGCAGCAGCCTCATACATCTTGAGTTTACTGTGTTTTGATTGTACAAAGATGAAATAATCTCACTCTCATCATGAAATAACATTTTAGTTTGTTGGCTAATTTCTAATTCCACAATATTAGATCCATTGTTGAGGTCCCTATTTGAGTCATTTTCAAAGAGAGTGTGTGTGTGTGTGTGTGTGTGTGTGTGTGTGTGTGTGTGTGTGTGTGTGTTGGTACTTGGGCTTGATTGAACTCAAGGCTTGATTGAACTTGGCTTTTTCCATTCAAGACTAGTGCTGAGCCACAGTTCCACTTCCAGCTTTTTGCTGATTAACTGAAGATAAAAATCTCTTCAATTAATGTGCTTGTGCTGGCTTTCAACCACTCCTCAGATTTTCATCTTTTTGAGTAGCTAGGATTACAGGTGAGCCTTCAAAGAGGTTTGAGTCATTCTGTCTGATGTCCTGAGGCTTAGGGCAATCAGACACAGGGGAAAGCAGGAATCCTTCTATAAAAAGTTGTCCCTTGAGAATCTCCCTGCCAGGCCACTGAAGAAGCAAAAGGCAGCTACAGTAATGTTAAGGGTCTTACCTTACTGTTCAGAAGGCTGGACTTAACTCCTCATTTCTCACTTTGCCTGCTCACCCACCAGGTGATGTTACCTGTCTTCCTGAGGGAGCAAGTAGCTCCAGAGATACTAGCAGCCACTCTTGCAGAATTGGACATGACTTTGCAGTTGCTTGAGGACAAGTTCCTCCAGAACAAAGCTTTTCTTGCTGGGAACTGCATTTCCCTGGCTGACCTGGTAGCCATAACGGAACTGATGCATGTGAGTACTTCTGGGAGGGTGGGCCTACTAGGTAAAGGTTGCTCTGACTACGAACTGAAGTCCTGTTTTTTTCTTGTTTTGTTTTTGTGCCCATACTGAGATTTGTACTCAGGGTCCAGGTGTTTTCCCTTAGCTTTTTCACTCAAGGATGGCACTCTGCCACTTGAACCAAAGCTCCATTTTTGGCTTTTAATTGGTTAACCAGAGATAAGAATCTCATGGGCTTTTCTACCCAAGGTAGCTTTGAATTGGATTTCTCAGATCTCAACTTTCTGAGTAGCTAGGATTACTAGTCTGAGCCACCAGTACCCAGTTTGAAGTTTTGTTTTATGCTGCCTCCACCTACCTATGTATATGCAATTATGTGTGAGAACTCCTGGATCTCTTGAGTTTCCATGCCTGTCTTTGGTTTCCCTCACAGTCCCTTTTACATCCCCTTCTTACTACAGCCTGTGGGTGCTGGCTGCCAAGTGTTTGAAGGTCATCCAAAGCTGGCTGCGTGGAGTCAGAGAGTGAAGGCAGCAGTAGGGGAGGAACTCTTCAGGGAGGCTCATGAGGTCATCCTGAATGTTAAGAACTGTTCTCCTGCCAACCTCACCTTAAAGCAGAAAATGATGCCTGGGGTGCTGGCCATGATCCGCTGAGCTCAGAAATCTCACCCACCCCTGCATTGCCCATGGCAGTCCATTGTCCCACAAAAGTGACTTGCTCTGTTGAACTGCACCTTGATCCTCCAGGCCAAGATTCCATGCCCATCCCCAAGGCTGTCTGAAAGCCATAATAACAGCTCACATCCAGATCTTAGATCACTGAACTTCTTTTTAAGTTTGAGTAATAAATCTGGGCACAGCCCATACCTCTGTTTGTGTGGCATTTATGCTTGTGTGTCATTTATTCGACCACCCTCTTTTCTGTATTTCTCTGTCTTGGTTTCTATCTGAAAGAGAGCCCTTTTCCCAGAACTTCCTTTGGGAGGATCAGCTTTCTCTTAATGATTGCCAATAGTAAAACATACATACTCCCAAGCCTTCCGGTTCTTGAGATTTTTCAGACAGGGATGAGCAAGCAAGCATGTCATGTGTAGGCTACAGCATGGTGATTGCTTATTTGGACAATCAGCATCCCAGAATATGCCATTTCTCTTGTGGGGATGGGGGTAGGCTTTCTGCTTGCTAAGCACCCAGCCGCTTTCCGCTACCCTCCTCTTCCTCCTCCTCCTCCTCCTCCTTGTCCTTGACATGAGCCACCATACCTGGCTATATGCTCCTTTTGGTCAAAGTACTGTTAAGCTCCCTCTCTGTCCTGTATCTATCCTTGAGAATTGGTCAGGAGACCAAAAAAGAAAATCCAGACTATAGTATTCTCCTAATCCAGACCCATTCCAGCAGGGGCTTAAATGTAAACTGTAAACAGAGATAAAGTGCTTAGATTGTATTTTAGATTGCTGTTGGAAGGTGGACTGGTAGGCAGCCAGGTGTAAGCTGGGAGATTAGGTGTTGAAATAATTGGTGGCAAAGGTGAGTTGTGGAAAACTGAGTGTGTGTGTGTGTGTAAAGAATATGTCTCCTGGCTGGGAATGTGGCTCAGTGGTAGAGTGCTTGCCTAGCATGCATGAAGCCCTGGGTTCTGTAATGCCCAGAGACTTGAAGCACCCAAAAAGACCACCAGGGACCAAAGGTCAATGCAAGCGGCAATGAGTCGTTTATTGACGAGCTCGAGCACGGACCCATCTGTGCACTGATGTCCGAGTGCAGAGAGAGGCCCCCAGCACAGGGTTACAGCACTTTTTATATGTTCTTTGGTAGGGGTAAGGCCTCAGTATGTATTGGCAACGAATCAATACACCACGCAGGAAATTTAAATCATAATTCTAGTGGATGATTGGCACAGTACAAAGGGGGGGAGAGTTGGGGCTAATAATTGGTCAGGCTAGCGAGCTATTGTACTCTAAACTAATTAGAGGGTACTTCTAGGGTAATTTAGAAGTGGTTGCCAGATGGCCACTATCTCTGACCCTGACCCGGGGGGAAGTAGTTGCCAGGCAGCCACTATCTCCAGTCCTAGGCCTGGGGAAAGTGGTCTGGAATGTGTCAGGTACTTTGTCAGGTACTCCCTGCCAGAGGGTCGTTAATTTCAGCTCCAGATCCAGGAGTGTCGGGGGCTCAAGTGCCGGTAGAATAGCAGCTGCATTCTTCAAGCAGGTCTAATACAAAATGGCAAATACAGGTCTATCTGGTTATATATATCACGCTTCTCAGTTCAATTCATCAGTACCACATAAACAGCAAAAGCTGGAAATGGCACTGTGGCTCAAGTGGTAGAGTGCTAGCCAGGAGCAAAAAGAAGCTCAGAGACAGTGCCCAGGCCCTGAGTTCAAGCCCCAGGAGCGACCAAAAAGAAAAAGAGGAAGAAGCAAGGAGGAGAAGGAGAAGGGGAAGGGGAAGAAGAGGAAGAGGAAGAAGAAGAAGGAGAAGGAGAAGAAGAGGAAGAAGAAAAGAATATATCTCTTCTCATTCTGGAGAGGTCTGAAGCTTCCACACTGGCAAGAGGATACTCTGCTAGGTCTTCCTTAAAAGGGTACATTTAGGACTAAGAAGTCAAAGGTACCCTCCAGCTTCCCTATATAACCTATCCTGTGGCCAAGGGGTATTATCTGAGTTTCATATTTAGGGAGGAGTCCTTTTCATCCCAAAGGCTCTCTTGGAAAATGGGTATGTTATAGCCACAGGCATCAGGAGCCCCAGAACTGCAATTGAAGGGAGTTGAGCCTATAAAGGAGGTGGAGTTTTGTCCAATTGCAGGCGGGTGGAAACTCCCAGCCCCAAAAGCAATTAGAAGCAGGAAAAAGCACCGGTGGAAAGGGAACTCTGGAGAAGCACCTGACCTCAGGATTTGCGGGGGGGGGGGGGGGGGGGAAATAGCTGATTCCTTTGTGGGGTGTTGATTTGGCCTTTGCAGAGCACGGAGCCAGAGATCCTCCCCAGCCCGCGTCCTTGGCGCTGAGCCCAGGCACTGGTGGGGGCGGGGAAGGCAGCTGCGCTTCCTTTTGTTCCCAGGGACTTGGATGCCACTCCTCTCTGAGCCCTCTCCCGGAGACTGGGGGAGAGTGGAGCTGAAAAACGACCCTTCTTTTTCATCCTCAACTCTGTGAGGGTCTGTGTTGGAAGCGCCCTCGTCCATATCCGATTTGATCACCGAGGAAATCAAAGTCCGGGGAAGTGGCCTGATTGAGCAGTGAGGCTTGCACTGGTGTACAGGGATCCACCCCTCCCCTCCCCCCCCCCCCCCCACCCACCCCACCTCCGCCGATTTTTCCTGCTCGCTTTCTCTGAGAGGGAGAGCATATGGGAGGGGCGCCGTTGATTGGCTCAAAGTTCTCCGGAGCCATCCAATGAGCAGAGGAGGGCGTAGTGGAGGGTGGGTTTGGGGCTTGCGGCTGTGAGCTCCAGCACCAGCCGTTCCTGCCTGTCTGCCCGCCCGGCCAGCCTCGTTGGTCTGCCAGCCGCCGGCACCGCTGTTCCTGCCATGGTCCTAGAGCTCTATCTAGACCTGCTATCCCAGCCCTGCCGTGCTGTGTACATCTTCGCGAAGAAGAACGGCATCCCTTTCCAGCTGCGAACAGTGGAGCTGCTCAAAGGTGAGCCCAGCGGGCGGGCTGGGGAGTCTTGGGCCCCGGGTGTGCAAGTGGACTTCACCTGTCGGCATCCCCTTGTGAACATGCCAGACGTCCAGCCTCAAGCAGGGACGCATTGTTTTAACAGGGTGTTACCACTCAGGAGTCTTTCCCTGCCTATTCCAGCCTAAGTTCCTTCCACTTTGGACATAGTTGCTTTTTCTTGCTTCTGATTGCTCTTGGGACTAGGAGACTAGGAGGTTCCACTCACTGGAGGCCAGCGCCCTCACTTGGAGCTGTAGTATTGCTAGTCTGGCTAGCCTGGAAAAACAGCTGGAGTAGAATCAAGCAGGGCCATAGCTGGACAGTAGGGCAGGCACAGAATCCAGAGCCCTTTAGACCGGCCAGAATACCCCTTGCTCCGCTGAACCCTCCTACTGGATGTCTGTAGTAGCCCCAACTTGAGTCGCCTGGGCAGGAAAGGAACAGGACACAGGCAGTTTGTGTAGGGAGAATGGGCAGGAGTGACAGTGTCCACTCAGGCCAAGGCAAAAGAAGCCATCTACTGGGCCTATTGGTCAAACTGGAGCCTGGCTCAACTGAGGTGCGTGCGCACGCACACACACACATACACATACACACACGAGTACCTAATGTACCCCCCAGTACTTGCCTGGGCTTAGGGATGGGTTATGCAAAAATGAGTCAAACCTTGGAACTCCAAATGAGGTGGGAACTTTGAGGTTTTGACACAAAGTGGAACTGAGTTCAAACTCAGAGATGGACAGAACTGTCTGGGTATAGATCATAGTGTGAAAGAATCCCTCTCCCTCCAAAGCCAAGTTAAGTTTCTGCTTGGGCTAGGCTTTCCCATTGGGGAAACTAGGAGGGGAAATCTCTAATGAGGGTCAGACTCTGTAATCCACTGACAAGCACAGTGGCCTCTTCCCTGAAGAAAACAGTATCAGGTTGGTAAGGTGGCTCAGTGGTAGAGTGCTTGCCTGGGTTTGATTTCTCAGCACTACATAAATAGAAAAAGCCAGAAGTGGCACTGTGGCTCAGGTGATAGGGTGCTAGCCTTGAACTGAAGAGCTGAGGGACAGCACCCCGGGCCAGAGTTCAAGCCCCACAATGGACAAAAACAAAAACAAAAAACATGGTATCAAAATCTAGAGGGTCTGAGTGATCATGGCTCATGCTTGTAATCCTAGATACTCAGGAGGCTGAGGTCTGAGGACTGAGGTTTGAAGCCAAAATGGGCAGAAAAGTCTGTGAGTCCCTTCAATTGACTACAAAAAGTCAAAAGTGGAGCTGTGGCTCAAGTGGTAGAGCACTAGTCTTGAGCACAAAAGCTTGGAAACAGTGCCCAGCCCCAGAGTTCAAGCCCTAGAACTGGAAAACAAAAAAACAAAACAAAAACCAGTTTAGAGGAATGTCAGGCAAATATCTCAAGTCTCAAAGGTCTTCTCCCTATCTCCCACTGATCTCCCCCACAGGCCAGCACTACACTGATTCCTTTGCCCAGGTGAACCCTTTGAAGAAGGTGCCAGCCTTGAAGGATGGGGACTTCATCTTGGCTGAAAGGTAATGAATCCCTAGCCTGCAGTTGAACTTTGTGTATACAATCACTATTGTTCACAAGCCCTGGTTGGAGCCTGGGCTTGTGTATACAAAGTTTTTTGTTTTTTTTTTTTACCAGCCCCAGGGTAGAGAATGGGCTGAAGTTAGCAGGGGAATCTAGGGCTAAAAAGGGTTGTTGATGGCATATTCTAGGCCATGCTAAATTGTACAGATGAAGAAACTTCCCTGGGCAAAGGGAGTTACTTGTATTAGATGGAGGTCCCAGTTATCTGCTAGGCTCCTTCCCTGTAACCCAAGCCTCAGAAGGAAGGAGAGTATAAGTTGGAGAGCAGACCCCAAGCAGATGGAAAACTACTTCTCTTGTAGATCCTGGGGGACATTCTGTTTCCCTGGGGAGTTGAACTAAGCCTCAGTGAGCTTAGCATCTATCAATACCAGGTGCTGGGCACTGGTGGCTTACACTTATAATCCTAGCTACTTGGGAGGCTGAGATCTGAGTAGTGAGGTTTGAAGCCAACCTACGGGAGAAAGTCTATGACACTCTTATCTCTAATTAAGCCAGAAATGGAGCGGTGGCTCAAATGGTAGCATGTCAGTCTTAAGCAAAACTTCTAAGAAACAGTGCCCAAGCCCTGAATTCAAGCCCCATTAATGAATATTGTGTGTGTGTTGTGTGTGTGTGTGTGTGTGTGTGTGTGTCTGTCTGTCTGTCTTGGTTTCCACATACAAAATCAACACCAGCCCCATCCAGACTCTGGGGCTTGAACAGAGAATATGGCTAAGCCCTCATAGGGCTCACATAGAGGGAGGGCTGACAAACAGGTGGTAGGTCATACAGTGATTGCTGTGGAGAAGGTAGGCAGGTGGGAGGGGGTAATTTGGGGTGAGTGATAAAGGCCCACCTACCAAGTTGGAACTGAGTAGAAAGAAGCCTACAGGACTTGTGTGGTATGTAGGAAGCATGTTCTGATTGGAGGAAGAGTAAAAGTGAAGACCATGAGGTGCACCATTCTGGGAAACAAGCTAAAGAGCAAGAGGGCCAGAGTGGAGCAGAGGAAGAGGAAAGGGAGCAGAGGGCACTTGTGGCAGGATTTTGATTAATCTTATGTATGAATGGAGCCATTGGAGGTTTTGAGTGGAAGACTGTGGTGATCATCCTTGTGTTTAAAAGTATTTGTCTGGAGTGGTATGGAAATCCAAGTACAAAGTATTAGAACCTCAAATCACAATGGTGGTGATGTAGGATGGGGAAATAGCTGCTCTGCATGCTATTCAAAGTCAAACTGAAGGCTTTGCAGAAGGATTGGTCATAGGGGACGAGAGGGGAGCCAAGGCCAGACCACAGGTTGGTGGCTAAAGGGTGGTACTATTCTTTACAAAGCCCACAGAGTGCCTCTATAGAGAATCAGATTCACACCCAGGGCCATGTGGCTTCAGATCCTATGGTTTATGAAGAGTCCAACATCCAGGGAGGCGTGAGGAGCTGGGGGGAGGCTGCACATACAGATGTGATAGGATACATACAAGAGGAGTAGGTCAGGAAGAGCTTCCTGTGGGAGATTGCTGGAGGCTTGGAGCAGGTGGAAGAAAGTGGTACAGAGTGGCAAGCAGTGCCCCTTGTTACACAGAAGGACTCTCCCAGCTGCAGTAGAGTGTGAGGGGGGACAGTGGCCATGCTCCTGATTCTGTCCCTCCTGCACATATGGTGGGGAGTGGTATTCTAGTTGCCCTTTCCTCCTAGTAGCCTCTCCCAAATTCCCTGGTTCCTTCTGAAATCCGTGAGATTTTGTTTCTCCTTTGTTACCTTTCATTCAGATGAGGCAGAGCTGTGTGACCTTGGCTGTCACTTAGCCTCTCTGAGCCTCACATTCCTCCTCTGTACCATGTGAATAGTGAAACAGTCTCAATAACTGGCAGAAAAGTGACTGGAACACATCCTTCACCCTTGTCCCTTTCACCTAGTGTGGCCATCCTGCTGTATCTGAGCCGCAAGTACAAGGCCCCTGACCACTGGTACCCCCAGGACCTGCAGGCCCGAGCCCGTGTGGATGAGTACTTGTCCTGGCAGCACACATCCCTGCGGAGTTGTTGCACCAGGGCCATGTGGCAGAAGGTGAGTCCCAGAACAGGACACCTCCCAAGATGCTAAAGGGATAGTATATTTTTGTCAGTCATGGAACTTGAACTCAGGGTCTGGGCACTGTTCCTGAGCAATTTGGGCTCAAGACTGGTACTCTATCACTTTGAGCCGCAACTCCACTTCTGGTTTTCTGGTGGTTAATTAGAGATAAGAGTCTCACAGACTTTCTTGCCTGGGCTGGCTTTGAATTGTGACCCTTAGATCTCAGCTTCCCTGAGTAGCTAGTATTTTACAGGTGTGATCCACCAGTGCTGGGTGGTACTTTCGGCTTAAAGATTTCCATTCAGACCTGGAACTTTCAGAACACCAAATCCTGGAGTGCTAGAGACTGCTAGTTGTGGTGTTTTAGGAACATACCCTTTAACTACATCCCAGGAGATTCATAGACATGTCCCACTTGGGAATTCTCGGGTGCAGAATAAGGTAGGGAGAGAATGGGTACAGAATAGCTGCTGCACTGGGAGGGCTTTGTGTTTATTCTGAATCATAAGGAAAGTGAGAATCTTTGGAAGCCTTCATGCAGGAAAAGAGCCAAGGGAGACCTGAAGGATTGTGATACATAGGATGGAAGTATGCTAATGGATGAGCATTAGGCAGAGTCTGATCCTCTATCTGCTTGCTGGTTTTCCAGATGATGTTCCCTGTGTTCCTGGGCCATACTGTACCCCCTGAGACACTGACAAGCACTTTGGCTGAACTGGACAGGTGTCTGCAGCTTCTGGAGGACAAATTCCTGCGGGACCAGCCCTTCCTTACTGGGCCCCATATCTCAGTGGCTGATTTGGTGGCCATCACTGAGCTGATGCATGTGAGTGCCATGGAGTAGGAGTGGCTCTCGTGAAATAGGGAATCCCAGGAGGAAGACTTTGTCCCTGCTGTTGATTCTGCATGAGTCATTTCATCCTCTATGAAATGAGCCTTCATAGATAAAAAGTTATCTTCAAACTGGGCACCAGTGGCTCACACTTGTAATCCCAAACTATTCAGGAGACTGAGGTCTGAGGATTGACGTTCAAAGCAAGCCCCATCAAGAAAGTCTGTGAGACCTTTCTCTCAGGCAGACAAATCCAAAATATTATTTTTTCTCTGCTGGTCCTGGGCCTTGAACTCAGGGCCTGGGTATTGTCCTTGAACTTTCTTGTTCAAGGCTAGTACTCTACCACTTGAGCCACAGATCCACTTCCAGCTTTTTGGTGGTTAATTGGAAATAAGAGTCTCACAGATTGTCCTGCCTGCACTGCCTTCAAAGTACAATCTTCAGATCTCAGCCCCCAGGGTTTATAGGTGTGAGCTACTGGTGCCCAACTCAATACAAACTCAGTGAATGCAGACTATAGCAAATTGAAGGAAGTACAGACTTCTAAATGAAATGTTTCAATGTAAAGCTTCTTAGAATGAAGCCATATGGACAATTTTCTACATAACCAGGAAACACTTCCCTTTCACATTCGTGAAATCATGTTTTTGTTGTTGTTTGGTGCAAGTACCAGGGCTTGAACTCAGGACCTGTATGCTATCCCTTAGCTTTTTTGCTCAAGGCTAGTACTCTACCATTTGAGCCATAGCTTCACTTTTGGCTTTTTGGTGGGTAGTTGGAGATAAGTCTCATGGACGATCCTCAGATCTCAGCCTCTTGAGTGTGAGCCACTGGTTCCAAAGAGACTCTTATCTCTAATTAACCACCAAAAAGCTAGAAATGGAGGTATTGCTCAAGTAGTAGAGTGCTAGCCTTGAGCAAAAAAAGCTAAGGGACAACACTCAGGTCCTGAATTCAAACCCTAGTTCCAGCACAAAAAAGGGGGTCTTTGTAATTCCTTATATAGGGATATAAGAGGCCTTCCTATGGCTTCTCATAGAAGAGGTTAACACTATCCCCCCACCCAGCCCATTAGACACGTGGTGGAGATGTTAAAATTCATTTGGAGAAACTGTAAGGCAGGTCATGTTGCCTTGTGTTTGGCTGTACCTAGCCACTCTACCTGGATCCTTTTCTCTACAGCCGGTGAGTGCTGGCTGCCGGGTGTTTGAAAGCCGACCCAAGCTGGCTGCATGGCGCCAGCGTGTGGAGGCTGCAGTGGGAGAGGACCTCTTCCAGGAGGCCCACGAAGTTGTCTTGAAGGCCAAGGACATGCCTCCATTGGACCCTACCTTGAAGGAGACATTTAAGCACTCATTGAAGAGTTTGTTGCAATGAATGACTTGTATGGACCTGTGGATCCATCCAGAAAAACAATGATTTGTCATAATAAAGAGACAAAGTTGCCTGTCTCTCTGGTTGTAATAGGATAAGTCCATGAACTCTCTGGTAAACAGTTCCTTCCAGGCACCGTGCCCACTTTCCTTTTATGTACTTAACCAATTTTACTCTTAACATCTGTTCCAGTTTGACCTGGTTGGATAGCTTTAGTAAACACAAGGCTGCATTCCTCTTCTTTTGAAAATTTCCTGTGGTTCCTCACTTCAGGGAGGCTAAAATGCAAGTCACTGAACCCCATTCTTCCAAACTTCCCCCTTTGGTTATATTCATTTTGTCACCAATGCAGGTTAAAGTTAGTGAAGTGTACCTTTAAAAGTAGGGCCTGTTCCTTAGGGTTCCTGACTTGCATCACAAAGTAAGAATTTCTGGACAAGTCACAGTGGTAAAAAAAATAAAACTTGGCAGAGCTTTATTGAGTAAGTAAACAAGCAGGCAAACAAACAAAAAAAAAGTGGAAAAAGGGGCTGGGAAGATGGCTCAGTGGTAGAGCGCTTGCCTTGCATGCCTGAGGCCCTGGGTTCAATTCCTCAGCACCACATGAGCAAAAAGAAAAAAGCCAGAAGTGGCGCAGTGGTTCAAGTGGTAGAGCGCTAGCCTTGAGCTGAAGAGCTGAGGGACAGTGCCCAGGCCCAGAGTTCAGGCCCCATGACCGGACCCAAAAAAACAAACAAAAAAAGTGGAAAAACAGAACGAAAGGGGCAAACTCTAACAGAGTGTGGGTGCTCTTGTGGAAAAACAAAGAGACACATAGTTCCCTGGCTGTTAGGACTATTTATTTGGTAAAGGCAAGGCAGGGGTATGACTTTAAAGTTATATAAAGATAGATGTTTTATCTTTGTTGTAATTACTCTTGGTGTTAACACTTTCTGAGTTCCTGGGTGTTTTGGGCATATCTTCCAGGTAAGAATGCATGCTGCTATAAAAACAGATGCCTATCCTTGAGATAAGGAAAGTGTCCTGTTCTCTTGTCTGTCTACCTTTTGGGTAGGAGGTTGCTTACATTTTGGGGGAGCATTTTTCTCAGGAAGGCATACATTCTGTCAAACAAATGTTAATTAGGGTGAGAAATGTATGTCTGAGGAAGGAATGCATCCTGCTGTCCTCTCTGAAGCAAAGATAGTGCTTCTGTGTTTCTCAATACCATGTTTCTGAGTTGCTGTCACCAGGCCTCATTTTCTTGTTTATCCTGCCTCATTTTCCCCTAAATGACATTGGTCCCTTAAGCTTAAGGGAAGTAGATGGATGAATATCCATACCTCATTTCCCTCAAGTCTATCCTGCTTCATTTTCCCCTAAAATGATTTTGTTCCCTTAATCTTAAGAGAAGTAGATGAACTAGCTTTAAGCTTGAGTTTTTTAAATTCCTGGCAGCCATTTACCATGCCTCGTTTTCCCCTAGTCTATCTTGCCTCAGTTTCATACCCCTCCCCTGATCACGTTGGCCTCTGCTCATATTATCTTCACCTTACCTTCTTTGCCTGATGCCTCTACTAGCATTTAGCACCATGTCCCTTCTCTAGGAGATTTCTCTGACCTCCCCTGTCCCAAACCAGGTTAGTTGAACTACTGGTGCCTTAGCGCCAGTGTTGCCCTGCCTCATTCTGGCATGAGTTAGGCTCCTTGCTTCTTGGTGTGAGCATATGTCACAGACAGTAAAGTGATGTCTGATCAGAAACAGCCTCTCTCCACCAAATCTCTCTCCTCTTTCTAAGGTGATGTTGTCTCCCCCTGGTGGGTGCAGGGTTGCTTCATGAACATCCTTACAGGGAGAGAAATCCCTAGTTATTTTTTAGTTATCCATGTACTGAGCAGCCTTGGTGTCCCATACTTTTTCTTAACCCTAACCCATCTTCTCCTCACCCAACTCTTGGGTTCCAAACTCACAGTCCTCATGACTCTCACAACCTATTAGTCTTGTGTAATGGGCTTCTTTTTTGCAAATTTTCTAATAAATCGACTCCTAACCAGACAAGAAAGGTTGATGGAGTCTCTTTTGCCCACTTGCTTTTCCATGGAGGTTCTTACAATATCCATCCTTAAAATTTCCTATATGTAACTGGCTAGTGCAAGGTATATTAAATAGGTAGATTTCATTAGGTAGCCGATGAAGAGAACACAACTCACTATTCAGGCAAGACAAGAAGTTTATTTACCGAACTGCTGCCCCTGCCATGTATGATGGAGGGACATGGCTGAAAAAGGAAGCGCGGCAACCCACCCTTGAGCCAGGACTTATCTAGGCCAGAGACAGGAAGAAGTGTGGCCACATTGCTTCTGGATGTGACCTCAGGGTCTGGAACCTTCCTATGGTCAGATGGGAGGCGTGTTACCAGAGGTGGCCAGGATGTGACCTAGCAGGAGGGGAAGGTGACTGCTTCCAGGTGTGCCAGGTACCTAGGTAACAGATACTGGGCGGAAACTTAGCCAAGAGGTAAGGAGGTGTCCCTGTGCAGACCTTACAGCTAGATTGTCTTGTCTTAAATAATGTGACATTGCTTGGTATAGTGACTCATCATTTACACAAAAGACCAGTGTCTGGGGGGAAGGGGGCAAGTGGAAATGCTCTTGATCTAAGGACTTGCCAAGCCCTACTGGTGGGCAGGTCTCCAGTTTGTTGAAAAGAAGTGCAGATTCAGTGCTCAGTGATACCATGCTTGCCTATAATACAAGGCCCTAGGGTTGGCACACACTGGCGGGGGAAGGGGGAGATTACCGAGGGAGTAGAAACAGGAGAGTCAAAAGTTTCAGATCAGCCTGAGCTATGCAGGAAGTTCAAGGCCAGCTGAAATTACATGAGGAAATTCTGCAACAGAAAAACACACAAAGCCGGGCGCTGGTGGCTCACACCTGTAATCCTAGTTACTCAGGAGGCTGAGATCTGAGTATCACGGTTCAAAGCCAGCCCGGGCAGGAAAGACTGTGAGACTCCTATCTCCAATAAACCACCAGAAAACCGTAAGTGGCGCTGTAGCTCAAATGGTAGAACGCTCGCCTTGAGCTGAAGAGCTGAAGGACAGCGCCCAGGCCCAGAGTTCAAGCCCCACGACCGACAAAACACACACACACACACACACACACACACACACACACAAGGGATACAGCAGATTCCTACATTGAAGTTGCTTGACTTTCGAAACCATGACAGTTCGTTCAAAACCCACATGCAAGGTGATGGCTCCTGCAGAACTGTGTATTTTAGAAGTGTTTAGATCTTTTTATAAATAATGGTATAGAAATGGCTGAGCTCAACACCTGAAAGTCTGGTTTGAGCAGGATGGGCGGAGCCTGGGCTCAGTCTATGTCCAATCAGAGGTGGGGTCACACCTGACATTCTGGAAGGTAGGATTTCTGGAAATTTGCCGCCAGTACACGTGACTTCAGAGTCAGGGGGCGTGGTCCTGGCAGCCAATCGGAGAGTGAGGAGTTTGCCCAGCCAATGAGCGGCCTGGTTGTCGTGGGTCCCGCCTCGGGTCCAAAGCGGTCACTCTAGGAAGCCGGGCGTGCGGCTCCGGGCTCGGTGCTCTCTGGCTCCGTGGCTGCCGCGGACCCTCTCCGTAGACATGCCGTTCGTTGAACTGGACACGAACTTGCCCGCCAATCGCGTGCCCGCAGGCCTAGAGAAGCGGCTCTGCGCGGCGGCCGCCGCCATCCTGAGCAAACCTGAAGACGTGAGTGAGGATCCTGGCCCTGGAGACGGGAGGGTGGAGGAGATCCGGGTCGAGCTCTGTCCAAGTCCCGCCTCCTCACAAGGACCTGTACCCTTCTCCCTAGGAACTCCTTGTCGGCCCACTAACCTCTGACCGTCCTGGGCCCCCCTCCCCAGCCGTGACCCTGACGTGACCCCCAAGGACACTGGGGGTGCCCTGACCCCTGACTCCGGCCCCGTGCTCCCCTGTACCCGACGCAAACCCTGAGCCGCTCAGCTTTAGTGAAACTTGCGTCCCCTGCAGCGCGTGATCTGCACAGTGAGGCCTGGCCTGACCATGATGCTGGGTGGATCCACAGAGCCTTGTGTCCAACTGATCGTCTCCTCCATCGGTGTGGTGGGTACAGCTGAGGAGAACCGCGGCCATAGTGCCGGCTTCTTTGAGTTCCTCACCAAGGAGCTGGGCCTGGACCAGGACCGGTATGTAGGAGTAGTGAGAAAGTCTATTATGGACCCCTAGCAACCAAAGGTGGCCATCTGCCGCTGGCCTTCTATGTAAGTTTGAGAGGTGGAGGGGGGGGCAGAGAGGGGGAGCAAGAGAGAGAGGGAGAGAGAGATGGGGGGGCAGAGCCGGAGAGAGATGGGGAGGGGGAGGAAAAGGGAGAGGGCTGATTCTGCGCCAAGCCTACTGGTAGCTATAGCCTTATACCTAGCTATTCAGGAGGCTGAGATCTGGGTATCAGGGTTTCAAACCCAGCTTGGACAGAAAGCTCCATGAGAACTCTTATCTCCAATTAACCACCAAAAAGCTGGAAGTGAAGGTGTGGGCTTAAGTGGTAGAGTCCTAGACTTGAGTAAAAAAGTCAAGGCAAAGGAATGGCTTCTAGGACTTCAGTGTTTTTCCATCTGCGCACTAGGAAGGCCCTTTTTAAAACACCTTTCAGGGAAGGGATGGGTTAGGAGTGATGGGTGACAATGTTGTCAGATACCTTGTATTCATATATTATTTTATATAATGGGAACTTCTTTGTACAACTACTTAAAGAGAAAAATAATTAGCCGGGCCCGGTGGCTCACACCTGTAATCCTAGCTACTCAGGAGGCTGAGATGTGAGGATCAAGGTTCAAAGCCAGCCCGGGTAGCAAAGTCCCTGAGACTCCTATCTCCAATAAACCACCAGAAAACCAGAAGTGGCGCTGTAGCTCAAGTGGTAGAGCGCTTGCCGAGCTGAAGAGCTGAGGGACAGCGCCTAGGCCCAGAGTTCAAGCCCCATGACCGACAAAAAATAAAGTAAAAAAAGATTAAAAAAACCCCAAAAACCTCAGGGGTACTACAAGGGTCCTTGGGATGGCTTGTGTGATGCACCTTGTCTTGGTACCTGGCAAGATAGGAGGGTGTTTATTATCCTGAAGAAAGATTTCAAGGAGAACTTTTCTGTTCAGAAGGAAATCTGTGTATGTCCTGAGGATGAGCTTTTGGACTAGATGAGGCTATAGAAAGGAGGTACTGAAGAGAGCATTGGCTTGCATGTTTAGGCATTTGGATTCTGGGCCCAGCACAGCACAGAGACCTTAGACATACCTGAGCATGAAACATCTCATTTGCAGCCTCCTTTTCTGTGAAAGGAGGGGGAGTGTCAATGACCTTCCCTTCCCCACAAGAAGGCTCTTCCCCTCAGACCTAGCCATCTGTGGCAGGATTAAAGTTTCCTCCTGGAGGGAAATGTATGTTTTTGTTTTGTTTTGTTTTTGTTGGTCATGGGGCTTGAACTCTTGTCCTGGACACTGTCCCTCAGCTCTTCAGCTCAAGGCAAATGCTCTATCACTTGAGCCACAGTGCCTCTTCCAGTTTTCTGGTGGTTAATTGGAGATAATAGTCTCACGGACTTTCCTGCCTGGGCTGGCTTTGAACCGTGATCCTCAGATCTCAGCCTCCTGAGTAGCTAGGATTACAGGGGTGAGCCACCGATGCCCGGCTGTTGAGGGAAAATATTTCTGAGCCTAGTCTATATCTGTAGGCAACAATGGGCATGAGAAGTCTGAAAGCTCCGGTTGGCCTAGGAAGGCTGGTGAGGAATTGCTTGTTCCTGCTAGCTGTTCAGTCTCTGTCCTCAAGCTGGGGAGAGAATTTTAACAAATAACCAATATACTTAACTTGTGCTACGAACACTATATCCATAATCATATTTGATCCCTACCAACCCTGCTCATGGCCCCTCTGTGTAGACTTGTCATTCCCAAGGTAGATAGCTCCATTGTATTGACTTTACAGGTGGAAAAACTGAGACTGCCATCCCTTCTAGTCCCTTATTCCATACCAGGTTATCCCAATGCCTAGTATTCTTCACCAGGAACATCATGTCATTTCTGGAAGGGACACTTTCATTTATCTCACAAACTTTAATTAGGATACCCTTTGCCTGGTCTTAAGTCAGACTGAAGAGGCCAGAATGGGCTGGTCCCCAAGGACCCTGCAGACAGGAACAGGGAGAGCTATCGCCCTTCAGACTGCACAATTAACCACATGGCATACCTACATTGTGTTATGTCTGCTCTGGGAGGGCCATGCCCATGTATAGCTATCACCTAGCAAACTATTCTGTCTGGGTCAGTTGAAGATCATTAACTGTGATGAGCAGATTGGAAAATGGCTTATGGGCTGATGTGGACTGGTCTGAGAGGCCACAGCGGGGATGCCTGGTAGGTGTCTTGCAAGATTAGGAGTTACCCAAGGAACTGACAACTTTTTCCTGCTTCTTGAAGGATAGTTATCCGCTTTCACCCACTGGATGCCTGGCAGATTGGGAAGAAGGGGACAGTCATGACATTTTTGTGATTGGCAACAAGGATCCATGGCATCTGTGAGCTGACTATCCCTTCCAGAGAGGCCTGATGCTAGCAGCCCTTCCGTAGACATATCTGTGGCTTTACCTCAGTTTTACTCTTCACTATCCTCACACCAAATAAAGAATATCATTATTCAAACATGACTTTGTGTGTGTGTGTGTGTGTGTGTGTGTGCGCTCGTGTGTGTGCACGCGCGCCATCCTGGGACTTGAACCTAGAGCCTAGGTACTTTCTCTCTCTCTCTCTCTCCCTCCCTCCTCTCTCTCTCTCTCTCTCTCTCTCTCTGAATTTCTTTTACTCAAGGCTAGCACTCTACCACTTGAGCTACAGTTCTACTTCTGGCTTTTTGGTAGCTTATTGGAGATAAAAGTCTCATGGCCTTTCCTGCCTGTGCTGGCTTCAAACTGTGATCCACAGTTCTCAGCTCCTGAGTAGCTAGGATTACAAGCATGAGCTACCATCACCTGTCATATAACTTCTTTGGGTGTGGTGGGTGGTCCTGGTGCTTGAACTCCGGGCCTGGGTGCTGTTGCTTAGCTTTTTCATTCAAGGGCAGTGCTCTGCCACTTAAGTCATAACTCCACCTCTGGCTTTTTGGTAGTTATTAAAGATAAAAGGCCTTTCCTTCTGGGAAAGTCAGCCTCTTGACTAGCTGGGATTACAAGTGTGAGCCACCAGAGCCCAGCTCAAACATGACTTTTACTTCTCTAATTCCTTTCCCAACATCTGCACTATTGTAGACAATGGCGTTTAAGAGGCACACTGAAGTGGGGTGTTTCCTTTTTTCAGAGATGCTGTTTGGTACATTTACAGTGCTGAAATTTTGAGTGAAGGGCTAACCCTAGAGATTCTGCTCTTTACACCCATGTGTGTAGGCCAGTGGGGACTTGGGTGGTACTTAGTCTAGCCTGGAACTTCCTACATACTCTGCTGATACTGTGAATTCTAACTATTATTTTCTATTGACCTGCCAAATGGGAATAGCTGCATTTCAGGGACCTTCCCTGGACTTGACTTTGTACATGACTCTTGTTGAGAAGTTACCAAAGCCCTTTTCTTTACAAAATCCAAACCAAACATGAGAAACACATTTTGTTTGTCATCATGCTTAGCATATAAGTATAATGCCATTTTCTCTTACAACTGTCACAACCTTTCTATTTGTCTTGTGTCCCATATTCTCTTATAACTGACACATAATAAGTAAATTCATAAGAGGACCAGAAACATGATAGACTGAATGTCTTGGCCTCGCTGACTTCCCATGGGGGATCCTTTATCTTGCACATTTTATAGAAATTTACATTTGTAATTGAAGTTGTACATATATAGCCACACAATTTCAAATTATATTCAAAATTTCCAATTCAAGTAACTTTGCAACACTGATGAGACAAACTAATCATATTAAATCAACCCACTGTTTTCTGTTATTTAAATGAAACTTTTACTTCCTGTTAGAATGTGGCTCAACATTGGTCATGATAGTCTTCAAAGGCTGGCTGTAGGGACCTGGCAGAGATGATATGGGGCCTAAAGGTCCTGACTTATCTACCTACCAACTCCTGTCAGCAAGGCTCCTATTGTTTAAGAGAAGCTCAGGCTAGACCTACCTACTCAGGAGGCTGAAATCTGAGGATTGAGGCTCAAGACCAGTCTAAGCAAACAGATCTGAGAGTATGTTCAGCAAAAGCCCAAAGTGGAGGCATGGTACAAGTGGTAGGGTGCCAGCCTTGAGGGAAATAGCCAAGTGAAAATGAGAGGCCCTAAATTCAAGCTCCAGTGATGCTCCTCAAAATAAAAGAAAGAGAAGAAGCTCATTTTCATATTGAGTGTAAAGTTGTCTTGCTTTGAAAGGATGGCAACTGCTTGCCTGCCTGCCTGTCTACCTACCTACCTTCCTTCCTTCCTTTCTTCCTTCCTTCCTTCCTTCTCCCTTTCTCCCTCTCTCCCTCTCTCTCTTTCTTTCCTCTTGTACTGGTCCTGGGGCTTGAAATTGCGGTCTGGGTGCTGTCCCTGAGTTTTTTAGCTCAAGACTAGTGCTCTACTGCTTGAACCCTAGCTCTACTTCTGGCTCTTTTGGAGTGGCTAATTACTGATAAGAGTATCATGGACGTTCCTACCCAAGCTGACTTGAACTATGAATCTCAGATCTCAGCCTCCTGAGTAGCCTAGATTATAGGCATGAACCATCAGTACCCAGCTTTGTTTCATTATTTTTAAACTTCTGTGACATAGAATTATATTCCAGTTTATGAAACACACTTGTGTGTGTATGTGTGTGTGTGTGCACGCGCACATGTGTGTCGTTAAGATGACTAACCTTATCTGTGAGTCAGTCTGTGTGTCTGTGTGTGATGTTAAGTTTACTGCCTAAATATGGCTTAGGAACCAAGTCCCATCTATTCTATAGGCACCTCGAACAGTTAAGGAGAAGAGGGAATCCAGCCCAGCTGGAGCAGGTAAGAAAGTCCTGTGCTACAATAGTCTTGTAGCTTGAGGGATGACAGGAGTTTCTGAATTCAGAGCCAGTGTACCTCCTCATTGAGGAAGTAATGAGTATCTTGTCTAGTCAGTGAGGAGCTTGATTGTCTTGGGTCTTTGCCCCTGCTGCCTATCTCATTTCTTTTGGTGTAAGTCAGCTCTACTGGCGTCCGGCATCATATCCATTTTTACAAGCATCTTAGGCCAGGTTCCAGTGCCTCTTACCTGTAATCCTAGCTACACAGGAGTCTGAGATCTGCAGATCACAGTTCCAAAGCAACTCTGACAAAAAGTCAGTGAGACTCTATCTCTAATAAAGTACTTCCTAAAAATAAAAGCCAGATATGTAGCTGTGGCTCAAGTGTAGAGCACTAGCCTTAAGAAAAAGAAACTCAGGGACAGACCTGGTCCCTAAATTCAATCCCTAGTATCAGCATACACAAAAAAGCATAAAGTTCTCTCTTACGCAATTTGTGGGCAGGGATAGGATGGGGGAAACTGGGGGGCAAAGAAGGAAAGGGTGACATTGTCTAAAAAAGAAATGTACTCGCCGGGCGCCAGTGGCTCACACCTGTAATCTTAGCTACTGAGGAGGCTGAATTCTGAGGATCACGGTTCAAAGCCAGCCCAAGCAGCAAAGGTCGAGAGACTCTAATCTCCAATTAACCACCAGAAAAGCGGAAGTGGTGCTGTGGCTCAAGTGTAGAGCACTCGCCTTGAGCTGAAGAGCACAAGGATAGTGCCTAGGCCCAGAGTTCAAGCCCCATGACCGAACAAAAAAAAAAAAAAGAAATGTACTGATTACCTTACTAATGGAATGATAACCCCTCTGAACAATACCTTAGTAATAATAAAATTATATATATTTTAAATAGTTTTGGGGGGGACACAAATGGAGGGACAAAGAGTGAACAAATGCAGCAGTGGTACTCACTAGAAACTGTGGAAAACAAATTATACAACTTGTGGGAAGGGACTGAGGGAAAAACTGGGAGAGAATGAGGGAAGGAATGACATTGTCCAAAAAGAAATGTACTCGTTATTTGACTGTAACCACTCTGTGCATCACCTTTATGATATATATGTTTTGTATATAGGTTACTTTTTTCTGTTTTATTTTCATACTGTGAGGTCTGAGGAAGGCATTGACTTCTGGGACCTGTGTATCCAACTAGGCCCTGGTAAGAGGGTTTCTCTCTCTCTCTCTCTCTCTCTTTCTCTCTCTCTCTCTCTCATGCTGGCACTGGGACTTGAACTCAGGCCCTGGCTGGTTCTCTATTCCTTGAGCCAATGTTCCACTTCTGGGGTTAATGGTAGATAATAGAGTCTCACAGACTTCCTTGCCTGGGCTGACTTCAAAACCTAATAATCCTCAGATCTCAGTCCCCACTGGCACCTGGATAGGAAAGTGGGTTTTTTGTTGTTGTTGTTTTTGTTTTGTGCTGGTCCTAGGGCTTGAACTCAGGGCCTGGGATCTTTTCTGCTCAAGGATAGTGCTCTACAACTTGAGCCACAGATCCACTTCTGGATGTTTTGGTAGTTAGATATAAGCGTATCACTTTCCTGTCCAGGATGGCTTCAAACTATGATCTTTAGATCTCAGTTAGGATTATAGCCATGAGCCAGTGGTGCTTTCCTGGAAAATAGTCACTTTCCCAGGGGCCTTGCAAGGGTCATTGGGATGGCCTGTGTCCTTTCCCTGGCAAAGTAGGAAGGTTTTATTACTCTGAAGAAGAAAGTCTGATTTTCAAGACATTTTTTAAAGTCTGGTTGGAAGGAAACCTGGTGTGTTCCCTGGAACAGTGGCTAACCTGGTTCCAGGTGAAGTTAGTAAGGAAGGTCATGAAGTACTGAGAAAAGTACTGAACTAGATATTTGGATACCAGGTTCTGGATGCCATACAATTAAGGGACCCTAGCCCAAGCTGGAAATGAAACATGTTGAGTTTATAGTCTCTTCTTTGAGTAAAGTGTGTATGTGGTGGGGAGGGGGATCAGTCTAAATGACCTCCCTCCTCTACAAGTAGACTTTAACCCCAACCTGGCACTCTGTGGCAGGGTTTAAGTTTCCTCCCAGAGAGGAAGATACTTCTGAGCCTATGCCTGTGAAGAATGAAAGGTATACTTTTAAAAAATAATAATTTTATTATTATTTATTTTTTTGCCAATCATGAGACTGGACACTGTCCCTAAGCTTTTTTGCTCAAGACTAATGCTCTACCCCTTTAACTATAGTTCCACTTCCCGCTACTTGGTGATTAATTGGAGATAAAGAGTCTCATGAACTTCAAGGCAGGCCTGGGTCTGCCTTGAACTGTGATCCTTAAATCTCAGCCTCCTGAATAGCTAGGATTACAGGTATGAACCACTGGCACTTTTTTGCTGTTCACACAGTGACACCTGGAAATGCCATGTTTAGTAGGCAGAAAGTGGACTATACCATACAGGTATAGACAAGGTTTATTAGGAGAACTGTCTACTTACATACGGCATACACACAAAGAAAGTAAATCTTAGTCGGTAGCCATGTGACAGTTTCACAAGGCCAAAAGTTTACAGGAGATATTCGAGGCCAAAATGTTACAAGAGATATACAAGGCACAAATGTTTACGTGGAGAAGCGTCGAGGGATGGTTCATATGTTTATATGTTGATGGCACCATCAGGAGGGGCACAAAGAGCAGATCCTGCAATCCTTCCCCCGAGGTCGTTGCCCAGACTTGGAAGTTTTCTCCTTCTCCCAGAGGATGCAGCTGGGTGCCCTGACCATTGCCAGGACTATGGAGGAGCTTTCTCCTCATTCACCAGCACATAGAAACCTCACACAGCACATGAATCCTCAGGCAGGGTCACCTGAGTCTGTGTCTCTGATAGCACTTGGCTTGTTTTATTAATTACTTGTGTCAGTACTGTGGCTTGAACTCAAAGCCTGGACGTTGTCCCTTAGTATTTTTCCTCAAGACTGGTATTCTACCAGCTGAACCACAGCTCCACTTTGGCTTTTTGGTGGTTAATTGGAGATAAAAGTCTCATGAACTTTCCTTCTGGGTCTACCCTCAAAAAGGGAGTCTCAGATCTCAATATTGTGAGTGGCTAAGATTACATAGCATGAGGCACTGACACCCAGCTGGGCCTTAGAATTTGAAAAAATCTTTTAGAATGGAGCCCTGATTGGCACAAGAAAGGTAGGAGGCTGCTCCTGTTAGGTGTTTAGGTGCCAAACTGGGGAGAGAGCATTCTAACAATAAATAATGTACTAATGATTATCATGTGCTAGGAACTCTATACTCATAATCCTATTTGATCCTGACAAGTCCTTCCACATTCCACTGGTCCAGACTTACATATTCATGGAGTGGAAATCAGAGTCTACCAACTTTACAGATAGGAAAATTAAAGCTGTCATGTGACGGACCAGCTCTGCCAGAGCACTGGGACTGACGACGGGGCAGGGATCTCGGGATAGGTGGGCAAGGAATTGGCGAAGTGACAAACAGACACAGACTCAAAAGAGTTGCATCTGAGTGTATCTTTATTGAGGAGAATTAACATTTTTATACAGTGTGTGATTGTGACATAGCTTCTTTGTTTATTTAAGCACATAATCAATTTTTAGGAAAAGCAAAGCATTGATGGATTACATGAAAACTGATGACTATCCTATCAACTGTCTAAGCTAAGTGGTGCGAAACAAGTCTAGCATATAGTTTAATAGAATGTGTCATCTATTCAGCCTTTTTATGTTTAATAATTAACAAACCTAAGACGGGGCTGTACTTATATTGTACTGTTTTTATTTTTTCCATATATTTTCAAGTCCCTTTGAAACCATCCTTAAAACTACTTCCAGTTTGAGTCAGACATTCTCCATTTTCTATCATTTTAATCCCCATATTTGTTCACATAAATTTCTAATTATTATTTTAAACTACCTTATTGTTGTTTTGATAATAAACACCATAGTAGTCTAGATCTACCTAATCTTTGCATAAAATCTAATGAGTTTTGGGGCTGGAGGTTTAGCCCAGCGGAAGGGCGCCTGCCCGGTGCATGCAAGGCCCTGGGTTCGGTCCTCAGCCCTGGAAAAAAAAAAAATCTAATGAGTTTCAAAATACCCTTTTTTCTTTTACATTAATCCATCTATTTTTATCTTTATAAGGCAATGGTTCATCGGTCGGCTCAGGAAATGTGATGTCACTAACTTTATATTTTGTGGGAATCCACCATCTATTCCCTATAACATAAGCTGGACTAAACTTAGTCATAACTGTTGGGGGAATATTTCTTTTCCTTTTATTATCAGGGTCCCTTTTTCTAGAACTCTCTGAGCTTCTGCAATAACTCCTTCTAGCTTAGCTTAATTCATTAATTCTACCTGTTGTAACGTATCTGGAAATTTTAAGTTTCTATATTTACTATGTGTGAGCCACAAAACTGCTTGTGAAGTTGTAGGAGTTTCTGGAGGCAGCGTCACATCAGATGATAGATTGATTGGGGCATTGCCCACATTTAATCTTTGGTCCTAGTCTCTATTGGACTGGAAAGAAACAACATGCTCTGTTCGTGGATCAATAGAAAAATAGACATAGAATAAAGGCAACGAATGTACAGCCAAGAAGAATATAGTGAAAATAAAGGTAGAGGCTATAAAGGTGCAGTCAAGTGTATGGGAAGCCTTGAACCAACACCCCCTTCCTGCAGGCATGTTTCCTTGAAGCTCTTTGTCTAACGCAATCTCTTACGCAGACTCTGCAGGAGGTGGCATGGCACTGTCATCCCTACCAGTCCCTATCCTCAGCCAGACCACCAATCCCTGTGCTCTTCCATAGCAACTCCATGCCATCTCTGGAAGGTGCACCTTCATTCATTCCATAGACTTTAGTAAGAATCATTCTGTTACTTGCCTAAGCCAGACTTGGAAAGAACCAGAGTGGCTGATGTTCAGGGCATGCTCCCCCAGGAAGCCTTCAGATAGAAAGAGGTAACACTGTTACTTTGAGCCCATTGACTGATGCAATACAATTGAGCACACAGCATACTCACTGAGGCCACTGTGTATGTCTGCCCTGGGTAGGCCATGCCCATGTATAGCCATAATCTAGCACCTGCTTGTCTGTCTGTTTAGTCTGGGCCAGTGGAAGAACATTAGTTGGGATGATAAGAGCATCAAAATGCCTCATGGGCTAATGTAGGCTGGTCTAAGAGATCACAGTAGTAGTGCCTGGTAGATGTCTTGCAAGATTAGGAGTTAGCCAAGGAGCTGACATCTTTTTCTCTGTTCTTCAAAGATATTTATACAGTTTTTTTTCCCCCAGTCCTGCTGTTTGAACTCTGGTCCTGGGCACTGAACTTGAGCTTTTTTTTTTTTTTTTTTTTGAACTTGAGCTTTTGCTCAAGGCTAGCACTCTACCCTTGAGCCACAGCGCCACTTCCAGCAATGTGGTACTGAGGAATCCAACCCAGAACTTCATGCATGCTAGGCAAGCACTCTACCACCAAGCCACATTCCCAGCCCATACAGTTTTTTTTTTGTTTTTAATCAGTTGGAACCCTGGCAAATTGGCAAGGTAACAGTTGTTACCTTTTTGTGATTGGTACAAAGGATCCAAGGTATCTGTGAACTGGCTGCCCATCCTATTGAGACTCCTGGAAGAGTCAGGGTTTGGTAGATATCAGCTTTGGGTACATCCTCCTGTAGAAATGCTGGTGATCCTACAATTCTCCTTCCTTATGCCAAATAAATCAAGAGGACTTCATCTTTCATATATGATGTGTGTGTGCGCACGCATGTGTGCACATGCACATGCATGCTCACCCCAGTACTGAGGCTTGAACTCAGGGCCTGAGTGCTGTCCTTTAGCTTTTCAACTCAAGATTCCTGTAATCTTTTATGATAGCAAACACTGAATAAAAATTATTACTCAGAAATAGAACTTTTTCTTTTTCTTTTTTTGTCAGCCATGGGGCTTGAACTCTGGGCCTGGGTGCTATCCCTCAGCTCTTCAACTCAAGGCAAGTGCTCTACCACTTGAGCCACAGTGCCACTTCTGGTTTTCTGAGTGGTTTATTGAAGATAAGAGTCTCATGGCCTTTCCTGCCCGGGCTGGCTTTGAGCCTCAATCCTCAGATCTCAGCCTCCTGAGTAGCTAGTAGCTAGTGGCATGAGCCACTGGTGCCCAGCTTACTCTACCATATTTTATTGAATATTACTGAAACTATAATTAGTGTAAAGGAAAATAAGGCATTAACATGGAAAAGGGCCATACCAAATTTGTTGAAAAGCAAAGTGCATATTAAAATACCACGTATTGTAGAATGTTTTTGAATATGACAAATTTTGGAAGAATATGGATTTGTATAACTAAATAAAGAATAGTAAATCTCAGTTTAAAAAAAAAAAGAAAGAAAAGCTTCCTATAGTCTGCTTCTGGTGGGCCATTCATTCTCTTTAGATTGCTGTACCCGGCAGAGTAACAAAGCTGGCTTGACTTCAGAGACTTTCCTTGGTCATTTTAAAAAGTGACTTTTGCCAGAGACTCATGTCTGTAATTCTAGCTACTTAGGAGGCTGAGATCTGAGGATCATTGTTTGAAGCCAACCCAGGCTTCAACTTTAACTACCAAAAAACAGGAAGTAGAGCTATGGCTCAAGTGGCAGAGTGCTAGCCTTAAGTAAAAGAAGTTCAGGAATAGTATCTAGGCCCTGAATTCAAGCCCCAGAACTGTCACATGTGTGTGCACGGCAGCCCCCCTATCCCCCCGTCCCCGACTCTTGCTGAGAATTCTCTTGAGCTGTACTCTTTGAAAAATCATGTCCCACTATTCCAAGCCTGTGAGTGCAATATCTGCCACTAGAAACTGAATAAATACTGTTCTTGAGCATATTTACATATTTACTTATATCACGCCTCAATTTCAAAGTGTTTTCAGGTGGGGTAGGGAGAACCCAAAGGAAATTTGAGTTTTCCAGGTGTTCACACAGAGTATACAGCTTGTGACTACTAGACACTGGTGGAAGCTGTTTTCCCCTACATAGTTAAACATTTGATCATCTTTGTCTTTAGTGCGCCAGAGAAATATTAAGTTGACATTTTTTGTTCTGTATAGTCAATGACATAAATAAAATTAGTTCCAATGGATTATGCTTGTCCCACTGCTTTAGGGCCACTCATTTAAAACCAGACTCTGGCTGGCCAAGTGTGTAGCTCCTGCCTGTAATCTCAGTTGTTTGGGTGGCAGAGATCCAGAGGATCATTGTGTGAGGCTAGACCAGGCAAAATGTTGTGAGACTCTCCCTATCTGAGTCAATAAGGTGTGTTTGGTCTTAGCTACTTGGGAACCTTAGGTAAGAGGTTCCTAGTCCAAGGTTGGCCCTAGGCAAAAACAAAACAAAACCTATGTGGAAAAATAGCTAAGGTAAAAGGGCTGAGGCGGCTGGGAAGGTGGCTCAGTGGTAGAGCGCTTTCCTCACATGCATGAGGCCCTGGGTTCAATTCCTCAGCACTACATAAGCAGAAAAAGCCAGGAGTGGCACTGTGGCTCAAGTGGTAGAGCGCGAGCCTTGAGCTGAAAAGCTAAGGAACAGCACCTAGGCCCAGAGTTTAGGCCCCACGACTGGACAAAAAAAAAGGCTGAGGGCCTTGACTCAAGTGGAAAAGGCTGTCAGTTCAAATCCAGTATCATCAAAAAAAGAAAAAACTGCTAGAATTTAGAGTTTTTTTCCCGTGTTTGCACCCAATTCCTTCTGTCAACATGTTTTATAGGCTGGGCACCAGTGTCTCATGCCTGTAATCCTAGCTATTTTGGAGGCTGACATCTGAGGATCAAGGTTCAAAGCCAGCCCAGGCAGGAGTTTTCTTGAGACTCTTATTTCCAATCAACCACCAGAAAACCTGAAGTGGTGCTGTGGCTCAAATGGTAGAGCATTCTCCTTGAGCTGAAGAGCTCAGGGACAGCACCTAGGCCCAGAGTTCAATCCCCACGACTGACCAAAAAAAAAAAAAAAGTTTCATAGGTGTCTTGTTTTCCTGTAAGGAATGGTTTCAGGTTGAATATAAATGAATGGTTGCTTTGCCTGAGGGTGGGATTGAGGCCTAATTCTCGTCTTTCCACATTAAAACTACCAGTCCCATGGGCTGGGAAGCTGGCTCAGTGGTAGAGCGCTTGCCTTGCATGCCTGAGGCCCTGGGTTCGATTCCTCAGCACCACATAAGCAAAAAGAAAAAAAGCCGGAAGTGGTGCTGTGGCTCAAGTGGTAGAGTGCTAGCCTTGAGCTGAAGAGCTGAGGGACAGCGCCCAGGCCCAGAGTTCAGGCCCTATGACTGGACCCCCTCCCCCCCAAAGATAATAAATCTACCAGTCCCCCAGAAGTGAGAGTGATATCTGCCAGCAGATCCACATTTTGTCACTTCATGGTGTTCATGAACCTTTCTCCTGGTAATTCATACCTGGGCATGATCTACATTGTTTCTTGCCTTTGAACCCTTGCCACACAGATTCCAGTGACTACCCTTTCCAACTTTAACCTAAGGTTTCATTCCAAAACATCTTTTCAAAATATAATTCCATGTTGGGAGCTAGATCCAAGATGTATATTATTCATGAACTTTTAAAATCATCTGTTTCTGCTGGGTGCCAGTGGCTCATGTTTGTAATCCTGGCTGCTCAGGAGGCTGAGATCTGAGGATCATGATTTGAAGCTGGCCTGGACAGGAAAGTCTGTGAGAACTCATTCCAATTAACTAGCAAGAAGCTATAAGTGGTATTGCATCAGCTTTGAGTAAGGGAAAAGCCAACATAAGTCAGGCAACTGGGTTCAAGTCCTCCACTGCCCTTCTCCTTAGCAGCACATACTTTTTCTCAAAGTCAAGGTTGAATCTCCTTGCACATCAACAAAGGTTTTTTTTTTTTATTGGTATTGAACTGGATCTATGAGTTATTCAGCGTATTTTCAGTTATTATATATATATATGTGTGTGTGTGTATATATATATTATATATATATATATATATATACATATATATATATATATATATATATATATATATATATATATGGGCTGGGAATGTGGCTTAGTGGTAGAGTGCTAGCCTAGCATGCATGAAACCCTGAGTTCCATTTCTTAGTAAAACATACACAGAAAAAGCTGGAAGTGGCACTGTGGCTCAAGTGGTAGGTAGAGTGCTAGCCTTGAGCAAAAGAAGTGCAGGGGCAATGTCCAGGCCCTGGGTTCAAGTCCCAGGACTGGCAAAAAAAAAAATACAGTGTGTGTGTGTTTACTGTCTTTAAGTAAGGCAAAAAAAGAGCCACAACATCCATTCTTATTGAAATATCTCTATGACCAATGTGAGAGCCTTCCCTAAAATGCTTTACTATTTTCTTTCATATATAGAGACCTGGTCAGAAACCCTCTTCAGAAAAGAGTGCAGGGCTGGGAGGGTGGCTCAGTGGTAGAGTGCTTGCCTTGCATGCATGAGGTCCTGGGTTCGATTCTTCAGCCAGAAGTGGCGCTATGGCTCAAGTGGTAGAGGGCTAACCTTGAGCTGAAGAGCTGAGGGACAGTGCCCAGGCCCAGAGTTCAGGCCCACAACCGACAAACCCTCCGCCCCCCCCCCCCCAAAGAAAAGAGTCCAAACTCAGGAACCTCTTTTGGTGTAACTTTTTTCTTTTTTTTTTTTTTGGGGGGGGGGGTCCAGTTGTGGGGCCTGAACTCTGGGCCTGGGCGCTGTCCCTCAGCCCTTCAGCTCAAGGCTAGCACTCTACCATTTGAGCCATAGCACCATTTCCGGCTTTTTCTGCTTATGTGGTGCTGAAGAATGAACCCAGGGCCTCATGCATGCAAGGCAAGCACTCTACCACTGAGCCACCTTCCCAGCCCTCGGTGTAATTTCTGACACTACACTTCCACTCCTCCATTCACTGCTTTTCTCCTCTTTGTTTCAATTCTTTCAATATATCTGTGCCTTCTGGGCTTCAACTTTCCTAGAAAAACACACGCACACATATATACATAATATATGGGTATATAATATATATGTGAGTGCGTATATAGCGATATCTCTAAATGTGTAGTGAGATATAAGTATAGAGATACAGTATCTCATATATTTCTAGATATATAGACAGTTATATCGAGGACGAGGACGCGCTCTTCTGTCCTCAGTGTTTCTCAGGTTCCCTCCGGGCACCCAGCACCAGAAGCACCAGTCCCAGGTAATAACAAGACAACAACCCCAGCCGGGCGCCAGTGGCACACGCCAGTAATCCTAGCTACTCAGGAGGCTGAGATCAGAGGATCGCGGTTCAAAGCCAGCCCGGGCAGCAAAGTCCGTGAGACTCTTATCTCCAATAAACCACCAGAAAACCGGAAGTGGCGCTGTGGCTCAAGTGGTAGAGCGCTAGCCTTGAGCCGAAGAGCTGAGGGACAGTGCCCAGGCCCAGAGTTCAAGCCCCAGGACCGACCAAAAAAAAAAAAAAAAAAGACAACAACCCCTCCTCATTTAGCTGAGAACCAGGCTCCGTGTCCGACCCAGAAAAGATCTCGGAGCGAAGAGCAAGATCAAGGACCCGGAACCAACAAGCATCAGGCCGCCGTTTTGGAAGACGCCGCCTGCAGGACCCGTGTGAACCTGCGGGTCGCGCTTATTGCGGGTTTATCTATACTGATTGGTTGGCCGGGCCGGCGCCGGAACCAATGGAAACGCTCTTTGTTGTCAGGCGCGCAGTTGGTCAGCCCGGAGGTCGGGACGGAGGGGCCGTTGCCGTGGAGACGCCGGGAGAGTTCTCTTGCGGTAGGTGTGGGGGTGGCCCCGGGGTCCTGGCGCGGCTGGGATGTGACGTGGGGCGCGGGCTAGAATAGCTGCGGGCCGCAGATCACGTGGAGAGTGAGCTGGGGGCTTCTCGGGCACCCCCTGAGCCCCAGAAGAATAAGGGGGCCCGCGAGCCTAGGCGGGGCCTTCTACTCGCGCGGCTGGCCTCCTTTCTGCTCCCGCCCGCACCCAGAGGTGTCTGAGCACGGCCGGAGACTGTGTTCCTGATGACACCGGCTTTAGTTACTGATGGTTTCACGTCTGCGAGGTGCAAAACCCTTTTTTTCTCTTTCGTCCTTTCACTCACCTTCACAGAAGCCTTTCGAGGTGAGTGTTGATATTAGTGTCGTTTACAGGGTGTTCAGAGTGAGGCTGAGGCAAAGTTAAAAGATTTACTGAAGAGGCACCCAATGGCCCGACCCCAATCCAAGTGAGAATCTAGACCATTCTGCCCTTCTGGCTCCCAGGAGGAGGCAGGCCCCTGGTTAGACTCACCTGACAGTTCCCAGGTATCTGCACATTTATTTGGGGAACGTTTAACAATTCATAGCCTGGGTTGTTATTACAGGTCATTAGTGTGGAACGGTAGGAGTCCCATGTGGCTAACTTTCCTTCCTTCTATGTGATTTATTACTGTGGTTAGACATAGAATACCCTTAGAATGGTATCTTGTTTAGGGATCAGCAAGTCTTTTGCAAATATAATTCATGGTATTTCATGTGTTTTAAATGCAACAATATTTTTAGTAGGGAGGTATTGTGACTACAACCCGGTATTTCACTGTGACTACAACAAAGACAGTAGATAAGAGGGTGGTAGTATTCTACTAACATTTTTATTCTATGAATACCGAAATTGGAACGTTGCATACATATGTTGCAACATACATACGTTCCTGTATACAATCATTAAACACATTTTATTTTTTTCAATGACCTGCAGGTCTTTATTCTAGACTACGAAGGGCCATGTATTAAACACATTTTGTAAAATTATCTTCAGGCTTATATATGTGTATAGGAAGCATAAATAAATTCTATGTATCATTTTGTGTATGCAAATATTTCAATCTGAAATCTGAAATATCTCTGGTTCAACTTGCACTTAAAAAAATACAAACTAAGGCTTGAATTTAGGGCCTCATGCTTGTCTGGTTGGCCTCTCTTCCCCCTCCCCCCCCTCCCCCCCTTTCTCTTCTCCTCATTCCTCTTTTGTGCTGGTCCTTCCTCTTTTGTTCCAGTCCTAGGGCTTGAACTCAGGGCCTGGGCACTGTCCCTGAACTTTTTTGCCCAAAGCTAGCACTCTACTACAAGACCCACAGCTATACTTCCTGGCTTGATAGGATTACAGGCTTAATCCACCAGTGTCCGGTTCCAACCTGTACTTTTATCTTTCTTCTGTAGCTGGTTTTTGTCTCCTTCTGGGGTTTATGATGAACAGTAAATTCATGGTTACCATCCTTGAATTGCTTATACGTGTGATGATCAATGCATAATCTCAGATGGCTATTTGTTGTTTTTAAACTTTTAAAGGAATTTTAGGCATAGAGGAAAAACCACAACATTAAGTAGAATTTCCTATGTCCTGTACCCTGTTTTCCCTGGTGTTTATTTATTTTTTTCTTGTTTTTTTGGGGGGGGTTCCGGTCGTGGGGCTTGAACTCTGGGCCTGGGTGCTGCCCTTCAGCTCTTCAGCTCAAGGCTAGCACTCTACCACTTGAGCCACAGCGCCACTTCCGGTTTTTTTCTTACGTGGTGCTGAGGAATCGAACCCAGGGCCTTGAGCATGCAAGGCAAGTGCTCTACCACTGAGCTACCTTCCCAGCCCTTCCCTGGTGTTTATAACTTACATAATTATGGTCCATCTATTAAGAACAAGAAACTATATTGGTATTACAATGTAATTACACTACAGACATCATTTAGATTTTACCATGTTTTTTGCCAGGCTTCTATTTTTCTTCCTCCTCTTCCTCCTTCCCCCACTTCCCCCCTTCTCCGTTCTCTTCCTCTTCTTCCTCCCCCATCCTCCTCCTACTCTCTTCTCCCCTCCCCTCCCATCTCCTTTTCTCCTTCTTTTTCTTTTGTCACTACTGGGGCTTGAACTCTGGTCTTAGGTGCTGTCTTTGATCTTCTTCTTTTTTTTTTTTTTTTGGGGGGGGGGGGGTCTGGTCGTGGGGCCTGAACTCTGGGCCTGGGCACTGTTCCTCAGCTCTTCAGCTCAAGGCTAGCGGTCTACCAATTGAGCCACAGTGCCACTTCCAGCTTTTTTCTTTTTGCTTATGTGGTGCTGAGAATCGAACCCAGGGCCTCATGCATGCAAGGCAAGCGCTCTACCACTGAGCCACCTTCCCAGCCCTCTTTGAGCTTCTTTTGCTCAAGGCTAGAGCTCTACCACTTGAGCCACTACACCACTTCCGGCTTTTCTGAATAGTTTATTGAAGATAAGAGTCTCAGGGAGTTCCCTGCCCAGTTTGGCGTTGAACCTCAATCCTCAGATCTCAGGCTCTCGAGTAGCTAGGATTACAGGTGTGAGCCATTGGCTTAGGCTTCTATTTTCATTCCAGGATCATGGCCAAGATTTTGTGTTACATTTAGCTGTTTTTCTTTGGTTTACTGTAGTCCATAATAGTTACTGTGTCTTTTCTTGTCTTTGCTAGCCTTAATATATTTAAAGAATAATGATCTGTATTTTTATTTTTGTTTATTTACTGGTGAATACAGATTAGTGATTGTATTTATTTTGGGATGCTGGAATTGATCAGTTAATTTTCTCCCATTGGGGTCTGTCCAGTGATTGGATGAGGTTATGCATTTTTGGCCAGAATATTGCAGACATTTACTTTTGTGCCCTCGGTGTATTCCATGAGGGAGCCCATGATGTTGATATGTCATTTTATATGTAGTGTTTACTTTCAAAGCTTGCTTTGGTTGATGCCTGCCAGGTTTCTACACTAAAAAGTTACTGTTATACCCTTTTTAGTTAACATGTAGCTTGGAGGAAGTACTTAGAGAGGATGCATATTCTGATTTTCTACAAATTCAAGCCCACTGACCTTACCATACATTTGTGAATCTTTTGATATTTGCCTCAGAAAAATTTGCTATTCATTCTCTCTTTCCTTCTACATTTATTGATTGAAAATCTACTAAGGTGCATTCTCTCATTTGTTGATTTGATTACTTATTTGTATCAGCATGGATCATGGATATTGGTTTCATTCTTTGCATTAAAATCTATTACTATTATTATTTTGTTGTTTACTGCTTCTCCATTGTCTATTTAGAATGTTATTTGGTTTATTTCTGTTTCCTATCAGTGGACTACCATCACTTTTTTTCTTTTTCAGTAGTGCGACTTGAACTCAGGGCCTGGGCTCTGTCCCTGAGCTTTTCCACTGATGGCTGGTACTCTCACTTGAGTTACAGCTTCACTTCCAGCTTTTTGGTACTTAATTGGAGATAGGAGTCTCATGGACTTTCCTGCCCAGATCTAAACCTCTTGCATAGCTAGGATTATAAGCAGGAGCCACCGGTACCTGGCTCTTCATCACTTTTTTGAACTCTTTATAGCAATGTAAAGGTTTCCAGACTTATTTCTTTTTCTTTTTTCTTTTTTACAGCCTTAATCATGGAACCATACAGTTCTTTTTGTCTTTATTCAGTCAAGATACTGTTTTCCAGTTACTTAGGTTGGTTCTTCCTTGCGCCCTTCGTTTTTTTTTGGGGTGGGGGCAGGGGGCAGTACAAGGTTTGAACTAAGAATCATGTACTTGCTAGGCCGGTTCTTTCTCTTTTGAGCATTGCCCCAGTGCTCAATGTTAGTTGTAATAATGCTAAGTTTATTGTTAGTGCTACTATTTCATTTTGGGTTCCCTCACATTCTAGTTTATAGTTGTTGTTTGCAGTTTGAAATCAGGGCTTTGCTACCTTGATTTTTTTTTCTCCCTATCATGGCTGGCTACCACTTTAACCACACTTCTACTTGTAGAATTTTTTTTTTCTGGTTAATTAGAGATAAGAGTCTCTTTTGTTTGGATAATTATTATTTTTTTTTTTGGTCGGCCGTGGGGCTTGAACTCTGGGCCTGGGCGCTGTCCCTCAGCTCTTCAGCTCAAGGCGAGTGCTCTACCACTTGAGCTACAGCGCCACTTCCGGTTTTCTGGTGGTTTATTGGAGATAGGAGTCTCACGGTCTCTCCTGCCCGGGCTGGCTTTGAACCGCGATCCTCAGATCTCAGCCTCCTGAGTAGCTAGGATTACAGGAGTGAGCCACCAGCGCCCGGCTGTTTGGATAATTTTTATGTTGAGGCTGGCCTCAAACTGCAATCCTCTGAACTTTGCTTCTCAATTATATGCTCAAGCTACTGCACACTTCTTGTTTTGTTTGTTTTTGATAATAGCCACACTAGTGAGGGTGACATGATATCTCATCATGAGTTTTTTGTTTATTTGTTTGTTTGTTTTTTTGGTTGTGGGCCTTAAACACAGGGCCTGGGTACTGTCCCCAAGCTCTTCAGCTCAAGGCTAGTGCTCTACCACTTTGAGCCACAGTTCTACTTCTGGTTTTCTGTTGATTAACTGGAGATAAGATTTTCCTGCCAGGGCTGGCTTTAAACTGTGAACTCAGATCTGAGCTTCCTGAGTAGCTAGGATTATAGGTGTGAGCCACTGGCACCCAGCTTTACATGCTCTTCAGCTCAAGGCTAGCACTCTACCACTTGAGCCACAGTGCCACTTCTGGCTTTTTCTGCTTATGTGGTGCTGAGGAATCGAACCCAGGGCCTCATGCATGCAAGGCAAGCACTCTACCACTGAGCTACCTTCCCAGCCCCTCATTATGGTTTTTATTCATATCATTGCCTGATCATTCGGTGGTTACCGCCTGTCAACTCTTGAAATTAAAACTGTATCTCTTATGGTCCTGGAGTCACAAAGACAACTTAAGTTAAAGCACAGGCTTTGCTAGTTGTGTGTGGAGGTAGGAAGCATATGAGTTTTTTTCTTGAAAGAGAAGATTTGCTCCTTGCATGATGGCTTTATTGGTGTTCTGTCACTTATAAACACACACCCAGCTACTTACTACCTCAGAGATCTGATTCCTCAACTATCTCTGGGCCTTTGTCTTATTTTTCACCATAAAGATGCAGTTGGCATCTTAGTAGACTTGCTGAGATCTGGAGATGTACCTGCCAAACAGACATTGACTAGATTTGTCAATCTCTGACTTCTCCCTTGCCTCTGAAGAGTGGCAGGGGAGCAGAAGCAAGGCTAGTTGACTGGCATCATTCAGCTAAAAGTTGTTGAGAGCTTCTGAGAAGCTGCACAGTGTTGGTGTGACTTGGGGAGTCTTGACTGCATCTGCCCAATTCTGGGCAGAGGAGCTCCCAGTCTACTCAGGCCATACCATGTTGTCTCATTTTCTTTTTTTTTTTGGGTCAGGTCATGGGGCCTGAACTCTGGGCCTGGGCGCTGTCCCTAAGCTCTTCAGCTCAAGGCAAGCACTCTACCACTTGAGCCACAGCACCACTTCTGGTTTTCTGGTGGTTAATTGGAGATAAGAATCTCATGGACTTTCCTGCCTGGGTTGGCTTTGAACCATATCCTCAAATCTAAGCCTCCTGGAAGTGGCGCTGTAGCTCAAGTGGTAGAGCGCTTGCCTTGAGCTGAAGAGCTGAGGGACAGCGCCCAGGCCCAGAGTTCAAGCCCCAAGACCGACAAAAAAAAAAAAAAAAAAAAATCTAAGCCTCCTGAGTAGCTAGGATTACAGGCATGAGCTACTGGCTCCCCAGCTTGATTCCCTCCCACCCCACAGTCCTGGGGCTTGAACTCAGGGCCTGGGCTCTGTCCCTGAGCCTCTCTGCTCAAAGCTAGTTAGTGTTCTACCACTTGAACCACAGCATCACTTCTGGCTTTTTCTGTTTATGTGGTACTGAGACATCAAACCCAGGGCTTCATGCATGCTAGGCAAGCAACTCTACCACCAAGCCACATTCCACCCTTGGTTTGTTTTTCTTATGTGATACCAAGAACCAAACCCAGAACCTGGCACCTGCCAGGGCAGTGCTCTTCCATTGACCTACACTCCTCAATTAGTTTTGTTTTTTTAACACTGTAATAAAACATACAATAATATTTGCATTTTAAGCATTTTTCAGAGTACAATTCAGTGGCGTATGTTGACATTGTTTGCAGCCATCCCCATAGTCTATCTCCAGGACTGTTTTCATTTGGGATGATTGAACCTCTATCCTCATTAAACATTAATTCTGTTGACCCTTACAACCAGCCTCGGGTAGCCACCATTACACTTTGTGTGTGTATGTGTGTGTGCGCGCGCGCGTCAATAATGGACTTGAACTTGGGCCTCACTCTCTGGTGTGGCTTTTTTGCATACAGCTAGCACTCTACCATTTGAGTTATGATTCCAGCCCAGATTATTTGTTGGTTAGTTAGAGAGGTTTTTTTTTTTTTTCCTACCAGGCCAGCTTTGAATTGCCATCTTCCAGATCTCAGCTTCCTGAGAGACCCCTGGCCTCCAAGATGGAACTTCTTATGAGTTCATCTCTTGCCCTTGCGGATTTAATTGGGAGTGCCCTTTTCTTTCCTTGACTCCATGTCGAGTGTGTATCTCCTTCCTATCACTGCTGCATTTGAACGGCAGTCATCTTTTTTTTTTTTTGATGCCAGTCAGAGCCTAGGAACTGTCTCAGAGCTTCTTTTGCTCAAGGCTAGCACTATACCATTTGAGCCCTAGCACCACTTCTGTTTTCTTCTGTGTTTCTGTGTATGTGGTACTGAAGAATCAAACCCAGGGCTTCATGCATATTAAGCAAACACTCTACCACTAAGCCACATTCCGGGTCCCTTTTTTTTTCTTTTTCTTTTTTAAAAAAAGCTTTATTGAGCTGTAATTCACATGTGTATAATTCCCTATTTAATGTTTTAATTTATTAACAAAATGTGTAACCACAAATCAATTTTAAAACATTTTTATCACCCCCTAAAGAAACCCTAGGCCCATTAATAGTCACTTAGTCTTAGTTGTTTTCTTTGTTATAACAGAATTCTTGAAACAGGTTTTTGTTCTAGTTTTTGTTTTTGTGCTGGTCCTGGGGCTTGAACTCAGGGCCTGGGTGCCATCTCTGAGCTTCTTTTTGCTCAAGGCTAGTGCTCTACCATTTGAGCCACAGCACCATTTACCATTTGAGTCACAGCACCACTTCTAGCTTTTTCGGAGTAGTTTATTGGAGATAAGAATCTCATGGACTTCCTTGCTTGGGCTGGCTTTGAATCATGATCCTCAGATCTCAGCCTCCTGAGTAGCTAGGATTACAAGTGTGAGCCACAAACAATAATTTTTAAAGGATAATGATTTATTTTCTCTGATAGTTCTGGAAGTTGTTCAAGATTGGTTGGCTATGTCTAATAAGGGCATTTTGCTACTTTCAAGTCATGGTGAAAAGTGGAATGGCAAGCAGATCTGTACCAAAGAGACAAAGTGGGAGAGCCAGTCCTGTTTTGAATAGCACACTATAAAGTAATTCAGTAGCAGAGCACTTAATTCTCACTCCTACTAGAAAGGTGTTAATTTCTCCTAATGACCTAATCACCTGTTAGAGGCCTCATTACTTTGTAACACTGTTATTCAAACCATAGCATTCCCCAGCTCACTAATCTGCTTTGTCATATATTTGGAATCAGGTAATATGGTTTTTTTTTTGTGTGTGTGGCATTTAAATTAAAAAAATTATTATAAACGTGATCTACAGAAGGGTTATAGTTACATAAGTCAGGTAAAGAGTATATTTCTTTCTGGAAAATGTTACCCCTTCCTTTGCTCTCTCCCAGTTTTTCCCTCATGCCCCCATCCACAAGTTGTATGGTTCATTTTCAACATAGTATCCAGTGAGTACCATTGCTGCCTTTGTTTATCTTTTGTCTCGTTTCTGTGTGTATGGTTTTACTTAGCTTAGTAGTTTAATGGTTCCTCCATGTCATAGTACTTACCATACTTTTTCTCTTATGACTGAATAATGCCTTAGGTATACATACAGTATTTTATAATATTCCCTTGTGTGTACACACAACATTTTATTTGTCCATTCTTCAGCTTATGGACACTTAAGAGGTGCTTTCACCTCTTAAGTTTTCACCTCTTAACTTGTCATAAATAATGTTGCCATGAACATTTTGAGTAATGTGGGTATGTTTTCATTTCCCTTGGTTAGGTACACAGAGTGGAGCTTCTACCTTTCATGCTAATTCTTGTTAGCATTTTGAGGGCATGCCTGACTTCTGCAGCATCACATTCCCAGTAGCAACTTGTGAAATGCTAATATCTCTGCATTCTTGTCAATTCTGTCTTTTTTGCAGCCTTCAAACTGGCCAACCTGAGTCCAATTGTGTTTTTCTTTTTTCTATCGTATTTCTAAAACAGATGTCCTCTAGCACTGTGGTATTCCTGTTTGTTCTGAGCCCTTTCTCAGTCTGTCTTGTTCCTTCCCTAGATTTGTGGACTGGCACAGTCTTTCCCAGTGATGGGAAGTGATCCTCCGTTGTAGTGCTGAATCTCTGAATATGGTAAGGACAGATGCCTACCTATGGTGCTGGCACCAGTGGTGTTTTGATATTTTGCCCTTAGATGTGAGGGGTATTTTCTGGTGGACACTGAAAGCTCTCATTGTATAGCACATACCTTCCTAGGATAGGTTTGAATGATTGGCTGTTGATTTTGCTTGTGGATCTTACCACAGTTGTTGGGAGAGCACAAACTTAACATATTCTTTTGGAATTGTTTTTCTAGAATTGTTTTCTTCTACTGTGTTGGGCTCTTGCTGGGGTGTCCCCAGCCTCTGCCCATATATGGTTCATAGTGCCTGGGATGTGCTGCCCACACAGATTAGCATAGTTTCTCAGGCATATCCTATTCCTTGATTTTTTTTCCCCAGAGATGATCACATGTGGGTCATTTCCTTTAAAGCTTGTTTTGTTTTGTTTTGTTTTGAGATAGTCTTGTTACTTAGCACAGGCTGGCCTGAACTCACAATCCTCCTGCCTCAGCCTCCTGATTGCTGGTTTACAGGCATATGCCATCACATCTTGACCCCTTGTAGTTTTCAAGGTAGAATGGATTATATGCTGGAATGTAATTGTATTTCTGTGAAAACAGCACTTCTTTTTCCTCTAAACCCTACTCCTAGATTCGAATTGCAGCCTTAAATGCCAGTTCCACGGTTGAGGATGATCATGAAGGAAGCTTTAAAAGTCATAAAACCCAGACAAAGGAGGCTCAGGTATGTAACATCTCTTTAATGGTGCTTTAGGGGGAAATTCCATTTTGAAAGATGGCTAGTTCTCCATCTCATGTTAAAACTGTGTCCTGTAGGAGACAGTTATACTGAAGAGAAACTATATATATTCTGTGAGTGAATATGAAGTCCTGTTAGTTCCAGGGACTGCTTCTCCAGCTGAGGCCACCTTTCCATTCTTCGGGCAGGCTTCAGGGGTTTGCAAACCGAGGAAACAGTAGAATGTTTATATAGGCATGCTTTAAATTTCTCTAGAGTATTGCCTTCACTTGCAGTGTAATAAGACTCTTGAGAGGCACACCTTGCCTGGAATCTGGCTCCAGATAAGTGGAGGAGCCATGTTCAACTTTGCCTTTCTAGGATCTTGGTCATTCTTCTCTACCATGTTTCTCAGTAACTCTTCCATTTCAGCCAGCTTCCTTTCTTTTCCTCTTTTCCCCCTCCCCTCTCTTCCCTTTTCTTCTTCACTCCTTTCTTCTACCACTCACTTATCTGTTCATTTTTCCACCCATGCCATATTACAGCATAACAAGGGTTTGTTCTTATCTTTTATTTCCCTGGAATAAATATACATCCCCTGCCCTCTCTTATGGGTGAAATTAGGACAATTTCAGAGCTCTTTCAGAAGTGTTTTAATCAGCTATCTTTGGTCTATAGGGATGTCAGTGTGGTATAGTGGGGTTGTTGGAGGAAGTTGTCATTCTCTCCAGGGAATGATTAGGCTAAGGCAGAGTGTCTGGTAGAAAGCAGAGGAGGGAGGACATGAAGAAAAGAAATGTCCAAGAAGAAATGTACTCTTTACCTGACTTTATGTGCCTTTATGTAACTGTAACCCCTCTATACATGGACAACAAATTAAAAAAAAAAAAAAGAAAGCAGAGGAGGGCATGGAAAGGCTTAGTAGTAGTTAGATGTATGAGGCCTTGAGTTCAATTTCCACCAGGGAGGGAGAGGGAAAGACAGAGAAAACAAGAGATAGAGAAGCAAGGAGGAGCCAGGAGCTGGTGGCTCATGCCTTTAATCTTAGTTACTCAGGAAGCTGAGTTCTGAGGGTCCAGGTTTGAAGCCAGCCAAGGGCAGGAAAGTCCATGAAACTCTTTATCTCCAATAAACTACTCAGAAAAAGCTGGAAATGGTACTGTGGCTCAAGTGGTAGAGTGCTAGCCTTGAGCACAGAGAGGCTCAGGGATAGTACCCAGGCCCTGAATTCAAGCCCTAGGACTGGCAAGGGGGGGAGGGGTTGCAGAAAGGAGGGAAATAGGGAGGGAGAGAGAAAAAAAAAGAAAGGACAGAAACCACATTGAATTGGTTTACTCACAGAACTTCTGGCATTCAGATGTGTGGAGTGTTTTTCTTCCACCCCAACAGAATTTCCAGCTCCCTAGATACCAAGTAGTGTGTCCTGCAGTTCAGTTAGTTCTGATACGGATTACCCAGAGTTAATGTGCAACTCTACAAGTTAATGACTCAGCCCTGTAGACTTCCCTCACTTCAGGTGCCAATTGCAGGTATTAAGTACCAGGATATCCACAATTCTGTCTGGCTTGGCTTTAAAATAAAAAAAAATTCTTAACTCCTATTTTAGGTTTTATAATTTTCTAGAATGACTCACTTACCAGCTTATTAGAAAGGATACAATTCAAGAACAACCAAGTAGAAGGAATGCATAGGGCAAGGTATGGTGAGTACAGAGTTTGCATGTCCCCTCCCAGCACCAACTCAGAAGTACTCCAGATCCACCTATTAGTTTTTTTTTTTTAAATGGAAGTTCTGTTACATAGGTGTAATGGATTACATCAACAATGGTGAACACGATTTCAGCTCCCCTTTCCTCCCTGGAGGCAATGATGGTGTGCAAGTGAGTTCAAGCCCTCTACTCATTGCCACTAGGCCTATCAACAAGCTATCTAAGGACTCCAGTTACATGTCATCACCTTAACATAAACTCAACAGGAAACACTTGTTTCACCCTATCACTCAGGAAATTCCAAGGATTCAAGAAGCTACATCTGAGAAACCATGGGCAAAGCCCAAAACTTGACTTTTTATAATGCCATATATACTCCTTCTGATTGTCTTGGTTACTCTGGCCTATGTGACCACTATTTTGCTTTCACCTAGAAAGGGCTACTGGGTTCCTACCTTGGATGCTCTGACTCTCTGCTTTGGCTCTCTCTATTGTCTATGCTGTTGCCTAGACTCATTGCTGCCTGCATTGCTGGTGTCTGCTTGGGGGCTCATAAAGGGCTCTTCTAGTGATGATCTCAGGGGAAACGGGTTAATTCCACTATAGAGTGTACAACTGACAGTTAATGTGGCAATGAGTATTGCATAATTGGTTTAAAATGGATAAACATCTATCTTGGTTTGCAGGAAGCAGAGGCTTTTGCCTTATACCATAAGGCCCTGGATCTGCAGAAACATGACAGGTTTGAGGAGTCTGCCAAAGCCTACCATGAACTCCTGGAAGCACGCCTGCTTCGGGAGGTAAGTTCCTGGCTGGCTAGGCACTGTGGTGGGTAGCAAGTGGGCTCTGGAGCCCGGCTTTCTGGTTTTTACCTCTGCTTGTTCATTTCTTGACTGGGCAATCTTAGGAATTTTATTTCACCTCTGTGCCCTTCAATTTTCTCACTTGAGTATCTGCCTAGTTGGGTTGTTGTGAAGGTTGAATGAATCCAGTGAAACAGGAAGAACAATTCTTGTTAGAAAGTAAGTTCTGAGGAAGTGCTCTGATTGTTACTTAATCTTCCCAGCCACTCTGGCTCTACTTTACAGGTGTGGACAATGAGGCTTCATGAGATACTGGTGGCTTAGAGCCACTTCCAGAAGTGAAACATTAGAGACAAAATTGGTGCAAATTTTGGCAAATGCTATTTGAGTGATAGACCATGAGCTCAGGAAGTATATATGAACACCAGGGACTTCATTTTGATTAGCATACATTAATTGTATAAGATGGGGAAGGACTCATTATGACATTTCCATACATTCATATAATATATCCTGATCAAATTGATCCTTTCTACTACTTTCCCTTACTTCACTCACTCTCCAATTCTTAAAATAGTTTCAATAGGCTTCCTTGTTCTGTTTTCATTACTTGAACCGTGTTCATCTTCATCCAGTCTGTTAGCCTTCTTCTATCCTGCTGGTACCACATAACAGAGCCTGTTTCACTCTCCTGTCATTTTTTTTTTTTTTTTGTCAGTCGTGGGGCTTGAACTCTGGGCCTGAGCACTGTCCCTGAGCTCTTCAGCTCAAGGCTAGCACTCTACCACTCGAGCCACAGTGCCACTTCTGGCTTTTTCTGCTTATGTAGTGCTGAGGAATTGAACCCAGGGCCTCGTGCATGCAAGGCAAGCACTCTACCACTGAACTACCTTCCCAGCCCCTCTTTTTTTTTTTTTTCCCTAAGCTGTGTATTAATTGTATCAAGGGGTTTTACCATGATATTTCTCAGGTATACATGTATTATATTTTGATCAGAATAACCCTTTCCAGTCAGGTGCTGGTGGCTTATACCAATAATCCTAGCTACTCATATTGCTGAGAACTGAGAATCATAGTTAGAAGCTAGCTAGGCAGGAAGTCCATAAATGCTTTTCTCCAGTTAACCACTAAAAAACTGGAAGAGCTTCTTTATTAGCCTTGAGCAAAAAAAGCACTGGGACAGTACCAAGGCCCTGAGTTCAAGCCCCAGTGTGCACTCGTGCATGCATGTGTACACACGCACACACACACCCTCTCCATTGTTTTCTCTTTCCCTACTCCCAACCTCCTTATGCCATCTTTATTCACCCTCTCTTTTTCCCTCTACCCTCTTTCATCCCCCTCATAGAAACATGTTATATACACACACAGATGCACAGAATGTGTGTATGTATATATAGGTATATATACACATGTACGTGTCCATGAATATGAGTATCTTTAGGTCCAGGTTTCTTTCTTTTTTTTTTTTTGGGTCCGGTCATGGGGCCTGAACTCTGGGCCTGGGTGCTGTCTCTCAGCTCTTCAGCTCAAGGCTACCACTTGAGCCACAGTGCCACTTCCGGCTTTATTCTTTTTGCTTATATGGTGCTGAAGAATCGAACCCAGGGCCTCATGCTTGCAAGGCAAGCGCTCTACCACTGAGCCACCTTCCCAGCCCCTCCAGGTTTCACATATGAGTGAAAACAAAATATTTGGCTTTTTGGACTTGGCTTATCTCAGCATGATGTTCTCCAATTCCATCGGTTTTCCTGCTGATGACATTTTCTTTTTCTTAAACTAAAAACCTGATTGTTTTTATTTTATTTATTTAACTATTTTTTCAGTTTACCATTTGATTGAATTTCTTCTTTAAAAATTATTGTTGGGCTGGGAAGGTGGCTCAGTGGTAGAGCGCTTGCCTTGCATGCATGAGGCCCTGGGTTCCATTCCTCAGCACCACATAAGCAAAAAGAAAAAAGGCGGAAGTGGCACTGTGGCTCAAGTGGTAGAGCACTAGCCTTGAGCTGAAGAGGGGAGGGACAGCACCCAGGCCCAGAGTTCAGGCCCATGACCGGATCAAAAAAAAAAATAAATAAAATTTATTGTTAAGTACTTATACTAAAAGATTTTAGGGACTGGGAAAGTGCCTCAGTGGTAGAGTGCTTGCCTTGCATGCATGAGGCCCTGGGTTCGATTCCTCAGCACCACATAAGCATAAAAAGCCAGAAGTGGTGCTGTGGCTCAAGTGGTAGAGCACTAGCCTTGAGCTGAAGAGCTGAGGGACAGCGCCCAGAGTTCAGGCCCCACAACTGACAAAAAAAAAAAATAAAAAAGATTTCAATTTAACGTGCCTGTTTATGTGTACTTTGATAAAGGTCCCTCTCCATCATTCTTCCTCTCCCATCTATCCCATTCCCACCCATCTTATGCAGTTTTCTAGTTTCATTTTCACATAAGTACATTGAGTATTATGACTGTATTCGACTTCCATTCCTCTTCCTGTTTCTCCTCTCCCCTCTCATTTTTCTTTATGACTGCAATATTTCATGGTATATATGTACCCGTGTCTTCTGTATCCACAGTTTGAACAGTACTACAGTAAACATAGGTCTATGTAAGTAATTATATTTATATATTAACACACACACACACACACGCTCTCTAGTGATATGGCAAGTTATAAGTTAGGTCTATTTATAGCTTTTTGAGGACCCTCCATACTGATTTTCATAGGAGTTGTACTGGCTTTCTTCTTATCAACAATATATGAGGATTCTTTTCCCCTAGCATCCTTGTCAGCATTTATTGTTTCCTTTTTCTTTTCTTTTCTTTTTTTTGGTCAGTTGTGGGACTTGAACTCAGGGCCTGGGTCCTATCCCTGAGCTTTTTTCACTCAAGGCTAGCCACTTTGAGCCACAGCTCTACTTCTAGTTTTCAGGTGATTAATTGGAGATAAAGAATCTTATGGGCTTTCCTGCTTGGGCAGGCTTTGAATCTCAGTCCTCAGCCTCTTGAGTAGCTAGGATTATAGGTGTGAGCCACTAGTGCCAGGCTTCTTGTTTTCTTGATGATAATCATTCTGACTAAGGTGAGATGGAATTTTAGTATAGCTTTATTTTTCTGTTTACCATATTGGGATTTAAACTCAGGACTTTGTGCTTGCTCAGCTGGTACTCTACCACTTACGCCATGTCCCCAGTCTAGCTGTTTGTTGATTATTTTGGAAGTGGAGTCTTACAGACTTTTCTGCCTGGGCCAGCTTCAAACCTGGATCCTCTGAATCTCAGTAGTTGGGATTTTAGACATGAGCCAGCAACCCTTAAGTATAGTTTTGATTTTTATTTCCTTTATGGCCGGGAATGTTGAAATTTTATCTATTAGCCATTTGAATTTCTTCTGAGGACTTCTCAATTCTTTAGTCTATTAATAATATTATTATTATTACTGTTTAAGTTTTTGAGCTCTTTATATAGTCTGCATATTAATTTTTTATTGAGTAGTTGGTGGAGATTTTTTATTTTGTGGGTTGTCTTGGTTCTGTTCATTGTTTCTCTTGGTGAACAGAAACTTTTTAATTTGATGTAGTTCTATTTGTCAGTTCTTGTTCTTGCTTTCTGGGCAATTGGAGTCCTATTCGGTCTATTGAGAAAATAATTACCTACGCCTATAAATTCCAGAGTTTTCCCTATGTTTTCTCATAGTAGGTTTAAAAGTTTCAGGCAAAGTAAATGAAGTAGGGTAGGTTGTCAGGATGTTTTGGTTGTTGATAATATTGTCTTGGAACTAGAGACACAAGAATGGTGATCTTCCATTAATCAGTAGGAGTGAGTGAGGACCCAGAGAGAGAAAAAAATATTCTGTAATTACTAAGATTTAGTTATGCGCCAGGTGATGTGTCTATTTTAGGAGTGTGTGTTTCCTCTTAGCCCTTGGTGGAGGGGGTCTTTGGAAAAAGTAAGATTGAGTGGGCTTCCTGAGTACAGAGCTGATGCTATGTGGGTCCAATATCCAACAAGAGGCAAGGCAGACTTTCCACCTAAGGCTAGCTCAGGCTAGCCTTGTAGTCATAGGTATGTGCATTCTGTACCGATCCCATCTAGCCTTAAAAGATTGTATAGTGCTCTAACCCCTTGCTTATAAAACATACTCATTGCAAGCAATAGAAAAATAGAAAAGCCGGGCGCTGGTGGCTCACGCCCGTAATCCTAGCTACTCAGGAGGCTGAGATCTGAGGATCGCGGTTCAAAGCCAGCCCGGGCAGGAGAGACCGTGAGACTCCTATCTCCAATAAACCACCAGAAAACCGGAATTGGCGCTGTAGCTCAAGTGGTAGAGTGCTCGCCTTGAGCTGAAGAGCTGAGGGACAGTGCCCAGGCCGAGTTCAAGCCCCATGACCGACAAAAAAAAAAAAAAAAAAAGAAAAATAGAAAAAAAATAAATAGACAAGTTTCTTTGAACACTCTAAGTCATTTCTGTACTATTGTAATAAGATCTATATTTATTTATTTATTTAATTTTATTTTTTTCCCCGATCGTGGGGCCTGAACTCTGGGCCTGGGCGCTGTCCCTCAGCTCTTCAGCTCAAGGCTAGCGCTCTACCACTTGAGCCACAGCGCCACTTCCGGCTTTTTTCTTTTTGCTTATATGGTGCTGAGGAATGGAACCCAGGGCCTCATGCATGCAAGGCAAGCGCTCTACCACTGAGCCACCTTCCCAGCCCCTAAGATCTATATTTATAGTGCCAAAAACAATTGACATGAACCACAGATAATTCCTTAAGAAGTGACCAGGTTGGCTGTGGAATCCTAGAGGGCTTATTGAGGCTAGCCTTTCAGGGAAGATGGAGAGTGGTGGTAGGTATTGGTGGTTAGCAAGGTAAAGTCAGTTAACAAAGCCATCATGGTTAGGAGTTCATATGTTGCTGATTCTTCTTTCTGAAGTAGACTCATCTAAAATTATTTATACTGCACTAGTTTTAAAGAGACCAAAAGCACTTGTTATCTAGCACTAATCAACTTTCTCTCAGGGATCTTTTTATAGTTTAAACCTGATGGCAGTAGAAGATGTGAACAGGTTTCAATGTGAGTTTTTAGTCTTTTTCCTCTTTTGTTTTCCCCTCAATACATTTTTTTTTTTTAACTTAGGGCCTGTGCACTGTCCCTGAGCTTTTTGCTCGGGGCTAATGCTCTACTGCTTGAGCCGTAACTCCATTTCCAGCTTTTTTTTTTGAGATAAGAGTCTCAGATTTTTCTGTCTGGTTTGGCTTCTAATTACAATCCTCAATTCTTAGCTAGGATTACTGGTGCCTGATCTTTTAATTCTTTTTTTTTTTTTTCCCCCTCTCTTTCTCTTCTTTGAGACATTCTGTTGGTACGAAACTTGTTATATAGCCCAGGCTGGCCTGGAACTTGAGATCCTCTTACTTCTGCTGGGGTTCTAGGTGAGAACTACTATACTGGCACTTTTCATTGTTGATGGACTTCATAAAAGTCCCAGTGTAGGTTGCTTGGGTTAGTCAATGGGTACTTTCTGAGGGTGGCATGTCCTTGGGTCTTGCTGTTCTAACCAGTGTGAGAATGCTATCTGTTCTAGGACAAAGCTGGAATGTGTACCAGTTCCTAAAAATAACTTCTTTGTGCCAGTGAATTTTTCTGTTAGAAATTACTTTTGGAAGTAGAAGTGTGGCTTAAGTGGTAGAGGGCTAGCCTAGAGGGAAAAAGCTACGTGAGAATATGAAGCCCTAAGTTCAAGACCGAGTATCCCCACCCCCCAAAAAAGTTTAATAATTTGGAGAAGCATGTATTTAAAAGAATAGAGAAGACAAAACAATTTCCTCTTCACTCTGTGGCTGGGGTATTAGTTTTTAAATCAGCAATTTCTTAGAAGTGAGATTTTTCTAAGAGTTCTTGTAAAAGCTGTATTAAGGTGACTTCATAGTAAAGATGTTTATCATCTTTATGCTCTTTTTTCATATATTTTTATTGTAAAAATAGTGTACAGAGGGGTTACAGTTACATGAGTAGGGCAATGAGTACATTTCCTATAGAGCATTGTTACTTCCTCCTTTGTTTTTCCCCTACCATCCCTTCCCTCTCCATCTCCCCAACTCCTCCCCCACTCAGGGGGTCAACCTATATCCTTATTTAAGCATTTTATTATATCCCTTCCCCTCCCCAAATTATAAAAATGTATACACAAGATAGGAATAGGAGAATCTTTAGGGCTCCTTAACACAGGCCAAAATTTTCTTTTTTTTTTTTTTTTTGTCGGTCGTGGGGCTTGAACTCTGGGCCTGGGCGCTGTCCCTCAGCTCTTCAGCTCAAGGCGAGCGCTCTACCACTTGAGCTACAGCGCCACTTCCAGTTTTCTGGTGGTTTATTGGACATAGGAGTCTCACGGTCTCTCCTGCCCGGGCTGGCTTTGAACCGCGATCCTCAGATCTCAGCCTCCTGAGTAGCTAGGATTACAGGCGTGAGCCACCAGCGCCCGGCCCAAAATTTTCTTAATAGAGACCCAGAAACACAACAAATCAAAGAAAGATTGGACAAATAGCATTGGAAACTGCAGAGCTTCTGCATGGCAAAGGACATAGTTTTCAATAGAAAACCCATGGACTGGGAGAAGATCTTCACTAGCCATACAACGGACAAAGGACTCATATCTAAAATATACTTATAACTTTATGCTCTTCCATTTCATATTTACTTTTCATCTTCAGGCTAGGAATTATTGTCATTCTATTATAAAAGTTATTGAGACGTTAATTATTTAGTTGAAGTAATTATCGTCATGTGGTGTGCTACAGAGTTGAGAGTTTAGTCTCTTAATTCATTTTTTTTTCTTCTGTCGGTCATGGGGCTTGAACTCTCTCCCTTAGCTCTTCAGCTCAAGGGTAGTGCTCTACCACTTTAATCACAGTGCCACTTACTCCTTTTTTCTGGTCGTTTATTGGAGATAGCGTTCCACAGCCTTTTCTGCCCGGGCTGGCTTTGAACCACAATCCTCAGATCTCAGCCTCCTGAGTAGTTAGGATTACAGATGTGAGCCACTGGCGCCTGGCCTTTTCTTTCTTTCTTTTTTTTTTTTTTTTAAGCCAGTCCTGGGGCTTGAACTTAGGGCCTGGGCACTGTCCTTAAGCTTCTTTGGCTCAAGGCTAGCACTCTACCACTTGAGCTGAAGTGCCACGCTGCTTTTTCAGTGTATGTGGTACTGAGAAATCAAACCTAGGCCTTCATGCATGCTAGGCATGCACTCTACCACTGAACCACCTTCCCAGCCCTAGTCTTTTGATTCTTAATCCATTTGTTCCTAGGTTCAAACTTAGGTTCTACCTGTTGACTTAGGATGCCTCCAGTGGGGAACTGACTGGGCTGTTGTATCATTGTTAGCAAATGTCATCTGTCATTCAGGCCTGAATCCCAAGGTGTAGTAGCAGTGGCAGAGAGTGTCATTCTCTCTTTGTTGATGCCCAGGCTCTGGCACACTGCTTCCTGATGGTCTGTGATAAGAGCTGAAGTGGTTCTCTAAGAACATCACCACAGCATGTTCATTTTCTTTTTTTTTTTGGGTCCGGTCGTGGGGTTTGAACTCTGGGCCTGGGCACTGTCCCTCAGCTCTTCAGCTCAAGGCTAGCACTCTACCACTTGAGCCACAGAGCCACTTCCGGCTTTTTTTTCTTTTTGCTTATGTGGTGCTGAGGAATCGAACCGAGAGCCTCATGCATGCAAGGCAAGCGTTCTACCACTGAGCCACCTTCCCAGCCCTCAGCATGTTCATTTTCTAGTGGAGGCTAGCCTGAACTGGCACACGGTCCTGCAGCAAGGCTGACCACTTGCTGAGGCACTAGGATGAGGTATCATTTCTGCTTCTGTTTGCTTTTTTCTCAGGCAGTTTCATCTGGAGATGAGAAAGAAGGATTGAAACACCCTGGACTGATACTGAAATATTCCACATATAAGAACTTGGCTCAGCTGGCAGCCCAGCGGGAGGATCTGGAGACAGCCATGGAGTTCTACTTAGAGGTGTGGTTTGGCAATGCTTTCTGTTTCAAAGCAGCAATCCCTTTTTTGAAAGTTCTTGTCTAGAGTTGATAATAATATATTACCAAGCTGATGGATTGAAATCTGTAGCCAGCAGATGATAACATTAAATACATAGAAATCTGGAGATTCAGAGCAGGGGCATGGGCATGCTTGGGTGCAGAGGGCTGTCTGTGAATTACTTCTATACAGTACATGTGTGACTGTGGGTAAGCTAATTTCAATGCCTCCAGTTGTATACCAGTGTATTGGAAGCATTAAAAAAAAAAAAAAAAGAGGATAAGGAATCCCTTACTTGGGAGGACAAAACAGGAGAATTGCAAGTTTGAGGCCTGTCCAGGCTATGTAGCAAGTTTGATTTCTATATTTCTGTATCTCTATATTATAACCATCTCTGTGGGTACCGCTAATTTGCTAGACACTGAGTTATTGCTTGCCATTCATATTTAAGCTATCTTGCAAGGAAGGTGCCTTTATTCTCATTTTAGAGGTGAGGAAAGAGGGTAAGGATCATTGTGCTAATTAATGTTGGAGCCAGGATGTGAATTGAGGACACCTCATATAATCTTTTTAGAATCCTGTAGGACTCCAGTGTTTTCTTTTTATTCTACTTCTTTTACTTCTTACCTATTAATAAGGAATATAAATATTTAAATTAGCAACATTTCAAGAACATGTTCTGAGTTAAGTAAATTAGTTCTATTAACTGTGTGCCATTCTTTAGTTCTAAAAATGCACAACTCCAGGAAAGATGAGTTGGCTTTACTTGTAAGTTGCAAGCAGTCATACCACTTTTGTCATTTTCCTGCCCAGCTAAGCTAGTGCTATGTGGCCCTAACCCCATGGCACCCACTCAGAGATCCAACCCTCTGTGTGTGTGTGTGTGTTACATACTCTGCTTGTGTTGTTTCCAGGCAGTGATGTTGGACTCCACAGATGTCAACCTCTGGTATAAAATTGGACATGTGGCCCTAAGGCTCATCCGGCTCCCCCTGGCTCGCCATGCTTTTGAGGAAGGGCTGCGGTGTAATCCTGACCATTGGCCCTGCTTGGACAACCTGATCACTGTACTGTACACCCTCAGTGATTACACAAGTGAGTTTGGTTTTGATTCTCTCTGTATGTTCCTGTATTTTTTTGAGATAGAGGAGGGCGGCTCCCTTGAGTAAACAGATAGCCAAAGTTAACCCTGATAGGCTTTCTGACAAACTGTCAAGAACAATGGAAATATTTTTATATCTTTGTTTATTCAGCCTGTCTTTCTTGATTTCTGAGATACTGTAGTAAATAAGTAGCATATTCTTGGAGTGATATCCCCCACCCCCTTTTGGCTATCTTATTTTTTTGTGTGTGGCATGTTTTTGTTTTGTTGTGATAGGGTCATACACTAATCTAGTCCAGGCAGACTTTGAACTCACTACCTTCTGCTGGGATACCAGACATGTACCACAATTCCTAGCACATTGTCCCAATTTTATGTCTTAGGTTGGGCTGCTGCAACAAAATATTAGAGTGAGTACTTTAAACAGCCAAAATTTCATGATTGATTGATTGATTGATTGACTGTGCTGATCCTGGGGCTTGAACTCAGAGCCTGGGTGCTGTCCCTGCACTTTTGTGCTCACTCTACAGTTCAGTCACAGCTCTACTTCTGGCTTTTTGGTGTTTGATTGGATATAAGATTCTCACAGACTTTCCTGCCTGGTCTGGCTTTGAGCCACAATCCTCAGATCCTCAGTTCCCTGAGTAGCTAGTATTACAGGCGTGAGCCACCGGCACCTGACCAGAAATTTATTTCTATAGTTCTGAAGACTGGGAAGTCCAAAATCAAAGTGCCAGCAGATTTGCTGTCAGAGCTCCTTGGTTTGCAGATGGCCACCTTCTTGTTATATCCTCATATGATAGAGAGGGAGGTAGAGACGGAAAGAGCAGGAGAAAGGGAAAGTGGGGAGGGGAAGAGAGAGAAAAAAAGGGAAAGAACACTCTAATCTTTTCTTTTTATAAGGATACCAGTTCCATCATGGAGACTCCACATTCATTATTTATCTAAAACTAATTACTTTTTTTTTCTTTTCAAATTTTTTATTGTGATTAAGTGGTTACATAATTTCCCAAATTTCACAGTATTGTGGGATAGTGATGCTTAGTTAGAGTCACACATTCTAACTTTCATGGGGCCTTTCGTGGTCTATAACATTTATGAGTTCTATGAGCTTTGCAATACAGTTATTTCTTCCACATTGGGTAATATGTACATTTCTTTTGTTTTGCATAGCATCAGCTGTTCCCTCTTTCCCACTTGTTCATGCCCTCCCATCGCTGCCATTGAGTTGCTTAGTTTGTTTTGATCAATGTGCAGTGCAGCTGATGGGTCCCGCTGTTGTATGTTTTTCCCTGATTGCCTCTAGTTCTGTGTCATCCTCCTGGTTTCCCTCCGGTGTGCACATATATACCATATATGTGATCGCAGCATGGGGTTATTTAGTAGTGATTTGACCAGATGAGTGGAAGTCCTTTGTTTCTTAAGTCTTGTTAATTTTGTCATATCATCTTAAATTTTGGATTTAACATCCACTTATCAGGGAGACCATGTGCCATTTGTCTCTTTGCTCTTGGCTTACCTCGCTCAACATGATTCCTTCTAGCTCCATCCATTTTCCTGCAAATGCCATTTTTTTGTCCTTTCTAATGGCTACATAATATTTCATTGTGTATAGATACCACAATTTTTGGATCCATTCATCTGTGGTGGGACATCTGGGTTGTTTCCATATCCTGGCTATTGTGAACAGTGCTGCAATAAACATGGAGGTGCATGTGTCCTTGTATACTAGTTCCTGTTGTTCTGGATAGTTGCCTAGAAGTGGTATGACTGGGTCATAAGGGAGGTCAATATTTAGCTTTCTGAGGACCCTCTAGACTGCTTTTCAAAGTGGTTGTATAAGTGTACATTCCCTAAAGTGTAGTAGGGTTCCTCTTTCTCTGCAACCCCTCCAGCATTTGTGGTTGGCTGACTTTAGGATGTGGGCCATTCTGACTGGGGTAAGGTGGTAGGTATCTCAGGGTTGTCTTTATTTGCATTTCCAATCAGAGATGGTGAACATTTCCTCATGTGTTTCTTTGCCATTTTTATCTTTTCTTCTGAGAAGTCTCTCTTTAGTTCCCTTGCCCATTTAGTAATTGGTTTGTTAGGTTTGGGAGGGATTAGTTTCTTGAGTTCCTTGTATATACTGGATATTAACCCCTTGTTTGATATATTGCTAGTAAATATTTTTCCCAGTTAGTTGGTTATCTTTCTAGCTTGGTTGCTATAGCTTTAGCTGTGCAGAAACTTTTTATTTTAAGGTAGTCCCATTTGTCAAGTCTCTCTCCAATTTGTTGTGACCCTGGGACTCTGTTCAAAAAGTTCCTGCCTGTGCCTATAAGTTCAAGTGTCTCTCCTACTCTGTCCTGTAGTAGTTTCAGAGATTCAGGTTTGATGTTAAGGTCTTTAATCCATTTTGAGTTGATGTTGGTGCATGGTGATAGGCTGGGGTCCACTTTTAGTTTTCTGCATGTGGCCTCCCAGTTTTCCCAGCACCAGTAGTTGAAGAGGCTGTGTTTCTTCCACTGTATGTCTTTGGCTCTTTTGTCAAATATCAGCTGACTGTAGGCATGTGGTTTTATTTCTGGATCTGCTATTCTATTCCATTAGTCTTTGGGTCTGTTTTTGTGCTAGTACCATGCTGTCTTTGTTATGATGGCTCTATAGTAGAGTTTGAAGTTCGGCATCGAGATCCCTCCAATGTTGTCTTTTTTGCCTAGAATTGTTTTGGCTCTTCTAGGTCTTTTGTTGTTCCATATGAATTTTTAGACTGTTTTCTGTATCTCAGAAGTGTATGTCATCGGGATTTTTGAAAGGAATTGCATTGAATTTGTATATTAATTTTGGCAGTATTGCCATTTTCACTATATTAAGTCTGCCTATCCAAGAGCATGGAAGGTCTTTCCATTTCCTGGTGTCTTCTGTAATTTCTTTTTTCTTTCTTTTTTTTTTTTTTTTGGGTCCGGTTGTGGGGGCCTGAACTCTGGGCCTGAGCGCTGTCCCTTAGCTCTTCAGCTCAAGGCTAGCGTTCTACCACTTGAGCCACAGCGCCACTTCCGGCTTTCTTCTTTTTGCTTATGTGGTGCTGAGGAATCAAACCCAGGGCCTCATGCATGCAAGGCAAGCGCTCTACTATTGAGCCACCTTCCCAGCCCCCTTCTGTAATTTCTTTCTTTAAGTTTTTTTTTATAGTTTTCGTTAAATAGTTCTTTTACATCTTTGGTTAATTCCTAAATATTTTATTTTTTGGGGGGTTATTGTGAATGGGGTTGCTTCCTTTATTTCCCTCTCTGCTTGTACATTGTCAGTGTGCAGGAAGGCGACTGATTTTTGTGGGTTGATTTGGTATCCTGCTACTTTGCCGAAGTGATTTGTAATTTCTAAGAGTTTGGGGATGGAGTTTTTGGGGTCATGAAGGTATAGTATCATGTGACCTGCAAAAAGGGATAGTTTAAATTCTTCTTTTCCTATGTGGATCCCTTTAATGTTTTTTTCTTGCCTTATTGCCCTGACTAAGGGTTCCAGGACTATATTGAAGAGGAGTGGAGACAGTGGGCACCCTTGCCTTGTTCCTGATTTTAGGAGAATTGGTTGTTGTTTTTCCCCATTAAGTATAATATTGGCTATTGGTCTGTCGTATATGGCTTTATTGTTTTAAGGAATGTTCCTTCTATTCCTATTTTCTCCAGAGCTTTTAACATGAATGAATGTTGTATTTTATCAAAAGCCTTTTCTGCATCTGTGGACATAATCATGTGATTCTTGACCTTGGCTCTGTTGATGTGTTGGATTACATTTATTGATTTATGTATGTTAAACCATCCCTGCATCTCTGGGATGAAGCCTTCCTGGTCGTAGTGTATGATTTTTTTTTTATGTGTTTCTGGATTCTGTTAGCTAGAATTTTGTTAAGGATCTTTGCATCTGTGTTCATCAAGGAGATTGGTCTGTAGTTCTCTGTTTTGATTGTGTCTTGGTCTGGTTTGGGGATGAGTGTGATATTGGCATCGTAGAATGAGTTTGGGATAGCTCCCTCCTTCTCTGCTTCTCTGAAGAGCTTTAGGAGTATGCGTATTAATTCTTCTTTAAAGGTCTTATAGAATTCTCTTGTGAATCCATCTGGTCCTGGGTTTTTCCTTGTTGGAAGACTTCTGATTGCTTCCTGGTAAGATATCGGCTTATTTAATTGATTTACTTCTTCTTTGCTCAGTTTGGGAAACTTGTATTTCTCTAAAAATGCATCAATTTCTGCTAGGTTTTCTTTCTTTAGAGAGTATAACTTTTGAAAATAGTTCTTTATAATTGTTTGGATATCTTGGGTATTTGTTGTGATTTTTCCCATGGCATCCCTAATCTTGTTAATTTGTGTTTCCTCTCTTCTTAATCAATCTTGCCAAAGGCCTATCAATTTTATTTATTTTTCAAAGAACCAGCTTTTTGTTTTATTAATTTTATTTATAATTTTCCTATTCTCTATCTCATTAATTTCCACTCTTAATTTGATTATCTGGCTCCTCTAGTAACTTTAGGTTCCATTTTTTCATGTTTTTCTATCTCTAACATGAGATTATTTACTTGGTCTGTCTCTATTTTCTTGATGTGGGCACTGAGGGCAATAAATTTGCCCCTCGAGACTGCTTTTGCTGTGTCCCACAAGTTTCTTTGTGATGTGTCTTTATTTTCATTGAATTGCAGGAACTTTTTAATTTTTTCTCTAATTTCTTTTGTTACCCAGGTGTTGCTTAGAAGTGTGCTGTTCAATTTCCATGTATTTGAGTAATTTCTGCGGTATGCTTGAGCTTGATTTCCACTGTGGTTGGATAGGATACAGGGAATTATGTCAGTCCCCTTGTATTTGCTTAAGTTCCTTGCATGAACTATGATATGGTCTATTTTGGAGAGAGTTCCATGAGCTGCTGAGAAGAATGTGTACTGTGTTATTTTAGGGTGAAATACTCGGTAGATGTCAGTTAGTTCCGCTTGAAGTATGGCCTCACTTAATTCGGTAGCTTCTTTGCCAATCCTCTGGTTGGTAGACCTGTCCTTTGGTGAGAGTGGGGTGTTAAAGTCTCCTAGTATTATCATGTTGGGATCTATTTTATTCTCTAAGTTTGAGAGTATTTGCTTAACATATTTGGGTGCTCCAATGTTTGGGGAGGCATCTTTGTTTTTCTACAGAATAATCTTTCTCAGTTTTGCAATATAGATGAAGAAGCCACAATTCCTACTTTAGTTCATTTCTTTCCTACTATATTTTACCATACAGTTGTTGCTTTGTATTTGTAAAGGACCCCCAAGAATACCAAAATCTATAGACGCTCAAATACTTCATATAAAATGGCTTAATATTTGCATGTAACTTATATATGACCTTTCATTTACTTTAAAATCATCTCTAGTTACAATGAAAATGTTGTGAATCGTCATTATATTACATAGTTTTGGGAAAAAAGTTTGCACAAGTTTAGAATAAACACACTTGTTTTTCTTGTTTCCCCCTCCCCCAAATATTTTCAGCTCATGGTTGGTTGAAGTGTCAGGGGAGAACCTGACATATGCCTTGACAAGGCGGTCAGGAGCAACCATGCCATACCTTCAGCACTTCACTTAGAAATCACAGCTAAATATTAGTTTTATGGCTTGCATGTTCTACTTGTCACAAAACATTAGAACATGAAAACATTTTAGTCAAATGTTTTGCTATTTTCTAAAAGAATGGCCTTTTGTCCATTGTCCAATGTGTTTTTCATTTCCACCTGAAATAGCAGATTTTTTTTTTAGCCGTACAGGTTATGTGAACTCAGGACCTTGAGCTTGTTTGGCCCCTCCCCAGAAATACCTTTAATATATTTTAATATATATTAATTCATTCGTTTGTTAATTTCTCCATTTGCACAGGTCTAAATATGTAGTGCAGGCATCATAGTCTTAATCTTCCTGAGTGGTGGGATTATAGTGTGTGCTTCCATCATTAGCTAATACATATTTTTTTCTTTTTGTTCTCTCTGTCTTTCTCTCCCCCTCCCTTCCTTCTCTCCCTCTCATTTCTTTCCTCCCTCCCTTTGTCTATCTCCCCCAGTCTCCCTATCTCCCGATGTTAACTGATAAAGGCAGAGCTTCCAAGTGTGATCCTAAGTCCTAAACTGTCTGTTTCTCTGTCAGCATGCTTGTACTTCATCTGCAAAGCATTGGAGAAGGATTGCCGGTACAGCAAAGGTCTGGTTCTTAAAGAAAAGATATTTGAGGAGCAGCCTTGTCTCCGGAAGGACTCACTCCGAATGTTCCTCAAATGGTAAGTTTTGTCTCATCCCGTGTGTGCTGGTACATGTCAGGAGCACACTTCATTCTCCATTAGATCCTGACCTCCCTGCAGCCTCACCTTCGACTTTCCTCAATCTTATCTTAAGTGTGCTTAATCTCTTGGTGATGCTTTCTCAAAGTTAAGCCAGTTACTACCCTTCTTTCCCACTATTTTGCTAGCTCTTAGTGTTTGCTTGTTTTCCTCTGGATGCGTGTTACAACCTGCTATCCACTGTACCTCCATTTTTCTAAGGTTTTGTCTTTAGTACTGTCCAAATTAGTGTTCCAAACATGCCATAAAGGCATGTTTGTTTCGCCTTGCCACCAGAACAAAACTCTGAGCTGTGTTACCCAAGAACTGGTTCTACCTCCTCCTCACCAACTACTTTTTCTTCCTGTGTTCTTTTTTTGTTTTGGTGCCAGTCCTGGGGCTTGAACCACAAGTATAGCCTCAAGTTCCAAACTGTTTCTTTCCCTCGGCATGCCTATATGTCATCTGCAAAGCATTGGAGAAGGATTGCTGGTACAGCAAGGGTCTGGTTCTCAAGAAGAAGATCTTAGAGGAGCAGCTTTGTCTCTGGAAGGGTGCTGTCCCTGAGATTTTGTGCTCAAGGCTAGGACTCTACCACTTCAACCATAACTTCACATCTGGACTTTTTGGTAGTTAATCTGAGATAAGAGTGCCACAGACTTCACTGTGTGGGCTGGCTTTGAATCAAAGTCCTCAGTTCTCAGTCTCCTGAGTAGCTAGGATTACAAGTATGAGCCACCATTACCCAGTAGGTACCTGGTCTCCTTTTATCAGAGCTGCTAGGTCCCTGGAACATTCCAGGCCTGGCCCTGTTATGCTCTGGCTTGTCTCCTCAACCCAGCTCCCACTGTGCACCCAACCAGTCCTGTCATCTCTCCACTGCTCATCTTGTCTTGCTATTGCTCCCATTTCACACTCCAGCTCCCAGGTAGGGCCTTCACCTTTTTTTTTGTTTTCTGTTCACAGGTCCTGGGGGCTTGAACTCAGAGCCTCAGCTCTGTCCATGAGCTTTTGTGCTCAAGGCTAGCACTCTGCCACTTGAGCAGCACTCTACTTCTAGCTTTTTTTGGTGGTTCGTTGGAAATAAGAGTCTCATAGACTTTCCTGCCTGGGCTGCCTTTAAACCAGGATCCTCAGATCTCAGCCTCTTGAGTAGCTAGGATTATAGGCCTGAGATACCAGTGCCTGGCACCTATTATTTTCTAGCTGCTTTCTTCCAACTTTCCTTTTGAGTGAAATCATCTTGCCTTCTGGTATTCTTTGCCCCCTGGAATTGACCTGTCAAGATTTAGTTGGTATTTTTCTCAGTGTCTATCTGTGCTTATGCTTTTATACATATCAGTTCTGAAGAACTTTCCTGGGAGATAGTTAACAAACACATTAGAGAAGGCCCCACGTGGCTGTAGTGTAGTCCTGCTGTGAGACATCAGGACAGTTGGGCACGGAGGGCAGGTGGTGTTAGGTTACCTTAAGCAGAGTGTGACTGTACGAGGGAATATGAGACCTCAGTGCTTCCACCCTTTCTGTAATTTGGGGATCTCATTAACGTTGATGGACTTAGGTTTGTCTAGTGGCTTTTTGTTGGAGTGGGCTTCTGGGGTAGTTAAATTTTAAAAAAGTGTAAGTAATAATAATCATTTTATTTTCTGAGGCCTTTTAGACAGAAAGATGATATTGTTAATACATCTGGAAACTTTCTGTGCCAGCTGTGATTTATGGAAAGCACAAAAGGTGTTAGTCATTTCCTGTGTATGTGGGTCTTACGTACTAATTGCCATCTATTTGAGGCTGGACTTAAGTGGTTATTTATGTGGGAAGAATCAACACAGATTAAAGGGTATTATTAAATGCATACATATGTGTAAAATTTCAGCCTTGGCTTTAGCTTCTAATGTTGTAATTTCTCCTGTCCTGCTTGCTTCTAGTGACATGTCAATTCATGATGTGACAGTCAGTGCAGCTGAGACACAGGCCATTGTAGATGAGGCCCTGGGACTGCGGAAGAAGAGGCAAGCACTGCTAGTGAGGGAGAAGGAACCAGATCTGAAACTGGTGCAGCCCATCCCCTTCCTCACGTAGGTAGTCCTGTGTCTGTGGGAATGCTGGGTTGGCTGGTGGGCCCTGATGTGGGACACTACCATACTCAGGAGGGAGAAATCCCAGGTCTAACCCTGGCTGGTAGTTTGGGTCAGGGTTAAATGCCTGGTGGCTCAAAGTCTATAAGCATATACTTACTTGTTGACTACCAAGTAGTAGCTCAGCTCTCTCTTAGGCATATCCAGTCCAAGTCACTCTTGGTTAATGGCTTTGTTGACCCCTACCACTTGTCATGTTCCTATAAGGTCTCTCAATCTGCCCTACCCAGAGAGGAAAAGGAGGTTGACATTTACTAGCCACTTGGTAGGGAGAAACCTGCAAATCAGTCTTAGTGTGGATTTCCCTGGCTGTCAAGTCTGTGCTCTATCTTCAGGGACATTAAGGACCTTGTCCAGTGGGCCTTAGCCCCTTCCTGTCCTGGAAGAACAAGATGGTATTGATAGCCCACTGGAGTTGGGGGCAGTTTAGCCCCTTAGTTACCTTTCACATTCAATTTCTTTTCTTTTCTTTCTTTTTTTGGGGGGGGTCCAGTCGTGGGCCTGAACTCTGGGCCTGGGCGCTGTCCCTCAGCTCTTCAGCTCAAGGCTAGCGCTCTACCACTTGAGCCACAACACCACTTCTGGCTGTTTTTTTTTTCCTGCTTATGTGGTGCTGAGGAATCGAACCCAGGGCCTCATGCATGCAAGGCAAGCGCTCTACCACTGAGCCAACTTCCCAGCTCTCACATTCAATTTCTATTTTAAAAAAATCTGACATTGAATCTAGAATCTTTAAATTCAGCGTGCATTGGCATTGATGTTCAGTTTCCTCCCCTTTCCCACATAGAAACTTCATATGGAGGCATTGCTACATAGTGGTTGAGAGCATTTCTCCTGGGTCCATTTCTGTTATTCCTGCTATTGGTTGATTCTGAGGATACTACATGCTATTCCCTAAAAATTGAGAAAGCAACATCCCTCCCTTGTAGGGGCATCATGATAATCAAGTAGAACATTTATGTCTTCTTCTGGGGTGAGGGACAAGAGGTCACAGGGCCCTCTTCTTGCTCTAGCTCATGCTACTATACCTTCAGATGTGTTATTGGCCTCTGTGAAATGATGCCAGTCTAATATGTTGGCCCTTTCTTTTCAGGTGGAAGTGCCTTGGAGAGAGCTTGTTGGCTATGTATAATCACCTTACCACTTGTGAGCCTCCACGGCCCAGCCTTGGCAAGAGGATTGATCTCTCTGACTACCAGGACCCCAGCCAGCTGTTGGCATCCTCCATGGTGATGATGCCCATCAGCGTGATCCAGCCAAGCCCTGTCAGCACCAATACAGCTGTAGCTGTGGCTGAGCCCATCCTCTCCTATGCCTCTGTGACCACAACCAGCTTCCCACTGCACAGCCCTGGCCTACTGGAAACAAGCACTCCTATAGGTGAGCAGGCCTCTTGGAGGCATCTTTCATAGAGATCTATCTCATTTGCTGAGCCCAGCAGGATGAGAATGTTGGGGTACCTTAACCTCTACAGAGAGATGAGTCATACTAACTCCTATGGTTCAAGTGAAAGTGGAGCCCTTATCCTTGTAGGAAATTGATGAGCCTGTTCCCAGGGTCAGCAATTCAGTACCTGTCACTCATTCTACAGAGAGGACATGGGGCTCTGGGATGCAGCTCCATGCTCATTGACAGTGTGTCCGCGGGGTGGGGAGGGGCGGGGGAACCATTGCTAAGTCATAACATAGAGGTCCCTTTCAACCCTTGTGATGTGAGCATTGGCAGGTCTCTGCTGCTGGTATTGCTTTCACTGGCCATGCACATTCCAACTTCATTGACCTTAGAAAAATCAACTGACCAGCATGTATGGCAGTCTATTTTTGTACTGATTTATTGATTTTTATTACCACTGGAGTTGTAAAAAAAATAGTTTGGCAAAAGCTCCTACTCTCAAGCCTGATTTCTCTCTCTGGGTGCTGGTGGCTCATACAACTCAGGAGGCTGATATCTCAGGGTTATGGTTCAAAGACAGCCCAGATGGGAAAGTCTGTGAGACTTTATATCTCCATTAAACTACCAAAAACACTGGAAGTGGAGCTATGGCTCAAGTGGTAGAGCACTAGCTTTGAGCAAAAGAAGTTCAGGGACAGCACCCAAGCCCTGAATTGAAGCCCCAGAAAACAGCACCAAAAAAGTTTCAGGCACACGGCTTCTACCTTTCTTCCCTAATCACATGTGGCATTCCTCTGCTGTTTAAGTGGTTTCCAATTTTCTTGCTGTTTTCATATTATCAGGTGTTCATAGGATCCTGTATGGGGTCAATGCAACTTGCCACACATCCCAGCCATATCATTTGAGGCCTTAGAGGCTTACAGTGGACTAGAACTGGGGTTTGGGGGTGCTGAACACTATGGATCTTACATTTGAGCAGAATGTGAGACTTAAGAGGTGAGGGTTATATGTGCGTGCGTGCGTGTGTGCGTGCGTGTGCGTGTGTGTGTGTGTGTATGTGCACGTGCGTGCGTACTATTCATGGGCCTTGAACTCAAGGCCTGGGCACTGTCCTTGAGCTCATTTTGCTCAAGGCTAGCAGTCTACCACTGGAGCTATAGCTCCACTTCCTACTTTTTGGCAGTTAATTGGAGATCATAGTCTCATAGACTTTCCTGCTTGGGCTGGCTTTGAACTGTGATTCTCAGATCTCAGCCCCCTGAGTAGTTAGGATTATAGGCATGAACCACTGGCCCCTGGCAAATTAGGGGTTTTAAATTAATTTTATTTAGGGCTCTTTGCTGTTGGAGAAGATTTTTGAATGTTAAAAATTTATGTTCTGGTAAAGGGGGACTGAAGCATTCTCCTATTTCCACATTATCTGAGTTTAATTTGCACTCTTTATAAAGGTGATATGTCTGGGGGAGATAAGTCCAAGAAAGGGGTAAAGCGGAAGAAGATTGCAGAAGAGAGTGGAGAGACAGCAAAGAGGAGGTCTGCTCGGGTCCGAAACACCAAGTGTAAAAAAGAAGAGAAAGTGGACTTCCAGGAGCTTCTGGTGAAGTTCTTGCCATCCAGGTACTGTGCACATTCCTTCTGAGTCACAAAAATAAGCAAGTGCACCGCCTACAAGCCTTCTTCTCCAATAATATTTCTGTTTTCTCATATCCTCTCCTCTGGGCACCTAACATCTGTACAAATATGCAAACCACATCTCTCATTAGATTGAGATCATGGATGTTTCTTACCTCCTGTTGACTCTGAGCTTCTTGAGGCAGGAGCTGTGACTGGCTCATCACTTAGGAGCCTGGTACTTGTTTCTTGGAGCCTCAGAAGAGGCTGCACCTATAGACACTCACTTGTTGCTGGAGTGACTAGGATTGCAGTGACTTACGTCCATGGTAACCCCATAGAAAGCAGTTTTCCTTCTTCCAGAGAATGTATGGCTGCTTGATTTCCTCTAGACTTATCAGGATTCCCTTACGTTCTGCGAAGGAACATTCCTTGATTTCACTAATTTTGTATGTGTGTTTGTGTGTGTGTGTGTTTATGTGCGCACACGCATGCGTGTGCGTGCGCGGGTCCTGGGGCTTGAACTCAGGGCCTAGGCATTGTCCCTGATCTTTTTAGCTCAAGGTTAGAATTCTACCACTTGAACCACAGCTCTACTTCCAGCTTTTTTGGAGTTTAATTGGAGGTAAGCGTCTTATGGGCTTTCCTGCCAGGGCTGCCTTCGAACTGAGTTCCTGTGATCTCAGCTCCTATGTAGCTAGGATTACAGGTGTGATCTATCAGAGCCAGGCTGATTTCATTAATTCTTAATGTTTCTTAGAGAAGCCTAGGAGAAGAAAAGGTGCAGTCACTTTTATTGATGCAATGCCTTCTGATGAGTTTTTTCTAGAGTGGTAGAGGTTTCCCCTTGGAATAGCTGTAGGATTATGCTGTGGTTGATGACCCTTAGCCTTTCCCTTAACTTTGCTATTCTATTTTGAGATTTTCTTCTCTAACCTTCCTTATATGGAGTGCTTCTAACCTTATCATCTTTATTTCAGTTCTTGATTCTCTGTGAAGTTTCAGTGTTCACTTCAGTACGTCAGGCATCTTGTGGCGTTTTGACTGATGAAGTTTCCCTAGTGTGTGTGTGAAATAAGTGAATGAAGACATTTATAAGTTCCCTGAGTTTTCATGCTGCAGAAGTCTAGTGTAAGGAAAGTCACAGGTTAACCAAAACATAGTCTTTGAGAGGCATCTGTAGAATGGTACCTTCTAGGAGAGCTTTCCCTAGTCTAAGCCAGGTCCAAAGCTTTATGAGCAGCTATGGAGGGATCAAGCTCAGATGGGCTTGGTGTTTTTTCCCACTCTCACCCACCCAGCCATTTTGTCTCTGCTCATTAGTCTCCTCTGAAGGCCTATAGGTGCTCCTTTGGCCTATGCCTTTTTACCTGCTGTTGTCCTACTCTTTGCAAGGCCAGACTGCCTCCTTTGCGTTTAGCCAGAACAGCATTCTTTCTGATTCTGCTATAAGGCAAGGCTCTTGTGACTCTGTTTCAAGCAAGAATTCTGCATTGATTAGTCTTGCTTGAGTTGTTGGTGTTTGTGGATCTGTTTTTTTTTTTTTTTTTCTTTGGTGGGTCATGGGGCTTGAGCTCTGGGCCTGGGTGCTTTCCCTCAACTCTTCAGGTCAAGGCTAGCGCTCTACCACTTGAGCCACAGCGCCACTTCCAGTTTTCTGAGTGGTTTATTGGAGATAAGAGTCTCACAGCCTTTCCTGTCTGGGCTGGCTTTGAACCATGATCTTCAGCTCTCATCCTCCTGAGTAACTAGGACTATAGGTGTGAGCCACTGGCTAGATCTGCTTATTGTCTCCCTCTCCCATAGAAGTTAAACTTCCTACAGGTGGAATCTCTCACATTTGCAGCTGTGTTCCAGCATCTAGACCATGCCTGGTATATGGCCATTGCTCAGCAATCATCCTTTGATGGAATAAATGAGCAAGTGAAGATACAGATCAGATGTTGCCTCACAAAGAGAAGAGAGATAGAACATCACAGAGGCACAGGCTCTAGGCTCTGCCACCCGGCTATTTTAGTCTACTTCAGAAATTCAGATTTAGTTTCTCTACCAGAAGCAATTATATCCGAGTGGATAATGGAGATTTTGTGACTTTGGCTTATTCCATGCAGGTTAAGAAAGCTGGACCCTGAGGAGGAAGATGATCCCTTTAATAACTATGAAGTCCAGTCAGAAACCAAGCTGGAAACCTTTGCAAGCTTAGGACCTCATCGACTGTCATTTGACTCAGCCACATTCATGGAATCTGGTAGGAATCAGCAGTGTGGTTAGTGACTGCTAGACATTTCCTCCTGGGCTTTTTTTTTTTTTTTTCTTTTGTTGTTGTTGTTGTTGTTGTTTTAAACTTTTGGCCCAGAAGATGCCTGTGATCCTCTAGGCAGCCTGCTTAAATGTCCCAGCTCTTACTTGCTTTGCTGCCTGAGGCTGAATGCTTAAAGGTAAATTCAGAGACTTGGCTTTTCTAAGTTGAATGTGTATTGTGTGCCAGACATAGGTGCCTTGTATTTTGTGTGCATGATCTCATTCAGTGCACTCAGAGGCCAACACTTTTGATTCCTTAGACATGGCAATTTGAAGAGGCTTGCTCATTGGTGATGAGAGGTGGAGCTAGACTTTGAGCCCTGGCAGCCTAACCTCAGCACCACAATGTAGTACTGTGCTTACCTGGATTGAATGGTGGAGGGAGGACACAGGTTATCTTCTTTCAAAGGGATTGAGAGACTGGGCATGAAAGATCCCTTCAGATAAGGTTGTTCTTCTTCCCCGGGCAGAGAAGCAGGATGTGCATGAGTTCTTACTGGAGAACCTGACCAATGGTGGCATCCTGGAGCTGATGATGCGCTACTTGAAGGGCATGGGCCACAAGTTCCTGCTAAGGTGGCCACCTGGTCTGGCGGAGGTTGTGCTCAATGTCTATCACAGCTGGAGGAGACACAGCACCAGTCTGCCCAACCCACTGCTGAGAGACTGCAGCAACAAGCACATCAAGGTTTGGCCTCTTGAGGATGAGTGTCAGAGTATGACCAGGGGACAGTAGTGGGAACAGTCCATGAACGTAGGGCTGATGTGTTCAGCCTACTCAATGCATCTCTTTGTGGGTCTGCAACCTAGACCACTGTGGGATTTGAAGCAGGAAGTCACAAGATCTAGTTTGTGCCCAGAAAGATGCCTGGTGGCTAAGTGGAGGATATTCTCAGGGGTAAGAGTCAAGGTAGGGGCTGTCAGGAGGCTGCTGTCAGGTGAGTGATTGTAAATGGCTATTACCAGTGGTGAAATAGGAGTTCTGGGTCAGAAGTGACAGGATGAACTGGGTGAAGGGAATGTTAGTTGTGGGGAGGAGTTGTAGTGGTGTCTTTTTGGTGTGTGTGCTGATACTAGGGCTTGAACTGAGGACCTCACATTCTTACTTGACGTTTTCAGTCAGGGACAGTGCTGTACCATTTGAGCCACACATCCACTTTCAGTTTTTGCTAGATAATCAGAGATAAATCTCTTGAAAGGTTTGTCTGCCTGGGCTGGCTTTGAACTATGATCTTTAGATCTCAGCTCTTTTACTAGCTAGGATTATAGTTATAAGTCACCAGTGCCCAGCTAGAATTGTTTTTTACTCTGAAGTGGGAGGACGCTATCTAGGAGAGTCTAGGGAAAAGGAAGCATTTGACTTACCCCCCTTTTTTTTTTGGGTCCGGTCGTGGGGCCTGAACTCTGGGCCTGGGCGCTGTCCCTCAGCTCTTCAGCTCAAGGCTAGCGCTCTACCACTTGAGCCCCAGCACCACTTCTGGCTTTTTTCTTTTTGCTTATGTGGTGCTGAGGAATCGAACCCAGGGCCTCATGCATGCAAGGCAAGCACTCTTCCACTGAGCCACCTTCCCAGCCCCACCCTCACCCCCCTATTTTTTTTTATGATACTAGTATTTCAACTCGGGGCCTCATACTTGCTAGGCAGGTACTCCATTACTTGATTTATGCCCTCAACCCTTTTTGCTTTAGTTATTTTATTTATTTGTCAGTCATGGGGCTTGAACTCTGTCCTTATACTCTTCAGCTCAAGGCAAGTGTTCTACTGCTTGAGCCACAGTACCACTTCCAGTTTTCTAGTGGTTTATTAGAGATAAGAGTCTCATGTACTTTCCTGCCCGGGCTGGTTTTGAACCGTGATCCTCAGATCTCAGCCTCCTGAGTAGCTAGGATTACAGGCGTGAGCCACTGGTCCCCAGCTTGCTTTAGTTATTTTTTGAGTAGGGTCCCATGTTCTTATTTGAGCTATCCTGGACAGTGTTCCCTTTGTTTATGCCTCCTGAGTAGCTGGGATGACAGACAAAGCATCATTATCCTCAGTTTATTCCAAATGCCCCTTGCATTTGGAACCATTGTTTTTCCTGATATCTACTTTGAGAGTACAAGCATGTCTGACCCTGATTTTTGTGTGTATAATGTTTATGGGGTGCCAGTCCCAGGGCTTAAATTAAGGGCCTGGCTGCTATCCCTAAATTTTTTTGCTCAGGGCTAGCACTCTACCACTTGAGTCAAGCTACAGCTCCACTTATAGCCTTTTCTGTTTAGTTGGAGATAAGAGTCATGGGTATTCCTGCCCAGGCTGTCTAACAACTGTAATCCTCAGATCTCAACCTCCTTAGTAATTAGGATTATAGGAGTGAGCTATTTGCATCCAGCCTGATTTTTTTTTTTTAACAGATAGGAAAATAGTAGTATAGAGGACCAAGTACTGAGTTCAGTGGGAGTGAGTGCCTGCAGCAGTCTAAGCATGTATGTTGCATCCCAGGGTCCTTCTCTTGGTGCCTCCCAAAGCTCAAAGGAATATGGTATGCTTTGGACCTTTTCTACTATTGGAGGTGAAATGTCGGTGTTGATAGGAGCATGAGGAACTATCCAGGTCCACCTAGGTTGTCTTTCTGGCTGAGAGTTAGGTTAGAATTAACAGATCATCCAAGACAGAAAGTTTATGATACCCCAGCTTAACCAATAGTTGGGCATGGTGGTGATGTGAGACAGTGAGTGTTCCCTCACTGGGAAGACCCTACTTCAGGGTCTGCTTCAGGGTCTGCTTCTAGGCTTTTGCCCGCTGAGCCTTGCCCCCACCAGGGATGGTATGGATCAGCAAGAGCCAAGGCTTTGGCCTCTATTGGCAACTTAGATTGATCATTTCCCATTTCCTACTGTGCCTGCTGGCAGGTTCCTCCTTATCACTAAGCCTTAGTCTCCTGAAGTGCCCTGGGGTAATATACCCCTGGGAATAAAAATATCCCCTAGGTTGTGTGTGTATATGTGTGTGTGAGAGACAGACAGAGAGAGACACAGAGAGAGAGAGATGGTCCTGGGGCTTGAACTTAGGGCCTGGGCACTGTCTCTGAGCTTCTTTTGCTCAAGGATAACCCTCTACCACTTGAGCCACAGCACTACTTTCAGCTTTTTCTGTTTTTTTTTTTTTTTTTTTTTTTTCAGCTTTTTCTGTTTATGTAGTACTGAAGAATCGAATCCAGGGCTTCATGCATGTTAGGCAAGCAGTCTACTACTAAGCCACATTCCTAGCCCCCTTCCCCTTTTTTAATGCCCAAGATTAGCATGCTCCCACTTGAGCCACAGCTCCACTTCTGGCTTTTTGGTGGTTAATTGGAGATAAGAGTCTCATGGACTTTCCTGCCTGGGCTGGCTTCAAACTATGATTCTTAGATCTCTGAGTAGCTAGGATTTTAGGTGTGAGCCACTCGTGTCTAGCCCTGGGTGCTTTGAAGGCTTGAATATTGTAGTGTAGATACAATATCTGGGCTTACACATAGTCTCTTCCACAGACTCTAAATACAGATCTTCTTTTCCCCAATCCTATCCCTATAAAGATCCATGCGCCTTTTTTTCGTTTTAGTATTGGAATTTGACTCAGGACTTCATGTTTGCCAAGCTGGTACTCTAATGCTTGAGTCATACCTCTGGCCCCTTTTCTGGTTATTTTTGAAATGTTTTGCTTTTTGCCTGCACTGGCCTAGACTGTGATCTTCCTGTTTATGTTTCCTGCTGTAAGTGGGAAAACATTCCTGCCTTTTTTTTTTTTTTTTCTTTTTAGGCAGTCATGGGACTTGAACTTTGGGCCTGGGCACTGTCCCTGTACTCTTCAGCGAGCACTCTACCATTTGAGCCACAGTGCCACTTCTGGTTTTCTGGTGGTAAATTAGAGATAAGAGTCTCACAGACTTTCCTGCCCAGGCTGGCTTTGAACCACAGTACTCAGATCTTGGCCTCCTGAGTAGCTAGGATTACAGGCATGAGCCACTGGCACCTGGTGTAGCCTTTTTGTTTTGATAGGAGGCCTTGCAAACTTTTTTGTCTGAGCTGGTCCAGAATAGTAATCTTTCTCATCTCAGCCTGTCATGTAGCTAAGATGACAGGTTCACTACCATGCCCAACTGTTGATTGAGATGGGGTCTTGCAAACATTTTGTCTCAGCTGATCTTGATCCTCCTGGTCTCTGCCTCTCCAGTAGCTGTAGTTACAGATGTGAGCCACTGGTACTGGGTCATGTTCCTCTTTTTATATCTTGTCAAATAGTCACTTAGGAAATGGAAAGTAGGTATATGGAAAAATTTTGTTTTTTATCAAAAAATAAGTTTTAGTTTAGTCTTCTACCTCTAGAGTGAATCTTTGTGACCTTCTTCCTGACCTTCTTGTGCCTGTCCTGCAGGACATGATGCTGATGTCTCTATCCTGCATGGAGCTCCAGTTGGACCAATGGCTGCTGACCAAAGGCAGAAGCTCTACAGGTAGAAATATTCATGTTCAGTGGTGATTTTCTAAACCACAGCAGGCTGGAGGAACCTGAAATGGAGCAGCTGAGTCAGGGAATTCAGACTAATACCCACTGTGGGTGCCTTTGTTGGATTGACTTGTCATTCTTCCACCCTTGTTCCAGGATCCCAGAGAAATCTCTCTGACCCCTTATGCTGTTATTCAGGATTAAAGAAAATGGAAATAATCTACTTTAGGGTGGCTTCTTTATATTTTATGTATCTATGTATCCCCTGTCATTTTCCCTGCTTATATCAATCATTCTGACTTTTTTTTGGTCATGGGGCTTGAACTCAGGTCCTGAGTGCTGTCCCTGAGCTTTTATGCTCAAGGTTTACCACTTTGAGCCACAGCACCACTTCTGGTTTTCTGGTGATTAATTGGAGATGAGAATGTCATGGACTTTCCTGCCTGGGCTGGCTTTGAACCATGATCCTCAGATCTTAGTCTCCTGAGTAGCTAGGATTATAAGCATGAGCCACCAGGCCCTGGGTCTGACTTTTATTTTATTTTATTTTATTTTTTTTTGGGTCCAGTCGTGGGGCCTGAACTCTGGGCCTGGGCGCTGTCCTTCAGCTCAAGGCTAGCGCTCTACCACTTGAGCTACAGCGCCACTTCCGGCTTTTTTCTTTTTGCATATGTGGTGCTGAGGAATCGAACCCAGGGCCTCATGCATGCAAGGCAAGCGCTCTACCACTGAGCCACCTTCCCAGTCCCACTTTTATTTTATTTTATTTGGTGTTAGTCCTGGGACTTAAATTCAGGGCATAGGTGCCGTCCCTAAGAATGATTGCTCAAAGGTGGCTGGCACTCGTTATAACTTGAACAACAGCTTCACTTCCAGTTTTTGGTGGTTAATTGGAGATAAGAGTCTCACAGACTTTTGCCCATGCTGTTTTGAGCCATGATTCTCAAATCTCAGTCTCTTGAGTAGCTAGGATTACCAACAAGAGCCACTGATACAAGGCTTGTCCTAACTTTTAAATTCTACCTGGTATATATATATATATATATATATATATATATATATGTATTTTTTTTTTTTTTAATTTTTTTGGCCAGTCCCGGGGCTTGAACTCAGGGCCTAGGCACTGTTCCTGAGCTTCTTTGGCTCAAGGCTAGCATTCTACCACTTGATCCATAGCACCACTTCTGGCTTTTTCTGTTCATGTGGTACTGAGGAATAGAACCTAGGGCTTCATACATGCTAGGCAAGCACTCTACCACTAAGCCACATCCCATTCCGGATATAGATACTTTTAAAGCTTAGTTTGTGAAATTAGTGGTCCTTTCCCTCTCAGCTGACTCTTGTCTGACTTATCTGATCTCTTTGTTGTCTGCTGCTCAGGAGGCTTCAAGGAACTTGGGGTATTCATGGACATTGAGAGCTTACATTACTCTGGAGAGAAAAAGGGTATTTGTATTCCACACATGAGGGTGATTTGTTGGCCTGATGGTTTTTAGTGTCTCCTCGGAACTGCCCAGCTGGTATGGCAAACAGCAGATTTGGGCCTGACTTCCCGGGAACCCACTGCCTTGGTGACCTCCTGCAGCTTTCGTTCGCCTCATCCCAGCGTGACCTGTTTGAAGATGGCTGGCTAGAGTTTGTTGTGCGTGTTTACTGGTTGAAGGCTCGTTTCTTGGCATTGCAGGTTGGTTCTATGGTCATAGCATGCCTTGTCATCTGTCAGAGAGGACTGAAAATTGACCATATTGGGGACGTATGGCTGACTGCATGTATTTTGTGCAGTACTTATGTACACACTGGGCTTGGCATGAAGAAGTGGGACATTGTGGGGAAGTGTCAGTGTATCAGAATCCCAAGTATGACTTCTGCTCTACAAAGCACTTCAGCTCAGTCACAAAGTTCTAGAAGGGATCTCCTCTGCCTCCTGTTCATCCGTAATTAAGATGGCCTTGGTTAAATCATTATTTATGCTCCAATGAGAGAATGTAAGCAAGTACATGAACAGAGGCAGAGCTTTCTAGAGAATACTATTGTATATATTGTGAGAGTTCTAGGTAAGCTTCTCCTTGGGTCCTGGTCTAGAAGACAAGAGTGGGTTTACTATTCTCTAGCACTTAACACTGATTAGTACCTGGTACAATTGGTAGGGTGAGCCAGAGATTGCTAAGTCTCAGCAGCAGTAGTTTAGTCTTAGTGAAGCAACATTGTTGATTGTGAAGAACATCAGTTCTAGAACTAGGACAGACCTAGGGTCTAAACCTGGCTCTGCTAGATACCTGGCTTACTCACACGTTATCTATGTCTTTACTTACAATATAGCACGGATATTTCCTCTCATAGAATTGTGGTATGGTTCATTCATTCATTCAATCACTCAATGAATGTTCTTTGAGCTCAGGCTATGTGCCAAACCCTTTTTTAGATATAGCAATAACTGGTTACCTCCCTGCCAAGGGCACCCATAATCTGATGAGATCAACAACTAAGAAACTTGACACAGACAAATCAGTTTTCTATATTCTCCCCGTTTGTGGTTTTCCTTCTGACTAGGGAGACATGGAGCAGGCCCTGGAGAACTATGACATCTGCACAGAAATGCTCCAGAACACCACTGCCATCCAGGCAAAAGCAGGAGCTGAGCAAAGAGACATTGTCATCCGGCTGCCCAACCTCCATAATGACTCTGTTGTTTCCCTGGAGGAGGTGAGTGTGAGTTTTTTTTGTTGTTTTTGTCAGTTGTGGGTCTTGAACTGTGGGCCTGCTCTTCAGCTCAAGGCTAGCACTCTATCACTTGAGCCACAGCACTACTTCTGGTTTTCTGGTGGTTAATTGGAGATAAGAGTCTCATGCACTTTCTTTCCCTGGCTAGCTTTGAACTGTGAGCCTCAGATCTCAATGAGTAGCTAGGATTACAGGCGTGAGCCCAGCTACCGAGTGGGAGTTTTTAATGCTGTTTTTTTTGTCAAAGTTTATTGAGTTGGCCATTTTTGATTTGACCCATTTTTGATAAACGAACTGTCCACAGGCCTAGGAAAGACAGCTCTGCCACATTAGGAACCACAGATTTCTTCTAATGGAAAGCTTGTTCAAGTAACAGAAGGTGTAGACTCTTCTGCTAGCATGGTTTAAAACAGGTTATTGCTCAGCTTTCATGTATGTGGTGGTAACTCTATTGGAATGTATCAACTGGTGCAGACCAAAGTTGGTCCGGCTATGGGCTGAGATAGCAGTCAGAGCATTTATGCCAGGTTCCATCTGAGTGGTACTTGTATTGTACCACCTCTGTTCTGCAGAAGTTCTGCATCTCTCATATGTCCACGTGGATGAAAGAACCTGTTGGACTCTTGGAGCTTTATTTCAGAACAATAACAGGTATAGTACCCTGTTGCCTATGTGCTAAGACTGCATCAGGCCCCTTGTGAAGAGTGTTTTGGGGATGGGTAATGTGTACCAACCTCTAGTCTGTTTCTGAGTTGGGCACCCTGATTTTCTATGGCTCTGCAAGTCTGGTTTTCTGATCTTTGACCACATGACTGACAATTTTGGCTGATCTTAATTCTGGAGCCCTTCTGTTTCTATAGGTGTGTGTGTGTGTGTGTGTGTGTGTGTGTGTGTGTGTGTGTGTGTGTGAACTCAGGGGGCCTGGGTGCTGTGTGTGTGTGTGTGTGTGTGTGTGTGTGTGTGGTGAACTCAGGGGGCCTGGGTGCTGTGTGTGTGTGTGTGTGTGTGTGTGTGTGTGTGTGTGTGTGTGTGTGTGTGTGTGGTGAACTCAGGGGGCCTGGGTGCTGTGTGTGTGTGTGTGTGTGTGTGTGTGTGTGTGTGTGTGTGTGTGTGTGTGTGTGTGTGTGTGAACTCAGGGGGCCTGGGTGCTGTCCCTGGTTTATTTTTTTTAAGGCCAGCACTCTACCACTCTCGCCACAGGTCTGCTTCCAGCTTTTTTGATGGTCAATTGGAGATGAGTCTTTAAGACTTTTCTACCTAGTCTGGCTTTGTTTGAACTGTCTTCCTCAGAACTTAGCCCCCAGATTACAGGAATGAGCCACTGGTGTCCAGCTTGGGGTGTGTGTGTGTGTGTGTGTTTCCAAACAGTGTATTTAACAGAGTGAGCAGTAGACCTGTTGTATGTTTTTCTCTTTTTGGTTGTTGTTGTTTTTTGTTGGCCATAGGGCTTGACCTCTGAGCCTGGATGCTGTCCCTCAGCTCTTCAGCTCAAGGCTAATGTTCTAACACTTGAGCCACAGCTCCACTTCTGGTTTTCTGGTGGCTTATTGGAGATAAGAGTCTCACGACTTTCCTGCCAAGGCTGGCTTTGAACTGGGATCCTCAAATCTCAGCCTCCTGAGTAGCTAGGATTGTAGGCCTGAGCCACCAGTGACCTGGCATTGTGTTTGTTTTTTAAAGAATTAGATGCCTTAGGGCTGGGGACATAGCTCAGTAATAGAGTTCTTGCCTATCCCTAGACCCTGGGTCCTGCCAGAAAGGGGGAGAGAGAGAGAGAGAGAGGGAGAGGGACAGAGAGAGGGAGGGAGGGAAGGAGGGAGGGGGAGAAAGAAAGAAAATTGTATCCCTTGGCCTTAATATAAATACTTTAAAAGTCATATATATATTCTGTGGGAACACTGATTTGTTAACAGACAGCTTAATATTATTTTGGCTGTGGGTAGGGGCTTAGAGGCTAATTTTAGCGTCCTCATCTGGGAAGCCAGATTCAGGAAGGCTATGGGGGCTTGCCACGAGGCAACATTTCTGGGCCTTTTTCAGATTGATAAGAACCTGAAGTCACTGGAGCGATGCCAGTCTTTGGAGGAGATTCAGCGGCTCTATGAGGCTGGTGACTACAAGGCTGTTGTGCATCTACTCCGCCCTACTTTGTGTACCAGTGGATTTGACCAGGCCAAACACCTGGAGTTTATGACTTCCATTCCTGAGAGGCCAGCCCAGCTGCTTCTGCTGCAGGTGTGTGTGTTCCCCACTTTGGGTCCCTTACAACTATTTGTACCTTCTTTACTTGTATATTTGTTAGTCCTCTCAAGACTTTGAGGTAGTCCTAGAAGACACATAACAAAACAGAAAAGTGGAAGTTCAGGCCACCAGCCGATCTTCCAGGAAGAGTCTATAGACAGATTAAGATTATGATTAAGACTAGTGGAGTGTTAGAACCCAGGAGTACAAGGTCTGTGTGGTTCAAAGAGAACCCTGCACTTAACTCTGAACTTATGCATGTCAGAGGAGAAAAAAAATGATGAGAATTCCATTCATCTGTTTTTTATTGATGTTTTGTTTTGTTTTAAGACAGTCTTACTATATAACTTAGGCAGGCCTGGAACTTGTGATCCTCTCAGGATTATAGGTATGTGCTATCATGCTTGGCTGTTTTCGTTGCCTTTTTTTTAGTTTTTATTTTTTGCAGTACTGGGATTGAACCTTCAGAGCTTCCTACATACTAGGTGAGCACTCATCTGCTTACGCCATAACCCTAGTCCTTTTGTTTGTATTTTTAATTAAATTTTATTTTTAATTAAAAGTTTTGTGCTGGTTCTAGGACTTGAATTCATTGCCTGGATGCTGTCTCTGAGCCTTTTTTGCTCAAGGCTAGCACTCTACCACTTGAGCTACAGTTCCATTTCTGCCTTTTTGTTAATTGGATAAGCATCTCATCACGTTCCTGCCTGGGGTTGTTTTTGAACTTAGATCCTTATATCTGAGCCTTCTGAGTAGCTGGGATTATAAGTATGAGCCACTGGCACCTGGCTATATTTTATTTTATATATATATTATCAGTTCTGGGGCTTGAACTCTGGGCCTGGGCACTGTCTCTGAGCTCCTTTTTGCTCAAGGCTACCATTTTACCACTTGAGCCACAGTGCCATTTCCAGCTTTTCCTACCATTAATTGAAGATAAGAATCTCATGGGGCTTGGAATGTGGCTTAGTGGTAGAGTGCTTGCTTAGCATGCATGAAGCCCTGGGTTCCATTCCTCAGTACTACATAAACAGAAAAAGCCAGAAGTGGTGCTATTGCTCAAGTGGTAGAGTGCTAGCCTTGAGCAAAAAGGAGCTCAGAACAGTACCCACACCCTAAGTTCAACCCCCAGGGCTGGCAAAATCAAAAGCAAAAACCACGAATCTTATGGACTTGGACTTTCCTGCCTGGGCTGGCTTTGAACAATGGTCCTCAGATCTCAGCCTCCTGAATAGCTAGGATTGCAGATGAACAACCAGCACCCAGTTTATGTGGCTATATTTTATTTATTTGTTTGTTTGTTTATTTGTTTCTGGTTCCAGTCCTGGGCTTATAAGTCTGTGCCTAATGGCTGTCTCTAAGCTTCTTTTGTGTAAGGCTAATGTTGTACCAGTTGAGTCACAGATCCACTTCTGGCTTTTTTGGTAGTTTAATGGAGATAAGAGTCTCACAGGCTAGGCACCAGTGGCTCACACCTGTAATCCTAGCTATTCAGGAGGCTGAGATCTGAGGATCACAGTTCAAAGCCAGCCTGGGCAGGAAAGTTCATGAAACTCTTTTTTTTTTTTTTGGGGGGGGGGGGTCCGGTCATGGGGCCTGAACTCTGGGCCTGGCCACTGTCCCTCAGCTCTTCAGCTCAAGGCTAGTGCTCTACCAGTTGAACCACAGCACCACTTCTGGCTTTTTTTTCCTTTCTTTTTGCTTATGTGGTGCTGAGGAATCAAACCCAGGGCCTCATGCATGCAAGGCAAGCGCTGTACCACTGAGCCACCTTCCTAGCCCCAAGTTCTTGAAACTCTTATCTCCACGACTGATGAGAGAGAGAGAGAGAGAGAGAGAGAGAGAGAGAGAGAGAGAGAGAGAGAGAGAGAGAGAGAGAGAATGTCTTACAGACTTTCCTGCCAGGGCTGGCTTCAGACCACTATCCTCAAATTTCAGCCTCCTGAGTAGCTACGATTACAGAGTTTAGCCAATGGCACCTTGTTTTTATTTTATTTTTGAGAAGTAGTCTGTGCTAACTTTGTGTGGGCTAGCTTTAAACTTGTGGTCCTTCACCTCCCAAGTAGCTAGAATTGTAGAGTTGTGTCACCATGCTCAGCCTGTTTCTATTTGTTATTTAACTTAACTCTGGAGTAGATATAAAATGGATAGATATAAATCTGGGTGCTGGTGGCTCATGCCTGTAATCTACCTACTTGAAAGTTGAAATCTGAGGATTGTAGTTAGAAGCCAGCCTGGACAGGAAGGTCTGTGAGACTCTTTATTTCCAATTAACCACCAAAAAGCTGGATATGGAGCTGTAGCTTATGTGGTAGAGCAGTTGCCATAAGAAACACGCCCTGGGCTGGGAAGGTGGCTCAGTGGTAGAGTGCTTGCCTTGTATGCATGAAGCCCTAGGTTCGATTCCTCAGCACCACATAAGCAGAAAAAGCCAGAAGTAGTGCTGTGGCTCTAGTGGTAGGGCACTAACCTTGAGCTGAACAGCTGAGGGACAGTGCCCAGGCCCAGAATTCAAGCCCCACGACTGACAAAAAAAGAAAAAGAAATACGCCCCCCCCCCCAAAAGAAACCCCAAAACCAAACTCCTAAGGGACAATGTCCAGGCCTTTATGGTTATTATTACTATCACATTAAATGTATTATCTTAATGGACCCTTCCCTTTCAGTTTGGAAAGACCCCAATCTTGTCCCAGCATTTTGTTCAGATTACATGCAGCATCTTAATCCTTTCCTTTCTTGAACTGGGAAATAGTTAAGAGTTAGGACTGTGAATAAATAGAGGTGTCTCATCCCTATAAAGGGAGAGGAAAGAGTTGGTTTGGGAGAGAGAAGAGGAGTAGGAGGGGAGCCTCTAACTCCTAACTCTAGAGTCAGGTAGGCCCAAAGTGGTATCAGCAGGTAAGGTATGGCTGACCTGATTTGCATGCTGTATGGTAACCTAGCATGGCAATGTGTGGGAGGGATATCTGGATATACAGGAAGGAAAAAGCCAGCCCTTCTACTTCTGTGGGATGGTTCCAATGCTCAGTTGTTGGATTGCTCTTGTTGATGATGTCATCAACTACTGGACACTAACACAGAGGTCATTATCTGCCTTCCCAGAGGACCTATGCTGCACTAGGAAACCTTCCTTTTTTTTTGCACTGTCCTTCCTTTTATTACCCCAGCTTTACTTAGGCCAGGTCTGAGTCCCAAGAGTGCTGAGCTCACAAAGTCCTTTCATCTCACCTCTTACTGTCTTAGGATTCCTTGCTCCGGTTGAAAGACCATCAGCAATGTTTCGAGTGCTCTGATGTGGCTCTGAATGAGGCTGTCCAGCAGATGGTGAACTCCAGTGAGGCTACAACCAAGGAGGAGTGGGTGGCCACAGTGACCCAGCTACTGCTGGGCATTGAGCAGGCACTATCTGAGGATAGCACTGGCAGCATCCTAAAGGAATCATCCTCCACCACTGGCCTTGTTCGGCTTACTAACAATCTTATCCAGGTAACCCTTGGCTGCTTCTCTCCCTGCCCTGACCCAGCAGGTGTGTTACTATGATGTTTCCTTTCTTCTGTAGATTTCTGGCTTTCATTGTGAGTTAGGCAGACCAAAGGGGATGACTTGGCCTTTCTGGCTACAACTTTTAGGAATCTGAGTTGGTGGCTGTGTACAAGTTGCAAATATTTCTTGGGTTGGGTATTAGAAATGATTAGCGTTCGACCCTACACAATTCTCCCAGACATCTTATCCAGAGATGAAGAAACAAGCTCAAACAGGAGGCCACTGTGTTGCTTTCAGTGATCCAGAAGCAGAGTCGAGGCTAGAGCCCAGACCTGACTACCTGCCAGTACTTTCCATCACCCAAATCATCCTGGTACTTAAAACTGAAATGTAGTCACAGCACTCTGTATCATCCAGACAGGCTTTAAGTAGAGAACTTTTTTCTGAGCCATCTTCAACTTTCTCCTCAGCTCTGTTCAGATCATCAGTAAATCCTGCCAAACCCATAATCTTCACACCTCTAGCTATTGTTTCTTACCTGTGCCATGTTTATTTTGCCATAGTCTAGGCCACTGCTGCTATCTCTTACACAAACCATGATAGCACATACTCTTTAGTCTTTCCTTCCTCTGTACCTTTCCCAGTCAGTACCCTGCCCCAAAAGCACCTTTCCTGAACAGATTTATAAAAGTCTGTACGGGGTTTGAAGCATGGCTCAGTTGGTAGAGCAACAGCCAATGAGTGAAAGCATCAGGTACTGAGTTGGAGTTTGGATCTCAGACAAACATTAAAAAAAAAAAAAAAAGATATGTATCTTCCCTTGCTTAAAACTCCTCACATTCCCTCTGGATGGTGTGCTGCCAAAGGAACCTGCTTCTTCCTTGGCTATAGCCATTATGGGCCACCCTCTAGGACCTTTGCCTTTAATTATGTCTGTCTTCTGCTTTCACATGCTGCCCTCTCTAGATATTTGACACACCATAGCTATTCATTTGTGTCCTGCTCTTAAATGCCCACCTTTGTCTGCCCTACCACTCTTCTGCAACTCCCTGTTGCCCTGTTTGCTCTCATTGTAGTAACCCTACAGACTCTCAGTGCTCACATAGCTTGTCTCTGGCTCTCTTTCCCTGGGTACTTTTCTAGAGGAAACTGCAAAGGCGCTTATTTCAGGAGGGCTGGTAGCAGAACTTGTCCTACTGTGACATATATAGTGCCCTCCACCAGGTCATTGACTGCAGCATGGCTGTGCAGGAGGAGCCCAAGGAACCCCATGTTTCCTCAGTGCTGCCATGGATCATCCTGCACAGGATCATCTGGCAGGAGGAAGATACCTTTCACTCCCTGTGCCATCAGCAGCAGCTCCAGAACCCAGCAGAGGAAGGTATGTCGGCAGTAGGTTTGGTTGGGTGGGCTTTGATCTATGTGTCTTTGCCTCTGGCCTCTGCCCCAGCGCTCCAAGATCCTAACCCAGGAACTGTGAGGCTCAGTAGGACAAGATGTGAAACCACTTGGTGTTCCCCATCTATAGATGTCAGGAAACCAGTAAAAACATAAACATAAACCCAGGTGCTGGTGGCTCACTCCTGTAATCCTAGCTCCTCAGGAGGCTGAGATCTGATCATGCTTCAAAACCAGTCCAGGTAGGAAAGTCCATGTGACTCTTATCTCCAGCAAACTATAGTACTCAGAAAAAGCTAGAAGTGGTATTGTAGTTCAAGTAGTAGAGTGCTAGACTTGACCAAAAAAAAAAAAAAAAGCACAGAAGCAGTTTCCAGGCCCTGAGAGTACAAAATTTTTTTTTAAAAATTAAAAAATAATATTTTTGGGTAAATTCAGTGAAAGAAAAACACTAGTTGACCTTGGGTATGCATAGCAGGATGGGCCTGACTAGTCTGGGACAAGTGTGGTCAGATAAGGATTTCCTGAGGGGTGCGCCCGTGCACTCGTGCATGCTTGCGTGTGTGCGTGTAAGTGTCTGTGTACGTGTGTGTGTGTGTGTGTGTACACACAGGGCTTAAACTCAGAGCTTTATGTACTTGCTCTGCATTTTCACTCATCCTGGTACTATATCACTTGAGCTTCTAGTTCTGGTTTTTAATTTTTTTATTAAATTTTTTTCATTGTTATTATAAAGGTTATATATAATGGTATTACAGTTATCTAAGTCAGGTAAAGAGTACATTTCTTTTTGGATAATGTCACCCCTTCCCTAACTCTTTCCCAGTTTTTCCCTCCCTTCCTCCACTCACAAGTTATATAGTTAATTTTAAACATAGTGTCCACTGAGTATTATTGCTGCATTTTTTTTTTACCCTTTGTCCCTCCATTTCTGTGTCTCCCCTTACATTCCCAAAACATGTAAGTGAGCAAACAGAACAACAACAAAAAAAAAACCCCAAAAACATCAAAAAAGAAAAAAAAACCTCGTTTCCACTTCTTGGAGTTCATTTCGATAAATATTTTGTATGATCAGATGCACATAGGCATTGTGCCTTTCTGTTGCTCTCGGAAGAGTATCCTTTGATCTCACTGTGTGTGAATGCCTAGAGACCTGTATAATTTATTATTAGATCTAGCTTCTGCATATGAGAGAAAACATGCACCATTTATCTCTCTGAGCTTGGCTTATTATATTTAACATGATTTGTTCTAGGTCCATCCATTTCCCTACAAATGACATAATATTCTTCCCAATGGCTGTGTAATTCCATTGTATAGTTACCAGTTCTGGTTTTAAAAAGAAAATTTGGAGATAAGAGTCTCAAGGATTTGTCTGCTTGAGCTAGCTCCAAGTCCTCAGATCTCAGACTCCTGAGTAGCTAAGCATGAGCCAGTAGTGTGCAGCTTATGGGAATGGTTTTTAACAAATGACCAGAAAGTAAACAAGGAAAGAGAAACACACAAATGTCTGAGTTTGAAAAGTATGTCAAAGAAAGAAAAGATTCTGGTGACTGACAGAAAATGTGGCTCTATTTCCTGCTATCTATTATGAGGTGAATTGAAGGAAGGTGTAAATTAAGTAGACCAAATTCTTGGCAGAATGTTATTATCTTTTCATTTGTGGAGAGCAGGTAGATGGAGAAGCCTCTCCATGTCATCCTGACCCTTAGCCAATGCTTCTGGGTTCTGCCATTGCCCTGTGACCAGACTGTTGAAGGAAGAAACTCAAAACTAAAACCTATTTTTAGCTGCGTGGTAAGGGCACTGTCATACTGAGCTCTTAGAAGCACATATTGAAGCAGGATTTATATAGGCATCATACTTTTAGAAAGAAGGACAGGAAGAAGGATTGGGCAGAAAGAACTTGAACTGTGATGCAGGCCTGAAAAACCATGCTTTGCCTGGCACAGAACAGTCTTTCCATGTAGGACTGAGGTTAGCTAGTTCTTTGTACTGTCATGCTGCTTAGTCTTGGATATGGTTCCCACAGGAAGTATGTGAGTCCTAAAGTTGTAGCAGATGCTGAAGGAACTGACAGTTGGAGATAAGTCCAAGGCGATTCTCAGAATGGAGAACAAAACCTAAATGGCTCTCTTCTGCAAAAACAGAGGTAGAATTTAAATTGTAGCTTTAAGGAACAGGCAATCTGGTCATATGTAGGAGAGTACCTCAGAAAATTCATTCATGATATATTTGAACACTTAGAAAGTCTACAGGAGCTGCGAGCAGAAAGTCTAGAGGAGCCAGGAGCTGATGGCTCATGTCTGAATCCTACTTACTCAGGAGGCTAAGATTTGAGGATCAGCCAGGCTCTGGTGGCTCATGGCTATAATCCTAGCTATTCGGGGGCAAAGATCTGAGCATCACAGTTCAAAGCCAGCCCAGGCAGGAAAGTCTGTGAGACTATTATCTGGCACTGTGGCTCACTGTGGTAGAGTACTAGCCTTGAGCTGAAGAGCTGAGGAACAGTGCCTGGCCCAGAGTTCAAGCCCAGTGACTGACAAAAAGAAAAAAAAAAAAAAGATTTGACAATTAAGGTTTGAACCCAACCCTGGCAGCAAAGTCCATGAGACTCTTATGTCCATTAACCATCAAAAAACTGGAAGTGGAGCTGTGGCAAGTGGTAGAGCACTAGTCTTGAGTGAAAAAGCTCAGCAACAGCATATAGGCCCCAGAACTGGCACATACAAAAAAAAAATTTATAAAGGATGAAGTCAATAAACCAAACATGAATCAGGATGGGAAAGACATGGGGATGACAGGTATATATCACCACAGTGAGCTGCTTCTGCCAATCTCATGGACTTTTCTGCCCCAACTGGCTTGAAATCACCATTTATCTGATCTCAATGTCTCACATAGTTTGGGATGACAGGCATGTACTATCTCACCCAGCTGTTTGTTGAACTTTTTGCCCATGCTTGCCTCAAGCCACAATTTCTAGTTTCAGCCTTGCAAGTAGCTAGGATAACAGGTGTGAGCCACTGGTGCCCTGCTCACATTGCTTTTTTGATATGCATGTATTATTTCAATAAAACCAATTGACTTCTTTCTTATTCAAAATAGATTAGAGGAAAGGAAGAAAATCAGTGACCACAGTGGTAAAGACAGAAACTCCCTAAAGACGAGACCATGCAATCCTTCAGGTGCATGTGTTCTTGTTAACTCATTGTTGGTCTGAATTTTCTCCAGGGATATCAGAAACTCCCATGCTCCCATCTTCTCTCATGCTGCTCAACACAGCCCATGAGTACTTGGGTAGGAGGTCCTGGTGCTGCAATTCAGATGGGGCCCTGCTGAGGTTCTATGTAAGTAATCCCCTTGGGCCATGAGCTGCCAGTTCAGGGCTGGGGCTGGTGAGGAGGGGATACCAAGGAGGATCCTAAAGAGCCATATTGGCTCCTTTGTCTTGCTTTGTCACCCCTCCACCAGGGGGCCCCCATTGTGCTGTTTTGACTTTACTGCATATATGTGGCTACTGAAACTTAACAGAAATCTCTACTCGGTTCCTGTTAATTTTCTGGTTTTGTGGCAAAATACTTGAGTTCAACTTAAAGGAGGAAAGGTTTATTGTAGCTCATAATTTTAGAGATTTCAGTCCAGGGTCACTTGAACTCATCATCCTTGGGCCTGTGGCAACACCATAGAGCATATAGCACAAGGAGCCTCTTTACCTCATGATGTTGGGAAAGCAAAGAGAAAGACAGAAAGGAACAGGGGTCTCAATATCCTCTTCAAGAGCTTACCTCCAGTAACTGGCTTAACTTTCTTTTCTAGACCCCTACCTCCTAAAGGTTACATTACCTCCCAATATCTCTAGAGGCTGGAAATCAAGCCTTTAACACATGGGCCTTTGCAGCTCTTTCAGGATTGACACTATAGAAATTTGCATCTGGGCATGGTAGTGCATTCTTAGCATCTCAGTATATGGGAGGCTTAAGAAGGAGAATCATGAATTCCAGGTCAGCCTTGACTGCACAGTAAGATAACTGTCTCAAAATAAAGCAAAATAGACTAAGAAAATAAAAGGGAAAAAAAGTGATCAGTATTTACTTAGCAAATGAATAGCTAAATAAATGAGTGAAGAAGTTACCTGAGCCTAAAATATCTTCTAGTGGCTTGAGGGTGACTGGCTAGGTGTGCTGGGAAGAAGGTAGTTGCAAGTCCAGCAGGAACTACTGCCAGAGCTGCCCAGAGTAAGACTATTGAGATAAGAAATTCTTCCTGGAAACAAGTCTTTGGAATCTAGTCATGCAGAGGCCCTAAACGTTGCCTCCTTAGGTTAAAAGAGTTGAAACAGAGATGGTCTCCAGGGGTCCTGCTCTGACAGAACGAGGCTGTGACAGCAGGCCTTCTCCTTAGGCATCTCTTTCTGCCTCCTGTAGGTTCGAGTTCTCCAAAAGGAGCTTGCTGCATCTGCCTCTGAAGATACTCACCCCTACAAGGAGGAGCTGGAGACAGCCTTGGAGCAATGTTTCTACTGCTTGTACAGCTTCCCCAGCAAGAAGAGCAAGGCCAGGTACCTAGAGGAACACTCAGCCCAACAGGTGAGGGTGACACACAGGCCTGAGAGGAGATAACTATAAGGAGGAATGGAGTTCCAGAAAAGCAGAATCTCTTTGAAGGACATCAGATTAGTCACAGCTCCACAGTCCCAGTATGGGTTGTACAGGATAAAGCAAGTAGATGGTCTGATGATGTCTGACTAAAGGGCAGGAGTGGTCCTTGCAAAGGTGTATCTTCATAATATTCTAATGATTTAAAATTTCAGCCCAACAATTATCCATAGATTTATTTATAGTCAATTTGTTTGATATGCATGATTCCTTTGAGAATTTTTTTTATGGGGGGTAGTATTGGGGTTTGAACTGAGGACCTTGCACTATAGCTAGGCTGACACTCTACCACAGAGGTCTGCACTTCCAGCCCTATTTTTTTTTTTTTGTCAGTCATGGGGCTTGAACTCTGGGCCTGGACACTGTTCCTCAGCTCTTCAGCTCAAGGCAAGCGCTCTACCACTTGAGCCACAGTACCACTTCTGGTTTTCTGGTGGTTAATTGGAGATTAAGTCTCACGGACTTTTCTTTTTTTCTTTTTTTTTTCTGTTTGCTTATGTGGTGCTGAGGAATCGAACCCAGGGCCTCAGGCATGCAAGGCAAGCGCTCTACCACTGAGCCAACCTTCCCAGCCCCTTTCACGGACTTTTCTGCCCAGGCTGGCTTTGGACCACAATCCTCAGATCTCAGCCTTCTGAGTAGCTAAGATTAGCCACAGGTGCCCGGCCAGCCATATTTTTTAATTAGCTATTTTTAGGATAGGGTCTCTCTTCCTACCTGCACATGTGCCTGAACCATAGTCTGCCTACTTTGGGCTTCTCATTGTAGCTGGGACCACAGGTATGAACCACCATATTCAGCTTCCCTTTTATAGAGATGGAGTTTCTTAGACTTTTCCTACATAGCTTGAGATGACAGTTGTATGTCATTATGCCCAGCTTTGAGTTGAGAAGAGTTTTCTTCCCAGGCTGGCCTGAAACTGAAATCCTCCTATTGTCAGCCTCCCAAGTAGCTAGGATTACAGGTGTGAGCCATTGGCACCTGGCTACTACCTCTTTTTTAAGTTTGGTTTCTCAGGACACTATATTATCTCATAGCTCCTCAATACAGTTAGCTGTTCTCCCATCTTAGGAAGTCTAGCCCCTAAAATGTAAGCCCCTTAGGACAGGGACTCCATTCTTACCCTCCATTCTGGCACCTCTCTAGAATTATCTTGGCCTAGAGCCAATACTCAGTTAATTTTTAGGTGGACAGCTGAAGTATGAAGAGGTTACTGGCCAGCTCGACATCTCCATTCAGGATTGAGCCTCCTTGTCTGCTAAACCACATGGTCTTTCAGAGGCACAAGCACAGTTTCCAAAGTGTGTGTGTGTGTGTGTGTGTGTGTTTGTTTTTTAAAGCCACTTGGATTGATGATTACATTGGGTATGAAGTTTTTTTTTTTTTTTTTTGGTTGGTCATGGGGCTTGAACTCTGGGCCTGGGCGCTGTCCCTCAGCTCTTCAGCTCAAGGTGAGTGCTCTATCACTTGAGCCACAGCGCCACTTCCAGCTTTTTCTGTTTATGTGGTGCTGAGGAATTGAACCCAGAGCCTCATTCATATGAGGCAAGCACTCTACCACTGAGTCACCTTCCCAACTCCGGGCATGAAGATTTTAAGAAGTGTAAATGTTTTAGGCTCTCTAGTATATTGTAACTTCATTTACATTTGGCATAGTATGCGTCTATAAAGGAACTTTTTCTTCTTTTCTGTACCTTAATCAAATTATGAGTCTGCCTTCTGTCTTTTTTTCAAGGTGGATCTTATATGGGAAGATGCCCTGTTTATGTTTGAGTACTTTAAGCCCAAGACCCTTCCTGAATTTGACAGCTACAAGACCAGCACCGTATCTGCTGACTTGGCCAACCTCCTAAAGAGAATTGCTACCATTGTGCCTCGCACAGAGAAGCCAACACTGAGTCTGGACAAAGTGTCCGCCTACATTGAGGGGACCTCAACTGAGGTGGGCCTCAGTAGACGTGAAGATGTGGGGGTAATGAGGATGTTCACATCCCTTATCCTGTGGGACTTCTGTACATATACCCTGGCTTCTTTTTTGCTCTGTACTAGATGCTGGGGCTAAGAAAAGCTGGGAGGTCTGTTATGATCAAACAGTTCTGAGTTTGTAGGTCATAACTCAATCCTTGGCTTTGTTTCTTCTCATTCTTATTCTCTTACATCCCAGGTTCCCTGCCTTCCAGAAGGGGCAGACCCCTCTCCTCCAGTGGTGAATGAGCTTTACTACCTCTTGGCTGATTATCATTTCAAAAACAAGGAACAGTCTAAGGCCATTAAGTTCTACATGCATGACATCTGTATTTGCCCCAACAGGTGGGTAATGTGGTGGTGGAACTGGACTGGTTGCTTGGAGTGCTGGAGTGTCTCTAGTTTGGAGTTTCCCTGCCTATAGCAAGGAGACCAGGGAAAAAGAATGAGGAGATGGTTTAGCATTGTATAGTTATTAGAACGGCAGATTCTCTATAAAAAGAAGAGTGAAGGAGAAAACTTTTTTCTCCCTCAAAGGCCCTGGGAGGGGCATTGGAGTAGAGGAGGTACAAGGTGCTCTTCTGGGTCCTTATGTACAGGTTAAGTAGGTGCTGCCCCACCCCATCTTGTGGTTTTGTGCTGGCTCTTTTCCTGGTTTCAGCCCTAGGATGGCTGATGTACTCTTGGTGTTTCTATTGCATGCCTTTAAATTATGGTTGCTTTCTTGGGGTAGGAGAAGAAATAGACAAACTCAGGCCAGAAGTTCTCTTCTCTTGTTGTGATACAGTATATTGTTGGCCCCCAGGGTAGTCACAGTGGTATGTGTAGGAAAGCCTCATGTGCATGAGGCTCATGCTTTTTTCCCCATGGAAACTTATTCAGCTTTCTCTTAAAATATGTTTGGATTGAGCATCCTGAAGAGTCCTATTAAATTCATGAAGTCTAGTACATTTGGTTAAGAGGAAATGTCTTCTCGTGGCTGCCTTGGACAAAGGTCAGAATGAAGCCATCTTCTGTGGCTGACCTGACTCTTGAGTATAGCATTAAGGGTAGCCTTTCTGGAAATACTCAGGAACTAACACATGATGGCTACCTTGAAACATGGATGACTTGGAAACAGAATTCTTACTCCATAGGGAGAAAGAATTAGATCTGAGTGCAGAAGCCAGTTTGTAGGACTCCCAAAGCTTGTGGGAAACAGCCCTCATAAACCCTTTTTGCTTAGCCTATCATTTTTTTTTTAGGCAGAGAGCCATGTACTTAGAGGCCTGCCTGTCCTCTGGGATCACTGTGCTCCATTGTAATGGTACAGTCTTGCACTCAGTCTGGCTGAACAGTCATTGTGTGACACACACTTGGGGGGGTCAAACTCAACATCTATGAAGTGGCAGGTACCTGGTGTGGCTCTTTTCACCTGACAGCCCTTTAGTTAATGAAATAGAGTCACAAAAACTCAACTTTGCCTTCTATTTTTTTTTTTTTTTTTGGTTGGTCATGGAGCTTGAACTCAGGATCTGGGTGTGTTCCTGAGCATTTTAAGCTGAAGGCTAGAGCTCTGCCACTCTGAGCCACAATGCCACTTCCAGTTTCCTGGTGGTTAATTTGGAGATAAGGGTCTCATGGACTTTCCTTCCTGGGCTGGCTGTGAGGTATGATCCTTAGATCTTGGCCTCTTGAGTATCTAGAATTACAGGGATGAGCCACCAGTGCCTGGCTTCAACTTGCCTTCTTCCAACCAGTTGTTTGGAGGGTATCTGTTAGCAAAATGAACTCCCTTCCCATAGCTTACTCCACTCCTTTCCCTTTTCCACAGCTTAGCATGCTCCCTTCCTAGGCAACACCAGGCCCAAGTAGTAAAGGCAGTAAATACTCCAACCCCCTTTACCTTGGGATGGCACTTCTCTGGAACAGCTACCACCATATAAGGCAACAAGAGCACCTTAGAGTGACCTTCTAGTTCGGGGAGCTGCAGGACCCCTTCTCTACTATTTGAATAGCAGCCATAAATCCTAGTCCGTCATGATGAAGCCCCTGGCCTACACACCCACACCTGGGTCTCTACCTCCTAGCCCCTTCTAGCCTCTCCTAAACCTCCTAGGTTATATAAGTCACCTCAGACAGTAGCTGGTGCTGCTTCTACTTCTCCCTTATGAGAGGGAGTCTTGCAGGCCTCCTTTCCCGGCAATAAACCTTTCTTTGTTCTCTGTACCTGGATGTTTTGCGTGGTTTCTCTGGCAAAGTCTAATAATCTTTCAGTATCAGCCTGTCAGATCTAGCCCACTGAACAGTTGTGCTACAGAGAAGAAATTTCCTATGAGGACTGGCCCCAGGACCAAGGAGGGACTTGTTTGGCTTGGTCCTGAGCCCCAGCCATTGGCCTCCTTTATTCTCGCCCTCACAGGCTGATGCCAGGGGAGCTTTAGGGCTTTGTCTGTCTTCTCAGCTAGCCAGTTGGGGAGCAGACAGCTGGGTGGACAGTAAGTCCTGATTGTTCCTACAGGGAACAATCCAAGACCATATTGACTATTCCTGCTTTGCTGAGCAGGAATGGTCCAGGCACGTGCATGCACCTATACTATTTCATGTCTAGAGTCAGGCCAGGGGGCTGGATCATAGGATACTCCCAGTCCCAGGCATTGGACTGACAGGTTCAGTAACCTATCTGTCAAATGCCCACCCCTCTCTCCAGGGATCTAGGGGGTTAGGCATCACCTTCGCTCACCATGAAGACAAGATGCCAGACTTTAAATGGACCAGCATAACTTTTCCCCTAGGAAAGATAGGCCTCAGTCTTCCATATAGGGTATGCTTAGAGGTGATTCAAGCCATTTAGGGAGTTAATCAATGTATTCTGCATTTCTCTAAAGCAGAGCCCTTCTAGCTCACCCCATTGAGCCAGGCATCTGCACTTCAAAGGATGGCTTGTCTTACCTCTAGATCTTGGAGCTGGGTGTACAGCCCCCCCATCTCCTGCCTAGGCGCCGGGATGGCTGCAAGGAATTGTTTAGGCTCAGCCTCCTTACTTCACTGAGAAAATTCCAGACTCTGCAACAGAAATTATCTTGGTCTTGATGTTTCTGTGACTGTCATTTTTTTCACAGAGGTTGTTTGTTCCCAAGGTCAGTTTCTTTAGGTGATCTCAGAATGATAGAGGCTTAACCATCTTGTAGTCCTCTCACTTTGTTTTATTGCTGGGAGCTGAACTAGAAAGGTCAGGGTCTACTCAAGGCCCAGAGAGAGTCAGAGAGAAGCTGAGTGGATGGGGCGCAGAGCTCTCTGCTGTCTCTGTTCTTGCTTGATGAATGTATTGATGGAAAGCTCTACCCTCACTGAAAGGAGAGAAGATGACACCTGCTGACACTCTCCCTATCACCTTAGCTGGACCCTTATTGATTATGATGCAGAATTAGGGACTGCTTTGTGAGTGACACCTCAGTCTAGGGAGAAAAGTCTAAGAGCCATTTGTTAGAAAGCCAGTGAATGCTTGTGGGATGCTAAGGGACTCACAAAGAAACTCATTTTGTCTCTTAATACCCACATCTCTTCTCTTAAGGTAGATCTTCTTAGCTATATGTCATGGCCAGTCTAGTTCACAGCCCTGGCTATACTGAGTGGCTAAGCTAGGCTGTGAGCCCTAGTGTGGGAGTAGAATTTCCATGGTGTCTCTTTGCCCAGCAGGCTGCTGTGTCTGCTATGCCATGGGGGCAAAGGTATTTTTATCTGGCCCTTTTGTCATCACCCCAGATTCGATTCTTGGGCAGGCATGGCTCTGGCCCGAGCCAGCCGCATTCAGGACAAGCTGAACTCCAATGAATTGAAGAGTGACGGACCCATCTGGAAACATGCCACACCTGTCCTGAACTGTTTCCGGCGGGCCCTGGAGATTGACAGCTCAAACCTGTCCCTGTGGATTGAGTATGGCACCATGTCCTACGCTTTGCACTCATTCGCTTCACGCCAGCTGAAGCAGTGGAGAGCTGAGCTGCCCCCTGAGCTTGTGCAGCAGGTGAGAAGGGATACTGCAGAGGTTTTGGCTACTTTCTGTCGAGCCAAGGACAGGCCAGCAAAATTCTGTTTTTAGTCCTTGTTCTGACAACTATACTGGGAGCTTCCCCAGGAGGCCTAAGCTGTGCCGCAGTCAATAACTGTATTGGGCATTGGACACTCAGTCCACTTAAGACAGACTTAAGGACTGGCTATTGTAACCTGACTGGTTAACCAGTCAAGTGGTAAGAGAGAGGTATTGTCCACTTGACACAGGTATCCCTTTAAAGAAACTACTCATTGGGTCCTTGTATAATTCTTGATCTTGTGTTGAGATTTTCAGTGTCTGTTGCTGGGGCAGGAGGTGAGGTGTAGGGGAGGGGATGGGGGAAGGGGGGAGGAGGGTGGCTAATGTGGGATACTGGATCTGCTCACTAGGAATACCTTTGGCTCTTTGAGATGGAAGTGAAGAAACTGTACTGATATATCTTGTTTTTTGTTTTGTTTTGTATATGCACGTGCACATGCACGTGTGTGTGTGTGTGTGTGTGTGTGTGTGTGTGTGTGTGTGTGTGTGTGTGTGTGTACTGGTTCTTGAACTCAGGCCCTAGGCACTGTCCCTTAGCTTTTCTGCTCAAGGGTGGCATTCTACCACTTGCCACAGCTCTATTCTTGAAGTGGATCTTCTTAGATATATGTCTTTTTTTTAATTAATTTTTTTGTTGTAAAGGTGATGTACAGAAGGGTCACAGTTACATAAGTAATGAGTACATTTCTTGCTGAATATTGTTACCCCCCTCCCTCATCTTTCTCCCAATCCCCCCTGCCTCGCCTAGGTTGTACAGCTAATTTCCAACTTAGCATTTTGTGAGTATTGCTGTTGCATTGGTTCACCCTTTGTCCTTTGTTTCACCATTTTGTTATTCCCTTTCCCTTCCCCAAATCAGATAAACATATATATAAGACACAGAGTACTAGAATCAAGCACAGTGACAGGGAAGGGAAAAAGAAAGAACTTCATATAGTATATTAAAAAACAACATCGGGCTGGGAAGGTGGCTCAGTGGTAAAGTGCTTGCATGCATGAGGCCCTGGATTCAATTCCTCAGTACCACATAAGCAGAAAAAGCCCGAAATAGTGCTGTGGCTCAAGTGGTAGAGCGCTAGCCTTGAGCTGAAGAGCTTGACAGCGCCCAGGCCCAGAGTTCAGGCTCACAGCTGACAAAAACAAAAACAATAACAACATAAACAACAAAAAATAAACCTCTTGTTTCCATATCTTGTGGTTTATTTCAATTAGCATCATTTTATATGGTCATAGGAACATAGTTATGGGCTATTTTGATCCTCTGCTATGATTGTCCTACACATGTACTAATTGTTACAAATGAGGGGAACCATGGAGCCTATATTTCTTTGGGTCTGGCTTACTTCATTTAATATGATTTTTTCCAAGTCTTTTCATTTCCTTATGAATGGGGTAATGTCATTCTTTCTGATGGAAGCATAGAATTCCATTGTGTGTATATACCACATTTTCTTGATCCTTTCATCTACTGAGGAGAATTTGGATCAAAGAAAGGCTGGATAAATGGGATCACATTAAATTGCAGAGTTTCTGCATGGCAAAGGACATAGCTAGGAAGAGAAATAGAAAGCCCACAGATTGGGAGAAGATCTTTGCTAGCTATACAACAGACAGAAGGCCTTATATAAACAATATACCTAGAGCTCAAAAAACACCCCTCCCCCCATCAAATCCTCAAAGAAACAACCGCTCTATTAATAAGTGGGCTACAGATTAAAAAGAGACTTCTCTGGAGAGGAAATAAGAATAGCCAATAGACACATAAAGAAATTTTTGTTCAACAACTCTGGCTGCAAAAGAAATGCAAATAAAAAACCACATGGAGATTCTACCTTACCCCAGTTAGAATGGCCGTTATCAAGAAAACAAATAATAGTAGATGCTAAAAAGGGAATACAACTACACTGTTGGTGGGAATGTAAACTGGTTCAACCACTCTGGAAAGCAGTATAAACATAGAACATAAGCATAGACATAGAATATAAACATAAAGCAGACTAAACATAGAACTTCTTTATAGTCTAGCAATCCCACTCCTGGGCATTTACAAGCAAGGTCACATGAAAGCTACCAGCACAACTATATTCATTGCAGCATTATTTAGCTATATGTCTTTATACTTCTGGATTGTTGGTGGTTAATTAGAGATAAGAGTCTCAATGATTGTCCTGCCCAAAGTTAGCTTTGAACTGGAATCCTCAGATCTCAGCCCCCTGAGTAGGTATGATTACAGATGTGAGTTACTGGCCCCTAGCTGATTTTTTAATTTTTATTTTTTTGTGGAGGTGGGAATCAAACCCTAGGCCTTACACATGGCAGTATACACTCTACCACTGACCTACATACAACTCAGTCTCTTTTACTGACAAATTTAGGGTGGTATAAGCAGTAAGACATCACAACCCAGAAAGGTGTCTCAGGAAAGCAAGATGCTGGAAGAGCCTGCTTAGTCAGGTAAACAATGCTGTGCCTCAGGTTTTATAGTGATCATCTTAAAATCACAAATGAGGATAGCATTCTTAGTAGTATCTTAGGACTATTGGAAGACTGAGTGAGGCTCGTAGCTCATAGTTATGTTGCTGTGATCATCTGAAAGCCCTCCATTCTTGAGGGGCTTTGGACATTGTACCTACAGCCCCATTACCCTTTGAGATCCATGTTTTGTCTGAGATCAGGACATGGGTTTCCAGAGCCTTTAAACTCTTCTTGGGCTCATGAAAGCCCAGACCTGCTTTAAAAAGTGAGAACACAGCTGGGTGCCGGTGGCTCATGCCTGTAATCCTAGCGTTGAGATCTGAGGATCACTGTTCAAAGCCAGCCTGGGCAGGAAAGTCTGTGAGACTCTTATCTCCAATAAACCACTAGAAAACCAGAAGTGGCACTATGGCTCAAGTGGTAGAGTGCTCGCCTTGAGCTGAAGAGCTGAGGGCTAGTGCCCAAGCCCAGGGTTCAAGCCCCACGACCAACCAAAAAAAATAAAAAAAGCGAAAACACTTTGTTATCTCTCCTGATTATGAAAGTGATATTGTAGCTGGGCGCTTGTGGCTCATTCCTGTAATCCTAACTAATCAGGATGCTGAGATCTGAGGAACATGGTTCACAGCCAATCCAGGGGCTGGAAAGGTAGCTCAGTGGTCGAGTGCTAGCCTTGCATGCATGAGGCTCTGGGTTCTATTCCTCAGCACCACATAAGCAGAAAAAGCTGGAAGTGGAGGTATGGCTCAAGTGGTAGAGCACTAGCCTTGAGCGGAAGAGCTGAGGGACAGGGCCTAGGCTAGAGTTCAGGCCCCATGACTGACAAGAAAAAAAAGAAAAAAAAGCCAGCCCGTGAGACTCTTATCTCCAATTAGCCACCAAAACCCAAAGTGCATTGTGGCTCTAAGTGGTAGAGTGCTAGCCTTGAGAAAAAGAACTCAGGGACAGTACCTATGCCCTGAGTTAAAGCCCCATTACTGACCCCCCCTCAAAAAAAGTGACATGTGCTTAATATAAAAATTCAAATGATGTTAAAAACATAACAATAAATTTTACCTGTGGAGATAGCCACTTTCATAGTCTGGGTGACATCTCTACCTATCTACACAATTCCAACGCTATTTGAGTATGGTCAACTCCAGGACAGGATATAAAATGAATTTTAAAGACTAAATTATTGTAATAAATAGTGACTAATATGTAAGATTGAGTCTTCATCATGAAGAAAATTAAGTGAATAACCCCTGAGTCTTACATTACCAGAACTATGGTGACAGTTACAAGTATGTGCTAATTCTTCAAATGAAGAAAAACTGTTCAAGTTTGATTCTGGGAGAGCTTAATTTTTTAAAAGTCATTTATCATTCATATTGTTAGGAAAATGGAAGAGAATGGAAAAGGAATAGGCTGGACTCAATCATCAACAGGCTAGAATTGTTTATTGAGGAACAGCATGGGGCCCAAACCTTCCCGTGGATTTGGAAGTTGTGCCAGAGAGTTGGGACAGGCGCTGGGTTTTTATAGGAGGTCCAAGCAAGGAGGCAGAGGTTAATGAAAAAGCCATTAGGTCAAGGAAGGTGGGGGCCTTTCAGTTGGGTCCACAATGGGATGTTTACAGCTGGGCTTAGGTTGATTGCCCTGCCTGCACTTCAAACAAGTTCATACATTCTTGGGATTTTGCCTGGAGTCTTTATGGGTCTTCATATTCCATCTTTAGATACATAAAATAATTGGGCCAAGAGGAGAGAGGCAAGTTTTTCATATAGGATCTTTGGATACATAAAAAGAATTGGGCTGAGAGGGGACTAGCATGGAGTTATGAGAAAAAAGCAGATTCCAGTCTCCTAACATGTATAATGTGATCCACATCTTTCCTTTACAGCATAAATTTCCTTCCCTCTAAGATTTGCTGAATTCTTTGTCTTTTCAGAAACTTGTTGTTTCTTCCTTAGCCAATTTTCCTTCTTTTCCTCAGGCAGTGATCAGCTGTGTTCATTCCTCAGCCTCTTGTGTTAAGCTTTGGCCCATGATCTGAACAGCTTACTTTTATCAGCTTCATAATGTCACACATAATATGCAAGACTTAAGATTTTACTTTGAAGTAGATGCTCATTATACTATTAGACTAGATGTAATAGTATATCTGATCTGGATTTCAGGCTCGCAACAGTTTTGGCTTCCAAGTTTTCTCGCCCTTATTGTCCAATTGCATGAACCCTATAGATCAGTGAGGATGATGGCTCCAGTATCTTGCTGGGCATCATCTCTTGGGTGGCAGGCATGTTAAGAGGCCCCATCAGGAACTCACAATCAGAAGCTGGTCTTTAGTAAGCTGGTGGTTCTTTTGTTTTATTTTCTGGGTAATATAGATGTAGCATTATACAGACAGGCCAGGCACCAGTGGCAGAGGATATAAGTGGAAGAGACAAAAGGAAGCACCAAGGAGGCAGCAAGGAAGCTGTGAAAGAGAAGGGAGTAGATAAGTGCCAACATGGTCCTCATCTGAAATATCAACCTCCTTTGAAAATTCATTCTCAACCAGGTGCCAGTGGCAGGAGCCTGTAATCCTAGCTGCTCAGGAGCTGAGATTTGAGGATCACAGTTCGAAACCAATCTGGACAGGGAAGTCTATGAGACTCTTATCTCCGATTAATCACCCCCTGCCAAAAAAAATACAGAAGTAGAGCTGTGGCTCTAGTGGTAGATTGCTAGTCTTGAGCAAGGGACAAAAACCTTCAGGAATAGCAGTTCAGGCCCCCCAAGAGTGGCACCAAAAACAAAACAACAAAAAGAATGATGCATTAAGGGTAAAGCCAAAATCCCTATCTAGTTTTTTTCCCTCCCTCCCTATTTCCCTCCCTCCCTCCCTCCCTCCCTTCCTTCCTTCCTTCCCCTCCCCCCTTCCCTCTACTCCCTTCCCACATTCCCTTCCCCTTCCCTTTCCCTTTCCCCTTCCCCTTCCTTCTGTGCCAGTTCTGAGGCTTAAACTCAGGTCCTGGGCACTATCCCTGAGAGCTTCTTTTGCTCAGGGCTAGCACTCTACCACTTAAGCCACAAAGCCACTTCTGGTTATTCTGAATAGTTCATTGAAGGTATGAGTCTAATGGTCTTTTCTGCAGTCCTCAGGTCTTAGTCTCCTGAGTAGCTAGGATTATAGGTGTGAACCACCAGTGCCTGGCTCCCATCTAGTCTTCTTACTCCTGTCTCATCAGCTTGTATCTTTTCAGACTTAACAAAACTCCCACAACTTTTTGTACGTATTAATGTACTTTAGAAAAAAATCACCATGATTTGTCTGTTCATTTTCTCTTTTAGTCTCTAAGTACTATCATACTAAATAAAGCATTCACTTTCATTTTTCCATGAGTATCAGGTTGGGCTCTATCTAGGTTAATTCTTGTGTATCTAGTACATTCCTTTTAAAGGTTGTAACCCAATTTTGTTGTAGTTGTCCTGTGCAGAAGCCCCTTGCTGGAGTCTATTTGTGTTGCAGTGGCCTCTGAGCCTGCAAGCCTAGGATTGAAGCTAGCACCCTGTGTTAGGGTCTGACTTCATGGAAGGTCTTCCTTGTAACTACTGGGGCTCAGTGGGATGAGATGGGTCTGGTGTTTGGAATCCTTCCCCTATTCTCTCAGCAGTGATGCCAAATGTGATGTAATAGAGTAGGAGATTTCTTTTTTTTTTTTTTTTGGTCCAGTCGTGGGGCCTGAACTCTGGGCCTGGGCGTTGTCCCTCAGCTCTTCAGCTCAAGGCTAGCGCTCTACCACTTGAGCCACAGCGCCACTTCCGGCTTTTTTCTTTTTGCGTATGTGGTGCTGAGGAATCGAACCCAGGGCCTCATGCATGCAAGGCAAGCGCTCTACCACTGAGCCACCTTCCCAGCCCTGAGTAGGAGATTTCTAGGTAATAAGTGTTATGAGAAGGCAAATGCCCTTATGGCTCTTAGGGTAGAGTTATAGAGCTTTATTTGTACAACTACCTGGGGGCAGGTGCAGGGAAGGCAGGGATGAGTGATGGACAGGAGCCCAAGCTCCACTTCCCACCCACCTTTTCTCCCGGCCTTGTTCTTCTACTTAGGCTCATGGCCTGTGGTGCTAACTCCAGTGGTGATCTGATAGAAGATAATGACATATAGCTCAGAATCTGAGACTAAGTTCCCAGGCTATCTCTTGGAAAGTCAGGGAAGGCAAGAAAGATGAAAATCCTCTAGGGATATAAGTCAAGAAGTTTGGAAGTTGTCCAAGTTGTCCAAGCCTTTCAGGGCTTCCCTGTGGTCTATGGGATCTTTCCATTTCTGGGGAGATACCTTCCAGCACTAAAGAGTGTTACAGAATACAGTTCCCTAATTGCTAGAGCTATGGTTGGACTTCTGTGTCTGATTAGCATGCACTGTAGCACACATGTTGGCCATTATTTGAGCTGCTTTGTTTTTTAGTTTCTGTCTGTGAGGTCATCAAAGGAGTTGTATAAAAATAAAAAGATTCTCTATGTGTTGATTCTCAGGCAAAGGAACAGGCCTAGGCTCCAGAGCTATCTAGCTTAATGACCTGGAGGAAATATCCTGACATTCCTACTGTGTTTTAGGCTGCGAATGAGGCTGGTTATTCCTTCTTCTAGGTAGTACTGGAAGACTTTAGTAGGGACATCTGTCTCAGCCATTTTCTGAGCCCTGGTCATGGAACCCCTGACAGAAGGTGAATGAAGTGCCAGCGTTGAAGATGTCCCTTCCACTCAAGATGGCGGGGCAGCAATGAAGATATCCTCCAGAGCTTCTGAGACACACATCCCCTCAGTGACTGTCCCTTCTTCTTCCTACCTGAGATGTTTTACCTGTTACACTTAATCAAGGATGGGTACATCAGTAGTGTACCCCTCTATAGGAATGTGACTGGGTTCAGCTTCTTGTGGAGGGTCTGTGTGGTGCCAGGAACCAGCCAAAAGTCATCTTTTCTTGGCTGGTGGCAGAGCTTAGGTGGGCAGTGACTTGGTCAAATTCACACAGCTATTAAGCTGTTTGAGTAGAATTACATTTCAGCTTTTGCCTTTTTCTGCAACAGATTTGCTATAGAATCTGTTTTAGAAGGGGTATGATGTTATTACCTGACTTTACTGTTTGCCTTGCCCTGTAATTCTTTCTGCTATATTTCATTTAGTGTCTATTTTGTTTCCCAAGAAGTATCTGACATGCCATTCTTTTATGTCAGCTCCAAGGCCATTACAATTAGATATTCATAAAAGTAAGCCTCCATTGAGCAGAAGTGAGTAGAACAGGCTTGCCTGAGTGGGCTAGGAGCATGAGTATATGTGCCTGGCTGTCGCAGCCCCCCTTCCTGGAGAACAGTGCCCATGGCCTCTGACCTCACTCTGGCCCCTGAGGTTAAATGAGAAGAGGCCACAGCTTCCTTGCCATCAAGTCAGGTGCATGGTAAGGAGGGGCCAGAGACCTGGAATGCCCAGAGTAGCTGCCTCTTTGCTTCTACAGGGCAATCTTCATCCTGTCCCAGCCTGATAGCTCTGGAATGGAGGGATGCATGCCTGATAGATAGCTGCCAGGGGCTGCAGAGAAGCAGCTGTCCAAGCTAGAAAGTGTCTTGCAAGCTATCCCTCTGTCCTATTTCTGTCTTTGGGTTTAAGGGTATAGCTGGAGATACTTCTGTAAATGCAGATTCCCAAGTCAGTGGGCATTAGATGATAGGCTGAGGAATCGGTCCTTTAAAAATACTGAATTATTTTCTTATAGGATAGGGAGAAGAAAGTGAGACAGTCAGGTGCACAACCTTTGTGGTGCTGTGGAGCTGAGTCCTGGGTGAATATCTTCCCCAACTCTGCTTTCTTGCCCTAGTGCAAGATGAGGGAGCAGGGTGCTCACTGCCTGCAAATATCTACTCTGACCATAGACATTGTCAGAGTGACATGACAGAGTTGACAGGACCTCCAGCCTTGTCCTTTATTTTCCCCCTTTATGGGCACAATTCTTTACTGTAGCCATACATAGGTCATAGTTGAGAACTTCAGAGAGGGGTCAGTAGTTACTTTATAAACTCATAGGCTGTTAGGTACTATAGGGAGAAAGTAGAAAAAAAAAGATCTTTGGGTTGATGAGAGGTGTTGCAACTTTAAGTCCAGCTCTTTGTGTTACTTCGGGTATCCTTTTGAGACTCCCCAAGCCTTTCTACCCTTTATTGTTACCAGCTGTAAAATGGTGGCAAACAGTTCTGGTCTCAAGGTTGCTGAGAGAAATGTCAGCTGGTTTCATAGAAGTGTGATCCCTGCACAGGTTCAGGCCTTGCACTTAAAGCCTGTCTTGTTACAGATGGAGGGCCGCCGTGACAGCATGCTGGAGACAGCCAGGCACTGTTTCACGTCAGCAGCCCGCTGTGAGGGTGATGGTGATGAGGAAGAGTGGCTTATCCACTACATGCTGGGCAAGGTGGCTGAGAAGCAACAGCAGCCACCAGCCATCTACCTGCTGCACTACAGACAGGCTGGCCACTACCTGCATGAAGAAGCTGCCCGCTACCCCAAGAAGATCCACTACCACAACCCACCTGAGCTGGCCATGGAGGCCTTGGAGGTGACTCCCTGCTGGCCCAGGGAGGGAGGCAGGGAAAGAGTGGGCTGGTTTCTCATTCTCTATAGGGATGGGACTCGTAGTGCCAGTGATTTTGCTACAAACCCACTGGAAACATCTCTGTATTCAGCAGCTTCATGTGCAATGAAATTAAAATAGCCTTTCCTCTTTCTAAGGATGCTTACTACTCTTTCTGGGTGAATGGGCATTTTGTTCTTATGTATCAGAGGAAAACCATCCTTCATTAGCACATAGTTTCTCAGAACCTGGCCTTGACAAGGCAGTACAGTGCATTATCTCCTTGTGCTTGAGGCTTTGCACCTGTAGTCTGACAAGAGGAGGGCAAGTACCCTTGTTCCTGAGTGCAGATAAAACACACAGGCCTACTAAATTAACCTTAACCTATGCCTAGACTACCTGGCTTGGTAAGGTTGAACAGAGTAAGCAGCCTGCTTGACCCCAAATTTGGTGGTTGTTTTTTTTTTATTGTTTCTCAAGAGAAGAGCAGGGTTTTGTTTGTTTGTTTGTTTTTGTTGTTGGTTATGGGGCCTGAACTCTAGGCCTGGATGCTGTCCCTCAGCTCTTCAGCTGAGAGCTAGTGACCTATCACTTGAGCCATAGTGCCACTTCTGGCTTTTTCTGCTTATGTGGTGCTGAGGAATTGAACCTAGGGCCTCATGCATGCAAGGCAAGCACTCTACCACTGAGCCCCTGTTTTTTTTTAAATTGTAAAAATACTATACAGAGGGGTCATAGTTACATGAGCAAGGGAATAAGTACATTTCCTATCAAGCATTGTTTCCTCCTCCTTTGTTGTTGTTTTTTAACTTTATGATTTTCAGAGCATTTTTTCTTTTTTTTTTTCTTTTTTTGTGTGCTGGTACTGGGACTTGAACTCAAGGACTCACTCTCACTAGGCTTGTCTTTTACAACTGTGCTTTACAACTTGAGCCATGCCTCCAGTCCAGAATTTTTCTCCTTAATTGGAGGTAGAGTCTCATAGACTTTTCTGCCTGAACCTGCTTCAAACTGTATTCTTCCAGGTTACAGCCTCCTAAATAGCTAGGATTATAGCACGAGCCACTGGCACCCAGCTTGGGACCCTCTTTTTAATACTTGGCAAATTGTGAGCAAACAAAAAAATGTCAATTAAAGTTACACCACGGCTCAAGGGGTAGAGCACTTGCCTTGAGCTGAAGAGCTCAGGGACAGCACCCAGGCCCAGAGTTCAAGCCCCATGACCAACAACAACAAAAAAAACAAACAAAAAAAATTTTTTTTTCCTTTAAAAAATAATTCCTATCAATGTTTTGTTTTTTGTCAGGTGATTTATAGTAGCTCTTTGTGGGCCAGTGTAGGGTTCATCAAGAAATATGTAACTATATCTTCCTATCAGAATTTTTTTTCAGTTGCAGCTTAGCTACTGCCATTTACAGCCCAGGTGTCAAATCCTTCTCTGTCACAGTTCTTTCATGCCATCCACTTGGGGCTATGTGCTTTGGAGGAATTCTATTTTGGGAATGAGAAGGCTGAGGCCTAGGAGAGAGGTATGACCCAGCTTTAAGTTGCCAGCAGGAGAGGAGAGGAGCTGGGTCAAATCCCACTGAGCTCGTGGCAGATGTGCAGCACCTTTGGCACTAGTGACCCAACATATGGAAAGAGGTGACCTGGCCCTCAGGAAGATGTTGTCAGCTCCATGATTTTTTTCCCCTTAAGTTTTTGGCTTTTGCAGTTGCCTGGTAGAGCTTATTAGTGGTCAGAATGATATCCTCACATGAATGGATTGCCCCTCAACAGCATACTGTGCTGGTTGTATTTACACAGAGTTCAGTTTGGAGTATTCTGCTCTGCACAGACAATATAGCCATGTAGCTTTAAGTCAGCTGGCTTGTGTGTGTGCCTTGTTTTTAAAAATGGCAGTTCATGTAAATGAAATGCCTGATTCCTCTGATGTGAAACCTTCATTCAAAATACTTTACTTGTCACCTGGATGAACTTTGCCAGTTGGATATTTTATCCTACCCCAAGTTTGACTACCTGGTGTTCAGAATGGTAAAAGAAAAATTGTATAATTGAAATGAAAGAAACTTTGTTTGTTTACTTATTTATTTCTTGGTCCTTGAACTCAGGACCTGAGTACTGTCCCTGAGCTTTTTAGCTCAAAACTGCCTATCTACCACTTGAGCCACAGCCCTATTTCTGGCTTTTTTAGTGCTTAATTGGAGATAAAGAGTCTCATGGGCTTTCCTAACCAGGCTGGCTATGAACTGTAATTCCCATATCTCAGTATCCTGAGTAGTTAAGGTTATAGGTATGAGCCATCAGCACCCCACTTTACATTTACTTGTTTGTTTATTTTAATTTTGTATATAGTATTGGGAATTGAGCTCAGAGATTTGTGCTTGCTAGCCAGCACTAGTTTTTGAGCCACACCCCAGCTTGGTGTTCTGTAGACAGAAATAAAGTTGCTAGACCATAGAGTAATAGGTCCAGGCGTAGACTGGGAATGAAGGGCTCTGGGTGACACAGTGTAGCCCCTGTGTCTGAGATATCTCTTTGAGAACATTGCTCAGACCTAACTAAAATGATGTCATCTGAGGGACCTGCTAGCTCTTCTCAGTCCTTGTGACACCCATTATATTCTCCATGGGAGTAGATGCTATAGGTGAGAGCTACATCACGCTGACACCACATCTACAGCTCAAGCCAGCTGTAGAGCTGCCTGCATGTGTTACACACCAGACAGTAGAGGAAAGGAGACAAAACAGACCAGGGTTGAACCTGGCCCTGGACTTTTTCCCAGTGGCTGAGATTTGTGAAATGCACTTCACTCATTCATAAATAGAGAAAAGTGTAAGACCTCATCTGATACTGTATTCTCTGCCTGCTTACTTGCCCTGTAATCCACAGCCTTAAAACCTATGGGTGCCCGACTTTTCCTAGGGACAGGGTTATAAACAAATCCTGCCTGGTCCTTGTCTCTACAGAGTATTTACTTAGTCCAGAGACAGATCTAGAGGTTTAATTTCTGTGAGTGCTAGGAGAGGAGTAGGAAAAGGGCAGCAATGCCATGACAGGAGGCAGTGCCAATAAAGGAGGGCTGAGGGAGTTATTGCTGCGATTTTACCACCATGTATCTGGTTTACTGGATAAGCATTTGAGATGGAACACTGACAGTAATATCTGTTTTAATTTTCAGAGCTCATCTTGAATTACTTATAGATTGACTGGCTTTAAAGCTAACAAAATCAGTCAGTATGTAGTAACTTGTTGCCCTAGGCAACATTTAATAGTGTAGCTACCTGGCCTGTGGAATAGAGCTTTGCACTGAGAAGGTTATTCATATCAAAGGTGTTGTTTTAGGTGTACTTCCGGCTCCATGCTTCTATCCTGAAACTCCTGGGAAAACCTGATTCTGGGGTTAGTGCAGAGGTCCTGGTCAACTTTATGAAGGAGGCTGCAGAAGGACCCTTTGCCAGGGGTGAGGAGAAGAATACACCCAAAGCTTCAGAAAAGTGAGTAGCTTGCTTGCAGTGACCCCAAAGTGCTCATTTTCTATGATATAGTGGTCACAGGGAATTGGAACTCATCTAGAAATGCTGATGGCTACGCCAAAATATTTCTTTGGAATCTGAGGAGAGTAAGGGTTTCTACCCTGTGGTAGAAAGTCTTTGGTTTCTACCCTGTGGCCATGTCTGGTACTGTTCTACCCTCAAGGCAAATCCTGGAGAGAAGTCAACCTTACTGTCCCATGCAGAGCATATAGGAAGCCTTGCCCAAGGATGCCAAGTATGCATCCTATTTTCCTGAGAAGTACTAAAGGGTATGGGAGATAATAAGCTTTTCTCTAAGTATCAGAGAGCTCAGAGAAGCTAAGGCCCTGGCATGGTCCCCTCAGTGGTGTGGAGCTAATTCCTGTCATTCATGTGTGCCTCTGTCCCCATGTGAGTTGTCTCTGTGGCCCAGACATCTTTTGCTCTGATATTCCTTCCCGATACTTGCTCAATTGACTCCATCTTGGAGACCCCTGCCTCGCTGGTTACTGTTTGGGATTCAGCTGAGTATTGGGGAAATGTGCTCCTAGACCCTGACGCTGAAGGCTATCTGTTCATTGCCACAGGTAGTCACATCACATGTGCCTTTGGTGAACAGCAAAGGCAGTGCCCTCTTCTTGTGGGAGAGATAGGTACAGGTATACCCACCTGAGTGGGTGTGTTGTGTCTAGAAGTTATAGGAGTATATTTTGTAGGTCCCCAAGGGTACAATGGAGTTGTCTAATTGATCATAATTCTGTTTAAAAATTTTTAATTATAGAAATACTATATGAAAGGAGGGAGGGAAAGTAGGGAAGAGGTAACAAGTTTGACAAGAAATGTGCTTATTACCTTACTTATGTAACTGTAACCCGCCTGTAAATCACCTTGACAACAAAAAAAGAAATAATGTATGAATATAGTTAGAGGAAAATCAAACACACATATATGTATAGACTAAAATACGACAGAATGCCCTCTCATTCCAAGTTAGACATTACTCACAGTTTAATTTCTTTTTATTTTATTAGCTTACATGAATTTAACAGGAGGGATTTCATTATTACTATTTCCATACATGTTTACAATATACTCTACTCAATCTTACCCCTGCTATCACTTTCCCTTTCCCTTCTTTTCCTTTTCCCAAAACATCAGAGTTTAATTTCTCAAAATGTTTTCTATTTATCCACACATATGCGTATGTCCAGCTCTAGGGTTTTTTTTATTTTATAAAAATGATCTGTTTAAGGTTCCATTCTAAAATTTGTTTTACCATATAATGGTGAATCTAGGACACTATAGAGAGAGCATCCTATTTACCACATTTTTCTATTCCATACTTATTGTTGCATTATAACCAGGAACTTTTTGTGACTGTTTCCATGGACAAGGAAGGTGTGCTTACATTTTTTTAATTGTTTACTTGTGTTTAGCAGATATCCTTGGACAGAAGTGAACCCGCACTAATGTAGACATACTTTTTTTTTTTTTTGGTCATGGGGCTTGAACTCGGCCTGAGTGCTGACTCTGCGCTCTTCAGCTCAAGGCGAATGTTCTACTACTTGAGCCACAGCGCCAATTCTGGTTTTCTGGTGATTAATTAATGATAAGAGTCCCATGGTCTTTCCTGTGTGGGCTGGCTTTGAATCGTGATCCGCAGATCTCAGCCCCTTGAGTAGCTAGGATTACTGGCACCAGCGAGGCATAGTTTCTGTTCTTCCATTTGTTGAGGTTTAGACATATTGGGCTGTCCAAAGAAGGGCACTGACTTGAAGTGGACTGGTGTTGGAGTGCTTCTGAGGTGAGGCTTGTCACTTCCTGAATAGTTTCCTGGGCCTGCCTGACACCCAGAGACACTGGCAAAGCCTGGCCAGAAGAGTTGGGAAGTATCCACATAGCGTTGAAACTGTGGGTACTGTTGGGACTGCTCTTTCAGCAGCATAGCCAGATAGGGTGGGAGCCATTGAAGGTAAGTGGGAGCAGAGGCCCTTAGAAGGATAGTGACTCACAATGGGACATGTCCGTTTCACCATGATATGGAGCCTGACCTGCGTCCCATCCTCTATCCCCACAGAGAGAAGGCCTGCCTGGTGGACGAGGATTCCCACTCTTCAGCTGGGACACTGCCGGGCCCGGGAGCTTCCCTCCCCTCCTCCTCCTCAGGCCCAGGTCTGACATCCCCACCTTACACAGCTACTCCGATTGACCACGATTACGTCAAATGTAAAAAACCCCACCAGCAGGCAACGCCGGACGGTATAGTCCCTGTTCTCCCTACTGCCAGCCCAGGGCGGCACACCAATCATGGGGAGGGTGCTCAAGCGAATTTGTTTTGTCGCTTTATTTTGGTGAGGGGGGGTGCTGGGTCTGGGGTGACACGGGCAATGTTGCGGCTGTTCATTAACCTCATGGACTCACGGTGAATCTTGTGCTTCTAAGACATGCTCAGGGTCGCCACCTGCCAGCTTGCCCACCTGGGAGCCAGGGGAGGGGCAGGCTGGACTAAGGGGTCTCACTTTTTGTGTCCACATTTTCTCACCTTCAAAGTGGGGGGTGCTGGCATCTTTCCTTTGAAGGACATTTTGGAAGACTTGTAGGTCACCTAGAGGCCTACATCATTCAGCAGCACATCATTAGAGCTTTTTCCTTGGGATGATTGTGGGTAGGCCATGACTAGTGCTACATCTGTCCCCCTTGGGCATCCAGACAGGCTATTGATGGGGTCACCTGGGACTACATGCAGGGCCATCCCATGTGGGATGGGGCAGGTGGCGACCATTCAGTCACATTCCTTACTAACATTAGGAGGCTTGCATGCTGGCCTGTAGCTTGAGTTTTTCATATTCTCATCCTTACAGTGACAAGCTGATGACAGTGTACCTGTTAGGATAATCCAAATTAGTGGATTTAGAGGGCCATTCAAGTGGAGCCTTGGAGAGGTAGTGATACCATTGGAAGACACCTGGCTCCTCATTCCCATGCCACTCATCTCATCTGGGCTGTTGGGAAGCAGGTCTGGCTCTGCCTTCCACAAGATGATAGGGCATCCATCCATAGGTGGGTAGGGTTGGCTATGAGCCTGTGCCTCCTGCTGTGTAGAGTGGCTTCCTGAAGGATGGGTCCTCTGGGGACTATGATAGCCTTAAAGCTGAGATCCAGGATGGGTGAAAGAGCATTTAGGGCTCACCACTTTGGTTCCAGCACCCTACAGAGACTCAGTTGCTGTACAGGTTCCTGAAAAGCATGGACATCTGCCCCCAGCTTACTTAGTCAAAAGCAGATTTAGAGAAGCACTGGTGAAGAATAGCAAGTAACTGGGCTTCTGGTTTTCTAAGAGTAGGAGTTAGTGATATCCTGAAAGGGATACAGTCTCTTGACAGTATCCCCTCCTGGCTTTGGCTTGGGTCTTAAGCATGTATGGGTGAGAGAGAGGCCCAAGGATATGTATGTGTGCTGTGTGCCTCCATTACCCCCCAACAAGAGTTGTGTCCTCACTGTAGTCCCATTGTTGACAGCCTCTGCCTGCACCAGTGCACTGAGCAGAGCTAGGAGAAGCTGCATGCCAGTGTTCAGTTCTGCAAACATTTCCTAAATGAGATACTTCTCCTTTTTCGTTAACTCACATTAACTGGGGGAACCACCCATTAGCAGTAAGACCTTGCACTAGGAATTAGTTTCTGCTACTTCTTTGAGGAAGTGCCAAAGTTCTCAGGAGAGAGGATTGCCTTTCCCAGGTATCCACATGCTGTGTTCCTGCTCATGTGCTCCTGGGCTGGGGAATATCAGCACCATCCCTGTAGACTCCGTTACCTGCAGGCATGAGAGGCTTGACTCTTAGGCTGGGTATGCCTCTAGGAACAAGAAAGGAGGCAGGAAGTGCTTACCTGCAACTTGTGGTCTAGCTGCCCCAAGTTGGGACATGCCTGTTGCATAGAGTTGTGGATGTTCTGTTACTGAGTGCAGGGTTTGGGCATTCAGCATGGCAGATCAGGGTGCCAGCATAACAATCACTTGTTTTGGAAGTATGCAGAAAAAGTAAGCTCAAATATACTTTCAGTGGTTTCAAAGTGATTCTTAGTAGCATTTTGGAATTCTTTGATACCCTACAGCTCTACCTTTATCCAGTTCCAGTGTGCTTGGAAGGGGTGAGAGGCCTAGTGCTTTCAGACAGCCAAAGAAAACTGCCTGCACCAGAAAAAAATTGGGGGCCCTGAAATAGCCATGATCTTTGGATGCCAGTGGCCCTTTTAGCCCCAGTTCAGGTTCCTATGAAAAGAACTACAGACTCCAGGCAGAAGCAGCAGATAAGATGGCTTTGTCAAGAGATTTCTGATAACCTCAAGAATCCACACTGTCCACTATGACTCCTGCTTACTGATGTGGCCTGACCATGGGAGGAGAGTGTATGGCTTACACTTTCCATTCATTTCCTCATCCTGGGACCAGCCTCAGGTCTCCTGTGGGAAAATAGGACATTAGCACTCACTGCAGGTCACAGCCAAGCCATCCTATTGCTAGAGTGGTTGGTACGTGTAGCCCTGGTAGCAATAGGATTAGGACTTGAAGTCAGATAAGGAGTCAAGGGCAGAGCTGGCTCTAGAGTTAGAGATATCTTAGTTCCAATTCTAACTTCATCGCTTACATGCTCAGCATTCTTGGATAAGGGCCTCCCTCTCTGAGGCAGTTTCCTTACCTGTAAATGGATTACTGTTTGCCTTGTGCTTACAAAGCTAGGCACCAGTAACTACCTAGAAGTTAGGCACTTCCTAACTACTCAGGAGGCTGAGGTCTGAGAATCATGCTTCAAAGCCAGCTCGGGTATAAAAGTCCGTGACTCTCATGTCCGATGAACCACTCAGAAAAAGCTGGAAGTGGAGCTGTGGTTCAAGTAGTAGAGTGCTAGCCTTGAGCAAAAAAGCTCAGGGACAGCATCCAGGCCCTGAATTTAAGTTCCAGAACCAACACCATTAAAAAAAGAAGTGTTTGCATAGCAAGTCCTTCTTATAGATGCAATTATTCTCCAGATCATGGGGAAAGCTAGGACAAGAATTAGATTAGCGCACATAGAAGGCACACACTGGAGCCTGTCACCCTTGGTTTGTGACCTGACTCTCCAGCCAGTGATGTATTCTCAAAAGATGAGCAGGCAATGCCCTGGGTAGGCCTGAACATTGTGCTTGCTGAATCCCAGTTTTCCACCTGACAGAGCCTTTGTGGAGCTATTTAATTTGCCAACAGTGAGAAAGATAGCCAAACATCAGGAATTGCCTGGTCCTCTTTTAGTACCTCTCTGCTTAAAAAGTGGGAAATCATCCAGACTGTGGTAGCTCACGTTTGTGATCCTAACTTGTCAGGAAGCTGAGATCTGAAGATTGTGATTTTTCAAAAGCTAGCCCGTTCTAGAAAGTCCATGAGACTTTCCATTAACCACGTAAAAAAATGGAATGGAGCTGTAGCTCAAAGAACTAGAGCAGGGGGCTGGGAAGGTGGCTCAGTGGTAGAGCGCTTGCCTTGCATGCTCAAGGCCCTGGGTTCGATTCCTCAGCACCACATAAGAAAAAAGCCAGAAGTGGCGCTGTGGCTCAAGTGGTAGAGCACTAGCCTTGAGCTGAAGAGCTGAGGGACAGCGCCCAGGCCCAGAGTTCAGGCCCCACGACCGGACCCAAAAAAAAAAAAAAAAAGAGCTAGAGCACTAGCTTTGAGCACAAAGTTCAGGGACAGTGTCCAGGCCCTCCCTGAGTTCAAGCCCTACAGCTGACAAAAAAGAAAAGCTGGGCACTGATGGCTCATGCCTGTAATCCTAGCTACTCAGAAAGCTGAGGTCTAAGGATTGTGGTTCAAAGCCAGCCCAGGCAGGAAAGTCAATGAGTCTCTTATCTCCAATTAATCATTAGCAAACTGGAAGTGGAGCTGTGGCTAAAAGTAGTAGAGTACTAACCATGAGCAAAAGAGCTCAGGGACAGCACTCAGACCCTGAGTTCAAGCCCCATGACTGACCAAAAAAGGAAGAAAGAAAAAAAGAAAGATGGAAGGAAGGAAGGAAAGAAAGAAAGAAAGCAAAGGAAGGAAGGAAAATCAGGTAGGGTTAATTTTGATTTGGCTTAAGATTTAGAACAGTTCCAGCTAGATGTCCAAATAAACATTTGTAGTGTCTCTCCTAGAACAGACCTTAAGTGACATGGGTTCACTCTTGTAGACTGCCCTCACCTGTAGTCTTGTGCCACCTGCACTAGGGTTGCACATCTCCTGCAGCCATCCATGTACTTGGTAAAAGCGTCTGGAATTAATTCCATAGGGTGCTCTGAGACCACCGTAGCCAGCATAGACAGCCCTTCTAGACTAATTTCTTCCTTCTATTCAGTTCTTAGAATTTCAGTGCTGAAATAGTTATGTTGAAGCTTTCTGACTAGAAAGAGAAAGTGACATGAGGAGCATATTGTGACTTCTCAGGGGCACCTAACGATTGCTGTTTACAGAGGTAGAAGGAATGAATGAAATCTGTTGCCTTCCATCACATGCAGTGTTGGTATGCAGGTGTGGGCCTGTGTGTGTGTGTGAGAGAGAGAGGGAGAGAGAGAGAGAGGGGCAGACAGACAGACAGACAGACAGATAGAATAATTAGACTATACCATACAGCACTATGGATTTGCTTGATGGTAACAATTTTGTAGCTTCACAGCCACAGCAGGCTTGGCCATATATTTATTTCCCTAAAAGGAAACCAAGCTGTGGGCAGACAGGTACTCCTTCATGCTAGTCAGGACAAAGCTAAAGGAGAAAGAGATCCTAAGTCATCTTCTATCTAGGCCATATATTGGGGCTAATGCTAGGAAAGCCCTTTGCCTGGATAACCTGACAGCTTACATCTGTTTATGTTTCCCTCCTTGTTAGAGTTGCTTCAATAGAGAAACTGGGGAGCAAAACCATTCCAAAATGGCTTGAGCTTTCATTTGATCTGGTGTAACTGGCCTTGGAGATATGTCTTATAGATCTCTTGGTCTAAGACCTGGTCTGCCTATTGTACTTGATGTCACTTCAGAATGCCACAACCAAGAAAGGCCTCAGAGGTCAGAGGCCTTGTCCTATGGTCAGTCTGGGGCTGGGCCTTCTCTGGGGTTCTTCAGCCAGTCTGGGGTCACATCTATGCAAGTGTTCTGTTAGCACTATACCAGGTGCACAAAGCTACCCTGGTTGCTGCTACAAGCTCAAAGGAGACAGACGCGAGTCAGTCATTATACAGCTGAAGGTTGGGGTGAGCTGAAGTGAGCATCAGCAAGGTAAGTTTGCCTGTCCCAGAGAGAGTCAGACTGACAGGAGTAGGAAGCCTTTCTGAGGAGGCAAAGCTTTATCATCATCTGAAGGGTATGTCAATTTACTGTGAGGGGAGAGGGAAGAGGAGAGAGGGGGCAGGAGTTGAAGCTTCAGAGGGTGGCATCCATGGTTGCAGGCGGTGCTCAGTAAACTCCTTGACAGCATGAGCCCAGCTGCCAAGGAGCCTCTGAGGCTGCTCTAGGTTTGTAGGCTGTGGGTCTTCAGTTCCTTAGGTGACTAGTATCAAGCTTCTTCACAGCCATCCATCCTCACTGTGCTGTTACCGTTTGTCATGTTTCATCTGTGCTTATCTTCTCCTGTTCACCCCACACTGCCTCCACCAATATTGCCCGTGCTGCCCCTAACCCTGACCACACTCTGTTCTCCAGGCTTTGTCTTTCTGCTTGCACCTGTCACGGCTCGCTTCAGGGAACAGCGCAGACCGCATGTTCAGTCCTCAGTCCGGCTCCCTGCTTCCCCTGTGACCAGGAGTACCTTCATGTCTGCTGGTCCTGTGATATGGAGAGTGTATGTTAGATGTGCTTGGCCTCTGCCAACAGCCCTCCTTCCCAGTTCTGGCTGTATGTAGAGGCATTGGTGGTCTGTCCCCTAAATATTCACCTGTTTTCCTGCTTGGAAGGTGGCTCAGTCCTGTATTTCCATTGCTTTGCTCTTCCTTGCTTTAAAAGAAAGACAACAGACTTTTAACTTAACACATTCTCTTTATAAGGTTAAGTGTAAAAATGTAGACTTTGTACAGTAACTGAGGCTGTGGGATGGGCCACGTGCCTGTACTTCACAGTGGCCAGACTGGAGAGTCAGGGGTGGTAAAAGTCCCTTTAGGACTGACCTTTTAGCTGGCCAAGGGTAGGTCAGTTTCTGGTAGAAACTCTGCTTTCCTGTAAACAGACATTCTCAATATGAGAGAGACTCCTAGGAAACTCCTGCTTTTCCCCTGGGGAGCAGTGGCTGGGAGGTTGTCAGACCACAGAACTAGTTGTTTCCTTTGCTTTTCCCTAATTGTTACCTTCCTGAGAATCACTTCAGGGAAAAGCTGATAATAGCATTTGTTGAGTAGGTCTTGCTGTATGCCAGGCATTAAGAAGACACCATGGGGAAAGCCAAGAAGAAAGTTCCCTGATCCCTGCAGCCAGGTTGAATCTTCATGTCCCTGGGTGGTGTTTTGGAATAGTGGTTGGTACTGTGACCTGCCAAGAATAGGGAACAAATTCTGCAGCTGGAAGGTTGGGAGAATAGACCTCCAGAGAAAGCCTGGCAGGCTACTGTGGATAGGGATAGTGGAGACAAAGAAGTGGAAATTGGAGAGTCCTACAAGTGTCTCTTCTCTTTGGTGTCTGACCATGGTAACAATAGAGATTTTGTAGGCAGAGAGTTTTGGAGAGCAGTATTCCCCCAGAGTGCAATGGGTTATCCTTTGTTGCCTTCACCATTTGTGATGAGGTCTGGCCACCTTCCCGGCATGTTTTGGCAGATTTGTGGTCCCATCACATTGACTCATAAAGAGGGAATTAGCACATTGGGAGTAAATACTGGTTTGCTTAAGTCAGTCTTAGGTTTTCATAATGATCACAGCTGGGATTCCACCAAACAGGCAATTCCTTTAGGCCCAGAGCCCAATAGCTTGTGAGCCAGTGAGCTTATGGCAGTGTGCCAGTGGGTGAAATCATCTTGGCTAGGCTTGCTTCCTGGAGCTTACCACAGGGTATGCTGCTCAGCCTGCAGTAACTTTGGCTGGTCTCACGTTGGCTTAGGTGAGCTAGCCCTGGCCTTACTTTCATGGAGACCTCAACAGCAGAGATATGGCCTGCCGTCTTCTGGAGAAACTGAGGCCTCTTGAGTGTTGTCCAAGCCATTGATAATTCTCTCTGTGATGACAAGAGTGAATACTACAGAACAGGATGATCATTGTGTTATCATTAAAGTAGGCCAGGCCCTTTAGAGATCTCACATGTCAGAAACAGGGAGATAATTTATGCATGATGTGAGCTGGGTACCAGTGGCTCACACATATAATCCTAGCTACTCAGGAGGCTGAGATCTGAGGATTGTGGTTCAAAGCCAGCCTGAGCAGAAAAGGCCCCATGAGACTCTTTTTTTTGTTTTTGTTTTTTTTTGGGGGGGGGGACTGGTCGAGGGGCTTGAACTCTGGGCCTGGGCGCTGTCCCTCAGCTCTTCAGCTCAAGGCTAGCGCTCTACCGCTTGAGCCACAGTGCCACTTCTGGCTTTTTTTCTTTTTGCTTATGTGGTGCTGGGGACTGGAACCCAGGGCCTCATGCTTGCAAGGCAAGTGCTCTACCACTGAGCCACTTTCCCAGCCCCTGACTTTTTTTTGTTTTGGGGGGTTTTTTTGGTCAGTTGTGGGGCTTGAACTCTGGGCTTGGGCACTGTCCCTGCGCTCTTCAGCTCAAGATGAGTGCTCTGCCGCTTGAGCCACGGAGCCACTTCCAGTTTTCTAGTGGCTTATTGGAGATAAGAGTCTCATGGACTTTGCTGCCTGGGCTGGCTTTGAACCATGATCCTCAGATCTCAGCCTCCTGAGTAGCTAGGATTACAGACATGAGCCACTGGCACCTGGCTTCCATGAGACTCCTATCTCCAATTAACCACTCAAAAATCTGAAGTAGAGCTGTGGTTCAAAGGAGTAGAGTGCTGGCTTTGAGCAGAGAGCTCAGGGACAGCACCACACCCTGAGTTCAAGCCCCACAACCAACAAAACAACAACAATGAAAATTCATTATGTATGGTCCTTAAAGTGACAAGATAATTCAGCCAAGGTTACTTAGCCTGTAAGTGACAGACCTGAGATTAGAATGTGGGACTGGGGCACTGAGTTCAAAACTCCTTCAGTGACCCTGTGTGGCTTCTGGAGCATCTAGGGTCTTCATTGCCATACCTACTTATCCATAGGAACAGTGTGTGGCCTTATCCAGAATGGGGAGAAGTGATCTCTCTGACTGCTGCAGGCCTGTCCCTAACCCCCATTTGATTCTTGCTTACAGAGCCTTGGGATTTAGCCTTGCAAGTAAGACCAGAACCCTTTGCTGGGTATGAGGTAGAAGGTCCAGTCAACTCCCTGCTTCCCAGCCTGGCTGGGGCCCCATGTGGTCCCCATCCCATTATTATTCTGTCAGCCCAGCTGATACTTGCAACCTATCAGTTACTGGGCAGTGGACATTCCAACAGCAGCTGCAGGGAAGGGCTGTGTAGTGACAGCTTTACTGTCCTGTCAACCAGGTCACTGCCCAGACTAGTGTATGATGAGATGTGGGCCAGGAATTCAGAGCAGTATAGCAGGCTTTGGAGGACAAGGATGATTCTTGATATTCCCCTGTGTGGATCAGCCTGCTTGGAAGATGGAAGAGGTATATGTCAGCATTTGGAAATTAGTTACCATCCTGTGAGTGAGGCACTGGCTTCATTATGGCCTCAGAAAAACTCTTTTCTGTTAAGAACTAAATCTCAGATGGTAAGTTTGGATTGATAAGGCATGTGCCATCTCTGAAATAAGAGTATGGATAATTGAGCTGGCTTTTCATGAACACTTATTGTGGGCCAGACACTAATTCATTTACTTCTGTACATCAGCCTATGGACTCATCATGACAGCTTTGTGAAGCAACATTGTATTATCATAGGTGTACATGCAGGGAAACCAAATAATTGTGTTATTTGGATAAGTGGCATGGCAGAATTTTAGCTGTGACATCCTGATCTTCCAGAGTCCACGCTTTCACTAGATTTTGTTTCAAGGTCCTCTTGGTAGATCCTCAGAGACTCCCTGATAGGTGCTAATACATCAACCAGATCTTTAAAGTAACTTAGTATAAGATTGGAGATCCAGGCTGGGAAGGTGGCTCAGTGGTAGAGGGCTTGCCTTGCATGCATGAGGCCCTGGGTTCGATTCCCCAGCACCACATAAGCAGCTATGGCTCAAATGGTAGAGGGCTAGCCTTGAGCTGAAGAGCTGAGGGACAGCACCCAGGCCCAGAGTTCAGGCCCCACAACCGGACCCAAAAATAAAATAAGATTGGAGATCCTTGGGGGGACCGTGTCTCCCATTTTCCCTGTTTCTCCAGAAGCCATTGTAGCATTGATCTATCTGACATAACACTTGGCTATGTTTTCTGGTGGTACAGAGACTTAAAGTGTTCTAGGTCACATACCTAGAGAGCGACACAAGAAAAATTTGACCTTAGTTATTTTGATTTTGTGTTTTCAAAATTTTTTGAATCTCTATAATACCCCCTTTTATTATATAGCCTCAGGCTGGCTATGAGATTCTCCTGCCTGTCTCTTGGATGCCAAAATTAAAGGTGTGCCTACCATACCTGCAAAGGTCTTTTATATTTGCCATCACTTCAGCCATTTATAGAAATTTTTTTTCTCTATGTAGATCTAAGTTTCTATCTAATTGTATACTTATATTGACCTGAGGAACTGCCTTTAATATTTCTTTTCTTTTTTTTTGTCTTTTAGCACTTAAAAATATGATCTGACTTGGTAAAATTTCTGATAAATTGTAATTCTTAACTTTGTTTCCATCTATTTGGTATGTCTTTACCTACTCTTAAGGTTTTTCTCTATATTTTCAGTGGTTTTCTCTGTATTTTTTGCTATATCAGCAGTTACAATATATTCTAGTGTGTCATTCCCTTTCCCCTTTTTTTTCTTTTTTTGGGTCCGGTCATGAGGCCTGAACTCTGGGCCTGGGCGTTGTCCCTCAGCTCTTCAGCTCAAGGCTAGCGCTCTACCACTTGAGCCACAGCGCCACTTCCGGCTTTTTATTTTCTGCTTATGTGGTGCTGAGGAATCGAACCCAGCGCCTCAGGCATGCAAGGCAAGCACTCTACCACTGAGCCACCTTCCCAGCCCTCCCTTTCCCCTTTTAATGTGTATAAGGGGACTTTCCCTTGACTGGTGTTCTCTGTTGGTGATTTATGCCCTTTGTTACTTTTTTTTTTCTTTTTCTGTTGCTGCTGCTAGGATCAAACTCAGACAAGTTACTGTCTTAAGATCTTTTTTTGTTCTCTTTCTCCCTCATTTTCTTTTTTGCTTATTTTTTTATTGTTATAAAGGTGATGTACAGAGGGGTTACAGTTACATAAATCAGATGACGAGTACATTTCTTTTTGGACAATGTTACCCTTCCCTCTCTATCTCCTAATTTTCTGTGACTCCCAATTAATGGATTAAATCATTTGGATGCTCTTTGTTAGTATTATCCTCACCTTTGGTCCTCAGCTCCACCCAGACCTGAGCTCCTCCCAGCCCTAGAGTTCCCGCTGTACAGCTGGCTACTCCCTCTCTCCACCCAGACCCACCTGAGCTCCTACCTACCTCACTTCCTGCCCCTAGACTCTCCTGCTACCTGGATAGTGAAGGGTGCCATGTGCTCCCTCTCTGGGGAAATATAGCTCCTCTAATAAACCTTATGATAATCTTTCTCCTGTGCCTGCCTGCCTGCCTGCCTCTGTGTGGTCCCCTGGGATGGATGTGAAGGATCCTTTACTCTTGAATGATGTGTTCTGATTTTTTGTTGCCTATGTCTCTTTCTTTCTTGGTTTGGATTATTTCTATTTAACTTAGTTTTAAGTTTTGACCCCATTAACTCCAACAGTTGTATCAAATCTGCAGAAAAACGTAGCAAAGACATTCTTCATTTCTGTTACTGTGTTTTTTTTATTTCTCACATACTCGAAATTCTGCATATTTTTATGGGTGGTTTAGATTTTTCCAGTATAACCTTTAACATCTAGTATTTATTAGTCATATTTATCTTAGTTTTTGTTTTGTTTTTGTTTTGGTTGGTTGTGGGACTTGAACTCTGGGCTTGGGTGCTATCCCTGCACTCTTTAGCTCTAGGCAAGCACTCTACCACTTGAGCCACAGTACCACTTCCGGTTTTCTAGTAGTTTATTGGAGATAAGAGTCTCACAGACTTTCCTGCCTGGGCTGGCTTTGAACCGTGATCCTCAGATCTCAGCCTCCTGAGTAGCTAGGATTACAGGCATGAGCCACCAACGCCCGGCTTTTGCTTTGTTTTTTTCTTGTCAAGGTGATGTACAGAGGGGTTACAGTTTCTTAGTTATTTTAAATTCTCCATCAGGTAGTACTAACATCTGGTCAGACTGTTTTGTCTCTTAATTTTCTTTCTTCTTTCTTAGCATATGTGTGTATATTGTAATTTTTATATTTAATACTTAAGTGTAAATAACATTTAAGCTTGAAATGGGCTTCTCTTCTGCTTCTAGGACTTTAAGGGAAGTAGAAGTAGGTTGATACTTGTTGTTGCTATGGTTACCTTCAGTGCACCACAGGCTTCATATTCCTCGCATGTTACCTTGTGCTCACAGTGGGGCCTAGTTTGCCTTAAAATTTTTCCTAATGTTCCAGCCTATCTTTGCTCTAGGCCATTGTGTGCACATCAGGGTGAGCCTTCCTGCTTGTTCTTTCCTTCTTGCAGCTGGCTGCTTTGCTTGCTACTTGGTGCTTGCTAGCCTGGGGTAGGGCTGGGTGGTTCTCTGTTGTCTTGGTCCTGTTAGGCAGTCTCTGTCTCCATATCAGTGTTCCAGTCCCTCCCTAGTGTCTGGTAGTTTCTTGCCCTTCCTTGGGGCAGAAGAATTTTTCTTTCCCTTCCCCTGTACCCTGGAAGCAACAAGATTACTGTCCTTTCCTGAAGCTAGAGGCTTTTGAATCTTAGGGAAGAATGATCAGGAGCAAGCTTTAGGCCTTTCCCGGAAGCCCCATCCCTCCCTTGCAGGTGTACACTCCCTGAAGGATATCTTCAAGCTTCCTTCCTGCCTTTCTTTTGACTCTTCAAAGTGCCTATGAAGACTTAGGGGGAATAGCCAGGGAGTAAGTACAAATACCCTTTATGACTGATATTCCCATGAATCTAGATTCTCATTCTAAACTACCCACATCTGGCCTTTAACAACAGGTTAAAGTTTTTCTTTGTTGAATTTTTTAACCACTTTTTTTTTTTTTTTTTTTTTACCATTTTAGTTATTTCTGTATCCCTGTATAGTAAACCACTACATTATGGTGGCTACTGAACATATTTTCCCAACTCCACATTCACCAACAGCATGCTCATTGCTTAAAATCAGCAATAATGAGAACATTTATACCACAGACATCAGTAAAAGCCACAAGTCAGGGTTGCTTATCTCCCAAGGGCCAATTGTTGAACATTTGTTGGAACACCATTCTTTGGGGAAGTCCCAGGGAAGTTGACTATGGAAATTGTTGCCTTTGGTGAGTGGCTGGCTCAAGGCCCTCTACTGGGGTCTACTTAGCAAAGTCAGAGTGGCTGTGCTCAGGCCATTTCCTTTGCAGAGTAGTCCCCAGGCCACTGGCAGGGAGATACCCTGGGGAGGCCCCTTCATGTTGGAGGTGGTATGGATTCATCCTCTTGCCTTCTCTTTCCCTTTTCCCCTTAGACCGGAGCCAAGACAGCACGGCTGTGGCACTCTCAGACTCCAGCTCGACACAGGACTTCTTTAATGATCCCACCGGCTCACTAGAGGGCTCCCGGAAGCCCTTTACAGAGAAGAGGCTGCCTGGGCTCAGTGCTCAAGCAGGACTGAATGGTAAAGATCTTCAGGGAGCCACAGAGGAAAGAGGTATGAAAACGTAACTTAGTGAATTAGAACTGCTTTGATGTTCTGTGGCCGTCTGAGCAGAATTAAGGACTGTTGGCTCAGGTGGCACAGGCCTGGCCTGTCTTTTGTCCTCCTACCTCTGCCAGATTCTTGGGACCTCAGTTGGTTAAGTTATTCACTTCTTTGGGCCTCTGCTATTCTCCCTGAAGAATGGAAGTGAACCTAGTGTCCGCTGTTTGCCAAAAGCATGCTGGTAGCTTCCCTGGGATTTGTAGGGATTAAATAAGGCAGCTCCTTTTCCTATCTTGGTAGATGGTTATTAAAAAAAAAAAAAAAGTCTTGAAGTTGGACTCTGCTGGCTCTCATACCTTAATCCTAAGAATCCCAAAAATCTGTATTTGAGATTGGGTTCCTAGTCAACCGGGACAGAAAAGTCCATGAAAACTTCCCTCCATCCTCACCCCTCCATTGGTCCTGGGGCTTGAACTCAGGTCAGTGCCTGGACTCTGTCCCTGAGCCTCTCTGTGCTCAAGGCTAGTTTAAGCCCCAGGGCTGGGGTGTATGTGTGTGTGTGTGCGTGTACACACAGGTACACACAAAGTCTTGGGATTCTAAATATCACAAATACTGGATTTTTTGTTGTTGTTGTTTTTTGGGTCCGGTTGTGGGGCCTGAACTCTGGGCCTGGGCGCTGTTCCTCAGCTCTTCAGCTCAAGGCTAATGCTCTACCACTTGAGCCACAGCTCCACTTCTGGCTTTTTTCTTTCTTTTTTTTTTTCTTATGTGGTGCTGGAGAATCAAACCCAGGGCCTCAAGCATGCAAGGCAAGCGCTCTACCATGGAGCCACCTTCCCAGCCCCCTTTTTGTTTTTTTTTGTTTTTTTGGGTTTTTTTTGCCAGCCCTGAGGCTTGAACTCTGGGCCTGGGTGCTGTCCCTACACTCTTTAGCTCAAGGCAAACGCTCTATGCTTGAACCACAGCATCACTTCCAGTTTTCTGAGTGGTTTATTGAAGATAAAAGTCTCACAGCTTTTCCTGCCCAGGCTGGCTTTGAACCATGATCCTCAGATCTCAGCCTCCTGAGTAGCTAGGATTACAGCCATGAGCCACCAGCACCTGGCACTGCCTTTTTCTGTTTATGTGGTACTGAGGAATTGAACCCAGGGCTTCATGCATGTAGCCAAGCACTCTACTACTAAGCCACGTTCCTAGCCCATTTTCTTTTTAAATCTAAAGCACATCAGGCCTTTTGGGGGGGGAGGGGGAGGGCGGGGAGAGGCGAGAAATCTACCCCTTTGATGCAAAAGGCCCTGATCTAAGACCAGGATATACCTAGTTCTCTTGGGGTATCCTTGATGAAACACTGGGCAGAGCCCCTAATCTGGACTTGCTGGGAGACTGGAGGTAGGTTGAGGCATTCCTAGTGCTACTCTAGGATGTGACTAGTCAGTGATGGGTTTTGAAAGCTTTCTCACTCTGGCCAAGAGCCATGCATACAGGTACTTGTTGGACAACTTCACGACACATGCTCAGTATTGCCCTAGACCAGGCACTTTTTTTTTGATTCGTTTGGTTCTCTTAGCCACCCTAGAAATAAAGCTTATGGCTTTCCATTACAAGCAAAAAACTAGATTCAGAGAGAATCAGGAATTTATCTGAGGTAAACCTTAGCCCCTATTCTATGCTGCTTCTCCAGGTGGGCTAGAGGAGGTGGGAGATAACCTACAAAGCCTGGGATCTAGGCCTAACAAGTTACCCTGCAGGCCTTTAATGAAGGATCAAGAGTTGGAAGCTCATCTTAAGCCTTTAGATGTGGCAGTTGGGGGCTGGGAAGGTGGCTCAGTGATAGAGCACTTGCCTTGCATGCATGAGGCCCTGGGTTCGATTCCTCAGCACCACATAAGCAGAAAATAACAAGCCAGAAGTGGCGCTGTGGCTCAAGTAGTAGAGCGCTAGCCTTGAGCTGAAGAGCTGAGGGACAGCGCCAGGCCCAGAGTTCAGGCCCACGACCGGACCCAAAAAAAAAAAAAAGATGTGGCAGTTGGGCTAGAACCATTTTCAGGAAAATTTTCAGAAAGCCTCTACCAGCTTTCTACCTCCTACTAAGTTCTCTGGTTGGTTTTAGAAGGTACAAGGTAATGTCTTCTACGAGTTGGATACAGTGACCCTGTTAGGGTCAGTAAGAGTTCATGGAACCCAGGACTTGCCCAAAGGATCTAATATATCTAGACCTCATCAAGAAACAAAGCCAAAGCTAGATGTGGTATGTACCTGTAGTTCTAGCACTTACTTGATGGTTTGAGGGCAGACTGGGTTATATAGTAAATTTTAGGCCATTATGGGATGCATAGGATGCTTCTAAAGCCTCACTTTCTACCAAGCAGTCATTATGCTTTCCTCAGATAATGGTTACATTCTAAAAAATGGCTTCAATACACTGTAGAACATTTAGAATGTAAAGAAAACAGTAACAAATAACTTCCTTTCAATACTATTTCTAATATAACATCTCTAATCTTTTTTTTGTTTTGTTTTAATTGGTCCTGGGGCTTAATCTCTGGGCCTGGGCACTGTACCTGAGCTCTTCAGCTCAAGATTAGCACTCTGTCATTTGAGCTACAGCACCACTTCCAGTTTTCTGGTGGTTAATTGGAGATAAGCATCTTAATAGACTTTCCAGCCCAGGCTGGCTTTGAACTGCGATTCTCAGATCTCAGCCTCCTGAGTAGCTAGTATTACAGGCATGACCCACTAGTGCTCAGTTTAACATTTCTTATCTAAAGAGTAAGATTTTTGCTCTTAGGGGCTGGGAAGGTGGCTCAATGGTAGAGTGCTTGCCTTGCATGCATGAGGCCCTGGGTTCAATGCCTCAGTACCACATAAGCAGAAAAAAGCTGGAGTGGTGCTGTGGCTCAAGTAGTAGGATTAGTAGCCTTGAGCTGAAGAACTGAGGGACAGTGCCCAAGCCCAGAGTTCAGCTCCACAGCCGACAAAAAAAAAAAAAATATATATATATATATATATATATATTTTGCTCTTAGACAAATGAAACCAGTCATCTCTGCTTTATGGCCTAGCAAGCACTGAGTTGTTGTGGGTGCAACTGATATCATGGGCCTCTTTCTATCATATGTGGGGTAGGGAACCTGGGGGAAGTATGGACTGAGCTTCATACAAGTTGGCTTTGGTCAACCCTGTCCTATCCAGACCTTTCTAGACTTGCAAGGAACATCTTGCCTCTTCCACTCAGAATTGATTTAAGCAGAGTGTGAGGTTGGCTTTTGGTAATGAATGTTAGAATGGAATCAGAGCTTATCAGAATAGCCTATAGGCTTGAAATAAAGCCTCTCACATTTACATATATGTACCTCCCCTCTAAGCTGGGCTTTTTCTGGTAACTACAGTGATAAAATTGGTGAGCTCCTGTCAGATAGAAGTACATATAGCAAAAAGTATGTTCTGAGCCCATTCATAGAAGACAGCAGAAGGTGCTGAGTGCTTCTCCAGGAGTGGCCTTGATCAGTGGTAGTCTCTCTTGTAGTACCCTCCCTTAGGCTCCCAGTGGATAGCAACCCTGGCTACCATGGTCTCCAAGGATGGATTTCCTTTTTTGTATGTATGTATGTGCAAACCTGGGGTATGTATGAGATCAAACCTAAGGTCTCATTCATACTTGACTTGAGCTCTACTACTGATCTATGCAACCCACCCTTGAACAGTTTTTGGCCTTCCTTGAGAAAGTCGGGATTGGGAGTGAATATCCTGTATGTACTCTATACCTCTCATCTTCCAGGCATACTCTTGTGGGAAGTCCTGCCACCAGCCTGGTTTGCGTGTTCAGTGTCATGGGATATAGGCATTCACTCACACGTTTTGTGTCCAGTGATAGAGCAGCTAGGAGTAAAATGTTTGTACCAGGCACTGGATACTGTGGGGATTAGGAAAGATCTGCTTGCCTGGCCCTGAGATACTCTCTTTCCTACTGTGTTCAGCAGGTATGAACTATCCCATTTCCCAAGAAGTGCCCTGACTCCTTTAGTTTTCCAGAAGCCATCTTTCTGCACACTAGTCTGCACCAGAGCTTGAAGAAAGGCTTCTGAAGATGCTACTGTTGCATTTGTAAAGCTTTAACCTTTTTTTTTTTTTTTAACCTCCTGTTCCTGGGCCTTGAACTCTAGGTGGGCCTGAGCACTATCCTTAAGCTTCTTTCACTCAAGGCTAGTACTCTACCACTTGAGCTACAGCATTACTTCCAGCTTTTTCTGTGATTAATTGGAGATAAAAGTCTCAGGGATTCAAGCTGACTTTGAAATGAGTAGCTAGGATTACAAGTGTAAGCCACCAGCACCTGGCTGGCATCAAAGCCCCCACCAAATGTCTAGGATGTGGAGGTAGTAATAGTAAGATTTGATTTTTAAATACAGAAAAACATGGTCCACAGTTTCACTCCTTAAAATAAGCCAATATTATATCATTTGAGGGCAATAGGATAAAACCAAACACAGAGTTGCCAGCAGCCAGTATGGTCCATGCAATGGACATCAAGGCCTGCTACACTGTGGCCATATATGCCCTCTTCCAGTCATATGGAGGCCTAATGATAGTACCTGTGTGTAGGGCAGGTCTAGGAAGTCACTTGGTTGGTGTAGGTCCTGACCTTTCTTTATGGGGGAATCACCCTTACTGTCTCGAGACTCAGGCTAGTGGAGTTTGAGTAGTGAGAAGATCTCAGAAATCAGAAGATGTGGACCTGAGATCTGAGACCATAGCAGATTTTGATTTGAGCCACTCGGCTATTGGTATTTCTATGACAGCCTGCTGCAGGCCAGGCTCTTTCATAACAGGGCCCCTTTAGTTCAGTGGGCTACTGATGAGCAAATACCACAGGCTTGTCTAGAAAGAGGTCCATGTTCTATGCCCATTCAGGCCAGATTCCCTCCAGCCTTCCCAGAAAGCCTGCAGAATGGAGGTGCTTCACTGTAGCAGTCTCACATATGCTTCCTAGGACCTTTCTAGGGTGGGCTAGATGGTTCCTGTGCTCTACTAGCCTTGGCACCTATGTGGTGAGCATTCTAAGCTAATTTGCCTTGCCAGAAATGGCCCAGGTTACTAGGGTGTGCCTTTCTTTCACCTCCTATTAGGAAGAAGTCTTCCCATCTTCATGCTCCTAAAGTTAGCAGTGAATTTATTTCTTGGCTGGGAAGCACTGTGTGACCTTGTTGGCGTTTCTGATACTCTTCCTCTGCTTAAGAAGTGGAGGATTCCAGTGACTTGCAAGGCCCATTTAACAATAGGAGTGGTTGCTGTGGGTGAGGCTACTTACTCCATCTCTCCCTGAGGCCCCTCAGACCTGGAGCAACTGGACATTTAATTCCCACTGGGATCACTATTTCTTCACTCTTATATGTCTTTAGATGTATGTTCTGTACTCTCTTTGGATTGGTTCTTAGTCTCTGCCTGCTTCCTATCACATCATGTTCTTCTGTCATTGTGTCTAAGCATTTGGTACTCTTGCTGAACCCTTGCAAGACCTGTATTGTTGTCTGATTTCCTTGTCTCCCTGGAACTTCTGGTCTGGGCCCAGAACCATTGCTCCTGTTATGTGTTCACATTTAGATCAAACTATAAACTTGACATTATTTTGAGCCAGAAAACAGAATCCTTTGTAAGTTGGTTGCCAGTCCGAAGCTGGAAGACCTAAGTAGCCCTCTGATCCCCAGAGCCCACATGAGAGATTATTAGCATGGAGACCAGGTAGGACCTCCTGGTACTCCAGTCAATCAGCCTTCTTCAGGTCATGGAAACAGGAGCTATGGTTGTGTGTCAATGATAAAGTACTTGCCTAGCATTCATGAGGCTCTGGGTTCCATCTCCAGAAGTATAAAATAACATCAGTACATGGGATGCAGGGCCACAGCTCCCTCCTAGGTGCTGGGCTCATTGAGAAGGAGATGCTCTTTTGCTTTTGCTCTGCAAACTCTATCTTGGGGTGGGGAAGCCTGAGAGAGGCAACTGAGTAGAGTCCTTTAGGATGCCTAGCCAGTGGGCTAGGTAGGGGAGGCAGGCAGGTGGGGGAAGTAGCTCAGGAGAAGTGGCAGGAGAAAGGCAAGTATAACAAAGTATTCTGAGTGGCTGGTCTCAGTGGAGTTTGGATGGCAGATGGCGTGTAGGGGTGTCTGCTCAGTTCTTGCCTTGACAAGAAGAGTGATGATCGTCAAGCTTGCCACATGCTTGATGTCTGCCAAGTTATGCTTGCACTTGTAAAAGGAACTTGGGGCTTTAGTCTATGCCCACTTGGCCCTGGCCTAGCAGGCCCTAGTTATCTCTTTTGCAATAGGGAGAACATTATCAGGGCTTCACAGTACACACTGCCTTTAGGATGAGTGGTACCAGCTGCCCCTCGGGCCCATTCCAAGAAGACTGTACAGTGTGTGCCAAACTCCTGATTGCTCAAGAGCCATGAACCAGAGGCCACCTTACCTTGGCCTTCTGCTTTCTTCATTTTATCCCTTTTTCCTGGACCAGACAGCCTCCTCCATGGACAGCCAAAGATTCTGCACCTCAGAGACTAGTCTGAGACCATCCAGCCATTTTCATTGTCCTGAGGTGCAGCCCTAGTCTTTCCTGGGCTGCCTGGCTCTGAGGTCCCTGGTGGAGCAGGGCTAAAGCTCAGGGCTTATTGCTGGTATGTAAGTGCTTGGTTCTCATGCAACAACCATAGAGAAGGAAGCTGTAGACTGGGGCACTGAATATAGTAGGGCAGGTGTGGAGTTTCATGTGCATTTTCCTAGCTACATTATTGAGTGGTGGTGATGACACCTCCCTCTGTGGACTGCTTCCCTATGTATCTGCACCATCCCACTGAAGGTGGGAGGTGGGAGGACCTTCATTTCTAGCCGAGCTAGAAACTCTTCTTCTCTCAGGGCCCTGCTGCTGCATGACCACTGAGGCTTCAGTCAATGGCGGCAGAGCTGGTACTAGGTCCTACACCTAGCATTGTTAGGTCCAGTGCCCAGTCAGCATGGGCATCAACTTTAGATGTGTCAGTCACACTCCCTGAGGTGTCTCCATTTTTGGTAATAGACTGCTTCATGGGAAGAGCCTAAAACCATGACTTTCTTTTCCTTCTCAACTGTAGGAAAAATCAAAGAGTCTTTGGAGAGCATAGAAGGCTTCCGGGCTACAGAGCAAGGTCTTCAGAAGCCTGCCGCAGACCCTCTGGCCTCTGTTTGTATTCCTGTCAAGCCCCCAGTGTCCACACCTGCTTTGTTGGATGGGAAGAAGAGGAGTGACCCTCCAGGGGAACTAGTGGCCTTCCCCCAAGGGCTGCCAGCTGGTGCCGAGGAGCAGCGCCAATTCCTTACGGAACAGTGCATTGCTTCCTTCCGCCTGTGCCTGAGCCGATTTCCCCAGCACTATAAGAGTCTCTACCGACTGGCCTTCCTCTATACCTACAGCAAGACCCATCGGGTGAGTGGGGTCCAGGAGAGGGCTTGGACTATTTTCTCAGAGCAGGCAAATGTCCTGATGTTTGGTGGACAGAACCAAGACAGATTGGAGCTTTGGGATAGGGTTCAGGTGGCTCACATGGGAGCAGTGGGAAGCAGAGCTATGGAGACAGATTCAGTCCAATGAGTGGACCACTTTTCCTGGGTCTCAGCCTCCCACATCATCTTGCAGAGGCTTCCTTGCTGTCATGCTGCCCCTGGGCTTGCCTCCCAGTTGCAGCTGTCAGAACCATCTTTGCAGCCTCTGCTTCATGGGGGTTGGGTGCTGACAGCCTCCTCCAGCTCTTTTTGGAAAGCAACAGCTGTGCCCCAGGCTTAAACATTCCCAAGCAGACCCCTTCTTGCTGGCAGCTTAGTATTCGTGGAGACTGGGTTCTTTCTTTCCCCTCAGCCACTCCTCACTCAATCAGGAGGGGTCAAATGGTCACTGGCCCTGGTTGTGACGCTTATTCCACAGAGCTACATTCCAAGGTGGGAGGCTGATTTAAAAACATGCAGATGAGCAAACAAAGCAAGTCCCACTGTGACAAATATTAGAAAATAACAGGATACACTGAAATGTTGATGTGGCTCGATAAAGGCACCTTCTATGCTGAAACCTATAGGATAAGTGGAAGATACCACTAGACTGAAGGAACAAGAATGTCTAGCCAGGGTGTATGGTTGTGTAGGTGAAGATTAGAGAGGGCTGAAATGGGCAGGTGAACCTGTGGGGTCTCACTATGAGACCTTTCTTTGGCCTTCTGGTTGAGTACGCTCTCCTCCCAGAGGCCTTCTGCTACCCCTGCTTCAGCCCCGCCAGCTTCTCTGTGGAATGATGAAGAACCAGGAAAGGCAATGTTCAGAGGTAGACCCTGGCTTGACACTGGTTACTTCACAGAATTACGTTTGGGGAGCAAGGCACCAGGAGCTAAGTGACTAATATGCTCTTGTAGGTTGGCCACCCTTAGAGCATAGCAGGTAGACTTGGTCTCAGTGGGGTGTATGCCAGCAAACAGCAGGCTCTGGCTTCCCTGGCTGTCCCCAGCTGTTTGCTCCCTGTTGCTGCTACTGTTGCCACCAGGAGCCTGGCCTTCTCACTGTCTGACTTGCTGCACAGCAAGCCTTCTCTACCCAGGAAAACCTGAGCTCTTATTAAACCCTGACTAGCATGTATCTTCACTGCCAAAGCAGTTTGCAGGCCAAAGGGGCAATGGCAGATGAATCGCTTCCCCATTTTTCCCCACTGCTTTGGAAACTTCTCTTTCTCTTTTGAAAGTAGCAAAATCTTCTGCAAGGAGCCTCTTAAATCTTGGTAGGAGGAACATTAGTTAGCACCATCATCCAGCTGTACAGACCCTGCCAGCCCATGGTCAGCTCTGTCCAAGACACAGGATTTCACAGGCCACGCTTAAACTCAGTGCCTTCCCAGAGCAGATGCTAGAACAGAATTTTTTTTATTTTTTTTGGGTCTGGTTGTGGGGCCTGAACTCTGGGCCTGGGCGCTGTCCCTCAGCTCTTCAGCTCAAGGCTAGTGCTCTACCACTTGAGCCACAGCGCCACTTCCAGCTTTTTTCTTTTTGCTTATGTGGTGCTAGGAATCAAACCCAGGGCCTCATGCATGCAAGGCAAGCGCTCTACCACTGAGCCACCTTCCCAGCCCAAGAACAGAATTTGTTGTGCAAGATGGGTAGGGGGGATTAGAGGAAAGGGAAGGATGCAAAATTAGGTGAAAGGAAGCCAGAAGCCAGGGGCTTATGCCTGTAATCTTAGCTAAACAGGAGGCTGAGATCCAGTGGTTCAAAATCAAGCCAGACAGAAAAGTCCATTAGACTTCATTTCCAAATTAACTAGGAAAGACAGTTGCTGGTAGCTCATGCTTCTAATACTAACTACTGAGGAGGCTGAGATCTGAGGATTATGGTTTGAAGCCAACCTGGGCAAAAAAAGTCCAGGCAACTTAATCTCCAATTAGTAAAGTGATGAACTGGAGGAATGGCTCAAGTGATAGCCATGAGTGAAAAAACTGAGTGATAGTAGGAGATCCTGGTTCAAACCTTGATACTGGCACAATGAAAGAAATAAACAGCAAAAAGCCAGCCTGGAGATGTGGCTTAAGTAGCAGAGCACCAGCCAAGCAATCAAGCATGTGGCTTGAAAAAAATAAAATGAGAAGAAAGTTGAGCTGCAAAACAGACCCCACAAAGCCAGATATCATCTCTATGTCCCATTAAAGGCTTTATTTGGAGCCTAAAGTGTTGTTAGGTAAATCATCCCAGAAGCCACACTTTAAAATATAGAATATTGGAGTCTTTATTATACAGTTAACAGGCTGCAGGCCACCAGTTGTTACAAAGGCCTGCAGCACGCAAATACACATAACACAGCTAGGAAACATGCTAAAGAGGAAAGAGATAACAAAAACAATACCAACAAGCCAGTTCAGCTCCAGTGGAGAACTGAATTGGGATGCCATGATGACTGGAGACGAGCCATAAGACAGGACACAGGACACGATCACAGAGACACAGGTGCACGTAGCATGGAGAGACGCACGTGGCTAGGCTGGTCTGGGCCTAAATAGGTGGGCACAGGGGGCAGATCCTCAGGAAATTCCCAGTCCCAGGCACTGGACTGACAGATTCAGTAACCTATCAGCCAAGTGCCTGCCCCTGCCTCCAGAGGTCCAGGCATGCCCATTACCTGGGAGGCAGGTGATGGGGGGAGGAGGGGAGGGTCCAGGGGTTCCTTCCTCCAGCATGAAGACAAGATGCCAGACCTATAATCCACCATGTGGCCAATACGGCGCCAGCCAGACCTGACCTCCTTACTTCAAAAGGAGCCAATGCAAGTGAAGTGTTCATTACGGCACCAGGAATAGGCTGCAGTTATTACAGTCTAATCCCTTCACTTGATGAGTATTCTCATAATAGAAAACAGTATTTATATCAACATTAAACAAAAATTTTGGGGGGATACAAACACAGTCCTCCTTCCTTCAATGTCTAATAGTCTTTGTGGCGGTTGTACACATGCATTGTTGATAGTGTGTTTCTGAGGCATGTGACACTTAGGCACCTAGAGGCCGGAGTTCTGTCCCCTTTACTTTATATCTAGGAACCTGGGCTCAGGATTTCTTAGGGGTGAGTTGGCAGAGTTAGGCATTGCTCTACTGCCTCCATTAACTGTGTCTACCCTAAGTTTGTTTGCCATTTTGCTCTTTCCATGAATATCTCCCAGGTCAGTTGGTCACTCTGTGATAACCCATGGGATAAGTGGACTCAGTTGACCCAGGCATCCTCACTTGTGGGGCTGGAGCCTGCCTATGGCTGCTGCACCATTGCTACCCATGTCCCTGAGGAATCTCCATAGCTGTCACATTCTGCTTCTTCTAGCTCTTCTGTTAGCTGCATTCCTAGGTTGGATTCCTTGCTTTGTAGAAATGAGATGCATTTCCTTCATTCTGAGAAAGACCCCCTTAGGGGGCAGACAATGCCTTCTCACAGCTCCACCTTCACCTGGTAGCACTGTGTAGTGCCAGGTATGCCATGGCTGGTTACCAAGCCACTGAGCATACCTTAGACTCTCACCATGCACTGAGCTGCATCCCACTGGCTCCTTTTTGCTTTCTTCCAGAGACCTTTGCTGAGCACCAGTTCCTCCCTTCCCCAACTTGTGATGCAAGTTGTTAGTACCTCCTCCACTGACAACCTGAGTTCAGACCTTAAGGATATGCCTCTCAGGGGTGGGTCCTGGGTGTCAGCTCTACTTCAGCAGCTTGTCCACAGATCTAGAGGCACAACTCTCTTTGTTGCTAATTTGGAACCATTAACAAGCAAGCAGTGACTGCTTTCCAGTTATTTAGTAATAGATACTTCTTGCTCTGCAATTTGATAATAGCACATTTCTTCCTAAAATCTTTCCTGGAGACTTGGCAGTGGTGTTTCTCTGTTGCTGTCCTGGGGTCCAGTCTCCAACAAGAATCTCAAAAAATGTCTGTGCCTTTAGAGAGGCCAAGTAGGTAGAGCCTTCTCAGGACTCAGTGGTTGACTCCCATCTCCTATGTGCAACCCTTTGAAGGCTGCAGTTGTGGACACAAATTGCCCTATCCCAAGCTTTAGTTTCCTATGCGAAGAAGGGAAGCTGAGGGGCTCTCCAGAGCAGTAACAATCATAGCCTAAGTGTTCTGAATTAAGATGATCTATGTCAGTGGTTGCAAAGTTAAGAGACACAAAGCAGACATTGAGGTTGAGATAAGCCCCTTGGGCATGGATTGCTCCCCTTGATATCTGTCCCAAAGAAGTCATATGTTCTGCACTGCACTTTGGCCTTGGGTGGGGCTTAGGCAGCCCCTGGCATGCCCTGTAGCTGCCTTGTACAACCTTCTTAGTGCTTTCAGAACTGCTCACTACTGTCTTCTGGACAGTCTGGACTTCTGTTGGGCCATTAGTGTGGTGACAAATTGTATAGGAAAGGACTGACCATGGCAGCTGCCACTGGTGGCTGCCTCACAGCATATACCCAGGCAGGTTTAGAATGAGGCTTCCAACTTTGTGGTGGGCTTGGGTAGAGTCCTGGCCTTGGAATATCTTTGGTTGGACCAGAGTACAAAAGCTAGCTTTGTTACTTACTCACCCTGGGACTTGAGCCTCTTTGGCCTTGTTTTTCTAATTTTTAAATGTGATTATATGTAATGAAAAACTGTGGTGTCATGCTCTGCCTGGACTGCATACTTCACTTTTCCTCACCTAGAGACCCTATGAAGCTGCAGGGCATGCTGTATGCTACAGAACCCTTACCCCTCGTAGAGGCCCAGCAATCTCTGTCCCTCAGCCTGCCAGCCTAGCACCTGCCAAATCCACTAAATCTTCAGACAGGTTTTCTGGGCCTTGTCAGCAGCTCCTATCCAGGCCTTAGACATGAATTAGCTAAGAGCTCCCATGAGCCGTCTGGACACTTTGTGCTCTAGCCATCGATCAGCTCTTTCTCTGGCCACCTGGAGACAGCTGGGAAATACCCTCTCTACCAGCTGAGTCTGCTGGAAACTAATTTGTAATCCATGTCAGGTTTGGCAAACTAGAGTTTCTGCTCTTTTCATAAGCAACCCAAAATGGGTCTTCCATCCTGAAGGAAGGGCTGCTTGGTACAGATACCACTGCAGAGGCTGCATTGGTAAAAAGCAAGCCAGGGTAGAATGTGGGCCCCAGTCCCCCAGCCATGGAACCTACAACAAACTGCCCAAACAAGAACGCATTCTCCATTCTCCTACTCTCAACCCTGGGCCAGAGGAAGCTTTTTTTTTTTTTTTTTTTGTCAGTTTGGGGCTTGAATTCTGGGCCTGGGCACTGTCCCTGAGCTCTTCAGCTCAAGGCTAGCGCTCTACCACTTGAGCCTCAGCACCACTTGCAGTTTTCTGGTGGTTTATTGGAGAAAAGAATATCACAGACCTACCTGCTCAGGCTGGCTTTGAATCACGAACCTCAGATCTCAGCCTCCTGAGTAGCTAGTATTACAGGGTGAACCACCTGTGACCCGAAGCTTTTGTCAGGGCCTTCTTTTCTTAGGGAAATGATGGCTTCTGTGGAGAGAGTTATTCAATATTCTATCACTTCCCCACCCCTTACTACTACTGCTTAAGTCGTTTGGATAGTTCTCACAAGTTCCTGGGCCCTGCAAGCAGCTTTGGTGTCATGACTCAATGGCAACCTTTCTCAAGCCTGCTGTGCAGCCCAGCCCAGGTGCATGCCTGGGTTTCCTGGAGGGACTCAGCTTGGGGAGAAGGCTGCTACAGTATTGAAACCAGGGGTTTGAGAACAGAATGACTGTGCCTGCTTTGGGCCCCACAACCCATGCACAGAGCAGTTCTTCCCTGCCTCACTAGCGCCCCACTAGCCTCACAGGTAGCCACACCCAGCCACACTCTGCGCTAGGCTCTGACTGTCCCACCTGTCTGGGCTCTTGTCCCTTTGAATCCCCCAATGCCATAACAGTCTTGTGCAAACAATAGTTCATGTCATCACCTTTTGAAAGCCTCTTGACCTCAGACTGGATCACAGGTGGGGCTCCTTTGTATCTGGCTTCCATAGCCAGGAAGACTAACCTAAGATGTGAGGAGTGTGCCTTCAGTTTCCTGGCCCACATCTTCTTATGTGAGCATTTACCTGTGGCTGATCACACCAGGGTAGATACCGTCCTGGACTAAGTCTGATAGATCTATCTCTGGAGTGACTGAACCAGTTGGCACTAAGACACAGTGGTTGTAGCTAAGCACTGCTGTGTTGTATGAGCCTCTCCCTGGGGAATCTCTGCTTGCTTAAGTCCTAAGCTTTTACCTTTTCCCAGCCTTGATCAGCCAACTAGACCTAACATTGGATTTTAATTCTTTTTAATCAACTCATCTTTCCATTATTCTGTTTCTCTGTGGCTGCACCTCCAAAGCATGATCTGGTGGGGGTTGGAAGGGAAAATATCAGGCTGAGTCTGGGAACCAGCTTCAGAAGGTTTCTGAATGAAGTGGCCTGGGAGGAAGAAGCATGACCTCTATATCCTGGCTGTTGGTAGGTCATCATTGGGGCATTTGATGGTGAGCCATGTTTTGTTGCTCATAGAGTACTGAAGACCAGAAGTTGAAGCAGGGACTATTTTATTCTTCTTCATAAGTGGGGAGTAGCTTCCATGCTCCTGATACAGTGGCCTACCTCAATGATCTGAAGTACTCCCTGCTTCTGAGCCTTAGGAAAACAGGAGGTCCCATCAGGTTAGAACCCTATCCATTCATTCTGAAGGGATGCAGCCTGAGACCCTGGAAAGATCTATAAGTGTTAGAGAGAAGTGTCTTAGCAGACAGCAGCTATATTGGGCACACCTTGCTAGCAGCTGGGGCCTTAGCAAGCCTCCACAAGGTCGCTGGTGGAATTTCCTACTCAAGGTTCTATTTCTGTTGAAATTGACTCTGTTCCTGATCTCAGGATGTCATACTCATGTCTGAACAGGTGTCTGGCCCAAAGAGAAAGCCTCCCTCATGCAAGAATTGGAGGGGTCCTATGGGCTGAGTGCTCACTGTCATCAGGGACTATTTTTGCCGTCTTCCTGGCATGCTGGGGTGCTCATGGCTACAGACAGACATATCTGTAGTCTAGTTTGTCCAGCAAAGCCTTGACTTCAGAAGGCCTTAGCCCTATGAGCTAGACTTGTCCCTGTAGAGGCCTTAGACTCTGTGCTGAGCATCACTGTCCAGCTTTCCCATGCAAGTGGCTCTCTCCCATGGACTTCTACGAAATAACCTTTTATTTCTGCCTTAAGTGTGTCATCCATAAGATATATACCTGAGGCCTGACTTGTCCCTGTTCCAAAGGGATTTTCTCACTCCTACATGGCTTCAGGGTCCTCCCTGTGTGGGAGCAGTCTGTGGTGCATGCTCCTCTATAGAGACAGGAGCAGAGGCTTGAGGACAAGCTAGTATAGGTCCCACAGCCAGCAAGCCAGGGTCAGGGTTTGTACTTTAGCCTAATGTGGTGATAGGGTCAATGATTAGAGGTGAGAGGGCATTTGAAGTGACCTGGACCAGTGCTGAGAAAGGTGAGCCAGGGGCCCCCAGGAGGAAAAGGAGGACTGATTGGCCTGGGAGTGTGCAAAGGGTGAGGGCCAGAGCCATATTTGGCATTCTTCTAACTTCCCTGGTAGGATGGCACTGCTAGGGTTTGTGGCTAGGGTCTTGGTTCAAGCTTGCCTAGCCACCATAGCAAGGTCCAAACTTGCTGGCTAAGCAGTTGATAGGAAAGACTGCTCCCTGGGCCAAAGAGAGCTAAGGAAGCCAAGCTCATGCTCACCTTCCTCTTTCCTCCACAGTTGCACCTGGGCTCCACCAAGAGAGCTTGGATCTGAGAACTGCATTCTGAGCTCGAGGCATCTGTACCACTGGCTCTAAGTAGGGATTCTTGGTTTAAAAAAAAAAAGTCAAGTCTGCCTTTAAGCTAGTGAAGGCACTGATAGCAGGTAGGCCACTGTGTCTACATGGCAGCTTTGCAGGATTGGTCAAGGCTAGTAGTCTCTTTGAGTCTATCCTTAAGCAATATGAGGTCACATTGTTAAGCTGGCGGCATTGGGCAAGAAATCAGATCCGGAATTCATCCCATAGCCCAATGATCAAAGCCACCTAGAGCTATGGGATCAGTGTCTGCAGCATTGCCGCTCATCGCGTAGTTTGCCAGTATAGCCAGGAAGGAGGGGACTGCCTGCCTTCCCTGTGGGTGCCCTAAACAACCCACACACTCACTTTCAACCTACTTCTTGTTTCCCCAGAACCTCCAGTGGGCCCGAGACGTGTTGCTAGGCAGCAGTATCCCATGGCAACAACTGCAGCACATGCCGGCACAGGGGCTCTTTTGCGAGAGGAACAAGACCAATTTCTTCAACGTGAGTACTTTGCCTTGTTGATTTCTGAGGCTTCTTGCTGCCACTGCTTTGCACTGAAGGTATATGAATTGACCACCTGGGCGGGCATTTCCAGGGCCATAGGTTTGAGCCATCTTAGGGCAAGCAGGGTGGTGCATGACAGAGTGCGCCAGTCTTAAGCATGAGCTGAGCAACTTCTAGCAAGTCACTGCCCCCTCTGGGCACCAGTTTTCCTTCTACAGGGAGAGGTATGAATGAGTTAGTTTGGAGTCCCAGGTGTCCTGGGGGCAAACAAAGTCCATTGCCTTGATCTTCTAGGAACAGATTCACTACTCTTGTATGGTCAGGGGCAGAAAGGAGATTCTGACTAAAGCTGACTCTAATGCTTGAAAACCAAGTTTGCCCAATACTGAGATTTAGTGCCCTTCCAGCCCTGCTTTCCATGTGGGATAGAAACCCACTCCTTGGGCAGGACATGACATTGACCTCCCAGGTCTGTCAGCCTTCCCATTCTGAAAACCCACATCTGCTTTCCTTTTGACACCCTACCAGACCTAGCCCTATCTCATTTGTTATATCCTTCCCAGAGCCAACTGGCTTCTCACTTCTCTATACCTAACACTCATTTTCTTGCTCATCTCCCCCCATCTCTCTCAACATAGCTAGATTCTAATTGGGTAGTTTGGTAAGTCACACAGCCCCTCTCAGCTTTGATTTCTTGTGTATTTTCCCTGATTTCCTAATACTCATAGAGAAACTGTAGGGCAAGGTGGGCCTGAACTGGAGAGCAGAGGTCAGGTTTCAAATCTGGAGGATAGTGACAAAAACTGGTTCCTAAAGTGTGTTCTCAAGAGTCAGCCAGGCTGTGGGTCTGGGTCCATGACTTCTCCTTTATCCCAGCCTGCTACCTTCTCTGGGGTCAGCAGAGACTTCAGAGCTTATTAACACTGCATCTGTCTACCTTTTTCCCTAGTATTTCAAAGATAAGTAGCTTGTGTCACTGGTAACCAATTTTTGTGGTGCAAAGGGATTTTCCATGAAAGAGAACCACCCTCCTCCCACCTGCATGTCTACCACAGCTCTTGTCCCACGTGTGACCTTCCAGGATACATCTGCCTTTTACAAGCCAGTCTATAGGTGTATACAAGGGCAAAAATATACGTTTCTGCCCATTTGGGGTCCCTCACTTAATAGCATCTCGTTCTCTCCTCTTTTATTCTCCCTGTATCTCTTCCTCCACCTCTCTCCCACCTCCTGTTTCTGAGAGGATTTTGATAACTTTGTCCAGGCTGGCCTCCAGCTCTTGATCCTCCTGCCTCTGCCTTTCACGGGGATTACAGGCTTTGTTTAGAGCTGATATTTGTTTGCCTTTTTGTCTTTTTGTTGTTTTCAGCAGTAGGGATTAAATCTGGGATGTCTCACATGCTAGGCAGATATTTCACCAATTTAGCTATATCCCCAGCCCTTAACAATATTCCTTCCCTCCCTCCCTCCCTCCCTCCCTCCCTCCCTCCCTCCCTCCCTCCCTCCCTTCCTCCCTTCTTTCCTTCCTTCCTTCCTTCCTTCCTTCCTTCCTTCCTTCCTTCCTTCCTTCCTTCCTTCCTTCCTTCCTTCCTTCCTTCCTTCCTTCCTTCTTTCCTTTTGCCAGTCCTGGGGCTGGAACTTGGCCTGGACACTGTCCCTCAGCTTCTTTGGCTCAAAGCTAGCACTCTATCACTTGAGCCACAGTGTCACCACCTGGCTTTTTCTGTTTATGTGGTACTAAGGAATTGAACCTAGGGCTTCATGCATGCTAACCAAGCACTCTACCATTAAGCCACATTCCCAGCCCCTTAAGAACATTTGTTGAAGAGTGTTTTAGAACATGTTCTATTTATTTGTCGCAGTGCTGAGGATCACATGGCTCCACTCCTTAAGCAAGTAATATACCTCTGAGCTGTATCCCCAGCATGATCTTTTTTTTTTGCTTTTGTACCAGTCCTGGGGCTTGAACTCATGACCTGAGTGCTATCCCAGCTATTAGGCTCAAGGCTGGCTCTCTACCACTTGAGCCACAGCTCTGCTTCTGGCTTTTTGGTGGTTAATTGGAGATAAGCGTCTCATGGACTTTCCTGTCTGGGCAGGCTTTGAGCTACAATCCTCAGATCTCAGCCTCCTGAGTGCTAGGATTACAGACATGAGCCACTGGTATCTGGAGTTCTTGTTGTTGTTGTTGTTTTTAACAAGACAAATACACTTTATTTTAAAAAAATACACATAGTGCTATAGGTAAGTATCTGCATTTCATCAAAGGCTAGTACAATGAATGCTCTTTCTTAATGTTTTTAGATTTCTATGTTTACTTACTTCAAATGCATTATTATACTCTACATACTTAGTGTCTCTGAATAAGAGCCTAAAGGCAAGTAAAAGGAACTTCACTGTATTCAGGAGTCACTACTACTATCAGTGACAGGTAGATTTCACTAATTCAGTGGAGGCACATTTCATTTCTAGTCAACGTAGAAACTGAGCATGCAAATATCCTTTCACTCATTTGAGTAATTAGTCACTTCCACTTGTTCTTTTTTAATAGCTGTATGTACTCTACATATGGATATTCTAGAATTACCTACCTATCCCCCTGATTGAGAGACATTTATATTATTTCTAATCTTTTGTTGCTACAGACTGCTTCATCCTTGCACATTGGTGTGAGTCCATTAATAAGAGATATCCTAGAAATCGAATTTTGTATAATTGAACTTTGTAACATTTGCTTTTGTTTGTGTGTGAGTCTTACTATGTAGGCTAAGCTGGCCTCAAATTTGTGATCCTTTTGCCTCAGTCTTCTGAGTAAATATTTGCTTAGTAGTAGGTGAAAATATTATTATCTATCATGTCTTATTCATTGTGAGTGATATTGACCATATTACATTTTTAACAATTTCAACTTCTATACAGTTTCTGCTCATGTTTATCTTTTTCATTGGATGTTGGGTTGTTTTGTTATTGATCTATAACAATTTTACAGATTAATAAAGTAGACCCTTTTGCAAACCTATTTTTTTGCAGTTGATAGATCAAAGTTAGGGCAAAGCAAGTTGCTTAATTTTCTGAGCTCAGAATTACTCACCTATTAAAGTGGGTGTCTTTCTTGCCTTGTGAGAACCAACACAGATAATAGAGTAGTGTTCCTAACCAAAATCCGGCATATAGTAGGTGCTCAAAGAAATGATGTCTCTTTCTTATTTCCTTTCTGTTAGTTCTTTGCCCTTAAAGATAGTACGTGGCCTTGCCTCCATGATTGCCTCAGAGGTAAAGCCTCTAGACTCCATAATGTCACAGGTGCCTGTCCCCTTGGAGCTAGGGCCAAGTATTCCAGGCCCCTTTCTCACTATGTGTACTCCCTATAGCTCCTTTTAGAGTTTCTGGCACTTTCTATAAAAATGAAGAATAGCCTAAGGTTGTGCCTTCTGGAGAGGAGGCTTGGGAGAGTCCTTTGTGGGCCTGACATTTGGGCAATGTTTTTCTTCATTTCCAGAAGCCTCTGTGGAAATCTGGACTAGTGTTTTGGATGGTTTTGCCCGGGTGGGGAGGGGAGGAGGGAGGAGAGAGACTGGGTTTTTTTGTTGTTGTTTTTGCCTTTTAAATCAGTCCAGCCTCTAGCATCTTGCTGTTCTTACTATCCTGGGGCTTCCTCTCAGCCACCTCTGCTTTTTTGAGCTCTTTAGCTTCCTGAAACCATACCTGGAGCCCAACATGGCAGGAAATGTTTGGCAGACCCTCAGCAGGTAGTACATCCAAATCAATCTTTGTCAAGTGTGAGGAAACTGTTTACTGACATGGCAGCGTTAGTGTCATTTAGGGCAGATGCTGGATGCTGGATATGTCTGTGTCTGGCAGATAGATCTAGAGACTGGGGTTAGTAGGCTGCTTGCATCCCTTTTAGTATACACTGGAATTTACTTACTTGTCTGGGAGAAGAGAAAGTAAGAGTGTTGAGGGCTGGCACTTACACAGAGGGGAAGGGCAAGGCCATTAGCGACCTTGACTTGCCATCCCTATAGGCATTCTTCTCTAAGACCATTCATACTAATCAGCCTTGATATTGCTCACCCACTATGTAGGCAGCTCGCCCATCCTCAGGACCTATGTGGAGAACTTCCTTATGATTTTAATGACAATTTTTGAAAATTGTGTGAGTCATATAGGACTACATTGTCACTACCAACAGTTGACATAGCAGAGCTCACACCTCCTTTGTCTTCTCACTCTAGGCACTGTGCCCTCAGATGGGCCTCTGTGGGGAGCCCAGTTGCTCTGTTTTTAAAAACATGTATGTATGCATGTATGTATGTATGCATGCATGCATGCATGTGTGTATGTATGTGAGTGTGCCACAGTGTGTGTGCTTTTTGACCTCTTGATTTTTTCACCTACATTAAATTTTGGAGAGTTTTGCTGGCTGTCTTGATCTTCTCCATCTCCTTGGGTGGGCCCGGTGTTTGCTCTCATAAACATCCTAGTGTGTACATCTTTGTGCTGCTGGTATGTTCTTAAAGTCTTCTGATCTGGCCCAGCCTGGCCAAGAGAAGATACTCTCTTAGTATTTGTAGATTGATTTCATCCATTCTTTTCCCTTAATAAATAGATGGCCTCTAAATCAGTCCAGCTGGGTGTTCCCTTCCACAGGACACAAAAGACTGTGGTAAAGTCCCTCACACACATCTTTGTGTATAAGGCCTCTGTTGGATGCTCAGGACATACGGGAGGGGCAGAGAGCCAGGCTCCCACTAGTATGGTAGGGTACTACTCAACTAGAAGTAGCTAGGACAAGAGAGGTCAAGAGTAGAGGCACCTTTAGGGAAGCTCTTCAGGCTGGGCCATCCCTGAGACATATTACTAAGTCTTCACAGAGAATTCAAGAAGCCAAGGGAAGGAGTGGATAAATGGGGCTTGCCCCTCAAGTTGGCTTGTCCCTCATATTAGCACAGACATGGCATGTAGCAGGCCTACTGGTGTGGTTGGATTATGCATAAGTGAAAGAAGAATGAACTTGATGTGAATCCGATCTCACTGTTTCACCTACTGAACCAGCATCCCCAGAGAGGGGATAGTTCCTTTCCCTAGTCATTTCCTTCCACTCCACCTCCTCCACCTCTGCTATGGAAATATCACTGTGGGACTGAGGCAAGAGCAAGTTAAAGCTCCTGGACTGAGACTCATGCAACTGAGTAGGCTGGTGCCCAGCTGAAGGCCCCCATTGCACCAGCCATCTTAAATCAACTAAAACACTCTGATCTTTGCCCAAACATAACTAGAGTTCATAGATGTTGTTAATTGGGGGGCTGTGCCTTAACACTATTGCTCATCCTTTCACACATTAAAGGAACTATGAGGAGGTATGTAGCCATGAAATTCAAGATGGCTTCCCAGGGAGTCCAGGAAAGCCTCAGAGGCTTGTGGGTAGAAAAGGGGAGGGGCTGAGGCTAGTTATAAAGACTGGAGCAAGGAGCAGCAGCTGTTCTTCCTTGGGCAGAAGGGACTAGAAAAACATAAGTTGGATGGCAGATCCAGCTATATGGTCTATACCGTAAAAACTGTAGGCTTGCTTCTGGGTGCCCAGAAGCTTTAAGGACTTCCTATATATGTACCTCTAGGCAGACTGGCAAGCCTATGTGAGCTGAAGCCAGGCTACTTTGTCGACAGGGAACTTCTTTCTCTATTTTGTAGTTAATTCAGAAACGTTCCCATAGTAACCAAACCAGAGATGGCTCTCCTTTCTTCCCCAAAATGTTTGCTTATTTTAGCAGGCAGGTGGCTTTTTTGTTTTTGTTTTTGTTTTGTTTTGTTTTGTTTTTTATTCCCATTTCAACCCAGTTTTCAGCCTCTGTGAGAGAAGAACCTGGGCTGGCACTTGCTCCCACCTCTGAGGCCATGCAGGGAAGGCAGCAGTCATGTCCCTTCTCTATGCTGCTCAGGCCAACAGCTTCTGAGTTTTAGGAGTACCAAGAAAAGCAAAGACTATGAGTATGGGTACATTCAGTTTCTGCCCACTTGGCCCTTTGCTGGCCTTGTAAAGGTACTGGGCTTTCCTGGACAAGGTAGTCCCCAGTATACATTATGCTGCACAGTGCATTCATAGAATTTGAGATGGGCCTATCTAGAGCCTTTAGACTTTGCTTTGTATCCTTATTGCCTCACTAATCTCAGTGGCCAGCATTGGTACCAGAAAGAACAAGGAATTTGTAGCTGTCCCACCTGCCATATGGGCCATTGCTATGCGGCCTGGCCTTGCAGTAGATGCCTGTGGATTCAAGTTGTGCTTTTTCTTTCTTGGCTATAGCTATATAGTAGTCTACTGTTTTTTCCTGTAGCTTATCTACTTGCCCTCTTCCCGATGACCATTACAAAACACACCTTTATCTCATATCTGTTTGTCACCTGTACAAGTCTCTAAGACAAATGTATAGAAGTAGAGACCAGTGCTTCCTTATAATCAGTGCTTCCTTATAATCAGATGGCTCTACTGTGCTTGGTTGGGTTCCCTCACCAGCATTGTCCCATTCTTCACTCTTCCCACCCTGGGCCACAGATAACCTCACTCCACCCCTGCCCCGGTCCTGGGGTCTGAACTCTGGGCCTGGGTGCTGTCCCTCAGCTCTTCAGCTCAAGGTTAGCACTCTACCACTTGAGCCACAGCGCCACTTCCAGCTTTTTCTGTTTATGTAGTGCTGAGGAATCGAACCCAGGGCCTCATGCATGCAAGGCAAGCACTCTACCACTGAGCCACCTTCCCAGCCCAAGATGGCTTTTATTTTGACCCATCTCTGGGTATGACAAGGAACACTAGGTGGTTTCAGCCTGTGCTTCCCAGGTGACTGGGAAGGCTGAGGCCCTTCCCATATCTGAGGCCAGCCCCTTTTTCTACTCTGGTTCTAGGGCTCCCTGTCCTACTTGCCTGCTACCTTATAGGCTCAGGTGGTTCTGTTCGCTTAAACTGATGGGAGTAACAGTCATGAGCTAGTTCTTTTAAGTATTTGTACTCAGTGTTGTCCCCAACCCTGGGGAATAAGTGCCCCCCTATGGCCTTGATGTAGTTTGGGGAGAGAAAAGATCCCCATTGGTGGGGCTGACCTCTTGCCAGAGCTGAAGGGAGGGAGAAAAGGTCTCTTAAGGCCCCAGTACTCTATTTTCAGCTAGAATTAGTCATACCTACTCTACTCTTAACTGTCACCAGTGGGCTTGGGGGAGTCCCCCTCTACCTATCTCCAGCAGTTTCTCAGTGCAGTGGGCCTACCCTTCAGGCTAGGCCTCAGTCACTGCTCATCCTCTCCACACCCTTTCTTAGTGTCCAGATGGACACCAATGGTGGAACCAGGCAGAGCCCAGATGGGGATTTCCTCTTAAAACAGCATTGCCATTTCCCCAGCTTGGTACCTAGTAAACAAAGCATGCCTGGTGACCATGGATCCCTCTCACCCTTGAGAATTCCATGGAATAAATTTTCTAGGAAGAATTCAATGCTCAGGCCTGTGTCCTGGCCTCTGCTTCCATGTATTTGCCCTAGAGATAAATTGAGGAAGGAGATGTGAGAAAGTAGCATGTTTGGAAATGATTCCTTGGGAAGTAGCAGCCCCAGAACAAGGGGCACAGGAATATTATGGCTCAGGTGCTCAGGAATCTAGCCATGACCAAGCCTGGAGTCTTTGCCTCCTCCTGTTAGTCCAGGCCAGGCTTGGCTCTCTCACCATCCCTCTGACTCTCAAGATGCCATGTCTGGCTGGCCTATAGAGAGTCCCTTCTAGATACCAGCCTCAGGTTCAGGGATTATTGCAGGTGGTCTTCATCAGTGAAGACTGTACATAATCTAGGGAAGAGGTATTGATTCCTTCCCAATTCCTGATACCCCACAGTACCCCAGAGAGTAGTCAGATAAACAGACCTCAGGAACATCAGCACAGGGACTTCCCACCCACCCTTTTTGATCAGGGCTAGAGATACATCAGAATAGGAAGGAGCTGGTTTATAACAGCCCAGCCATTTTCCCCTCAGGACCAGTGGTGATTGCTTTTGTGTACATATCTGCTTGCCTCTTTGTCCACATTTCAAGGAGTATGTTAACCTCTGTTAACTTGCTGTGGGTTATATTCTGGACCCATCACATTATCAACAAGGGCTTGAATATGCAGGTATTGGTTCCTGTTTCCCAGAGATGCCAGAAGGTAAAGCAGATTTGCCCAGATCCCATGGCCAATCTGAGTTGAAGGAGGGGCATTAACCTCAATGTATCTTATACTGGTGCTTGGATTGGATTGAGGCCATTAGCCTCAAGCAGGAGCATTCCCTGTTGTCCAATGGAGACAGTAGAGTGCCAGTGAGGGGAGGATATGAGCATCTGCACTAGAAGGTGAGCTGGGATCCCAGGCTGATGAGAGGTCAGTAGCTAGCTAGACCATGATATTAAACAGGGATGTTCTTGGTGGCCAAGTACTGTACTGTCACAGCTTGGACACTATATAAGTATGGCCCTGAAGAGGCTGGCTAGCTGAGTTGTGCCACTTCTCTGTTTAGCCCCCTTACTCAGGCCCATTCAGGGTCTGGAGCTCCTGAGACCAGCAGCAGCAATGGTGGAGGCCATCATTTTGTTGCAGTACATGCAGTATATGCCTGGCCTAGATTGACTCTTAAGGGATCCAGCAGGGAAAATTTCCATGACAGCTGTACTAGGACCAACTTCACTTTATTTGGGTTTTATTGGTCCTTTTTCTGGCCTGCCTCCTTTGGTCCCTAATAACATGTCTATGTGGCTTAGGTACTGTTACTGTCCCCATTATAGAGATGGGTAAATTGTTACCAATAGGTCCACTGGCTGTGAAAACTAAAGTCTCTTTCTGCCCTCTGCCTACTGAAAGGAGAAGCCTGCCATTTTCTTTGGACAGTAAGTCTCATGGACGTAGTGCTTGCCAAGTGTACTTCTATAGCGGTGGGTGCCAGTGATTGTGGCACAGTGGCCGAGGCCCTCACAGAGGCTGGTGTGACTGTGCCCCCTTGAACAATGTGCAGAAGCTGAAGGATTGGCCGAAGATCACACAGCTGGCAGGTGGCCAGGCTGGGATTCCAGGTTCATCTGATTCCAAGGCCTGCACTGTTAGCCACTGTATCATTGGGGATTTGGAAGCTATATCCCAGCTATCTTATTCTGTTGTGGGTAACCCAGAAGAGCAATAGTGATAAATTGTGTCCAGGTGCTGCAAAACTCTCCTCCTTTCAAGAAGTGGAGTCTCTTGTCTATCTCTTGCTTTGACTGGGAGCTGAGTAGGTTACCTTGACACAAATATGAAGCCCCTCCATACTTCAGCCTATTTCTTTAGCACCTTGCCTGGAATTCCACTGCCCATTCTGCAGCCAGGGTCCCTTGCAGGGACTCTGTTCAGTGCTACTGTATCCTGGCCTTCCCTAACCTCACCCACAGCCTTGCCTAGGAGTCAGCTTCCTTTGGTAAGTGTCAAGCCCCGCCTGAGTTCTGTTAGGAGTCATTTGTACATGTGCTTTTTGAGGTCCTCAGGCCTAAGCCCTCCAGCCCTCCTGAAGCATGGGTGCTGTCACTTGAAGGTGAGCAGACACTGAGAAAGATAAGAGGGTAAGATCAGATATGCTTGTGAAGGACAGAGCGGAGCCAGGCTTTCTTCTAGGCAAAAGATGCAGAGTGAGCAGTAGACATAGATGGGTGCATGCTGAAGGATAGCCATGCACAGCTTCAGGGTGTATGCTTGATATTTGCCTGGCTGGACACAGGGCCTTACCCTTCTGGGCCAGGTGTAAAGTATGAACTTCCTCACAAAGACAGAAGGTATGGGTGGAAAAGCATCTTCAAGACTGCCACAACTGCATCTAGAATTGAAGGTGGCTGGAATAAGGTGTGGGCTGCACTGAGAGCCACTCTTCATTGCCTTCCTGCCTTTCAGATGGGAAACTGAGGTCCATACCTAAGCTAGGATTTACGTGTTTTAAACCAAATTAGTAGCAATAGAAAGGATGGACAGTGGGAAATGGTAGAGACAGGCAAGAAGAAGGACCTCAAGCTCTGTAATGAGGTAAGAAAGTATCGAGGGCTAAGGAGTTGAGTCAGGAACCCATTGGTTCAGAACCCTTGGTCTGTGTGTTTCCTATGCCTGTCCAGTGGTTAACACAGCAGGATGTTACTGACAGATAAGCAATAGCCTCAGTGAGAATACCACACTAGGCCATGTTGGGAGAATGGTGCTTATTGTCCCACCCCAGGTAGCCTTATCTTTCAAATCTCCCATCATGTGTTTCTCAAAAGAAATAATCTTAGCTTGGTTGTAGCTTTTTCTCTTCCCTCATAATGCTGAGTCACCAATGATATACCACCTCTGGCTGGCTTCTCTGTTCTTGGCCTCCCTCCTGGAGGCTGAGAGGTCACCTGGCCTGGCTGAGCTGCATCCTCATCTCTAAGATGACCTGAGATGTGCGGCAGGGCCATACTACTGGTTTGGTGAAAGGAAACTCAGTCATGTCACAGTGGGAATCAGAGGACATAAAGGCAGGGAAAGAGTTTAAATTGAGGAAATATGAGTCTCTTGGCTGTAGTAGGAATTGCTGCAATCGTGCTATTTTTAGTACTGCTGAGATGATCCATGGGCCAGTTGCACAAGGAGAGTAAACAAAAGAAACACTTCAAGTTCTTGAAGGTGGAGGGAGGGATTCCTGTTTTGAAGCATGTTAAAAGGGTTAGCACACTTCATGGATTCTGAGATTTTGCCCAACCTCTCCTTTCTTTCTGTGTCCTGAGCTCTGTAGACTTTGTGGAACTTTCAGAGCTTCAAGCTTGTTCAGCCTTAGATTTGGCGTGGGTCAGATATTGAAGTTCTCTCCATTATCTCCCTTCTTGTCTGGGGAATGGGTGAGTCCCAGAGGCAGTAGGCTGAGAGGAACTGCCCAGTTACCTTATCCAAGAGCCCAAGAGCTAGCCTATAGTGAGGAAACAGGCAAAGTAAGGGCAAGACTATTGCCACAAATGCCCAAATCCTTCCCTCAATAGACCGCATCATAGTTCAAAGACTTGCCACGCTAGGCTAGAATTTAAAAAAAAAATTTTTTTAATCAAATGCAAGCAACTTTTAGACTGTTCTTTCCTTGTGTACATTCTTTTCAGACCAGGGACAGTTTTCACCTCAAGATGTGAATTCAGAATTGTGACAAGGCCAGAATACTTGGGCAAAGCAGTATAATTTCCTAAGCCCTTGACATTCATGGTTTCATTCCTCAGGACAGTTTTCCAAGGATTACAGAAGCCCAGAAGGTGGCTTAGCCATAACTTGGAGAGTAGTACACTCTAGAGCCCAGGACTGGGGACCCACATCCTATGGACAAGCTTCCACACCAAAGTTTCCACCCAGCTTCTCAAGAGCACTGTTTTTTCCCCACTGGGCCTGCAGTGTTGTATATACATCCCTTTCTGACCTCAGGTCTGGTCTTCTCCATTCTCAGCTGCTCTGCTCTGCTTCACTCCTAGTGTCCAATCAAGGGCTCTCTGTTTAACATTCCTGAAGAGAAGAACATTTTTGGTGTAGATTTCTTTTCCCACTTGCAAGTTATTTTTCAGTTTGCTCCTGAAACAAGTGGTCCTGTCATGTTTTTCTGAGACACATGCACAGTGGTCTTAGCTGGAGCAGATCCTTGTATCTTCTGTTTTGTCCTTCCAGAACACACTGCTTTAGACCCAAGTGCTGGCCAGACACTGCCTGTCAAGGGCAGAGGTGCACTTACAAGTGAATATGTGGGGCCTTTGATACGGGTCTGGAAAGTGAGGTAGGGTAGGCAGCCTGTTAAGGCTCATGACAGAGTGGGCAAAGGTTAAGTGAAGTCTGTGGCTTCTAGGAGGGCATCTTTAGGATGAAAAGATGAGGGGGTCACTGTAAGAATATGCCCTTTTCAGAGGGGAGATATCTCAGTGGCAGCCTCCACTTTGTTCACTTAGCCCCTAGAACACTGGGCTCTTACTCCAAGTGGGCCTGACCATGAAAACCCAAGCAAGGGGCTCAGACAGTACCTCTTATATCCCTACTGCAATTGCTCCAGTAGATGAATATGACCTTGTGGGAGGTTAGGTGCCATCATATTTAGCTTGAGGTAGATTCTCATGGTATCAGTGAGCCTAGGGCTGCCCAGAACTTTCTGGAGGCCCTGGTTGACCCTCAAACCCTATATTCTGGGGCTGTGAATGTGGCTCAGTGGTAGAGTGCTTGTCTAGCAGGCATGAGGCCCTGGGTACGATTTCTATGTACCACATAAACAGAAAAAGCTGGAAGTTGCCCTGTGGTTCAAGAGGTAGAATGCTAGCCTTGAGTACAAAGAGGCTCAGGGACAGTGCTCAAGCCCCAGGACTGGCAAAAAGAAAAAGAAAAAAGAAAACATTCTGACCTGAGGACTTATCCTTTATATGTCATTATATTGTACAGAGTTGAGGCCTTAAGCCAAGAACTTATAGGTTAGGCTTGCATGTGGCAGGAGAAGCCCAGAGCATCTGAAAACTCCAGCTAGATCCTTTTCTTACTCTCAAAGTTTAGTCCTGCTGTTGATTTTCTGGTCCTGACCCTTTGTCCTCAGTTTCTCCATTTCCAAAGGTGGGCCAGTCAGATGAGGTCAGTGGTTTTCCAGACCTTTCTCCAAAAGAAACTTTTTCATATACCCAATGGAAAACAAATGAGAGGGCAACTGCTCCAGCAGGGGCAGGAAGGGCCAGGCCCCACCCCCTTGGCTGTACCTCTTCTGGCCCCCAGCTCCCAATGAGGGGAGATATACCCTGACAGAAGTATAGGCTTCCTTTCTGCCCTGTCCCCAAAAGACTAGCCAGCACTCATTCTCTCTGCCATTCTGCTTAGTTTAGTGACCAGGCTTACTTTCTAGGTTGGCTTTCTGTCTGTCTAACTCCCTCTCCCTTTCCACTTTTCCCTTCCTCCCTCTTTTTTCCCCCCTGCTTTTCCTATTTGGAAAGTTTGACCACATTGCTGTTGCTTCTGAGACAGCATTGGATTTGAAATCCTGGAGCAGCCCCTGTTACCATGGTAACAGGTTGTGGCCCACAAATGTCCCTGGGGCCAGAAACTGCCTGAGAGGAACATACCAAGGTCTCTATCACACACGGGCCTCTGTGGTACATGTTCTTTCCCTCTTCTGGTCTGAGTACTAAAAGCTGTTGTTTGAGGTATTCAAGTGGGGGCTGGGGCATCTAAACCACACAGCTTTGGAGGAGTTTTGGATACCTGGGTAGAAGAGGCCTATTTTACCCTATGTTGACTCTGATGGGAGGGGGAGGAAACTGGATGGTGTGGACTGTAAGACCCAGTAGGGGACTTTGTTATATTGTGAGTGTTAGTGTCTCCAGTCAGAGAGGCAGATGAGCAGCAGTAAAACCTATGTCTCCAACTGGTTGGCAGTCTATAGAGTGTGTGTGTGTGTGTGTGTGTGTGTGTGTGTGTGTGTGTGTGTGTGTGTGTGTGTGTGTGTGTGTGTGTGTGTGTGTGTGTGTGTGTGTGTGTGTAAAAAAAAGTAGTATAGATATTCATTGGCACAGCCCAATCCAGCTTTAGGGTCTGGACCTTGGCTTCATAAAACCAGAAACCTACCACTCTGGGGTTGTGAAGTCACTTAAACTTTATTGGTCACATGAATCAAAGGCCAAATCTTGTACCTAAAGAAGCCTGTGGCCATACTGTAAGTGGGCTCCTGCTGGCCCACAAATGAGTATGGTAATGACAGCTTGATCTCCTGGATCTTGAAGCTGGCAGACAGGAGCCCTCAGCCTCTTAGATTTTCAGGGATGGCCCTAAAATAGATAAGCAGCTGTCTGACCATGGAAATGGTTAGTAGTCTGTGGCTTTGGATGTTCAGGTGCTTTGTGAACAGTTAGGGTTTGTGGAACTCTCCTGCTTAAAGTGCTAGTAAGTCAAGCATGCCAAGTGGGCAGATTCACCAGCCTTGACTCTCGGTGCTCTCACATGACGCCTAGGAGCCTCAAGTATTTCCCCTTTGTGAGGGACAAGGAAGGTGACCCTCACTTTTGCAGAACTTCCCCATACTGGGCCTCAACTAGAGATGACTGCTTGTCTCATGAAGCTTTGGAGAGCACTGACATATACCAAGGCTTGGGGTACAGGGCATCACATGGAACAGTGGTACCACAGGGTCCGAGAGACCAGAGCCCACAAAGCCTGAGAGCCCTTGTGAGCAGACTCTCTCCCAGGCATGTTGCTCCACATGTTCCTCACTTACCACAGGCCTCCCTCTTGCTGTGAAGCACCTAGCTCAAGCCCACCAAGCCCACTACCTTCTGTCCTCTTCAATGTGCACATCTGTGCTAGCCTATGGATGGCAGAGAGGGTCAGGGGGTGCTGTCAAAGTGTTTATGGGAGCCCATTGGCCCCTTCGGAGCTGGTATGGCAGGGAAAGCATGCTGTGGAGAGCTAGGTGCTACTAGTGGTAGGTCTGTAGGCCTTCTGGGTGCTGGGCACTGGTTTCCAGAGAACCAGACACTTTCCACCAATAACAGCTTCTTCCTGGCCTGGAGGTGATGAGCACATGTTCTCAGCTTCCTTTGGTCTGACTTGATCTTACAGGAAGTAGATAATCTATGAAGTGAGGTCATGAGCTTTGCAAGGTGCAAGTGTCATTCTGGCACCTAGTGATAGTATCTGCTCTAACAACTGAGGACTCTGGATTTAGCCAGCCCTAGGTGATAGGTTTTAGCTATACTGGCCATATTGCTGTGTAACTGCCTAGTGCTCAGGCTCTCTGAAGTGTTCCCATGTATATTGTGTCACAATCTCACATGGGATTGTGAGAGGCTGTGAGTTGAGTGGCAGCTGGATTGAGAAGTCCTTATTTGAGATCCTACCATAGGAAAACTCAGTTGAAGGCTCTTGTCCTCCCTTAATAACCCGTAGGTGGCTTATACTCAAGTATATCCCTGAAAGTGAGTGGATTTTAGAAGCCCACATCTGTTTCTTCTAGTACTGGGCAGGGAAGCCACCTTCCAAGGGCAGAAGGTACAGGGCTACAAGGGACAGATTGGACCCTAGCCTTTTCATACTGGGGGCACCTGGCAGGGTACAGCTTAGGAATACTGGTGGGCAGGAGCTAGCCCAAGGATAAGAAAAATGGGAACTGGCCAGTTCAAGGAGGGGCTGTCACTAGAACAAGTGTCACCAGGACTGGACAGGTGGATCTAGCCCTTTGGGTGGGTTTATGGGGAGGGTGGAAGAGCTCCCAGCTCTGAGGTTATTAAAAAAACTTAGAGAAGTGCCAGGTGCTGGTGACTCACGCCTGTAATTCTAGCTACTCAAGAAGCAGAGATCTGAGGATCACAGTTCAAAGCCAGCCTGGGCAGGAAGGTCTGTGAGACACTTAAATTAACCACCAGAAAACCAGAACTGGCTCTGTGGCTCAAGTGGTAGAGCGCTTGCTTGAGCTGAAGAGCTCAGGGATGGTGCCCAGGCCCAGAGTTCAAGCCCCACAACTGACCAAAAACAAACAACAACAACAAAAAACTTACAGAAGAGCAACATTCTTCCACGTAACCTACATAGGGTGACCCATTTCTGCCTTGCGTTATTCTCTTCAGGCAGGTAGGAGGATCAACCAATACTTGGTGGACAGTTCCATGGCAACCTGCCTCACTGGGAGGAAGATGCTGTCTATATACTAGTGCTATGGGTACTGCCATTTTCTCTGGAGGGAGATTTTGCCTTCCTTAACCCTTCATCTGTAGAAGAAGCTCACTTAAGGCCTCACCAGCTCCCAGCAGGATTCAGCCTAGGGCAGCCCTGTCCTTCCTCTGGTGCTGTAGCTGTACTTGAAAGTGGGGGAGGGGTCATTGGATGCTATCTCTGGGGTTCACATGGGGTTCAGAATGGGAGGGAGCATCCTGGCCAGCCCTGAGGATAAGATGTGGCCCAAGAGGAGACTTGAACGAAGCTGCTCATGCTGTTCTTGAACAATCAGATCCTAGAGGATCCTGAGACTTACCCTGCCTAGCATCCCTCCCTCTGACCCCGCACCCCAGCTTAATACCTTCTTTCTGGGCCTTAGTAGCACATCCAGAAAATGAGGCACCTTCCAACTGTAAAACACACTCCCCATGGCACACCCCCTCCCCCCCTTTCAAGGATGTTACTCCAGAATTCATAGCTAATGTGGCCTTTTTTTTTTTTTTTTTGTCTGCCGTGGGGCTTGAACTCTGGGCCTGGGCGCTGTCCCTCAGCTCTTCAGCTCAAGGCGAGCGCTCTACCACTTGAGCTACAGCGCCACTTCCGGTTTTCTGGTGGTTTATTGGAGATAGGAGTCTCACGGTGTCTCCTGCCCGGGCTGGCTTTGAACCGCGATCCTCAGATCTCAGCCTCCTGAGTAGCTAGGATTACAGGCGGGAGCCACCAGCGCCCGGCTGTGGCCTTTTTTTTTAACCCCACACACCCACACCTCTGCCCATCACAGGGCACTGTGGGCATAATTCCAGGGAACATCATTCACATAGATACTATCTGTGGCTTAAGGAAAACTTCTGAATGCCTCAGCCATTGTCATTCCAAACTACCCCCCCCACACACACACACATACACATTCCTGACTGCCCCACTTTGCCCTGTCTGAGCTTCCTGTACTGAGAACTGTGCCCAAGATGCCCCATGCCCCACAGTAGATGGGCAGCCCCCCTACCGCTGCACAGCTGCCAGGCCAGGGACCCCACCAGGATTGGCCTGCAAAAGTCAGTTGCGCTGCTGGGCCCGCTTCCAGATGAGCGCCGGCGCAGCGCCCCATCCGACTCTGCCGCCCCGCCCCGGGCCCGCTGGAGCTAGGGAGCCTCCGCGGCCATGGCCCAGCTCCCGCCCTAGCTCTCCTGCACAGATGCCACGGCGGAGCCGGCGGGTAGGAACTTGCCCACAGCCAAGGGCGGGTACTGGGGCCAGGGCTGCACGACCACCTCGCCTTCCCTGCCTGCCTAGCTTTCTGCTTTTCTGCGCTTTGGCTCACTCCTTCCCGGGTGGGCTTGACCAGCTGCTGCCCACCGCCTCGGGTGCAGCAGGAAGCCCGCGGCGGGCTGTGGTTTCTCTGACTCCACTGCGGAGGAAGTCGCTCTAGCGATAGGGTGAGGCGCCCCCATGCCGGGGCTGGGCTGGTGCGCTACTCAACATCAGGTGGGCAGCCAGGCTGGCCTAGGCGGCGGCGGCACGCGGGGGCGGCCAGCACTGGTGGAGACCGTACACGCGCTGGCGCGGGGAGCCCGGGACGAGCCCAGCCCGACCAGCCCGGGCCGGGAGCCGGCGCGCGGGGGTGTGCGCTGCGCCGCGCCGCGCTGCACCGCGCGAAAGCGAAAGCCACTCGCTCCAGCAACTTGGCGGTAGAAGGCGCCGAGGAGAAGCTGCGCGGAGCCGCTCCCGGGGATGGTGAGCGGGCCACCAAGCCGGGTGGGCAGCGGCACCCAGGCGTGGCGCTTCCATAGCTATAAATAGCTGGTGTGCGGGGGCGGGAAGATGGTGCCAGCACTTTGTAAGTGCCCGCCGGCTCAGAGCTCGGTGCCGGGCCAGGTCCTTGCATTAAACATTCAAAGTAGAAGGGGTGAGTTTGGAGGGTCCGGGTCGTTTGGGTCCAGGGCGTGGGGCTGGCACGTGGGGGCGGGGCTGGCCACTGGCAGGTGGCCCCCGGACCCTTCCCACGCAATTTGGTTGTTTGTCGGTTCTGCTTTTCCCGGGAGGGGGAGGGGACCTAGTGCTCCATGTCTCACTTGGCAGAAGAAGCTGGAAACGGCAGGCGCCAGCTGCAGGCAAATTGCAGGCTTCCCCAGCCCCTTCATGCGTTGCTCGAGGACTTATTACCAGTGATGGCACAGGGAATCCCTTGTTCTTAGTAGCCCAGCCTGGACAACCAGAGTCACATGGGGGCGTGAGTGGGGGCTCCGCGCCCCTGGTGGCCTCCGCATAACCCTTCAGTCTGAGAGGCTTTCCCAGATGGCTTTGAGGTAGACAAGTAGAAACTTCCTGCCCCCAGGGGTTTTCGATCTGGTCTCCTTTTCCCACTCCCCCACTTAGGACTGAAACCAAAGTGTTGCCTGAGAGATGGGATCCCTCAGCTCCTCTGGACATTAAAATGTTAGGGAAACTACCTGGAAACAGATTTGTACCTAAATTCCAGGGCTCCTGAGAAGGAGGGTCCCAGAAAGGAGCATCTGTGGGGTACTTACAACCCAAGTCCTTGCTCTCCTTACTTAGGGGCAAGTGGAGTACAAAGAATCCGGGAAGCTGAATTCTGCTATAGTCAGCTTTGCTAAGTTGTCCCCTCTCCCACAGAGAAGTGTAAGTGAAATTATGTGTTGGAGAAGCTGGGTGGGCACCCTGTGAGTATTGTAGGACTCCAGGAGATGAAGTCAGCCTCAGTTACACAGATACTACACGGAATCTATCCCTTCATACTCTATCCTCTCCCTTCTCAGATAGCTTCTTGCTGTTTGTGTGGTTTGTTGTATGGGTTTGTGGGTACAGGTGATTCTTAAGGCTAGGGATTCTGTTCGTTTCCCCACAACTGCTCCTGAGCTTGCTGCTCACTGTCCAGATCCTGATTCAGCTTGAGGTGGACTTTTCAGCTCCGAGGCTGTCCTGAACCCATATAAAATTTTGTGCTTCTGGAGGAGGGAGAATCAAAAGGCCCTAGATCTCAACCCTGCTGAAAGACTTCATTGCTCTCTAGCTCCAGCCACCACTTGCCAGCTGGTCCTTAGCTAACAACAGCCTGCTCCTATATCCCATGCCTGCTGCTTCTGAGAATGGGATGCCAACATGCTCCCAGCCCTCGCCTTTTCTAAGCACTGAATCACTACTCTGCTCCCTGCCAAGAAGGTCTGTAGGAATCCCTCTGCCAGGGAGCTAACTCTCCCTTGGGTACTTACAATGCTGTTTTCTTTGAACAGAGTTATTAAAGCTTAAGTTGTCTGGGAAGCCTTGATCACCCATCTTACTGTGGACATCCCCCACTGTGTTAGCTTAGACACCCAAATCTCACCTCCAGGAGTCCAGCCTACTATCTCATGCCCTTTCCCTTGGCTCCCACGAGTGAGCCTAAGTAGACAGAAGAACTTCATAAAGAGGATATTCACCCAATATTTTTCTGGAGAGTCAACCCAGATGCCCATTTTCCACCTGCCCAGCAGAGGCTTTTTTTTTCCCAGCTCCTTCTAGCTTTTCCCAGAACACTTCTCAGAATCCTTTTTCTTTGGACCCATTACCTTCCATTTTTTTTTTTTTTTTTTTGGGTCCAGTAGAGGGCCTGAACTCTGGGCCTGGGCACTGTCCCTCAGCTCTTGAGCCACAGTGCCACTTCTGGCTTTTTTATTTTCGGCTTATGTGGTGCTGAGGAATCGAATCCAGGGCCTCATGCATGCAAGGCAAGCACTCTACCACTGAGCCACCTTCCCAGCCCACCTTCCTTCTATTTCTGAACCCTGAATCTTTAGGTGTTGAGGCTCCCTGCATCCTGGGAAGGACAGATGTGGCTCTGGGAGCACAGGTGGGACTCCTGGAGTTCATGGAACTGACTTACCTCAAGGTTAACCAGAGTTGAGGTTTTGATCTGGAACATTCCTTTTCTGGGCAATGTGCCTGCGGGCAAAATAAGCAATCAGCTACAGTCTCTATCTTTCTGGCCCCCAGCTTGTCTTTGAGTTTTCTTTTCCTCTGGAGCTTTACTATCTGAGACTTTGAGGTATCTCACAGATCATAAGTCTCAGAGCCAGGGGCAATGCAGCCCCTCCTACCTGGATACCTCTGAAAAGCTCAGTCTATAACCAGTGTTCAAACCAAGGTTCATGACCTGCTGAGGTCATGCTAGGGCAACCTGGTGGGCAGTACCTGAATAGTCTGGTTAGGACCCAAGAAGGTTCCATGCAGACTCAGGGATCTTGACATGGGGAGTCTGGGTGAGCTGGAGAAGGGAGAACTCATTGCTAGCTGCCCAGTGGTCAAGTTGTTTCCTCGTCAGGCTGAATACCCCACATCCTCCCATCAGCAGTTCATTGCTCTGTCTTTTCATGGTCTCTCTGTTGTGCCCTTAACAACCTTTACTTGGGAAAAGAGGCCACTCCCTCTACTGCCTTCTTGCCTGAGCTTTGCCTAGCATGCTCCTGGGTGAGATCCTAAAAATTCAGGTTAGAGAAAGGAGCCACATCTGAGTCCTGTGGGGATGGCAGCAGGAGATGACTAGAGCAGACAAGCTAAGTCCTGGGAGGACCAAGGTTGGAGGCCATTTCCTAATACAGAATACAGTGTGCTTAATTTTGACTGAGGCACCTGAGGATACTAGTGGAAGACACTGGCCACCTATTAACCACTTCATTCATGGGCAGACCTTCTAATCCAAGCCTATCCTGTAGTGGGACTCCAGTTCTGACTCAGAACAAGTGGTTGTTTGTTACTGTTTCCATATGTATATATGTAAAATGGAGGTTTCACTGCCAGCTGGTTCCTTTGGAAGTGAGAGTATGGGGAGAGACTCAAGGTGATCCCACTTTGGGAGTCTTTGGGCATCCTGAGCATGTCATTCGAACTTACTTTTCTTCTCTGGGAGACAAGTACTGACTTGATTATATACTATACTTAAGAGTGTCCCTGCCATTGTGGGTGTACAGTGTTTTTTGATTCCCTTCCCAACTTAGTTCAGCTTTGACTGGGTTACAGCCTTTGCCCCTCTTCCTTTCCTGTTCTGGCATTCCCAGAGGCACTTGTTTTCCCAGGAGACATTTGTGCCTTTATAGGCACAAAGAGGAGGCTCTAAGGAGAGTCCATAACTGAAAAGTGGGATTTGTAAAGGTGACAGATAGCCTTGAGCTATCCTGTCAGAAGTGATGTGAGACCCAGATATGGTGGTATATACCTCCAACCCCTGCATTTGGGAGGCTGAGGAAGGAAGATTACAAGCTTGAGGCTTGAGGCCAGCCTGAGCTATATAGTAAGAACGTGTCATTAAAAAATAAAAAAACAGGGCAGGAAGGTGGCTCAGTGGTAGAGTGCTTGCCTTGCATGAATGAGGCCCTGGGTTTGATTCCTCAGCACCACATAAGCAGAAAAAGGCAGAAGTGGCGAAGTGGTAGAGTGCTAACCTTGAGCTGAAGGGCTGAGGGACAGTGCCCAGGCCCCAAGTTCAAGCCCCATGACTAACAAAAAAACAAACAAACAACTTTATCCCAAAAAATAAAATCCAGGGCTGGGAAGGTGGCTCAGTGGTAGAGTGCTTGACTTGTATTCATGAGGCCCTGGGTTCGATTCCTCAGCACCACATTAGCAGAACAAGCCGGAAGTGGCGCTATGGCTCAAGTGATAGAGCGCTAGACTTGAGCTAAAGAGCTGAGGGACAGCGCCCAGGCCCAGAGTTCAGGCCCCATGACTGGCAAAAAAGAAAAAAGAAAAACAAGCAGGGAGCGGTGGCTCACACTTGTAATCCAACCTACTCAGTAGGCTGAGATATGAGGATCGCGGTTCAAAACCAGCCCAGGCAGGAATATCTGTGAAACTCTTATCTCCAATGAACCACCAGAAAACTGGAAGTGACACTGTGGCTCAAATGGCTCAAATTAAGCTGAAGAGTTCAGGGACAGCACCCAGGCCCAGAGTTCAAGCCCCAGAACCAACAAAAAACAAAACAAGTAAAGCCAGTGGCCTGAGTGGGGATCCAGAGGAGAGAGAGATGAGATGTACTGTGAGAATGAAAGCATTTGAATTTGTGGCCTCAGGCTGCCAGGATACATTGGCTGTGGGCTGAGTGAAAAGGCTACATCTAGCAGCCATGCTGGGGTGCAGGGTCACAAGGATACAGGAATGTGTATCAAGCCCTTCCTGCCCACATGAAGCTCTTCATGAGTGTGGGCTGACCAGGGAATCTGGGAAAAGAAGAGCCTAGGTCCCAAGCCACAGTCTGCAGGAAATAAGCTGTGAGCCCAAGCACAGCTTTGACTAGCTGTCTACATACTGTTCTGCAACTGCAGGAGCTACTTACATGTCTTGCCTTTCCAAGTAGGATACCATCCACCAAGATTCCCATTAGTGGACTCTCCCTCACCAGCTCACCAGGCTCCAGATTCCTCCCCTCTGAAACCCCCATGTTTTCTAGTTACCTTGTGAATGAATAGTATTCCCTTCCCCTACCTCTGTACCAGGGCTTAAACTCAGAGCCTCATGCTCTTGCTTAGCTTTTGTTGTTGTTGTTGTTATGCTGGTACTGGGGCTTGGACTCAGTACTGGACTCAGTTCTGCCTGAGTACTGTCCTTTAGGTATTTTGCCCAAGGCTGGCACTCTACCACTTGAGCAATAGCTTTACTTCCAGCTTTTTGCTTGTTAATTGGAAATAAGAATCTAGGGAGTCAGATGCCAGTGGCTCATGCCTGTGATCCTAACTACTTAGGAGACTGAGATCTGAGGATTGTGGTTTGAAGCCAGCCCAGGCAGAAAAGTCCCCATGAGAATCTTAACTTATTAACTATTCAAAAACCAGAAGAATAGCTGTGGCTCAAAGTGGTAGAGTACTAGCCTTGGACAAAAGAGCTCAGAGTCAGCACCCAGGTCCTGAGTTCAAGCTCCATAACTGCCAAAAAAATAAAGTCTAGGGGAATTTTCTGCCCAGGCTGATTTCAAACCAGGATCCTCAGATCTTAACCTCCTGAGTTAGGATTACAGGCATTAGCCACCAGTGTCCAGTTTGCTTGGGTTTCTTGATCATAGGTGGTACTCTACCACTTGAGCTACACCTCTAGTCTGGTACTTTGTGATTAATTGGACATGGAGTTTCAAAGACTTATTCTGCCCAAGGTGCTTTGAACTTCACTGGCACCTGGTTTTGAATACGTTTTAGGCATTAACCCACCACCTCCACTTACTCAGCTTTCAGCTGAAAGGAAACAGTTTAGGGGTCCCCAAACCACAGTGACTGTGCTCACTCTCCCTGGAACCCCAGGCTTGCCCTTCTGTGATTGTAGCTTCTAAAGCTCCATTGCCTCTACATCAGTGGGAAGATACACAAGGCTATGGAAAGGGCTGAGGAACTTGTATTAAGCCCTCAGCCCAGAGTCTGAGGCTCTACAAATTATTTAAGTTGTTGGAGTCTGTCTGACTCTGACTTCATCTGCCATTGAGGATCCTAGAATTACTCTTGAGTGGTGGGGTGGGCTGAGTTACTTGGGATGAAGATTTAGCACGCAGGAAGAGTTTTGAGTACAGTCTCATGATTTTAAGTGCTCTGAGGTTGCCAGTGTGGGCTCCAATTGCCCTTGGCTCTCCCATGCAAGCATTTTCCCAGCTGCATTGGCTACCAGGGAGCCTAGCCCAAAGAAGTAGGGGCAGATCTGAAGACAGCATGTGTGCCTGCAGAGGTGGGAGGGGACAGTCTCAGGGAAGGGCTCTCCTCATGGGACTGTCTGTTGCTCTGGCTCCCGCTTCTGCTCTTGGCTCTCTCAAATCTGTGATCTTGCTCCATCCTGTCTTTTGGATTCTGTGGGAGTGTTAGCACCCAGTGCTGGCCCCCCTCCCATCTGCTCTCAGCAGGTCTCCTTTCAGGCACTGCTGCCCACACTCTTCTCATCGGGTTTGACTTAGCTCCCCTTCTGCTTACTCCTGGCTCCTCACCCACGCCCTTCCTGAGGCCCACATCTGTGCCTTCTAAGGTGGTGTCAGGGGGCTGAGCCTCATGGCTCTGCTCATGTGGCCATGATAAGGAAGATGGAGGAACAGGTGTCTTTGCTTGCTGGGTGCCTGTCTTCACCAGGCTGGCACAGCACCTCACCAACACCTTGGCTCTCTCTAGGACTTTAGCCCTGAATAAGTCAGATGTGGGAGGAGTAATTGGGAGGTTGGTTTTGGCTCCTCCTTTTTCCTCTACAAGAACCCAGGTTTAGACCATCCATGAGCCGCAAATACAAAAGCCTGGCTCTACCTAGCTCAGGTGAAGTGGCAGTTGTTGGCTTGCTTTCCACCTGGTGGCTTTGTTCTCCCCCAGGCCAGCTGTCTCTAATGGCCAGCTTCATGGCTACAAGAATTAGTCCTGCCCTTAGTGGCTTACCTTGAATTTGCACCAAGTTCCACACTAAGAAGAAGAGGTAGTGTTGCTAAGGACTTCTGCTGGAAGAAGGAAGCCTGCTGAGATCCTGGGCTTACCTGCTGGCTATTATTCCATGACTGGTGGGTGGGCAGAGCAGGGCTCAAATGTGGGAGTAGAAGGAAATGAGCCCATTTCAGGAGAAGGGGAGGGAATGGTGCTCAGTACCCAGTGATCCCAAGAGCCCTATGCTAAGGCATGTAAATGAATAAACAGCAAATAAGTGAACAAGGGCACTCAAACCAATCAGAGCCCAAAGAATTGTATCTTTTAGTACCACCATTCCCAAGGAAAGGCCAAGAAATGAACCAAGATGAAAGCAAAACCCATGCAACTATAAAATGCTGCATTTCATGTCTCTAGGGCTGGTTTGGGGCATTTGTTAGGGCACCTGTCATTCCCTTCTGGTTTTCCATGGACCCACTGCCTGATCTGTGTGGTCTTCTGTTCTTTCTGAGATCTGTGATGTTATGTTACTAAAGGGAATGGGAGATAGGGATGCAAACCATGTGCTAGAATGTGTGATACACAGGTTTCTTGGTGTATGCATTTGTTTATTAGCATCCAAGTGCTCACAGAGGTGCAGACCATGTGGCCCAGTGACGGAGAGCGGGGTAGAGAAGCATCTGCCCGCATGGGTTTCTACTGCCTAGTTCCAGCCTATTGGAAAACATGTGCCTTTAAGAACTTCTGTCTTGTGTAGGTTTCTTTTTTCCCTTATAATGAACATGCTTCTGTTGCCATAATCTGTCCTTTTTCTCTTGTGAAGCTTTTTTGTTGCCATCAGAGGGGTCAGGTCCTTGCCTAGAAAGAAGGCTTGAGTTGTCTGTCCTTCCTTCAATCCCTAGCACAGCAAGCACTTGACCCAAAGGTCAGAGGCTAAGAATGGGAGCCCAGTGCCAACAGGCTGGCAATAGAGAACAGGGAGAGGCAGGAGAGACAGAGCATGCAGCTTGGCCAGCATGGTCAAGCCGCTTCTGAAACAGTCCTGTAAACATTCTAGATATTCCAAGAGGTGCATGGATGATCCTGGGGCATTAACTTCAACAAGTTGGAGTCAGCCTCTGCCCCTAACTGGTAAAGGTGAGCTGGTGCCCAGTTCCAGATGGGCTGACAGTACCAGGCTATCCTCGTACGGTTCTAGGTAGCATATTGGTGACTGTTTGGTGAGTCCTCCAGATTTTCTCCATGTGCTCATTCACACCTAACACACACAAATACATTGTATCTTCCATCTTGAACTAGGGAGCAAGAATCTGGAGCTCCTCTGCAGAATTTCTGTGTTCCCATGTCCCTCACCATTTACCAAAACTGCTATACTTCTCTAACCACCTTGCTAAGAGCCAAAGTGTGGCTCATCTCTGACATCACCTTCTTGGCCTGTTTTTTTCAGGCAAGAGGGGTGAGATGGCTTTTGTCTGGTCCAAGAGCCTAGCCAGATACAGAAAGCCCTTTTCAGCCTGAATGCCTGTCCTGCTCTGCCAGGTTTGTGTCAAGGCCCTTGTGACCCAGAACTGAAGCAACGCAAGCCTACCCAATCTAGGATACTATCCTAGTTAAAAACCCACCCAATCACCACTTTTCTACTAGTTAACCCTTAAATAGATGAACAAGCCCCCTCCAGGGGTAGTTAGCTCCTCGGATATATGGCTCAAGTCTTGGCAGTATTGGGGTTTAGATAAGCATTAGGGTCTAGGCAACCCCTCAGCCTATTTTACCATAAGGCTTAATAGCCTTTGAAATGTCAACAGGTGTCTGAGGTTCCTAGTACTCCTGTTTCTCTCCTCCTCCTCCTCTTCCCCAAGCCTGCTAGTGCCTGTACCCCAGCCCCACTAGTGTGGAGCCTAGCGGAATGTGAGGGAGCAGGGCTACCTCTCTGCCTTTGGGGTACTACCAGGGGAAAACTGGAAAAGTCAGCTTCTCCTCACATATACACCCTGATGGCAGGCAGACTGTCCACACCAGATTAGAGTACAGACTCCCACATGACTTAAGTCATCAGGGTCTCTGCACAGGAAGGGAGATTTGGTAAAAACCCAGGGATATTCCAGATCCTCTTGCCTAACACATGAGACCTGTAAGCTGCAGGTCTCTCATATACCTCACACAGCATGTGGTCCTGGACTTTACCCTCTCTGGTGTGGAGAGGCACTACTACAGCTGGTGGTTAAGGCCTATAGGAATCCTTTTCTCAAAGTTGTGGGTGGTTGAAGGGCCAATCCCAAGTCTTCAGGCTGTGTGACTCTGAATAACACCACTTCTTTTGAACTTTGGCATTCATGGATACTACCTGGACACCGATATCTGGCCTCACAGGCCTAGCAGACTGCAGGGACGGCACCTTCAGAGGCCACTGCAATCATACCTAGGCCATCCACAGTTCTGGGAACAGAGGAGGAAGATGCTAGGCCTGGGGCCCTTGACTCCAATAGTGGCCACTATAGTTCAGTGCATCCATCCTACCTCAAATGTGGTGGCTTTTGCAAGCTGTTGTAGACCCACATGTGAGGAAGGCACAGCACTCACTGGTATTTGCACAGCATGTATGGACAACTTGGCTTTGCTCTTGATGGATGCCACTGAGGGCAGAAGGTGGTGTGAGGTCTCTACATAGTCCGTAGGTTACTCATCTGTCTGCTTGGTGGTTCACTGTGGAGGGCACAGGCTAAGAGATGAGGGGTTTAAGCTCCTTCCATGCCTGAACAACTGAGGACTAGAGGTGTCCTAGCTCCCTTCCCAGGACTGCTAGAGCAGTATGGGTCCAGGCCTCTTCACATACCATGAGCAGGCAGTGAGCAGGGCCTGGAAGGGATACCACCTAGACATTCATGAGGCTCCATGCTGGTAACCAAAGTCCCTAGAGCCCCATATTGCAGCCTGACATGGACCTAGCCCATGCTAGGAGGAAGAAGAAGAGGCCATGTCACTTGTAGCACTAGTCCATTCTAGGCAAGAATTGTTCCAGGGATTGACTACAGGGTCCCATTTGAAAGCTTGCTGATTCTTTACAGTTCCTTGAGGTACTGTGCCAAAGTCAGGCCTTCTTAATATTCCTTTACTCATTACTCCATCCCACTGTCATCTCTGCCTCCCCTTAAACCTTGACTGGTCCCAAGTTGTCAGATGCTATGCTGGTTATCAGGGCTGTAGAGAACCAGACTCTAGCTGGTGACGTTAGGGAATACCTGGTGCCACAGTATTTAGGCATAGCCAAGGGCAGTAGGAGGAATGTTGTTGCCAGAACAAAACGTTGTTACTGAGGTATTTGAGGCCTGGGCATCCTAGTGATTTTCTTTCTTTTGTTCTTTCATCCTTTTTTTTTGGTGTCAATTGTGGGGCTTGAACTGAGGGCCCAGGCACTATTCCTGAGCTTCTTTGCGCTCAAGATTAGTGCTCTACCATTTGAGCCATAGTGCCACTTACAGTTTTTGAGTAGTTTATTGGAGATAAGAGTCTCATGAGGGCTTTTCTGCCCAGGCTGGCTTTGAACCACAATCCTCAGATCTCAGCCTCCTGAGTAGGTAGGATTACAGGGGTGAGCCACCATCACCCAGCCTTGCGAGTGATTTTCTAAGACGGCCAGGAATGACTGTGTGAGAGCAGGGCCATACCAGAGCCTGTCTACAGCAGTGGCCAGAGGTCTCCATGGCCCCCTTTCTGTTATCAGTTCGGCCTCTGAGAGTTGCCCATATGGCTTAGTCTGCACCTGTGCAGACAGGTAGCTCTGCACCTGAGTGCCATTGTAGGGGACAGGTCCAGTAAACACATAATACAGCCAGAACCACGTGTCTCATCTGCCACTATTAGTAAGGAGAGAATATGTTGAGGTAGTCATGCATCTCTCCTCCTATAGGGTGCCATGAAGTCCCCAGTTGGGTAGTATGCCTCTAGCATGTTCTAGAGGATGTTAGGGAGGGTGTCCCTGAGACTCTGGCCATAGCAGTCCTCCTCATAACCCATTGTGCCTGTCCCACAGGGCATCTGGCGGATCCCCGTGGATGAGATTGACCGGCCAGGCAGCTTCGCCTGGCACATGAACCGTTCCATCGTGCTACTGCTCAAGGTGCTGGCCCAGCTCCGGGACCACGGCACCCTGCTGAAGGTGTCCTCTATGCTGCAGCGGACCCCAGACCAGGGCAAGTGAGTAGGCCATCCACATGAGTAACCTAGTGTATACCTCTGCTGCCATCACCAGGCCATCTACCAGGGCTGTCTCCACTGCTTCAGTTTGGTCCTGAGCCCACTGGTCTAGAAGCCCAGCCACCAGTTTCTCCTCAATGACTTCCTTGTTTCAGCATAGAACCTACAGGGCACCACTCCTACCTTCAAGCATCCTGGGATTAACAATGTGGTTTCCACATTGAGACCCTGGACAACTTAGCCTCCCCTCCCCCTAGCTCTCAGAGATACTATCAGGTGGTGAGGCAAAAGCCAATAATGATTAGGTGGGCTGCAATGATGCCTGGACTTCAATAGGAGCCAGGAATCCCTTAGCCAGAAAGGGGGAGGGCATATAACATCTGCTACATGCAGGGATGAAGGGTTCCCAGGAGGTGCAAGGCTGTGAAGCCTCAGCCTGGATCACCATCCTCCTATTCCTGCACTGATTCTTGTTCTGGTTTTATTCATGTGGCTTATCAGGTAGCATGCCACAAGCTCAGGAAGACAGGCCTGAGAGGGAAAGAACTATGCCTCCCTCGTTATCCCACCCCTGAGCAACAGGCAGGGCCAGTCTACTGTGGCCCTCCCTGCTTACAGCTAGTCCAGAGGGCTCAGCAAGGTGGAGCTAACTCAGAGACCTGTTGATTGTGGAAATGGGATTGTGGGATGCAGTGGACACCTTCAGAGAAGCAGACCTCAAAAAATAGATTGGATACAGGGATACACACATTCTCAGGGCAGGGATAATGTCCTGGGCTGCTACCCATCAGCTTTATGTGGTATCTAACACTCTCTCATTCCTTCTGGCCACCTCTGGGTGATCATAGGAAATATCTGCGAGATGCTGACCGTCAGGTCTTGGCACAGCGGGCCTTTATCCTTACTGTGAAGGTGCTAGAAGACACACTGAGTGAACTCACCGAGGTATGTTGTCCATTGCCCCTCTCCATGGCCCATAAAACGTGCTTTAAGACCCTCCCCAGGCAGTGCTCTTGATGGTACTGCTTGCATGTTAGGCAGGTCTCTCTGTCCCCACTGGAAAAGCAGAACCCATCCTGACTCCCACTTCTAGGCCGAAAGGTCAGCTGGAACAATGAGTATTCACGCAGTTACTGAGGCCCCAACATGCTTGATGGTTGAAGAGAGTGATGATGACCATCCATGGGGCCAAACTCCCCAGCAGGCAGAGCAAGGCCTATGAGCACATTATGTGCATCTTCCAACCCCTAGGCAGGTGCAGCAGGACCCCACTGCACAGCCAACTCCAGAGGCCTAGGAACTGAAGTACCCTCTCAGTGGGTGGGGCTGCTGGAAACCCTGTTTGCCACCTCTAGAGCCCATGCCCAGTGTAGTAGTTGGGGCTTGATGCAGCTGCTCAGCACTCACCCCTCCTTCAGACCTCATACACAAGGCCAGAAATAAGCACAAGCAGCAATGGCCCCAATCCCCTTCCTACACAACCCCCTGAGGCTTACATCACTACTCCACAGGAGAGCCAGGTGGTCACATCCCAGCTAGATCCAGGCTTTCACAAGCAGTAAATAAAGGTCCCATTAGCCCCTCTAACTGCCATTGTTGTAGAGCTTAGGACAAGTCTCTAGGCCTGACTTATTCCTCTGATGCTCGAGGCCAAGCCCTAGCCAATTAGTAGAGTAGATGTCCATAGCTAAGATTGTCATTGAGTTGAGCTCAGTGACAATGAGGTGCTTTTTGTATTGGAGAGACCCTACTGTCTTGTCTCTGGTTTCTTGGCAGGGGTCAGAACATCCAGGACCCAAGGCCTCTGGCTTCTCCAGAGCCAGAATGACCACCGATATCTCACACAAGACCAGTCCCGAGGATGACCAGGAGAAACTCCCTCACCCCAAGAAGTCTCCTCTGACCGATGTCTCAGGGCCAGAGCCTGAGCCAGGGGGCACAGTGAGCACCTTCAGTCACCAGCCTATGGCCATGGATGCAGGAGACAGTATAGGCCAGGGTGGGGAGCAGAAGGACAGAGAGAGTCCACGAATGGGGTCCACTGAGCCCATGGACACCGGTGAGGCCACTGTTTGCCGCATAGACTTGGAACGGCCATTGTCCCTGCTGCCGAGCCATCTCCCAAGGGACCGAGGCCCAGAGAGTCGGCCTGCTGAGCTGTCTCTAGAGGAACTGAGTATCAGTGCCCGGCAGCAGCCTACTCCACTCACCCTAGGCCCCCCTACCCCCACCACCAACACAGCTCCCACTCCTGCCACTGGGGCCAGAACATGCAGCCACCTAGAAGAGACACCCCCACGACCCAGCCGAAAGAGGAAGCTTCTGGAGGACACAGAGTCAGGCAAAACCCTCCTGCTGGATGCCTACCGAGTGTGGCAGCAGGGCCAGAAAGGTGTGGCCTACGACCTAGGCCGAATTGAGAGAATCATGTCAGAGACCTACATGCTCATCAAACAGGTAGGTGAGCAATGAGATGGCCCCAGGGCTGTACCTATCCACAGACTTGATGTCCACAAACTCTACCTGGGTCCTTGGCTTTCTCTTCTCTAGGAGGCTCATTCCTGAGTGTCAAGATGTACTGGGGCCTGCCCCTGGGGTGGGTTTCAGTTATCATACCCACCACATCCCCTCTTTTTGCTTTTGAGGCTTTCTACAATGAGAAAGCAAAACAATCAGTTTTAAAAACTTGTGCCTTTAAGGAATATGAATGAATCTGTATTACAGGTCCAGCACAGGAAGATGAGCCCCCGCCCCTGTCCCTGTCCCAGTGAGGCCATCTGGATACATTTGGGGCACATCCTTTGAGCTTAAGAGGCTAACCACTGTGGCCCAAAGAAGCTGTCATCCTGTTCTTGTTGCTGCTTTGTTGTTGTTGTCTTGTGATGTATAGACACATACATTAATCTTCTCTCAAAATGTCAAGTGCTAACTTCCATTTGCTTTTGTTGTTAATTGCTTAGAAGACAGTCAATGTACTACTGTTTTCCTTGCTGGTAGTGAAGCTGGCCTTTCCCTGTATTGCCTTTTTCCCTGCCTTGATGGCCATATATGGCCATCTACCTCAGGGCCTGCCCATTGCTTGTCCAGAGTGACCCCTTCACCTCTGGAGTTTTGGACTGAACTCCTTGTGCCTTGGGCTCTTGGGCTCTGGATTATGTCTGGCATTGCCCAAGGCTATCACCATCAGATCTGCCCCTCAAGTGAGCAAGAAGCTCAGAAGTCTGTCTGTCAGAAGCCACACCTAGAAGCAACTGGGCTTCAACTAAACTTTTTTGTTTTTAAGAGAGGTTCTCAAAAAACATAGCCCAGACTGGCCTGGAACTCTCTATTCTCCTGTTTATACTTCCTGGGATTATGGATGTATACCACCACACCCAGCTCTCAGGCAAATTTAGAGGCTTGGTTGGTCTGGTCTGAGTTTCCCTGTCAGCTTTAGCTCTTGTAAACAACATAAATAGCCACAGAAAGTAACTTAGTGTGGCTAGAAGGATGGCTGGCCCCAAGTCATGATACCAATAGTTGGTACATGGACCCTCAGCTAGAACTTTCACCTGGAAGACAGACCTGGGAGCTCTGGATTTAGTCATCAGTGAGGAAAATTCTGTGCTGAGTTCTCCCCATACCCCTAGTCAAACGCCCATAGGCTGGCCTGTGCTGCCCTAACAAACATGTCTGGGAGGAAGCCAAGCACCATGTCCCAGGTCCTCTATTTTGATCATCTCCTTGTTTAGGTGGACGAGGAGGCTGCACTGGAGCAGGCTGTGAAGTTCTGTCAAGTCCACCTTGGGGCTGCTGCCCAGAGACAGGTAAGCTGGAACCAGTTGTTCAGGTCCTGCCTATCACTTAGGCCTAGCTGTAGGCTGGAAGCACATTTGCATGGGGATAGTTCTTGTAGTCAGCATGACCAAAGGGAGAAGAGCTGGAAGTGACTAAACCTCAGGATGATGGGGCACCATAGTAGGGATGCCTCTACTCCCTTTTCCAGAAGTAGAGAAGATGGCTCCTGGCGAGCTGACCTCACCTTTGCAACAAAAATGGAGAAAGTAATCTTAGAGCCAGGGTGACTAGAAAAAAACATGGCTGGGAACCCAGGGTAGAGATGTATCCTATTCAGGGACCACTGAAGAAAAGGGTAGGGCCTTATGCAGGGTGGGGAGATAGCCCTTACTAGGCAGGAGAAGGGACAGAGTCACACCAGTGATGAGTGAAGAAGGTAATGCTGGTGCAGGGCTAAGCAAGAATGTCAGGATCCAAGAAGTGGCATGATGAGGGTCCTGCATGGTAGGGTGGCGAGGGAGATAATGGGGATACAGATGGAGTTGAAGAGCCTCAAAGAATCCCAGCTAGAGTGAGGTTGGGTTTGGAAAGGCAAAGGAAGCAGAAAGGTCAGGACTCTGCTGTGTATGTGAGGAGCCCTGGTGTAAGGACCCTTGATAGCCATCAATATGGACCAGAGGATTAGAGAGCACAAGCAGGGCCAAGTACCCCAACAGGACCACAGGAGTAGGGCGGCTTGGACAGGATCAGGTAGAAAGAGAATATTCCAGGGGTCCCAGGGCTAGGACAGTGAACAAGTGGGGTGACTACTAGATACAATACGAGGATCCAGGGGCCAAGGTTGTGAAAAAGGAGTGGTCAGGATAGGGGGTTTTGAGCAGAAAGAGAGTGAGGGGTGGGGTCTTTGTGAGAACTCAGCTAAGGGAAGGCTGGCAGGCAGGATCTGGTGACCAGGAAGGGGCCTGGTGACTGTGGAGGTGGAAGATGTGGGATGGGAGCTCAGTGGGAAGATGTGGGGGGAGAGGAGACAGGCCTGGCAGGCAGAGGCACCACACCATACCCCCTCTTGAACACAGGGTCTGGGCACTGTCCCTGAGCTTCTTTTACTCAAGGCTAGCATTCTAACACTTGAGCCACAGCACCACTTCTGGCTTTTTCTGTGGAATTGAACCCAGGGCTTCATGCATGCTAGGCACTCTTACCACTGAGCCACATTCCCAGCTCCCCTCTTAGAGCTTTGAAAGCCAATAGGTCAAAAGATTAAAAAGGAAGCCTTTTGTCCCTAGAGATGGCCCAACTACCTTGGCTGTCTCATCCAAAGGGGTCTGAATCCTAGCTGGTGCCATCCTGGGGGGTCCAGACAGGCTTCTATTCAAAGGAATGGGGCATCAGCTTCCCCCCCTCCCCCCCCCCACTTCCTGTTTAAGGCTTAAAGAAGTCCAGGAGGTTCACCTTGACCAAGTGAACTGTGGATCCCTAGCCCCCTCTTCGGATGCAGTATTCATGTAGAGGAGAGGCAGCTCGATGGCTTTGTGTCATTTCTGTTGATATTCTGACCTGCACCCACTCCCTAGTAGGGTGTCTCTGCTATTGCCTAAGGCCTTCTCACCACATGCCTGGCCCCCAACTCCTACCCTAAGCCTAGAGGGATATGACTGAGGGCTAGCTGCTCTGCTCTGCTCTGGTTCTCATCTCCTTTAAAGTCAGTCTAAGGAGGCCATTTCCTGCCTCCCCATCTCTCCTTACCCTTGATCCTTGGCATGTTTCCCCACATATCTACCAGACCTGTTTCCCACAGCACTGGCCTGGGGCTCCCCAGACACCCAGCACATAGCATATTCCACAGGGCATGTCCCTCACTACATGGAACTGGGGCCTCTTAGAAGAAGCCCCTTGGAAGGCTCCTCTCAAGCTCTTCGATAAGCTACCTGTCCTTCCCCACTGCTCCATGTTCCTCTCAGTGCAAGCAGCCAGGGTCTCCTTCAGGTCACCCCCTCTGTACATCCTGCCCCACAGGACCCCAGAGTCCCCACCTTGGTTCTGTGCTCAACTTTGACCAACACTAGGAAAGTGGAGGCTGCTGCTACCAATGCGCAGGAAGTGTCCATTTTGCTTTCAGCATGTCAGAGTTGCAATGGAAGCCCCGTACACCCCTGTAGGGTGCTCTAAAGACCATACAGGGACACAGCACTGACCCTCCTCAGTGTGTCTGCCACCAGGACTCAAACAACAACAACAGCACTACAATTTTGCAGGCCTCCAGCCCAATGTGGACTCCCAGGCCAACAGCCTACCCTGCCCTCCTACCAAACTATTGCCCATAGCACAGTCCTGGAGCTTATCCCAGACACCTACCACATAGTAACAGTCCACAGAACCTATCTTCTGCCATGTAGAACCATGGACAGGGCATTCCAATTAAAACAACCACCAGAAGACAGTTATCCATCCATGGAAGCTAACTGTCCCCCTAGTATTGTGGTGCCCATTAACAGATACATGATTCTTAGGGGGAAGGGTGGAGGGCCCTGCTGCCCTGACATGGGCAGCTCAAGACAGTACAGTGGGCCTGTTACTGAAGAGGGGCTGGATTGCTGGGGGCTCAGCTCTGCCATAAGATGCTGCCTCATTGTATCCTAAAGCACACTTTATTTGAAGCATGCTGTCAGGATGCTGTAGCCTTCCATACTTGTCCAAGGAGGGCCAGGCTTTGGTGGAATGGCAGTGCCCCTGGGAAAAGAACCCTGGAAGAGTGTCATAGCAGAATGAACTGTGAAAGAAGACTGGAAAGGGTCTGGCTCATAGGAACCACAGAGGCCAGGCACCATAGCTGGGGGTCATAGCCAGTTGCAGTCTGGAGCTCAGGTGTGGACTCTTTTAGCGTTCCCCTTAGGACCCTTCCACAAGTGGTCTTTTGGAAGTCCACTATACTTCAGGGCAGACATGCTTCTCCCTGCCTAGGCCCTTGTAGAGTGAGCAGGGAGGGCCAGCAGGAGGTCCTCACTGAGTCCTCACCAGCACAAGCTGAGTATCTCTCAGTATTGGTGCTGGGTCCCCGAATATCTGCATACCAGCATCTCATGGGCAGCATAATGGAGCTCAGAGGCCATAGGGCTGTGTTGGCATCCCAGGTCCAGAGGATGTGTCCTCCATAGGAGGACTGTATTGGCCTGGGGTGGGACAGGGCAATGTGTGCTTAGGGCCACCCAGCTAACCCTCTTAGCCTTTTTTGTTCTTACAGGCCTCAGGGGACACCCCCACTACCCCAAAGCACCCTAAGGACAGTCGAGAAAACTTCTTTCCTACAGCTGTGGTCTCCAATACACCTGACCCTGTGCTGGTCGATGCTGTCCAACGGCCCAGTGACAGCCATGTCAAGCCTCGCAGTGCAGTGGCTGCTACTACAGCTGTTGTCAGCTGTTTGCCTGCAACATCAGCCTCTACCCCAGACCTGCCCAAGGACCCCGGAATCCCCCGGCCACACAGGCCTGAGACCACTCTCAGCACAGCCTCTCTGATCCCAGGTAAGTGTCATACCAATGTACCTGGTGATGTAAGAATACATGTCCAGCTGTGCCACAGCCAGACCCAGGTCCCCACCATCAGCTGACAGCAAACATTGCTTCCTGTGTGGAATACAAAGTGAGCAGTGAAACCATCTCCACCCTGGGTGATCCCATGGAAGCAGGCAGCTCCTGGCCTATTCTGCAGTCTCTGGCAGCATTGGTGATCCCCAGATAGGACATCCTATGTCCACCACTCTCCTAACCTGGCTCCCTGGGGTCTCCCTGCCTATAAAAGGATATGGAGAGAGGAAGTAAGCACACCCCTTCCTTCCCACATCTTCAAAGCCCTACAATAAATAGGAAGGAGGCTCAGTCAGATAAATGTGAACACCCTGTACCCCATAGGTACGAGGAGGGGTCCTGACACTGGCATACTGTGAGGCTACCAGCCCTTGGTTTCAGTTGTTCCTGGCCACCAAATCTGCCCAGGACCCATCAGAGGTCCATGAGCAAGACAAAAGCCAGCCAAGATGAGGACAGTAGTCACATGTATTAGCTTATGAAGAACAGACCATATGGATGCAAGTACAGGGCTAGACTGGCTCTGACAGAGGAGCTTTTATTCCTTCTAAAAACTAAGATTGACTGGAAGGGCAACCTGTCAGCAGATCAGGTAAGTCTGGGCTGGGAACTTTTCTGTGGAGACAGACCACTGAAGCAGTAGCACACAGGCCAGCAATAAGTGGGAGAATGGGCAAAGTACTCTTTCCTTTGCTGGTATAGGTCTACCTCTGGCTCTGTGGTTATGATTCTGCCCAGCTGGGCCCAACAGAGGGCTGTGCCAAGCTCTACTTGTTCCTAGGCATGAGGCCAGGACTCTGGGACCATGGGCAGCCTCCAAAGACACTAAAAGAGGACAGGGATGTTCCCTAACCAGCTCACCTCTTCAGCTGGTAGGTTTGTAAGAGAGACTAGCCTGGCCAATGGGTTCCCAGTGTCCTCAGGATCCATCCAGGGATGCGCCTTGATACTTTATTTCAAGCCCTCCTATTCTTCCACTGTTTCAGGGACCCAGTCTGTGTACTTGCACAAGCTCTGTGTTGGCCCACAGGGAGACCAAGGTGGGGTGTCTCACCTCTCAAAACTTTTCCTTGGCTCACTGTCAAGTGATGGTGTTTTCATCTGTGCTATCCTCAGTTTCCTGAGGATCATGAAAATGTAGGGGCCCTGTCAGAAAATGGATTGGCCATTTGTTCCCAGAGCAAACTCTAAAGGCCATAGGACAAAGAGCCTTGAGCATTGAAAGGCTTGGAGTGCGCATTGAAAAAAAAAAAAAAGGAAAGAAAGGGAAAAGGGGAACTCTAAATGATGTGACCATCTAAGTTGGGTGGTCCCTTTTCATCTCTCTGCTTTAGTTTCCTCAATAGAATGTACAAGGAAGAGATAGAGTAGCTCTGTAGGACTTAGAACAGTGTTTGACAGTAAGCATAGTTTTATTAGGTGTGGTGGTACTTGCCTGTCATCCTCACCCTCAGGAGGCAGGAGGATCTAGTTTGAGGGAAGCCTCAGCTGCCTAGCCTCAGGAAGAAAAAGAAATTATACCAGGTGCCAGTGACTCACAACTATAATCCTAGCCACTCAGAAGGCTGAGATCTGAGAATCACAGTCAAAGCCAGTCCAGGCAGGAAAATCTATGAGACTCTTTTTTTTTTTTTTTCTATGAGACTCTTAGCTTCACTTAACCATCAGAAACCAGAAGTACCAGCTGGGCCCTGGTGGCTCATGCCTGTAATCCCAGCTACTCAGGAGGCTGAGATCTGAGGATCACAGTTCAAAGGCAGCCCGGGCAGGAGTGCCTGGGAGACTCTTATCTCCAATTAGGCACTCAAAAACTGGAAGTGGCGCTGTGGCTCAAGTGATCAAGTGCTAGTCTTGAGCACTAAGAGGCTCAGGGACAGTGCCCAGGCCCTGAGTTCAGGCCCTACAACAGACGAGAGGGGGGGAGAGAGCAAAGGGGGGGGAAGTAGAGAGACAGAGAGAGAGAGAGAGAGAGAGAGAGAGAGAGAGAGAGAGAGAGAAACCGGAAGTAGCACTGTGGCTCAAAGGACAGTGCTGAGTTCAAGCCCCACAACCCGGAAAAAAAATGTGGCCCATGGCTATAGTTAAATTGTTCTTAGTGATTCATTCATTTGCACAAAGACCCATCTCTTGCCCTTCTACCTCAGGCTATCCTGTACTTTGTCTTCCCTAGTCTCCATTATCTTGAAGTATCTGTGGGTGGAAATCTTAACAGTAATTGCTGAGGTAGGTAGATCTAGCTTGCAGTCTTTTTTTTTTTTTTTTAAGCTTTTGCTGGTATACTAGGGCTTGAACTCAGGACCTGAGTATATTACCCAAGGGACAATAAGCTTTTTTGCTTAAGGCTGGAATTGTTACCACTTGAGCCATAGCTCTACTTCTAGCTTTTGGACAGTTAACTGGAGATAAGAGTCTCATGGATTTCCTTGTCCAGGCTGGCTTCTAACTGTGATCCTCAAATCTCAACCTCCTGAATAGCTAGGATTATAGGTATGAACTGTTGGTGTCTGGTTTGTCTCTCTTACAGTTTTGTTCATTGGAGTGATTGGCAGCCTCAGGTCTTCATTGGCTGTTAGGAATTCACATCATCATCTTTAACTGTTGGATCAGAAGAAGACTATCTGTTTTCAAGTGTACATTTCTTTACTATTTCTTTCCGGAAAATTAGACTAAGTGGCCTTTTGCCAGGATGAAACTTAAATTAGCCCCCACTAAGCGTGTGCCCATGTAGACCTGGCAGAGGAGCTGCCTGACCAGCTCACCTGTCTACTCCCACATCTACCCACTTCAGGGTAGATGTAGAATCCGTAAAAAGATGGTTTTTGTCTGACCCACTCTGGGTGAGTGTCCCTACTTGTGCTCAGAGCTTTCTGGGTTGGCGTCAGGCACAGATGTGTCCCCAAGAGCCCACATTCTAGCCCTCTAGAACCAAGAAAGCCCTCAGGGGAAAGGAGCTGACCCCCAGCAGGGCTCAGGTTCTCCAGGTATGACAGAGTAGTGTGGTAGTATGGCCAGAGACTGCTGATGATGGTGTGTCCTGCCTGTAAAAACAGCCAAGGACTAGAGAGTGACTAGCAAGTGTGCGAGTCTGGAACCAAACCTGGATGACAGTGTAAGTTTGGGGAATGGGGGCTGAGCGAGGCCTGGGCTGCCTGGGAGAGTAGACTTGAAGAAAGATTTCCCCTGACACCCTCTCAAAGTGAGCAAGCTAAGAGGACAGCTGCAAAGGTAGCCCTGATGGATCCCATCCCCCAGGCAGACGGTCCTCCCTCCTCCAAGCTGCCTCTCCATTCATAGAGAAGGCAGCCAGTAGCATGCTGCCCAGCCTGTGGCCCCATATAGAAAATGCCCTCCTGTGAGCTCAGCCTCAGCCAGGACTGGGACTCGTGTCTGTTTCTGTGTTGTGCAGTTTCCTTTAGGCACATGACTGATAGATCTTCATGTTTGGTGGGTGCCCTGTCCCAGACCAGGACCTAGTTTTGTGCACATATCTAGAACTGGTTCTCTGGCTGCTGGGAGTAGTCCCACCCAGATGAAGAAGTCTCTTTCCCTGTGGTCCTAGGGCCTTCTAGGAGGTAGAGAGGGGCCTCTGCAGGGAACATTGAATCTAGATTACAAACCTCAGTCCTCCAGGAGAGTCTGAGCCAGGCATGAACCTAGGGACAAGAAGCCCAGATCTGACACCAGGCCCTGGGTCTTCTCTGAGGTACAAGGGGGTTGTCCCATTGACACAGGATCTCCACTTGATCACCTGCTTTCCTGCTAAGACCTGAGGCTGGGAGAACTCGTAGATAGCCCTTCTCAGCAGTTAGTGTCCCCAGTGGTTCTCTTTGTGGGATAGCTAGGGTAGCTCTGGTAAGGGGAAGACACTGCCTAGCCCAAGGAATCAGGGAATACCTTCTCATGTACTTATGTACTTTGTTCTGTGTGTGTGTGTGTGTGTGCGCGCGCGTGCGTGCACGCGCAGGCGTGCACGTATGCACACACGTGTCAGTCCTAGGGCTTGAACTCAAGGCTTGAGGGCTGTCCCTGAGCCTCTACTAAAGGCTAGTGCTTTACCACTTGAACCACAGGACTACTTCTGTTTTTTTCCGAGTAGTTAGAGATAAATGTCTCATAGACTTGCCTGCCTGGCTGGCTTTGAAATAGGATCCTCAGATCTCAGCCTCCTGAGTAGCTAGGATGACAGGCATGAGCCACCAGCACCTGGCTCCTTCCCATACATTTTAAGTCTAAACTGGACGGGGCCCGCATATTTTTCCTCCAGCTAGGGATAGTACCACTTTCCAAGGAAAGACAAAAGACAACTAGCACCACTCTTGCTTGGGGTTGAGAAGCAATTTCCTCTGATACCTGGCCACTGTGAGGGTACTCTTCACCCATCCTGGGGACCTTAGCCTCTACCCATGTATGCCTGGCTCTACCTCACTCCACTCAGTCCTGTGAATTTCTTTTTTCATTTTTATGTGCCATTTCTGGGGCTTGAACTGAGGGCCTGGGCACTGTCCCTGAGCTTCTTTTACTCAATCTACTACTTGAACTACAGCATCTGTTCTGACCTTTTCTGTTTATATGATACTGAGGAATCAAACCCAGGGCTTCATGCATGCTAGGCAAGCAGTCTACCACTAAGTCACATTCCCAGCCCTAGTCCGGTTAATTTTTTTTTTGGAGGAGGGGTCTGGTTGTGGGGCCTGAACTCTGGGCCTGGGTGCTGTCCCTCAGCTCTTCAGCTCAAGGCTAGCGCTCTACCACTTGAGCCACAGCACCACTTCCGGCTTTTTTCTTTTTGCTTATGTGGTGCTGAGGAATCGAACCCAGGGCCTCAGGCATGCAAGGCAAGCGCTCTACCACTGAGCCACCTTCCCAGCCCCCTCCTGTTACTTTTTTTCTTTGTTTATTTTTTTTATTTTTGTCGGTCCTGGGGCTTGAACTCTGGGCTTGGGCGCTGCCCCTCAGCACTTCAGCTCAAGGCTAGCCCTCTACCGCTTGAGCCACAGCACCACTTCCAGTTTTCTAGTGGTTTATTGGAGATTAAGAGTCTCACGGATGTTCCTGCCCATGCTGGCTTTGAACCATGATCCTCAGATCTCAGCCTCCTGAGTAGCTAGGATTACAGGTGTAAGCCATCGGTGCCCTGCTTCTGTTAATTTTTGTCAGCAAAAATTCACTTCCCCGCTGAAGAGCAGACCCCTTCTCCAAGCTCAGTATGGTGGTCCCCAACTACTCAGGTGGCTGAGACAGAAGATAGAGGCCAGCCTGGACGACATCTCAAAAGAAAAACAAAAAACCTCAGACCTTGTGGAAACCGGGGTCGGGGGGGTGGCCCCAAAGACCTATGCCTACAGCCTATCTGTCCCAGAAGTTGTCATCCTGGTGGCCAAGGAGAGGAGCCTGCGATCGCTATTAGGCAGGTTGCAGGAAACATTTGTAAGAAGTTGAGGAGTACAATGGGGGCTAGACAAGCAGTGTGGCCAGATATTCTAGGCCTGAGTGAGCAAGAAAGAGTGCCCAAGAAAACAGTGAAGAGACAGGCAGCCTAGGTGCCTAGATGCCCACAGCACTGATGATAATGGCCTGGATGGCAGTCATCACCCCTTAGACCTATCAGGTCCTAAGGACAACTCTTTTGTGTGTGTGTCAGTGGTGGGGCTTGAACTCTGGGCCTGCATGCTGTTACTGAGCTCTTCAGTTCAAGGTGAGCGCTCTACCACTTGAGCCACAGCACCACATCCAGTTTTCTGGTGGTTAATTGAAGATAAGTCTCAAGGACTTTCCTGTCCAGGCTGGCTTTGTACTGTGATCCTCAGATCTCAGCTTCCTGAGTAGCTAGGACTATAGGCATGAGCCACCAGCACCTAGCAAAGGCCAGCTCTGGACCCCTGCCTTGTTCCAGGGAGTGTTTTGGCACAGCAGGAGGACATAGTTCCATCGTGTGCTCTATCCACATTGGTCTTAAGTCAAATGACTTTAGTGTTGGTCCTGACCCCATTCTAGTTGCCCCTCCCATAAGCTAAAGGGAAAGAACACACCTCCCACACACAAACCTATCCCTCCCATAGCCAGTGAGCATCCGCCCAGGTCCAGAAGCTGTGTAATGCCAGATGTGTCTCCCAAAGTGTCCAGGATGGGAAGATTCCCCTTCTGAAAATATCAGCCCATCTCCTCAACACAATTGTCCCAGGAGAGCACCTACTAGTCCCCAGGCCACTCTGTGGAGATAGAAAGCCACCTAAGCCCAGATCCATCCTGCCAGGTAGCCTAGAGCATAGCCTGGGTCCTGGGGCCTGGCACAGATACATAGGTGGCCATGAGGGTGCCCTGCCCCAATAGGATGAGTATGTCACCTGCAGCTGGCCTTTGTCTCCACAGAAGGAGAGGAGCTGGCAGGAGTGGCAGAGGGCCCCAGCTGCCCACCCTTGGAGTCACGGCGTGGTCAACAGGTGAAGATGACCCCTACTGGTCCCCCTGCAGATCCACACTCGTGGCTGGTGAAGCCTGCCCACCAGACAAGCACCGAGCCCATCTGCAGCCAAAGTAAGGCCATCAGGAGCAGCCCAGCCCTGGTTCTCATAGTTGGCAGCCTGAGTGGGCCTCTCTGGGGAAGTACTGCCAAGGAGGGTGGGACCAGGGGAGGCCCAGTGGAGTTGAGATGGAGAAGAAAAATAGGGTTGTGCAGGGCATACAAGAGAGTTTAGACTGGAGCCATGTGAACCAATTCAACCCCTAGATTCACAGAGAGATTCTAGAAGGGGTAGGCATCTTTCTCATGGCTATCACCCCATTGCAGAGCCCAGATGAAACAGTAAATAGCTGTTCCCAATCACTGAGGCATCCTCAGAGGCAGCTGAGATGGAGCCCAACCCCAGACTCTAGCCTATTCCCACCAGCCACCATAGCCAAGCCCCTTGGGAGCTCCTCCTGGCTAGGCTGTGCACAGACCACTCAGGACGGCAAGACCTGGCGCCAGCTCTCAGAGACTAGGCTTGGATTCTGAGTAAGCTCTACTCCTTTTAAAGCCATGAGGCTGCAGAGGAATGTGAAGCCTTGCCAGGACATCCGGGTTGCTCCCGGCTTATGCAGCTCCCTGGAGGCTGCCAGGTCCCAGAGCTTCAGCCTGTAGCCATCCCAGCTGCCCTTAGGCTCCCAGCAAATACAGCCCCTCACTTGCTCTGGAGTGTGAGAGAAAAATAGACACAGAATATATGGCTCAGTGACAAGCTGTAGGCCTCAGGGTCCTCCCTAGAGTATGGACTTTCTGAAACAGTTTGAGGAATATAGTAGTTTGTAGAAGCCCGATGCCTGGGGAACCCCAAAGAATCCCCAAGAGGGCTTGGGGAAGCTACTTGTGTGCCAAACCTGGCTCTCAGAGTCCACAGTGCCCTTGAGTTGGAGAAAAAGCCCCAGGACCCTAAAGTCCAGGACGAGAGCTGAGTCTTTGTAGGCCTGAACTGAGCAGTTTCCCAGGATGGAGGCCTGACAGTGCAAGTAAATCAACATAGTGGGGAGGGGGAACATAAGGAGACGAACGTCCAGGCTGGGTCCAGCCAGCAGAGAAAAGGAGAAAAGACATCTACAAGGAAGTATTCCTCTGTCCAGTTCAGTGGCTCTATCCCTCAAAGGGAAACCTGGGTCCAAAGCAGAGGAGCAATAGGCACAAAATTCAGACTCCAAAGTCTTCCCCACAGCTGCCAGCTCCAAGGTCTTCAGCAGTGGGACTGCCCAGCCACCTGAGGGCCACCTAGGCAAGGCCGAGCCCAGCCGGGCTAAATCCCGCCTCCTGCCCAACATGCCAAAACTGGTGATCCCCTCGGCTTCTACCAAATTCCCTCCTGAGATCACTGTCACACCACCCACTCCGACCCTGCTCTCCCCTAAAGGCAGCATCTCAGAGGAGACCAAGCAGAAGCTAAAGGTGACTATGGGTACTATACAAGGATCCTGGACTGGGGGCTCTGATTTGGGGGGCACCTGGGGGAAGGGTTTGGATTACTGGGGGGCTTAGGTTACTAGGGAGACTGGTTGGGAGGTTGGGTTAAAAAAAACCAAGAAGCAGCCAGGTTCTGTGGCTCAGGCCTGTTACCTAGCAACTCAAGTGTCTGAGATCTGAGGATCACAGTTCGAAGCTAACCTGGGGCAGGACAGTCTATGACACTTTTACCTCCAATTAACCACTAGAAAACCAGATGTGGTACCATGGCTCAAAGCAGTAGAGCACTAGACTTGAGCGGAAAAAGCTTAGGAACAGTGCCCAGGCCCTGAGTTCAAGCCCTGCTACTGACCAAAAAAAAGCCTGGAGCAGGAGCAGGAGCCCCTAACCATTGCTCTCCCTGTCTGCAGTCAGCAATCCTTTCTGCCCAGTCCGCTGCCAATGTGAGGAAGGAGAGCCTGTGTCAGCCTGCTTTGGAGGTCCTAGAAACATCCAGTCAGGAGTCCTCCCTCGAGAGCGAGACGGATGATGACGATGACGACTACATGGACATCTGAGGGGGCCTACCACCACACCCAGAGGGACCAACCAGGCCTGGAGTACTCTGATCAGCCAGAGCCTAGAGGCAAGACCAGAGGCTCACGTCGGGTATCATTTCCAGTTCAGCTCCCAGGCCTGCCCATCCCCACTTCACAGTGTGGGAGTCCAGAGGAAGAAGAGGAAGAGGCCCATCTTAGCCATGTGAGGATGGGCTGGTTGTGATCTGTACAGCAGGGCTGACATCCTTTTTATGAAATGTTGACTTTGTAAATGTGCCCATTCCAGCCCAGCCCATACCATGTCCACAGTTTGGTGCCAGAATAAGCTGAGCTCTGCCTGGAGGACCACCTCAATGGAGGACCACCTAAGGACAGCTCATGCCACCCCTTTTGTGTTGTTGTTGTGTTTTCTTTTCTAATAAAGATGGGACAGTAGGCTTTGCTTCTTTGTTTATCCCCAGGAGGTACCTGGGGTCTCTTTCAGAACATTGCTATCCACAGAGTTTCTGGACCGCTCCTCTCCCAGGGCAGACCCAGCCCTGGTCACCTCAGACTCCAGCAGTCTGGGAAGTGTGGGGAGTTGGACAGAACCCTCTAGAGCTGTGATGGCTAGTCTTAAAGGACTTCTGGGGTATTCCAGAGCTCTCTGGAGTGCAGGTAGGAGGGAGGCCACAGGGAGGCAGTGGCAAGGCTGCACCGAGAAACTGACATTATGCCACTGCTGGAAGGAACATAGGGATGGAAGAACTTCAATTCCATCACATTCCACCCCCATTCCAACAGGACCAGTCACGTAAATTCCAGGCCCAGCACTGCAGACATGGGGCTCCTTGTTCAAAATATTAAGTTGTATGGTTTGGCTATTTTAAGTCTTGCTATGTATCCCAGGCTGGCCTTGAACCCCTACAGCCCTAGCATCTGGAGTAGCTGGGTTTACAGTGAATTACCATGCCTGGCTAAAAGTTCAGAATTTTAAGACTAGCTCTGTTCTCCAAGGCTCAGAATTACTCTGTATTGAGGATGCCTATGTTTTGTAGTGTAACCCCAGAACCTTAGGGCCCCTCTGAGTCAGGATGGAGACTGTCTAAGATGGAGATGGAGTACAACTTGCCGCCCTCTTTCCCTCAGGCTGAGCACTACCCTGGATTCCAGCCCAGGCCATTTAGAACCAAAGATTTGGTGGCCCAGGGTGCCTCCTGCTATCTGGACCAAAAAATCATAGTCAGCAGTGACTCAGCCAATCCCTCACCCCTTATCCCTGTGGTAGAAATGAGTTCCAGAAGCAACGCTGGCACAGGATCTCAGTAACCATAATCCTGTCACTCACCCATCCAAGGTACCCTGACTACCCCAGGGGCACTGTGGGTTAAGGGACTTCCTCCCCTCTGGAAGATGAAGCTCTTATAGACTTTTTATCAAATGTGTCTGTGGAGCAGGGGGGCTTTGGTTCTAACTACCAAAGGCTTTGAAATGTAGTGGGAGCCAGCCTTTCAGAGCTGGACCCACAGGGACAGGAATACTGCAGGTGGCTGCCAATCCTAGCTGGTTTCTGGCAGGCACACCTAGACAAGAGAGGTGGGGGCAGGGCCAGAGAACAATGGGCTGGATGGGCCCCAAGATCTGAGGTGGCTCATCTCCCCCACCCCGCCCCCAGCATCAGTTTCCCGCCCGGTACATGAGTCTCTTTGGGACACCATGGAAAACTACCACTAGAAAGGGACCACTTACCTGTCCTCAGGCCATGGGCTCTGAGGAAGAGTTCCAAGCTGGGGTCCACAGTCCACTTTGGCTTCAGGGAACTCCCAGGAAGGAGCCTCAGTAAGCCTCTATAGGCTTTAAATTTCCTAATCTGCAGGAGGATTAGGGAGAGAAACCCTAGAGATATGTAAACTCTCTGATATCCCATGGGTGGTGTGGAGGGTGGGATCCCCTGTCCTGGGTGAGGACCTCTGGAATCTTGTGAAGGGACCCCCTGTATAGGAATCCCTTTGGTATTGCCTCTGTCCCGGGGCTCAGCCTGGGTCTAACTTGGCTGTTCCTATTCTCTGAGATCACCTCTAACACACACACACACACACACACACACACATCAACCCTGCCAAGAATAAGTTTACTTCACCTTCCAGGTTAGAGAAAGGATTAACAACACCTCCTCCCTTCTAGAAGCTAGGGCAGAGGACAAGAGGTCTGTCCCTGAGGGTACTGGGGCTAGAATCTTACCAGTTTCTTGGATGATGGCCTCACCCACCCTGGAGCATCGCATCCCTGCAAGAGCCCGCCCTTGTAGGCTTCAGCAAGCTGGTCTGGGCTGAGACCCAAAGTCAGGAGCAATAGCCTCTGGGTATCCAGCTCATCACGTGTCAAAGGTCCTGAAGCTGGAGGCTCCAGCCCCCTTGCTCTCCCAGGCATCCCCAGGCCAATGTTTGGCCCCCTCCCCCTTGTCCCTTGCAAGCAGGACAAGAATGTGCTAACGGAGCAGGTCCAGCTCAGCTGGTCTACTCAGGCACCTGTGGACTTTGAGAGAGGACAGAGTGGGGAGGGGCAGGGTGGGGCGGTGCCTCGGAGAGCGAAGGGCGGGGCCAGCCTGGCAGGGAGTGAGTGCTTCCCAGCCGCCGCCTCAGAGCACAACACTGCCTGGGCTTACAGACAGGCTGCACTATGAAGATGGCTCCCCTTCCCTGGATCCTGCTGCTGCTGGTGATAGTCTCCGGCCCAGGGCCTAGGCCCACAGCAGGTATGTTCTCACGCTGCTTTTCTGTCTCTCTTATCTGTCCATTTGTCTGATCAGCTAGGCTTAGGGTAGATATCCCACTGGGCTCAGCCACTGTCCATCTGTTTGGCCATCTGTGATTCTGCTGGGGGCTGGGAGAAGAAATTCTGAGCCTCCAGGATCCAGGGATCTCCAGTGAGGATGGGGGTGGCTCGGCCTAGTCTACCTTATATCTTCTGGGAACTGACAGTTATGGTCTCATAACTGTTTGGGAGGGGACAGCAGAGCTCCAGTCAAAGGCATGATTACATTCAGGAATCCCCTAACCAATGGGTAAGATCGTTAGTATTCATCAGGGTGCAAATAAATCCAATAAAGTCTAGCAGAAGGCCTGAAGATCAGAGTTGCAACCCTAGCCTCAGGCTGAGCTGGTTCATGCTAACCCATTGCCCTTCACCCATCTTCGATCTTTCAGGGAAATATCACTACCCTCTTGTCCACTTTTAAACTCATTTACTGGCATCTCAGAGCCTCTTTCTCACACCATATCACATCTTTAAAGCCATCACATCATTGGCCAATAAATATTTATTGCTGCTCTTAAATGCTGGGTACTTAGTGAAGTAAGGTGGCTCAAATCCAGGCCTAGCCCTTGACTGACCACCTTTATTTAGATGGAGAAGGGACAGGTAGAATGTATGATCCCATTTTGCCTGCTTGCACCCCACCCCAGTCTCCACCCTCTAGTTCAGAAGGGACAGATCTGCAAATATGACCCTTTAGCTAGGTGCCAATTATAGGCTCATGCCTATAATCCTAGCTACTTAGGAGGCTGAGATATGAAGACTGAAGTTGAAAGCCAGCATGGGCAGAAATGTCTTTTGGACTCCAATTAACCACCAAAAAGCTGAAAGTGGAAAAAGCTAAGGGTCAGTGTCCTGAATTCAAGCCCTAGGACTGGCACACAATATATATATATATATATATATGCCCCTGCTACAGGTCCTCACATACTACAAGAGAAGGCTTGGGCCTGATATCCACAGTTCCAGGTGATGAGCTCCTAATGTCTGTCTATTCAGTATCAGGCTCCCTGGCAGAAATGAACCTCCTATCCCTTAAAAGAAATGGAACATCTCTGGCCTTGTCAGAGGGCAAGACTCCCATTTCTGCCTCCTGGGAGTGATCCTGGGGCATCATTTTCCTCCTGACTTTTAATGGGACTCAAGTCACCATGTGCACAGACCCTTGCGTAGGCATGCAAGAAAAGCCCTAGTCTAGTCTGTGAGCCCCAGGATAGCACCCTATCCATAGATACCTTGGGAGTCAAGAGAGATGTCCAAACCTATGACAAGGGTGCAGAAAACTGTGACCCTCTGAGGAGCCCTGGCTTGTGATTACATACTTGGCTGAAGGACAGTTTGGCCCAGGAGCTACTCAATACTCCAAGGTTAAATGTCTCTGGTATTTTCTCTTACCTCACTGCATTCTAGCCAGTCTATCTTACCACTAAATCTGTGCTGATTATCTGGAACCAGAGACTATCATTATCTTCTTAGTAACTACACTATCCTGACTTGCAGTCTTCTAGGAAAGCTTCCTTTTTTTTTTTTTCTGTCTGTAGTGGAGCTTGAACTCTGGGCTTAGGCATTGTCCCTGAGCTCTTTAGCTCAAGGCTAGCACTCTACCACTTAAGCCACATCACCACTTCCTGTTTTCTGGTGGTTATATGGAGATAATTCCCTGGGCTGGCTTTGAACTGTGTTCCTCAGATCTCAGCCTCCAAAATAGCTAGGATTACAGGTGTGAGCCACTGCCACCCAGTTTGGAATGCTTCCCTTTAACAAACTCTCCACGCCTTGCACCCTGGGTGGCTGCTCTTGGACACACCCAGAGCAGGTATTCAAGGATCTCTTTTCTAGGTGTCCAGGAGAGCTGTTCATTGCGCTGTGGGGACCAGAATGGGCCCTGCTCCTGCCACCCAACCTGCTCCGGCCTTGGCACCTGCTGCTCAGACTTCCGTGACTTCTGTCTAGAGATCTCACCCTCTTCGGGCTCCATGATGGGTGGCAAGGACTTTGTGGCACATTTCAAGTGGTTCGGTTCCACAGATGGTGTGATCTGCAGGTAAGAAGGGCCAGGCAATTAGGACCCCCATAATCCCCATTCCATACCTAAAGCTCTTCACACAACTGGCCAAGTGGAGCTCTGGGACCAAGAATAAGCAGGAGGACACAAAGACAGCTGATTATACCTGTTCATGGGGCGGGAGTGAGGGGTACAGTTCTTAAGTTTTGAGAGGATTGACTCACTTGGCCCAACGGCTCCTACAACCTCAACCTTCTCTATACCCAGGTTTAAGGAAAGCATCCAGACTCTTGGCTATGTGGATGCCTTGAAGCAGGTGCACTGTGTGTCACCCTTGCTCTATGAAAGTGGTCGCATTCCCTTCACCATCTCCATGGACAATGGCCGCACCTTTACTCACTCAGGCACTTGGCTAGCTGGTGAGCCCTCAACCCTCAACTGCCAGGCCAGTCTACATGCCTCCCTTCGTGGGACCTGGTTCCCTCATAGGGACTTTCCCTAGCCCTAATCTATGCACACTGAGACCTGGTCCACCTAACCTACCTGTCACTCTGGCTGAACCAGTCCTTTGGGTGGGGGTTCCTTCTACCTCCAGGTATCAAACAGGAGGCCCATCCCAGAGGGAGACTTTTAGAGAGGTGGGCCCCTGGACTACTTGGTCCCAGGCCTTCAACTTACCTTTTACTGGCCCCTGCCCAGTTCACCCCTACAAAGTGTCTGAAACTGAGAAGAGTCAACTGGTGAATGAGACTCACTGGCAATACTATGGCACCTCGGGCACTGCTGGTAACCTCAGCCTGACTTGGAATGCTTCAGTGCTGCTCACGCCTGCTGTTACCATTGAGCTGTGGGGCTATGAGGAAACAGGTAAGGCTGGCTTTGAGTTGGTGGAGATAACAGAGCCTTTCAGTTCTCAGAAATGAGAGGAAGTCAGTCCTAGGTGTCCTATCTAGACAGGAGAAAGTCAGAGACCTCCACCCAGAGATTGAGGAGCAGGGGTGGGAACAAAGAATTTGAAACTGAGGAGGAATGCCAGTCATTTCTATCAGACAGTGTGAGAGAGATGGCATGGTAGGCAAGTCTGGCTGGTTAGGGTACTGGGTCTGATGGGAGGTTTGGACACATTGATCCTCAGATAGGCATGTCCTAGAGACAGAAGAAGCTGACTCTTTCCCCATCCTTTACTGAGCCTGGCATACCCAGTGATACTCTGATGAATGGGATGAGGTAATAGTAACTCAAGGCAGAGTCCCTGATGGAGCAATAGCAAGGCAGATCCTCCCATGGGGTTGATTTGGTGTGACCTTCTGCCCTTCTATCAATCTGTCAAGCTCTCAGTGGGAGATTGGGGCCGGACTAGCCCTGCTCCTGCTCCTAGGATCCTTAGAGAGGCCAAAGTGTTGACTAAGGCCTTCTCTCCCTCAGGTTGGCCATACTCAGTGAACTGGACAGCAAAGTGGTCTTACCTCTACCCCGTGGCTACAAATATCTCCAACTCTGGCTTCTTCACCTTCACTCCAAAACCTGCACCGCTTAAGTACCAGAAGTGGAAAGTGGGTGCACTAAGGATCAGCAGCAGCAAAAATTATGCAGGGCAGAAGTAAGGGCACAGAGCAGTGCATGGGCTGGGGGCACCTGCCTGGGGATTGCCATGCTCATTGGGTCAACCCAAGGCCAGGGGGGGTGTGGCTGGCCCTTCAGCTCATGCTTCATCACTGCTGCAGCGATGTACAGGCGCTCTGGACCAACGATCACGCACTGGCCTGGCACTTGGGTGATGACTTCCGGGCAGATTCTGTAGCCTGGGCCCGTACACAGTGTCTGGCCTGGGAGAATTTGGAAGACCAGCTGCCGGATTTCTTGAAGGAACTGCCTGACTGCCCTTGCACCCTGGCCCAGGCCCGGGCTGACACCGGCCGCTTCTTTGTAAGCCTGAACATCCATCCATTAGTGTCTGAAAGAGGGCGAGGGAGCAGAAGGAGTAAGCCACCCTCATGAAGCAGACAAATCCTCAAAAAGGAGGGGCTAGATTGGGAGGGCTCCCAGGGATGTAGTGGGTGGTGTATGTACAACTCAGGTTACAGCCACCGGCCACTCTGCAGACAGACTACGGCTGCGATATTGAACATGGCAGCGTTTGTACCTACCACCCTGGGGCCGTTCACTGTGTGCGCTCTGTGCAGGCCAGGTAAGCCAGCAGATCCAGGGATGAGGGACAGAATGGGGTTGGGGATAGGGGCCAGGCTGCCAATGGTGACCCTGACTCATTCTTGCCTCCAGCCCCAAGTATGGCTCAGGCCAGCAGTGCTGTTACACAAAGGCTGGTACACAACTCCTCACTGCAGACTCAACAGGCGGCAGTACCCCTGATCGTGGGCATGACTGGGGTGCACCCCCCTACCGTACACCACCCAGGGTTCCAGGCATGTCCCACTGGATGTACGATGTCATCAGTTTCTATTACTGCTGCCTCTGGGCGCCTGAGTGCCACCACTATATGCGCCGGCGACCCTCTAGTGACTGTCGAAGCTACCAGCCTCCACACCTGGGTAGGTGCCAGCCTGGATGCCTGAGGGGAGGGGAGGGGCAGAGCTGGGGGGGGAGGGTGGATACCTGACCATCCACTCGCACCTCAGCCTCTGCATTTGGAGATCCTCACTTTGTCACCTTCGATGGCACCAATTTCACATTCAATGGGCGTGGCGAGTATGTGCTGCTGGAGGGTGCGCTGACCGACCTAAGGGTGCAGGTGCGGGCTCAGCCTGAGAGAACAGACCACGGTGAGGCTGGGTGCCCTCACGGGTTTCTGGGTAGTTCCGGGTCCTCCGGGACAGGAGGCAGGAACCAAAAGGACCTTACTTACTCTGTGCCCACCACTGCAGGCACAGAGGCCCGAGGCACCAGGCTGACAGCCGTGGCGGTGCAGGAGGGCAATTCTGACGTGGTGGAGGTGCGGCTGGCGGGCACACCAGTCATTCTGGAGGTGCTGCTGAATCAGGAGGTGCTCAGCTTCACTGAGCAGAGTTGGATGGACTTGAAGGGTAAGTAGCACGAGCAGGCATGGTTAGCAGGCTTCCAAGGAGCTGAGAGTGGTCACAGAGCCACCTTCACCTGGCCCTTGCTACCTGCCGGGGGTGCAACCTGTCTTGGGGCTCAGATGGATGCTTCACAGGACTTACAAGCCCAGGTAGGTCTGTGCTCCAGCCTGTGAGCCCAGTGTGAGGGAGCCTGCTCTCAAGTCAAACCTACAGGGATATGAATATTGCCAACCAACAGGCCTACTCAGAGCCCCAAAAGGCCAATATTATGGGTAAGGGCCTCCTTACAACCTAGAGGCATCCAGGGGCCATCATGATGGATGACAGAGTGCTACACTAGATCCCCCTACATAAGCTGCTGCAAGAAAGCCAAGGCTGTGGGCTCAGAGGTGGAGACCAACTCCCCATTGGGGAATACTTCTCACACACATTATGGCCTCAGCATAGGGGTTTTCTGAAGGTCCTGGCATACAGATATAGAAACATCATGTCTAGGTAGACAACATCATAGCAAGTAGGTTATTCCTGGGGATGCGTGGTCCTTCCAACCCATCCTGCAGGCAGAGCAAGGGCCCAAAGGAGTATCTCTGACATATCTCCACCTGTGGCCAGGTATGTTCCTCTCTGTGGCTTCTGAGAACAAGGTTTCAATCATGTTGTCATCGGGGGCTGGTGTGGAGGTCAGCATGCAAGGCTCTTTCCTGAGTGTGGCTGTCCTGCTGCCTGAGAAGTTCCTGACCCACACCCATGGCCTCCTTGGGACACTCAACAATAACCCCACCGATGACTTCACCCTACGCAATGGGCAAGTGTTGCCCTGGAACGCCAGTGCTCAGCAGTTGTTCCAGTTTGGGGCTGACTGTGAGTGACCCTGGGGAATAGTCTGGGATGAGTGGAGAGGGCAGAAAGGGGGGAGCATGGTGCAGTGTCTCTGTACCAAGGGCAGACCCTGGACCCTTGGTGCAGAGCTGTGCCCACGTAGGACTGTCTCCTTAGGGGCTGTGCACAACACCTCCTCTCTCTTCACCTATGACTCCTGGATGTTGGTATACAACTTCATGAATCAACCCAAGCATGACCCCAACTTCAAACCCCTTTTCCCCGATGAGGCCACCCTTGATCCCAGCCAGGCGGAAGAGGCCACTAAGCTCTGTGCGAACAACCCTTTCTGTATCTTTGATGTGGTGGCGACTGGGAGTCTGAGTGTGGGTAATGCCACGCGAGTCTCCTACCAGCAACACCAGGATCGCCTGAAGAACCTACAGCCTGGTGAGGGCTGGGGGAGGCATGGCTTAAGCAGGGGTGCAGACATTCTAATTGGGATATATAGCACCTCATGCTATGGTCAGCAGCCCAGACATACCCTCTGTGCCCTGCCTCTATTCCAGTGGTGTCCTGTGGCTGGCTGGCTCCCCCATCTAATGGGTACAAGGAGGGCAGCAGGTACCTGATGGGTTCCACCATCCGCTTTGGTTGCAACAGTGGTTACAGCCTGGCTGGGGCAGAGACCAGCATCTGCCAGGCTAATGGTGCCTGGTCTGCAGCCACCCCGGAGTGCCACATAGGTGAGAATGTCTCTCCCTACCATGCATATTCTCACTCCTGCTTGCCCATATGCCCTAGGCCACCCTCATTCTCATCCTCTCACCAGGAAGGAATTACACTGTGCTTCTGAGCATCATCTTTGGAGGCCTGGCTGTGGTGGCGCTGATTGCTGTCATCTATGTGCTGCTACGCCGCAGGAAGGGCCATATGTAAGACCCCATTCTGAGGCCCGCTCCCAGACCCCACTTCTGCCCCTTGGAGAGCTGTCTTGGGACCCTGGGGAAACCCTATGAGAGCCACGCCCAGCCTAAAATTACATGTCTGTTACAGGAATATGTGGAGTTCCCAACCCTGAGGCAGAAACACATGTGGCCAGATGTCTTGTTATGGTGGAGACCCAGCCTCCCAAGAGAAGATCTTGGACTCCAAATAGCATGTATCCCAATTCTATGAGTCTCGCATCCCTAGGACTGGACACTTGATACCTGGGCCTGTAACACCTGTGGACTCAAGACCTCATGCCTTAGCTGTCATCTCAGACTCAAGGCACCATGCAGGTGTTCGTTCGTAACCTTTGAAATACCCTGCCTCTGATTCTTCAGTCTGAGACTTCATACCTGAAATTGTAATGCCTGTGTCCCAACCCTAATCTCCTGCATCACAGACTGCAACTCCAATTCCTTCCCCAACCCTCACACAGGGTGATGCCCACTACCCTTGTCCTTGATGGACTGGGACTTGTTGCTCACCCTCCTATGGGGCCTCTATGCCAAGCTGCCTTGGTTCCTAAACCCTGGACCTAGCCTATGACCCAGGGTGGGTTCTGCTCCAGGGTGGAGAGAGACTTTAGATCTCTGAGCAGAAAGCAAGAACCCCAGCAGGGAAGATGACCCTGTTATTGCAAGCTTATAGAATTGTCTTGGTATACCCTTTCCTGCCTGTACAAGGAAAAAACAAGCTCCCTGTTCCTTCTGTGGTGTCCTGCTGCTCACATTTCTAGAATTCATGACTGATTGGTAAAGTCACCTACCAACAGAACCAGAATCTCAGTCCTGCCTACTGTGTGTGGGGGGTGGGAAGGGGGGGTACATGTGTGCACAAGTACATAGGTACATTGGTCCTAGAGGACTGAGCACTGTCATTGGGTTTTTTTGCTTAAGGCTAGTGCTCTACCACTTGAGTCACAGTTCCACTTCCAGTTTTCTGGTAGTTAATTAGAGATAAGAGTCTACAGATTTTCCTGCCAAGGATGGCTTTGAACTGCAATTCTCAGATCTTAGCCTCCTGAGTAAGTAGAATTACAGGTGTGAGCCGCCAGCGCCCAGCTTTGAGTCTTGCCTACTCTATCCACTCAGTGTAGCTGGAACTCTCCCTTCCAGTTCACTTTCCTCCAGCCCAGGTGCCCACTTCCTTACCCTACCCTAGTGTTTCCTGAGAAGAGTTGCCTGCACTGCACAAAGCCTCAAAATCCTGCCATTGCCTTGTAATCCGCTTTCAATTGCTGGGCATAGTCATTGATAGGGTCAAGTACAAATTCTTGAATGCCCAAGGCCCATGTTCCTTTGTGTGTGTGTGTGTGTATGTGTGTGTGTATGTGTGTGTGTGTGTGTGTGTGTGTGTGTCTGTCTGTCTGTCTGTCTGTCTGTGTCTGTCGGTCGGTCAGTCATGGGGCTTGAACTCTGGGCATGGGCGCTGTCCCTAAGCTCTTCAGTTCAAGGTGAGCGCTCTACTACTTGGGCCACAGGGCCACTTCTGGTTTTCTGGTGGTTTATTGGAGATAAGAGTCTCACAGACTTTACTGCTGTGCTGGCTTTGAACCATGATCCTCAGATCTCAGCCTCCTGAGTAGCTAGGATTACAGGCGTGAGCCTCTGGTGCCTGGCATTTAGCTTTGTATCTTTTTATCACATATGGAGAATGGACAGGCAGGGTAGGGCAGATGGGGTGGGGGTGGAGACACAGATGGAGAACCTGGGCTGAGTCCTGACCTCTGGCCTGCAGTATTGAGAGTGGCCACATGATGGCAGTAAAGGGCAGAGATGAGGCACCACAGCCCAAGGAGCTGGGGAGAAGTTAGCACCCACTCTGCCCCTGGACCCCAGGCTTGGTCAGAGCACAGCCAAAATTTACACACATCTCCCCGTACCTGAGAGGATCATAAGATCATCCTCCAGCCTTAGGAATGTCAAAAGGATTGTACAGTCTGGGCTAGGTTGTCCAGATGGCGCTCGCTGTGGGGGATGCCAGGGCTCCAACCCACTCAGCCTTCCCCCTTGGCAAAAAGCCAGAAACAAGAGCTGAGCAACAAGGGCAGGTCTCACTAGAGGGACTCCCAGAGATGGAGTTTGACTGAGTTAACAGCTGAAACTGAGTGGTTGGGAGGATGAAGGAAGCACCCAGGGGGCTAGGAAGGGGATGGGGTCAGTGGGTCCTGTCCTGACCCCATACGCTTATCCTGTTCCTCTGTGCTTACAAAGTAGAGGCTGAGAGCCAGCCCTGTGGCCACTAGGCTAGTACTTTCTTCTCTGTAGGCAAAATAAGCTAGGGCTTGTCTCTCACTGCCTAGGTCCCCAGGGTATCCCTGTGCTAAACCTCAACAGGCTGGCCACTTGTCAATCAGTGCCATTAGCGTTCTGGTGAAGGCTTGAACGTGTGTGAGAGACCCAGAGGGCCAGTTCTCTGTAACTGTAATGCTAGCACTTGGGAAACTAAGGCAGAAGTTTGAAGCCATCTTGGGCTACAGTAAGACACAACCTCAAGTTGAATCCTCAGAATTCTAATTGGTTATAAAGGTTGTTCCAGGACAGGCTGAGCTGTCCTGTCTGAGGAACAGTGTGGCTGGATGGGGGCCTGCCAAGCCAAGACATTGGACTCAAACTGAATAAAGCATGCCCTGTGTCAGGCTTGTGCCTTTTTTCCCATCGCCATCTAGCATAGCCTCTAGAGCTGTCCTCATATCTCCTTTCCCCAGCAGCAGAAGGCTTGCCCTGGCTATGGCCCTGGATTCAGGCATCCCCAGAGCCAAAGTCGGAAGCTTTTGCCGGTGGGAGATTGTCTCTAAATGCCCTAGGGCTTGCAAGATGAGGAACAGGGAGCTGGTAGATGGGCCTACTGTGGGCCTAATCTCAGAGTCCAACAGCCTGCCCTCTGTCAGGGTGGGATGATGGAAATTCAGGGACTCAGAAACATAATAGGAGAGTTAGGAGCCAATGTGGCACCCACAGATCTCCACAGAAGAATCATGCAGGCCAATAAGGGACAGCAGAGGGACCCATTTCACTCTCCTCATGCCCTTCAGCCTCTTGCTAAAACTTTGAGAGAAAAAGGGACTTAACCCAATACAGACTCCTTGGGGGAGCATAGGACTCCCTCCTCCCCCAGTACAAGCACTCAACTGGTTCCCTCTGAAAGCTTCAAATGGCTCTGTGTGTGTGTGTGTGTGGAGGGGGGAGGTGAGACCTGCTGGGCTCACTGTGTATGTGGGAGGGGCCTGTCAGGTTCAATGTGACCTGACCTCTCCTCCTCTTTCTCCCCTCTACTGCTCCTCCTCCTCCCACTCCTCTGTGCAACTCCTCCTCACTGTGGTTGTTTAAAGTCAGGAGGGGTTTCCTGGAGAGTGTGGCTCCAGCTGGGTCTTTTTTCTTTTATTTTGGTGAGAGTATTGGAACTTAAAACCTACAGGACCCTGCCCTGTAGCTTTGTCATTCAAGACTGCCACTTGAGCCATGGCTCTACTTCCAGTTTTTTTTTTTATTTATTATTATTATTTTTGGCCCGGTCGTGGGGCCTGAACTCTGGGCCTGGGCGCTGTCCCTCAGCTCTTCAGCTCAAGGCTAGCGCTCTACCACTTGAGCCACAGCACCACTTCCGGCTTTTTTCTTATGTGGTGCTGAGGAATCGAACCCAGGGCCTCAAGCATGCAAGGCAAGCGCTCTACCACTGAACCACCTTCCCAGCCCCTACTTCCAGTTTTTTAGAAGATAAAAGTCTCATGAACTTTTCTGTCCAGTCTGGCTTTGAACTAGAATCCATAGATCTCAGCCTCCTTTGTAGCTAGGATAACAAGTATAAGTCATTGCACATGTGTTAGGGAAAACTGAAAACCAGTTAGAGAAGTGAGTTAAGCAGAGAGCTCCTGTCACTCAGACATGCACTGGACTACATTTCCCAGGGTTTCTTGCTGCTAACGTGATCATATAACTGCATCTAGCCAAAGTTATGAGCGGATGATTGAGTCCAGGCCCCCCAAAACTTCCCACTGACACTCCCTCCAGGCTTTTTCTCTTGCTGCTACACTGCAAGGATGATAGCCATATTGACCTAGGTCCCCCCTAGATTCCCAGAATGGAGGAGGAACCTCACACATCTCAACACATTCAACTGTCCTACAATGCATGAGGAACAAGAATAAGCTTATGATTTAGTCCTGATACATTTTAGAAAATACTTGTTACAGCAGTGAGTACAGTACCTCGGAAGCTCTATCAGAGGGTGGCGCCAGTGGCGCATGCCTGTAATCTCAGCTACACACGATGCTGAGATTTTAGGATTGAAGTTTGAAGCCAGCACAAGGAAAGCTCATGAGATTCCAACTAATTAGCAAAAATCCAGAAATGGAGCTGTGGCAAAAAAAAAAAAAAAAAGCTTAGGAATAGCACACAGGCCCTGAGTTCAACTCCTTGGACTGGCATGCACACACACACACACACACACACACACACACACACACACACACACACACACACTCACACACACACACAGATCCACCAGAGAGGCCAAGCATGTCAGCATACACCTGTACTCCCAACAGTCAGAAAGTGGAGGCAGGAGGATCATAAATCGATGATCCACTTGAGAGCTAGGAAAGCTGTTGTCTCAAAAACAAGCACAAGAGCTGGGAATGTGGCTTAATGGTAGAGTGCTTGCCTAGCATGCATGAAACCCTGGGTTTGATTCCTCAGCACCACATACACAGAAAAGCCGGAAGTGGCGCTGTGGCTCAAGTGGTAGAGCGCTAGCCTTGAGCTGAAGAGCTGAGGGACAGCGCCCAGGCCCAGAGTTCAGGCCCCACGACTGGACCCCCCCCAAAAAAAAATTAAAATAAATAAATAAAATAAAATGAAACCCTTGGTTTGATTCCTCGGTACCACATACACAGAAAAGGCCGGAAGTAGCACTGTGGCTCAAGTGGTGGAGTGCTAGTCTTGAGCAAATAAAGCTTAGGGACAGCGCCCAAGACCAGAGTTCAAGCCCTAGGACTGGCAAAAACAAAAACAAAAAACCCACAAAAGGCAGACACATGAAAACCTGGCCTTCCAGCTTATTGAACCAGTCTCTAGTTGGGCAAAATTCCAATTGATCTCATTCTTTGCTTTTTCAAATGTTGTACTATGTGACTATGTGCAGATTTGCCTAGAGAAATCTACACTGTAGATTAACTGGTTAATTGGCATGTACATTTTCTTCCTCCAGTTAGAACCCATTTGATACCTATTACCAACATACCAGACAGCCTGGAGCCCACACTGTCATTTGATTATGGAGCACACACAGATTTTGCTCTGACAGACAGATGAAAAAAATTTGGGGTCTGTGTTCATTTGGCTAGCCTACATGACAGTTCCTGGATTTCCTTTTCCCTACATGTTTCTGGTTAGCGCAGGCCCCACAAGAGAGAAGCTCTTTAAAGACTTGGCAGCTAGAAAGGAAGCAGCCATTGGAGCTCACTGCCATTGCTGCTGATCTGCAGGACCAGTTCAGTGGGTTGGCAGACCAAAGGCTGCAACTGTCCATTTTCTTTTGGATCAGCCCATCTCTGACTACTTGGATTCCTGGGCCAGGTATGTGATGAAGGGTCCTAGCTTCTTCACAAAACCCTTGTTTTTTTTGGGGGGGAGGTCTGGTTGTGGGGCCTGAACTCTGGGCCTGGGCACTGTCCCTCAGCTCTTCAGCTCAAGGCTACCACTCTACCACCTGAGCCACAGCACCACTTCTGGCTTTTTTTTCTTTTTGCTTATGTGGTGCTGGGGAATCGAACCCAAGGCCTCATGCATGCAAGGCAAGCGCTCTACCACTGAGCCACCTTCCCAGCCCCACAAAACCCTTCTTACCCATGGCAACAACAAAAAAAAATGTGGGTTTCAGTCTGTCCTGTGACTTCAGCTCATGCCTGGGGGGTTGCCAGCTCTGAAGTCCCTGACTCATCAATTTTCCTTTCCCAATTCCCTGCTACATGGATCCTTAAGCTCCAACATTAGAGAAAAGCAGACAGACTTTACAGACAGTTGTGTTGATGTAACTCTGTATACATATGACATCTTTACTGGGAGGTGATAGACCTTTAAGAGAGCCTTCCTCAACTGAGTGTGCGTGTGTATGCATATGTACTAGTACTGGGGCTGGGCCTGGATGTTTTTGCACTCAATGCTGGCACTCTACCACTTGAACTACAGCTCCATTTCAGCCTTTTGCTGGTTAATTGGTGACATCAATCAACATGTACCATATTCAGATGTACAGATTTGTTGAATGATAGCTCCTTTGTACTTAAAGATAATTTAAAAGGAAATAAAGAAAGAAAAAGAAGTCCAGGCACCAACGGCTCACACCTGTAATCCTAGCTACTCAGGATACTGAGATCTGAAGATCAAGGTTCAAAACCAGCCAAGGCAGGAAAGTTGGTGAGACTCTTATCCCCAATTAACCACCGAAAGCCAGAAGTAGAGGTATGCTCAAGTGGTAGAGTGCTAGCCTTGAGCAAAAAACTCAGGGACAGTGCCAGGCCCTGAGTTCAAGCCTCAGGACTGGCATGTGTGCACGCACTTGCGTGTGCATACACACACACACACACACACACACACAAAGAATAAGCAATGTTTACTAACATAACTATCAGCCCTCTAAAGAGATGCAGGAAAACATTTGGCAGCAGCTTGTAATCCTAGCTTCCCAGGAAGCTGAGATCGGAGGATCATGGTTCGAAGCGAGCCTGAACTCCTGAGTAGCTAGTTAGGATTATAGGTGAGAGCCACCAGCCCCTGGTGAGAGGAAGTCTTTATGAGAGCAGGCACATGATATGAAGCTAATGGTGCCCCGATTCAAGTCACCCACACATGCCCGTTCACCTTCATACCATCTAGAATGTGAGCCTGGCACACTACACAATGTCCTGTTAGCAAGCTACTCTGGATAACTTGGAACCAGATAGCATCGTATGGAGTGTCCACCATCTTCCCTTCCCTTTTCAGAGAAGGAGAACAAGAGAACTGTGTTTTTAGTCCAGTTTGCGTGTGTGTGTGTGTGTGTGTGTGTGTGTGTGTGTGTGTGTGTGACTGCGTATGCCAGTACTGGGGCTGAAACTCAGGGCCAGGGTGTTTTCCCTTAGTTTTTTCACTCAATGGCACTTTACCATTTGAGCCACACCTCTACCCAGCTTGGCTGGTTAATTGGAGACAAGAGTCTCACAGACTTTTCTGCCTGGGCTAGCTTCAAATTGGGATTCTTAGATCTCAGCCTCCTGAGTAGGTAGAACTATGGGTATGAATCACTAGCTTTAAAGGTAGGCCCAATAAACGTAAGCCAATCAGCATTCTCAGTCCCTTACAGAGTTTCTGGCCGTGAAGATTTCCCCAGGAGGCCTTCTCCAGGCCAGAGAGAAGTCTAGGACTTCCGTTAAACTGTATGAAAGTAATCAGAATTAAAGTGAAGTCACATCAAAGCTAGCAACAAATAGATTGAGGCAGAAGGTTATTAAGGAGGTGATCACATGCATGCCTGATAATAAGGACTTTCGTGAAAATTTCTGCCAGAAGCATGACTTTGTACAAAGGGCACTACAAACTCACACAGACAATACTTCTGTAAAGACATCTGCCCAACTTCCTGTCAAACTTTGGACAGAAGCCATCTTGTTATTAGCCTAGCCAAGGATAATTGTTTCAAAACAACTTATGCAATCCTCCTTATTTTGCCTTTCAACCCCTCCCTCCAACCTCCTCCTCCTTGAATACACCCACGAGGTGTTCCACTACTCCATCTGGGGTCAGCCTCTAGATTCTACCATACTCAGGATGGCTATCTGAACCCCAGACCTTTAGCCAGACCTGGCTTTCTAAAGGTTTTCCCAAACCAGACTCCCAGAGAAGCTGGTATTCCTCCACCTGCCTGATGCCTGACTGCCAGCAGTAGATCACCTAAGAGTTACAGGACTAATGGCCAACTTCCTATCCAGTGGTCCATCCAGACCCTTCCCATAGGTGCCTTCCAGATACATCCAAGTCCTAACCCTTGGGACTGTTGAATAATACCTTGTAAGACAAAATTTACTTTGCTTATGTGATTAAACCAAGGGGTTTTGTTTTGTGTATGTCAGTTGTGGGGCTTGAATTCAGGTCCTAGGTGCTCTAGACCAGTGCTCTATCACTTTGAGACAAAGCTCCACTTCCAGTTTTCTGGTTAACTGGAGGTAAGAATCTTTTTTTTTTTTTGGTCTGGTCGTGGGGCCTGAGCACTGGGCCTGGGCGCTGTCCCTCAGCTCTTCAGCTCAAAGCTAGCGCTCTACCACTTGAGCCACAGCGCCACTTCTGGCTTTTTTCTTATGTGGTGCTGAGGAATCGAACCCAGGGCCTCAGGCATGCAAGGCAAGCGCTCTATCACTGAGCCACCTTCCCAGCCCCTGGAGGTAAGAATCTTACAGACTTTCCTACCCTGGCTGGCTTTGAACTGCAGTCCTCATATCTCAGCCTTCTGAGTAGCTGAACCACGAGTGCTGAGCTAAACCAAGGATTTTAAGATGGGGAGTTTAACCTGGGTTTCAGGATGGGCTCTCCATGCCCATAAGAGCCTTACAATAAGCTTTCTCAGGTCACTTTTTCCACCCAGCCCCACTGGAATCAGAAGGAGATTCAACACACACATAGAAGACATGGTGATAAGAAGGGATAGAGTGATATGGACAAAACCAAAGAATGACAGTCAGCAGGGCCAGAAGAAGCTAGAAAAGGGTTCTCCAAAGCCTTGAAAAGAGCACAGCCATGCCAATACCTTGATTTCAGTGATACTGAGTTTGGGTTCCTGACCTACAAGAAAATAAATTTCTATTGCTTTAAGCCATGTGGTACTTTTGTTACAGCAGCCATGTGAAACTACTAAATCATCCTTTTCCAGCTTGGAACTCCAGGATAGGATGGAAGGCCATAGCTATTGAGGGAATATGGCCTTGCCAGGTGAAGGTTCACCCCTGCAGTGATCCAAATGCTGGTGTACCCCTGTAATTGCTAGGTTGAAACTTAATCACTAATTTTTTAGAAGATGGTACTTACAGAATTCGTTAGATCAAAGACTGGAGCATCATAAGTGGGATTATGGTCAGCGATTTGTACTCAGTCAATTCTGCATCCACAGAGTCAAACAACTATGGATTCAATCAACTCCAGATCAAATATATTCAGAGAAGGTCCAAGAGCATAGCTCTGTGCTAGAGAGCTTGCCTAGCGTGTATGAGGAGCTGAGTTCTATACACTAGCACAGAAAAAATAATTAAGCTGGACACCAGTGTCTTATACCTGTAATCCTAACTACTCAGTAGACTGAGATTTGAGGGAAAAGATTCAAATCCAGCTCAGGCAGAAAAGTCTATGAGAGTCTTATCTCCAATTAACCAGAAAAAAAAAAAAGCTGGATGCTGATGGCTTATGCCTATAATCATAGCTAATATCTGATTGGTTCAAGTACATCCCAGGCAGGAAATTCCATGAGTCTTTTTTAAAATTTAAATTGTTATTTTAAAGGTGATATACACAGGGGTTATAGTCACATAAGTCAGGTAAAGAGTAGATTTCTTTTTGGACAATGTACCCCTTCCCTTGCACACTTTTCTAGACTCTTATCTCCAATTACCTGTCACAAAGTCAGTAGATCTGTGGCTCAAGTGGTAGAGTACTAGCCTTGAAGGGAAAACAAAGGAGCAGGACAATACCCTGGCCCTCAGTTCAAGCCCCAGAATCCTACACACACACACACACACACACACACACACACACACACACACACACACACACACACACATTGAAAAATAACTTTGGTTTATTATTATCATAATGATCCAAGTTGTCATAGCAATAGGGATTTCTTAGAGCTACCACATCAGAACTTTTGGAGTCAGTGCTCCTAGAACCAGTGTGGTGAAATATACCCAGGTCCTTCGAGGGAGATGACAGGCTACCCTACCCTAACAGCTGCCAAAACCAATCATGGAGCCAGACGCTGGTGGCTCATGCCTATAATCCTAGCTACTCAGGAGGCTGAGATCTGAGGATGACGGTTCAAAGCCAGCCCAGGCAGGAAAGTCTGTGAGACTCTTATCTCCAATAAACCACCAGAAAACTGGAAGTGACACTATGGAGCTAAAGAGCTCAGCTGGACAGTGTCCAGGCCCAGAGTTCAAGCTCCATGACTGACAAAACAACAACAACAACCAATCATGGAAGTTTCTCATTGGTCTAAAGAAGAATTTCTCAACTAAGAATGACATGGCACTGTTCTGAGACAGTTTGGGTTGTCAAGCTCGTGTGTGTGTGTGTGTGTGTGTGTGTGTGTGTGTGTGTGTGTGTGTGTGTGTGTGTGTGTGTGTGTGAAAGAGGGTGATGTTGCACATGCAGAGACTAGGGATTCTGCTGCTCGGAGTAGAGGGAGAGCCACGCCCCCACCACAAGAAATTGTTTCCAGAGGCCTTGGTGTGGTGACTCATGCCTATAATCCCAACTACTCAGGAAATAGAAAAAAACTGTGGTTTAAGGCTAAAGGGCAAGTTCCTATCTGAAAATTTAACTAAAAAGCATAAAAAGTTAAAAGCTGTGGCTCAGGTGGTAGAGTGCCTAGCAAAATGAGACTCTGAATTCAATTCCTACTACACACACAAACACACACACACACACACAAATCATTTCATTCCAAATGTAAATATTACCAAGGCTGAAAAGCCTGATCTCAAGAATATGTGGGAGCTAGGTGCTGGTGGCTCACGCCTGTAATCCTAGCTACTCAGGAGGCTGAGATCTGAGGATCAAGGTTCAAAGCCAGCCTGGGCAGGAAAGTCTGTGAGACTCTTATCTCCAATAAACCACTAGAAAACTGGAAGTGGTGCTGTGGCTCAAGTGGTAGAACGCTGGCCTTGAGCTGAAGAGCTGAGGGATAGCACCCAAACCCAAGTTCAAGCTCCACAACCACCACCACCACCAACAATAAATATGTGGCATTGGAACCTGAGAGAGGGATCTCAGGTCTAGCTTTTCCAGTCTTTTCCTGATAACAAGATCCAGAGAAAGGCCCATGGGCGATGGGGGAAGGAGTGCAAACAGGCATGTTACTGAGCTCCCCAGAACACTGGCTGGAGTGAAGTAGGAGTGGGGCGCTTACCTCTATCCAGGGGTGACACCCAGACTTCCTCTGAGCCGCAGTTCCCCACCCCCATACAGTATTTTAGAAGCATGCTGTGTGCGCCCCACAGAGCGTTCCCTCTTCAACACAGAGCCATCAAATCAACTCAGAGTCTTGCTCCTCTTTAATTTTCGTCTGGTAGGTACACAGCTCGGCTAAGCAAGAGGCAAAAAGAAGGCTAGGTAGTCACAGCAGGGCTATGTGAGGGATTAGGAACAAAGCCCCATCGTCATCCGGCTGCCTGATTGACTCCATAGCCTGGGGTCCCACTGGAACTCTTGCTCCCATGGTTTTGTCCAGCTGGGGCACAGGACTGCCAGAGGGAAGAAGCCGTATCTAGCTGTGGACCAGGCTGTCCTCTTAATAGCCGGCAGCCTCTCCATCCTTCCTCAGATCAGATGCTGCGTACACACAGGGTCCCTCCTGAGATATGGCTTGGACCACATTCAGGAAAAAGAGCCTTGGTGTCTGTTTCTGGCCACGGTCTTCGAGCCCCTTCTGTACCTCCTGGAGAGTAGAGAAGGAAGGTTCACGTGGAGAGTGGTCAATTTCTTTCCATAAGAGAGATGTCTGGATTGAAAAAAATGGACCTGCAAGGTGGGACTGGGCAGTGGGGAGGGGGCTGAGGACACAGAACAGGGCTGGATGCTGTTTTCAGGGCATGAATTTCTATGACATAATCAATAGCTTGAAAAAAATCCAAAAGATAAAAAAAAAAGGAGCAGGAGGGACTATGCGAGGAGGCTGTTACTCAGTTTGACATTGTGATTAATGTCTTTTTTGTTGTTGTTTATTTTATTTATTTTACTACCTTTAAATAGTTGTACAAAGGAGTTTCAATTCAACATAAGAGATTAATGTCTTTTTTAAAAACGGATTAGTTTCTACCCTGGGTCCAATTCACTAGGACCTCTGAGAGGTTCTAGTGAGGCCTTCAATGGAGGATCTAGCTTTAAAGGGCTTCAGACTGAAAGGGTCCTGATTAGGAGTCTGTTGAAGTAAAGCTTTCTAGAAGGCTGAGATTGGGCCTTTGTATCCTATATCCTCCATACACCAGAAACTGTCCCACTTGAGATCTCTAGCCTTGACTCAAGGATCTCTGTGACCAGGGACCCTTGGGATATTGAGGAGGACAGAGTTCTGGGTTTGAGATATCTAGGTTTGTGGACTGTGGCACTGTATAAGGCTTGTGATCTCTACACACAGATGAGAAGACTCGAGATCTCAGATATTCCAGAATATAGAAGGTTCCTTGAGTCATGGAGCCTTGAAAGTTTATGGATTGCAGACTCATCTAGAAGAATCCAAAGCTACAGACCCCATATTCCCAGAATACTATATGTCCAAGAAAATTAGAGTCCCATACTAAAGGCACAAGTCATCCCAGAATAAAAGACCCTCAGTGCCTAGGGCCCTAGTAGATCAGATCTAAGGCACCCAATCTGTGAACTTAGAAGCAGTTAGAGACTAAGGAAAGTCTTCAGCCCTGAGGTTGCTTGTTTCTAAAATATTAAATACCTTGTCCTAGAGTATGGCCCCCACAAGTCTCAATTTGTAAAAGGGCAAAAGTCCTAGTCCTGTGCTTCCTCAGTTCCATGCTTCCAGGTATCAATTTGGATGAATGGATCAAGAACTTCGCTTAATCAATACCCCAAATTCGAGAGATGAAGGTAGTTCTCAGGACCAGTGCCTCTGATCCAAAGCCATCAGGTACATATATCAGGTCATCTGAGCTGCCAACAGAGCCATGTCATTGGAACCCTGTAATCTTAGTTCTAAGTAAAGATACAGATTGCCCAACATCCTTAAACCTGAAGGCTGAAACAAAAGCTAGATTTTTCAGTCCTCAGAGGTTCTGTTCCTTAGAATGTAGTATCCAAACTGCCTCCCTTGCCTCAGTCCACACATGCTTTGTCAATGAAAGTCCTGACAGACTCAAGATCTCCAATGTAGGGCTGGGAAGGTAGCTCAGTGGTAGAGAGTTTGCCTTGCATGCATGAGATCCTGGGTTCGATTCCTCAGCACCACATAAGAAAAAAGAAAAAAGCCAGAAGTGGTGGTGTGGCTCAAGTGGTAGAGCGCTAGCCTTGAGCCGAAGAGCTGAGGGACAGCGCCTCCCAACCACCTCCCCCCCCCCGCCGCCGCCAAAAAAAAGATCTCCAATGTAAGTTTAGGATTTTCTCCATAGAAATATCCCAGGGTTTGCATATCTTACACTGGACCACTAGGTTCCATTAATCTTAGTTCCCAGACTCATTTTTCAAATTCTCAGAGTAGAAGGTCCTGGAGTACCAGTCTTTGAGAATTAATGTTTGCAGAGTAAGGACTGTTGGCCAATGATCAAGGAGAAAGGACTTAAAAGGATGCTCTCTGGATTCTGGATCTTCTAGAAATGAGTTTCTGGGAGCCTAGTTGCCCTGGGAGAGCATTCAAGGTCACTAAGAAAGATCTACACAGGGAGGGACACTTCAGAATTCACCCAAGTTTGGGCCAACAGGCGGAGGTCCTTGGTGTTAAGGACCAAATACCAAGCAAGGTTCTCAGGCACTGCAGTTGCTTTTTTTGTTTTTGTTTTTGTTTTTTGTTTTTTTTTTGCCGGTTGTGGAGCCTAAACTCTGGGCCAGGGCGCTGTCCTTCAGCTCTTTAGCTCAAGCTAGCACTGTACCACTTGAGCTACAGCGCCACTGCGGGCTTTTTCTGCTTATGTGGTGCTGAGGAATGGAACTCAGGGCCTCCATGCATGTGAAGCAAGCACTCTACCACTGAGCCACCTTCCCAGCCCCTGCAGCTGCTTCTTGATTTACAGTGTGACTATGTCCAATAAACTCATCATAAATTGAAAATATCCTAAGTCAAACTGGACATGGTGGCTCATGTTTGTCATCCTAGCTACTTGGGAGGCTGAGATTTGGAGGACTGTGGTTTGAAGCCATCCCAAGTCCTTCTCAACTCATAGTTGGGTACAGTGACCTATTATCCCAAGCTAGACAGGAGGCTGAGACTGAGAGGATCATGGTTCCAGGCCAGCCTGGGCAGAAAAAATCCGTGAGACTCCATCTCCAAAGTGGGAAGCTGGGCATAGCGGCATGCACCTGTGACCCAGAAATGATAGAAGCAAGACCCTATCTCAAAAATAACCAGTAAAAGACAGGGTGGCTCCTGTCTGTAATCCTAGTTACTCAGAGGCTGGGACCTGGAGAATTGTGGTTTCAAGCCAGTTTGAGCAGAAGTCTGTGATACTAGGCACCAGTGGCTCATGTCTGTAATCCCAGGTAGTCAGGAAACTGAGATCTGAGGATCATGGTTCAAAGCCAATGTGAGCAGGAAAGCCTGTGAGACTCTTGATTATCTCCAATAAATAACCAAAATTCGGAAGTTAAGCTGTGATTCAAGCGGTAGAGCACTAGCCTTGAGCAAAAAAAGCTTAACACTTGGGCCCTAAGAGACTACATGTTCAAAAACATTAGCCTTGGGGCTGGGAAGGTGGCTCAGTGGCAGAGCGCTTGCCTTGCATGCTCGAGGCCCTGGGTTCGATTCCTCAGCACCACATAAGCAAAAAGAAAAAAGCCGGAAGTGGCGCTGTGGCTCAAGTGGTAGAGCGCTAGCCTTGAGCTGAAGAGCTGAGGGACAGCACCCAGGCCCAGAGTTCAGGCCCCACGACTGGACCCAAAAAAAAAAAAAAAGACAGCATGAACAGATCAAGATGTGGAGTTCCTTAGCCTGGGAGAAGCACAAGTAATAGCCTGCAGCCTGCCCTGGAGGCCTTGGGAGAGGCCAGTTGCCTTCCATAAACTTCTAATGAACCCTCATAGGTACCCTTGCCTGGGATACCCAGAAACTGAGCTCCTCCCAAGAAGTGGAGGCCTATGAGCAGCAAGGACTTGGGTGTGGGGTGATTCAGACACTGGTCTCACCTGGCTGAATTCAGGCTCATATTCCACACGACCCTTGCTGTTGACATGCAGGATAGGGGCTGCAATGGCTTCTGCCAGATCAAAGCCAAGCCACAGCTTGTTCATGATGGTCTGGGACAGAGGGGAGAAGAGGATGCAGGAATGGAGGGGCACCCATTACTCCACAGGAATGGTCCCAAACCCACCCAACAAGGCCTCTCAGACAAGGGAGGGCTCTATGCAAGAACCCTCGGACTTACCTGGACCACCGCAGAGATGATGAGCTCTCCGCCAGCCCCACCAATAATCAGCTTTGATCTCTGGGCTTCGTTGACCAAGATGGAGGGTACCATGGATGATGGTGGCCTCTCACCTGGAACTGAGAGCCCAACGGGCACCACGCACAAACTCTGGGAGCAGCACCAACCCTGTCCGCACTCATTACTGAGTCAGTGGCTTGTACAAGCAGGGCAATCCACCCAGTGGTCAGCATAGCCACCCACCTTCCTCCTCTCCCCCCAGAGAGGGTTGCTTATAGAAGCTGAGCCAGAGACCTTGCTCTTACCAGGTTGTGGGGTGACCTTGAGTCCTGGCTGCTGTCTCCAACATAGATCCAGCAGTTCATTGTTGAGGAGAATGCCAGTCCGTGGTGAGTACACCATTGCTCCAAAGCTGCAGCCAGGGGAGACGGAGCTTGGAGCTTGGAGCTTTGGTTCTCACGAACCCAGTGCCAACCTCTCAGGATTGTCTGTGTCACAGCTGCCCACCGGCAGGCAGAAGCCTAGCACCAATCAGAGGCCCCCTCTAAGATCCCTTTGTGCCCTCCTACCCCAGCAACAGCCTTGTTTTAGCCAGAGATGTCTTGGGTGTGAGATTCCTTTTATCAGACAGGAAAAAGAGAAGAGAAAAAGCAAAGTGCAGCTTCCCTGGGGCTAGGGGAGGCCAGAAGTGTAGACCAAGCTGGAGACAAAGGGGGTTTAGATCCTAGGAGCAAACAACAGGGTCCTTTCTTTCTGCCCCTGGGCCCCACTCACGGTGTGTTGATGGTGCTGGTGGCAGCCACAGCGCTACCATCCTCTCCTAGCACAGACACGTGGGAGGTGCCCATCCTCAGGCCCCAGGCTCCAGTCAAGTTGTAGTAGCTGAGCTGATGGTCCCCATGGTCATCGATCTGCTGGCGGATGTGCTGGGCCAGAGCGTCCTCCAGCAAATCTTGGGAGGCATTCTGGGGTGGGTGGGCAGGCAGCAGGGTCAGCGAAGTGCCAGGTAGGGTCCTCAGAGCAGAGGGTAGGTTGAACTCAGTTTCCTTGGGCACTCTTTCCAGTCTATCTCGGAGAGACTTCCTTGAATTCAGGCTATGCCCAGACCTGTCATTCCAGAGTCCCCAGGGCCACTATTGAACAGTTCCTTCCAAAAACCACATAGAAATCTCTCCATCCTTCCCCTGCCATGCCTGACCCTTCCCTACTTCCTTCTGAGCTTTGGGACAGGGAAGAGGATTCCCAGATGACTCCAGGAGCCTCACCTGGACCATTGGGTGGCTGCGAGGGTCCCACAGCCGCCACCTCTGACCTCCTGCAAACTTGAGTGTCTCCACGAGGTGGTGATACATGTTCACTTTCCCTTCAGGCTGGGCCACCGATTCTGCAGAGAAGTTGAACCCTGGAAAGGCAGTGGAGAATAGATGGGGGTCATCCTGTGTGGTGGAGCAAATGTTGGCTTCCCCTCCACAGAAAGATTTAGTCATGTCCTAACGCCCAGACTCTGTGACTATACTTTAAACAGTACAAGAGTCAGGATTATCTTCCATAGTAAAATAAGTCAAATTAAGGATTGTGAGAGAAGGTAATTATCCTGGATATGCAGGTGGGCCCTAGGCATGAGTCATGTGTATTGTTATAAATCAGACATTGAGGAAAGGAGGAGCCAATATAGCGGGTCCTTCTTATCTGCAGTTTTATTTTCCCCAGTTTCAGCGACCTAATCCCAGTCTGGAAATAGTAAATAAAAATTCCAGACATAAACAATGCATAAACTTTAAGTGTATGTCCCGGTGAAATTTTAAATTGAGTAGTGGGATGAAAACTCATGCTGTTCAGCTCCATCTTACCAGGGATATGAATCATCCCTATGTCTAGTGGATCTACACTGTATACGCTGCCTGCCTGCCTGTCAGTCCTTACCTATTGGCCTACCATCCAAATGATTAGATCAGTGTTCATTTCAGTAGGGTACTTATACTAAAGTAAGACCTATTTCAATTAACAATGGCTCCAAAGGACAAGAATAGTGCTCTGGAAAGTCTCCAAAGATCCGTGTGTTAAAACCTTGGTCCTCAGCTTAGTGTTCTGAGGAAGTAGTGAAACTATTAAGAGGTGGAACCTAGTGGGAGGCTTTGGGTTATTGGGCACGTGGCGCAGAAGGGGTTTATGGAACACAACTTCTTCCTCTTCCTCTTTTACTTTCCAGCTGCCATAAGGTGAGTCGCTTTCTCGACTGCAGGCTTCTGTGATGTGTACCACCTTACCATACCACACCACAGCCCCCAAAGCAATGAACCAACCAAGAATGGATTGAAGCCCTCTTAAACTGTGAGCCAAAATAAATCTTTTGTCTTCATAAGCAGATTTATCACAAGCATTTGTTACAGCAATGGAAAGCTAATACAAATAAGGATGCTGGCAATTTGTGGGATTTCGGGATAGGGTGGGTATGAGTTCAAACTGGGATTTAAACTCAGAGCCTGAGTGTTGTCCTTTAGCTTTTTGGCTAAAGGCTAGTGCTCTACCACTTGAGTCACAGCACCACTACCAGATTTTTGGTGGTTAATTGGAGATAAGAGTCTCATGGACTCCCCTGTCTGGGCTAGCATCAAGCTGTGATCCTCAGATCTCCACCTTCTGAGTAGCTAGGATTTATACGAACGAGCCACTGACATTCAGCTTGATGCTGACAATTTGAATATATCAAAGAGAAGCTGTAAAGTGCTTCCTTTTAAGCGAAAGTGCACTTGATTATTATTGGTAATTCTTATTATGCCTATTTCATAAATTAAAATTTATCATAGGTGTGTGAGTGTGAGTGTGTATGTGTAAGAACATAATATATATATACATCCAATTAAGGTCCTGGAATGTGTCCCCTGCAGATAAACACTATTGTAAGGCTGCAGAGGCAGAAATTAGATTGATGCAGCCAAAGAAGCTGGAAAAGACAAAGAACAGGTTTTTCCCTGGAACCCCTGGAGGGAATGTGGCCCCATGAACAATGTGCTGTGAAATTTCCAGTACTGTACAGTAATACAGTGTTGTTGTATGGTCATGATAATTTGTTATAGTATCCACCAGACACTAATACAGCCAGCCTAAGGCAGTCTCAGACCTAGGAAGCCTCCTTCAGGCTATGATATCCTGGGTTTTCGTCCCAGGCCTAAGTGCAGACCTCATATGGGAAGCTCATTCATCTGAAGAGTCTGCCTGTTCCTGTGCCATGCCTTTGTACCTACTAGGGAGGAGGATGTCAGTTCTTCCAACAAAACCTCAAATACCAGTCCTCTAGAGTAGCTCTAGAACATACCATCCTGACTGGTGTCTATAGTACTCTTTTTTTCTTTTCCTTTTCTTTTTTTGACAGTCCTGAGGCTTGAACTCAGGGCCTGGCACTGTTCCTGAGCTTCTTTTTGCTCAAGGGTAGTACTCTGACATTTGAGCCACAGTATCACTTCTGGCTTTCTCTGAGTATGTGATACTGAGCAGAATAAGCAGTGGCACCTGCTATGGTTGGGATGTGTTTTGAGTATCTCCTAGTGTTCCATTGTGATTGAGGACTTAGTCCTCTAATTGCTGCATTGGGAAATTGTCTTTAAGAAGTGGGGGCTGGTGGGAGGTACTTAGGTTGCTGGAGGCTAGAAGGTGGCTTATGTGAGGTACCTTAGTAGTTCTCAAAAGAGGGTTATTTCCAGGTGCTGATGGCTCACGTCTGTAATCTTAGCTACTCAGGAGGCTGCAATCTGAGGATCACAGTTTGAAGCCAGCCTGGGCAGGAAAGTCTGTGAGACTCTTCTCTCTAATAAAAAACAAAAAACAAAAAAACAAAAAAAACTACTCAGAAAAAGCCAGAAGTGATGTTGTGGCTCAAGTGGTAGAGTGCTAATCTTGAGCAAAAGAAACTCAGAGCCAGTACCCAGGCCCTGAGTTCAAACCCCAGGACCAGTTTAAAAAAAAAGTTGTTATGAAAAGAGCAGGTTGAACCCTACTCAGCTCTCACAGCTACTTGGCTTGAGATATGACCACTTACTCAGACACAAGTTTTCACCATTGTGGTCTACCATCACCACTTAGCATGGGTCCCTTATCAGAACAGAGCCAATGAGCCAAAGCAAATGCAATGCCCTTGAATCTCCAAAACTCATGAAATAGAACTCCTTTTCTAGAAGCAGAGGTATGGCTCAAGTGGCAGAGCACCAGCCTTGAATGAAAAAGCCCAAGATCCTAAACTCAAGCCCCAGTACCAACACACACACACACACACACACACACACACACACACACACACACACACATACACACACACACACACGCAAACAAACAAAAACTCTTTTTCTTTTTTAAGTTTTTTTTTTGGGGGGGGGAGGGTCCGGTCGTGGGGTTTGAACTCTGGGCCTGGGCACTGTCCCTCAGCTCTTCAGCTCAAGGCTAGCGCCCTACCACTTGAGCCACAGCGCCACTTCCGGCTTTTTTCTTTTTGCTTATGTGGTGCTGAGGAATCGAACCCAGAGCCTCAGGCATGCAAGGCAAGCGCTCTACCACTGAGCCACCTTCCCAGCCCCCCTTCCTTTTCTTTATAAGTAGCCACATCAGGGTTTTTTGTTTGTTTTTTTAAATAATGATGAAAACTGATTAAATCACTCTGCCTGGCTATGGTTGGGCTGGGAGGTCAGGTTCCCAGGAGAGGAGCCCTAAGATTTTACCCCTGAGCACATTGAGGATAAAGCTGAGAACGGCGCCCCCTCCAGGTGGTGGTGGTGAGTACAGGGTATAGTTTCCCAGGGACATCTCCAGGGCATCTACCACTTCAGGCTGGAATGCAGCTAGGTCCTGGAGCGTCAGTTGGCTTCCTGAGTTGAAAAGGAGAGAGATCCAGGTACAGATGTCAAAAGTAAGGCAAAAGAAGGATTAACATTGGCCCCAGGACACTGGAGGGGGGTGGTCCTCTTGGCCCTTAGCCATTGTAGACCTGGTGAAGTGATGGGTCTGTGAGCAGTGGAATGGGGCGGGTAGATCCGAAGAAGATGTGAAGAAGGGGAGAGGAAGAAGAACGTGTACAAACTCAGTTTCCTAGGCCTACATAATGATGTGGAACTGCCTTCTGCTGGCTTTGAGAGGGCCTTGCCCTTTGAAGTCCTAGACCACAGAAGCCCCTGAAGCCAACAGGGACTTGGCTGGACACCTGGCCTCTCCCTGGCCTCTGCCCTGGGAGCAGCAGGCACTCTATCAGAGCTTGGGGAAGACCTCACATTCAACTCCCAGCACCCAGAATTTGGCTCTTTCTGTGTTCAGGACAGATATTAGAATGTCAGGGTAGCTAACCTTCCTTGGCAATGTCCTCTATCAGCATCTGGCCCAGTCTCCCTGTGTAGAAGGCCTCTGCACCCTCCGTGGCCACAGTCTCCAGTGTGGTGGCCAGAGCAGGCCATGGGAATGGGTCCTGAGGCCTCAGGATTTCTGTCCCATTGAAGAAGAGCTGCCTGGGGGAACAGGGAAGCAATCTCAGAGTAAGAAAGGGTCCACAGGGCAGCCCTTCTGCCAGTGATCTAGTGGGATCCTTGGGACTTTTCTTGGGGAACAGCCCTGGCTTAGGAGCCTGAGGTACTTAAGATGAAAAACAATGGGATAGATTCTCTTAAGAACAGGGCACAAGGCACCATTACTTAGCAATAAACTCTTCAGGGCCTGATCTATCTGAAGCTAGGTTTCAATCTGAGACAGAAAAGCCCTGACCAGGCCTTATGGTCCCTGACACCTCCAGTTCAAGGCAGAACTGAGGCAGAGCTGAGACCTGGTTAGGCTCAGATAGAAGATGGTCTTGAACCCGGGACCACCACTGCTTACCTCAGGGTAGATGCATACAAAGAAGGCCTCAGAAAGGTGCTGTTCAGGAACTTGCTGAGGATAGAGGGCATACGGTAGCCCCCTCGGAGCAGTGTGATGGTGGGCTCGAACAGTTGTGCCCAGGGCAGGCGGCCATAGCGGCGGTGGGCCTCTGCATAGCCACGGAGCTCCCCAGGAACCCCGATCCACTGAACTCCTGTACAGAATACCCCTGCCCTCAGCTCTGTGGCTTCCAAGCTGGTCAAGAGCTTCCTACTTTTCTCTCTGCCCGTCTCCTGTCCTCCTCAGCATGTCAGCCAGAGAAAGCTTTTGGAACCCAGGTACAGACCTTCTGTGGCTCCACAGGACAAGGCACTGGACTGGGGCTTGAACTCAGAGGCTGAGCACTGTCACTTAGCTTTGTTGTTCAAGGCTAGCACTCTAGCACTTGAGCCACAGCTCTACTTCTTGCTTTGGTGGTTCATTGGAGATAAGAATCTCATGGATTTTCCTGCCTGGGGTGGCTTTGAACCACAATCCTCAGATCTCAGCCTACCAAGTATCTAAGACTATAGGCATGAACCGCCAGTGTCTGACAGAGAAGACACTTCTACACATAGTCCATATTAAAAAGTCTGCAGCTAAGCCCTGTCTCAAAAACCTATTTCCACTGAACACCCAGAACATTCCTCAGCCTGGCCCTCTCCTGGGAATACCCCTCCTTATTCAGACAGACCCCACACGCACACCCCAAGAAACACTCTCCTGACTCCAGGTCTCCAACTTCCAGCTCCCATGATAGGGTGTCATAGCCTGTCCAGAAGGCATATGGCCCTGTTAGCCATCCACAATGGCTTAGCAGGGTGGGGTGGAAGACCCTTTCAGAGCTCACCTGTGCCCAATGGCAGGGCCTTTCCACACTGGTCCAGCAGGTCCCGGTTGTGCTTGGCAGGTACTGTCTCTCTGGCGTTGATGACCTCTACCTTTCCTGGAGTGAGGGTAGATCAAGAGGGTGGTCATGGTTCTGTCAGACGGTCTTAGACTGTCCTAGATCTCAGCTTTTCTCAGTGTGCTCACACTTGCAGGGCTTTCAACCCGAGGTGAAAGAGGCAGGACAAAGAGGCCTCCGTGTCCCAGGAAGGGGCATAGGAAGGGTTAGTGGTTTGGGACAAGTTGGCCCTCCCCGTGGAGGAGAACATGGGCCCACCTGTTGTTGCATTGTAGACTGTGAAGATGACCCCTCCGCCCAGGCCCATGCTCTGGGGGTTGACAACACCCGTGCAGACCAGGGCTGCGATTGCAGCATCCACAGGTGAGCCTTGCTGCTGGAGGATGGCTCTAAGAGACAAGGCACAAGGTCAGTGGTTTGCTTGCCCTCCCACAGCCTCCGCATCTGGGCTCATGTAGATAGCACTCACTGGGAAGGAATGACAGGTGAATGGGTGGCCTGTTGGCTGCCAGAAAACCCCAGTTTAAGTCAGAAAACAGACTGGGCAGCCTCTTCTTCAAGTCCAGCTGTTTAGTGGGTTTATCTATAATGTAAGTTACACCACTCTTTTCAGTTCGTAAAGAGCTTCTGCGAACATGGTTTCTAGGAGCTCCTGACAGCAAAGGCTCATTTGTTGTTGTTGTTGTTGTTGTTGTTTTGGGGGGGGTCCGGTCGTGGGGCCTGAACTCTGGGCCTGGGCGCTGTCCCTCAGCTCTTCAGCTCAAGGCTAGCGCTCTACCACTTGAGCCACAGCACTACTTCCAGCTTTTTTCTTTTTGCTTATGTGGTGCAGAGGAATTGAACCCAGGGCCTCAGGCATGCAAGGCAAGTGCTCTACCACTGAGCCACTTTCCCAGCCCCAGCAAAGGCTCATTTGTAACTGGTAGAACCTGGCCTGGATCACCCCCTTACTGTTTCTTCTTGGACGCTACTCCCCATCTTTACTGGTTTCAAACCCTTTAAAAGGCGGTCACTCATGACTCCTGGAAACTGACCTGCCTCCAGGCCCTAGGACTGAGCTTCTAGCCCTTTTGGCTAGCTTTGGTCAGCTAGCCTGGGGTGCAGCAATCCTGTCCTTAGGACAACAACCCTGCACAGCTCACCTGGGGCTGCCTCTTCCCTAATACTCAGAAACCTCCCTTATACCCCCTAAAAGCCAGTATTTAAGGCCTTGTTATCAATGAGGAAATAAGATTTGAAGGAGTGGCCCTGAGTACCTTGTTCTCCTCTCATAGGACACTTGACCCCAGCAACTTCCCTCAGCTCAGTTCCTACAGCTTGATCAGTCCATCCCAAACTCCAGCCCTCCCCAGATTCTGACTTCTGTATTCTTATCATGTGCCAAATAAAGACACGGAATCTTAGAATGGGAAAGGGGACAGTAAGCTAGCTATAGGAACAAAAGTCTATATGATCAGGCATAATTACAAATTTAAAAATAAAACACCATCAACAAATCTAGTAAGGAAACCAAGATCAGAAGATTGAAGTATGGGAGGTGGTTAAGGTAGAAAAGTCCAAAAGAGGGGCTGGGAAAGTGGCTCAGTAGTACAGCGCTTGCCTTGCATGCCTGAGGCTCTGGGTTCGATTCCTCAGCACCACATAAGCAAAAAAGAAAAAAGCCAGAAATGGCACTGTGGCTCAAGTGGTAGAGTGCTAGCCTTGAGCTGAAGAGCTGAGGGACAGCACCTAGGCCCAGAGTTCAGGCCCCACTACCGGACCCCCCCCCCCCAAAAAAAGAAAAGTCCAAAAGATTCCATCTCCAATTAACCAGCAAAACACTAAGCTAGAGGTGTGGCTGAAATGGTAGAGCACCAGCCATGAATGAGGAAACTGAGGGATAGTAAAAGACCTGAGTTCAAGCCCTGGTCTGGGAATAGTGGGGAAGGGGAAGAAAGACAGATTGCCTTCAAAGAAGCAAAATTAGACCTAGAGCTTACTCCTTAGTAGATCTGAAAAAGACCAGAGATGAGGACATGATGTTTTTACAGTAAGGGAAATGCTGGGCTATTCAGGAGGCTACTGTGATCTGAGGATCACAGTTCAAAGCCAGCCCGGGCAGGAAAGTCTGTGAAACTCTTATCTCCAATAAACACTCAGAAAACTGGAAGTGGCACTGTAGCTCAAGTGGTAGAGTGCTCACCTTGAGCTGAAGAGCTGAGGGACAGCGCCCAGGCCCAGAGTTCAAGCCCCACAACCGACAAAAAACAAACAGACAAATAAACAAAAACCTCAGTATTTCAGACAGGGGAAGTGGGCATCTCAGAAGCTGAGCTAACCAACAGGTCAGCCTGGGCTACATATAGATCTTATATCAAGGAGAAAAGAAGGAGGAAGAAGATGAAGAGAAAGAAGAAGAAAAGAGGAGGAGGATGAAGGAAGGAAGGAAAGAAGGAAGGAAGGAAGGAAAAACAAGTAGGAAAGAAGGAATTTTTTTTTAAAGAAACATCAAGGAGAAAATTACAAGCACACATAATTTCCCTTAAAATAGTGATTAGAAATAGAGTAAATTACATATAAATATGAATAAGAATCTTCCTCCCACCTCTCATGCTGGTAGTGGGGTAGTTTCTCTTAGCTTTCTCTTAGCTTTTTTTTGTTTGTTTGTTGTTGTTGTTGTTGTGGGGCTTCAACTCAGCTTGGGCGCTGTCCTTGTACTCTTCAGCTGAAGGCGAGTGCTCTACCGCTTGAGCCACAGCACCACTTCTGGTTTTCTAATGGGTTTATTGGAGATAGTCTCATGAACTTTCCTGCCTGTTCTGGCTTTGAACCTCGATCCTCAGATCTCAGCCTCCTGAGTAGCTAGGATTACAGGCGTGAGCCACCGGCTCCCAGTTTCTTAGCTTTTTTGCTCAAGGCTGGTGCTCTACCCCTTGAGTCACAGCTCTATTTTTGTATTATTTTCTGGCTAATGGATTTTCTTGCTCAGGCTGGCTTTAAACTTCAATCTTCATATCTCAGCCTCTTAAGTAGCTATAATTACAGGCATGAGCCAGTGGTGCTGGCAACAGTGAGACTTTTAAGTATATCTTTTTAACGTCTAACTGGGAGCAACACTTTTAAGTATACCTTTTTTTTTTTTTTTTGCCAGTCTCGGGGCCTGAACTCTGGGCCTGGGCGCTGTCCCTCAGTTCTTCAGCTCAAGGCAAGTACTCTACCACTTGAGCTACAGTGCCACTTTGGCTTTTTCTGCTTATGTGGCACTGAGGAATTGAACCCAGGGCCTCATACATGCAAGGCAAGCGCTCTACCACTGAACCACCTTCCCAGCCAAGTATACCTTTTTTATTAAAAAATAAATTAAAATAAAAGTAAGTTGTAGGCTGAGATCTGAGGATCATGGTTTGAAGCCAATCCAGGCTGGAAAGTCCACTTAATTGTCAAAAAATCCGGAAGTGGCTGGAATGTAGCTTAGTGGTAGAATGCTTGCCTAGTATGCATGAAGCCCTGGGTTCAATTCCTTAGTACCACATAAACCAAAAAAGCTGGACGTTGTGCTATGGCTCAAGTGGTATAGTGCTAACCTTGAACAAAAGAAGCTCAGGGACAAGCCGGGTACCCATGGCGCATGCCTGTAATCCTAGCTACTCAGGAGGCTGAGATCTGAGGATCGAGGTTCAAAGCCAGCCTGGGCAGGAAACTCCGTGAAACTCTTATCTCCAATAAACCACCAGAAAACCGGAAGTGGCACTGTAGCTCAAGTGGTAGAGTGTTCACCTTGAGCTGAAGAGTGCAGGGACAGAGCCCAAGCCCAGAGTTCAAGCCCCACGACCCACCAAAAAAAAAAAAAAGAAGAAGCTCAGAGACAGCACCCAGGCCCTGAATTCAAGCCTGAGGACTGGCCAAAAAAAAAAAAAAAAAAAAGCGTAGCTGTAGCTCAAGTAGTAGCGTATTAACTTTGAATACAAAATCTCAGACCCTGAGTTTCAGCCCCTGTACCAACACAATAACAAACAAACAAACAAACAAATAATGAGAAAATAAGATCCTAAAATGAAAACATATTGAAAAAACAAGCTAATAGTATATTAAACTAAAAACACCAACCTACCAGAAAAATCTTTTAATTAATTGTACATATTTTGTGGGATCTATGCTAAGGACAAAAATAAAATAAAACTTTTGTAAAACAGGATATCTCAAATTTCACCTAGTAGATTTATTGTTAGTAATAAGGAAGTGGAGCTGTAATAATATTGTTATTGAAGCAATTCCAAAACCCTTTTATGAGTATTTTCGGATAGGACAGGAAAGTAAATACACTGACATTTGGGGGGGACTTTGTCACATGGGAAAAGAATTTATAAATACAGGCTAGAGAAAGATGGGAAACCAGCCCTGTTGGGGCTGGGAGTGGGAGGTAGGAACCGTCAGTATGAAGCATGGTATTTCCTAAAGATTTGCTTGTTCTGCCTCTCTACATAGAAACAACCAAGCAGTAAAGGCATCCTACGTGGCAACAAGCAGGCCTCGGTTCCAGATTGTAGGTGCTAAAATATCATTATTTCCTGGGTGCCCATGTTGCATGAGTATAATTATAACTACTCAGGAAGCTGAGGTCTGAGGATCTCAGTTCAAAGCCAGTCAAAGCAGGAAAGTCTCTAAAACTTTATCTCCAATTAACCCATAAAAAGACATAAAATGGAGGTATGGCTCAAGTGGTAAGGTGTCAGCCTTGAGCAGGAAAAGCTAAGCAAGAGTGTGAGGTCTGAGTCCAAGCCCCCAGTATACTCTTCTCTCTCTCTCTCTCTCTCTCTCTCTCTGTCTCTCTCTCTCTGTCTGTCTCTCTCTGTCTCTGTCTCTCTCTCTCTCTCTTTCTCTCGCTGGATGGAACCCAGGGTCTCTTGAATGCTAGGCAAGTGTTCTATCACTGAGCCATGACCTCCTCCTCATGTATTTGATATAAGACGAAAACGGGTATGATGTGCTGTACACAGAAAAAGATATGTACCACACAGCACTCATGGTTGGATTCCCCCTCTGCCTGGTGCCAGGCAGGCACCTCAGCTCCCTGAGCCTGAGGAGCTGTGAAATGTGGGTATTTCTGGCCAGCAGGAGAATTTACAGATCTCTAATGTAGTTGTCAAAAAGTCAGGAGACTTCCATCACCATCACTGTGGCCACACACCTACTCAGACATGTGTGTTCACAGGCACATATTTTCACACATGTAAATAGTGCTTGGGCATGAAGGGCATTTCCCCGAGTCCCAGAGGACAGGAAATACAGTCATTTCCTAGTGAGCTGACCCACAGCATCGAGAGCCACAAGGGTCCCAGCCCCACAGGAAGGGGAAGGACTGAGATGAAAAGTTATGGCCCTGGCAGCAGGGAACTAGGGACTACACCCTAGCCCCCCTCCTCCCACCCCCCAGTCCCTTATCCAGACCCAGTCACAGAATAGATCGTTAGAGTGCTGGCTGTTGAGGGAGCATTTCCCTCAAGTGCAGCGTGCCCCATGCCTTGCTGGGCTTGGTAATGCTCTCAGCCATCCTACGAGGAAAGTGCCCACTTGAGCCCCACTTCACAGATGAGGAGACTGAGGTGGCAATTTGTCCACTGTCCCTGCTCGCCCCTGTGGCCCACAGGCACTCCAGATGAATATAGAGGAGCAGACAAATCCCAGCCCCTGGGTATTCAGTTGCACCCACCCCCCACTCCTGCCACCACACACACACTTACATACGATCACACCCTCGCCCGTGCCAGCCCAGACTCCAACCCTTAAAGGTTTTCTCATTAGAGGCCTTGTGGAAGGCCATCACTCCTGAGTCTTACTCACTTGCTTGTGTAAAAGCTTTGGCCTTCATGGGTCAAGTTCAGGGACAGGGCAAAGATTGAAGTTCCTGAGAAGAGGGATAGAAGGCTCTAGGATCTCTGATTCCTCCCATAGCTCTGGCACCTTTCTACCCCTGCAAGAGCAACGGCAGCCACAACAGAAGAACCATACACCAGTGGTAGCCGAGCCCACCCACTGGGATCCTTCCTTTCTTTCTCTCTTTCTTTCTTCCTTCCTTCCTTCCTTCCTTCTTTCCTTCCTTCCTTCTTTCCTTCCTTCCTTCCTTCTTTCCTTCATCTCTCTCTCTCTCTCTCTCTTTCTCTCTTTTCTTTCTTCCTTTTGTTCTTTCTTTCATTCATTCTTTTCTTTTCTTTCTTTTTTTTTTTTTTGTCAGTTGTGGGGCTTGAACTCTGGGCCTGGGTGCTGTCCCTCAGCTCTTCAGCTCAAGGTGAGCGCTCTACCACTTGAGCCACAGGGCCACTTCTGGTTTTCTGAGTGTTTTTGTGAAGCCTGAACAAAATATAGCAACTTTAGGTTTGGATTCCATTTTGTCTAGGAAATGTGTCAGCAATTCCCCTTGATCCCCTTAAGCCCAAATTCCAGGAACAAGCCTCTTTACGGTGAGTTCCATTAACTACAGCTAATCAGCATATAACAGGAAAAACCAAAAGTTCCAAATGTTCCTGCAAGTTAAAGACCACTCGGTCGCAGCTCAGACTATCTGCTTTAACCAATCATTTTGAAGAGCATCAACCCCATGAACCAGCCAATCCCCAGTACCTGGTCTGTTCCCGCCACCGTTACACGGTGTGATATGATTTGTTAGGTGTTTCAATGACGCATAAAAGTCCCTAAAAACCCTATAACAACCCTGCTGAACAAGAGATTGGGACTCACAATTTCTGACCTACTGTGTCAGGGAAGGTTTGTGAGTCCGGCTTGAGCTGTAATAAACGACTCTTGTGCATTTATATCAGCGACGGCTCCCTGGTGGTCTTTGGGGGGAGGGGGAGTCTTCAGCCTAGTACTTCAGTTTATTGGAAATAAGAGTCTCACGGACTTTCCTGCCCAGACTGACTTTGAACTGTGATCCTCAGAGCTCAGCCTCCCATAGTTGGAATTACAGGAATGATCAATGCCTACACCTGGCTCACTGCGATCTTTTCTTTCTTTCTTTTTTTTGTCGGTGGTGGGGCTTGAACTCTGGGCTTGGGCATTATCCCTCAGCTCTTCAGCTCAAGGCGAGCACTCTACCACTTGAGCCATAGCGCCACTTCAGGTTTTCTAGTGGTTTATTGGAGATAAGAGTCTCATGGAGGGGCTGGGAAGGTGGCTCAGTGGTAGAGCGCTTGCCTTGCATGCATGAGGCCCTGGGTTCGACTCTTCAGCACCACATAAGCAAAAAGAAAAAAGCCGGAAGTGGCGCTGTGGCTCAAGTGGTAGAGCGCTAGCCTTGAGCTGAAGAGCTGAGGGACAGACAGCTCCCAGGCCCAGAGTTCAGGCCCTACAACTGGACCCCGCCCCCCCCCCCAAAAAAAAAGGAGTCTCATGGATTTTCCTGCCCAGTCTGGCTTTGAACCTTGATCCTCAGATCTCAACCTCCTGAGTAGCTAGGATTATAGGCATGAGCCACCGCACCTGGCTTCATTTTTTAAATAATTTTTTTATTGTGAAAATGCTGTACAGAGGGGTTACAATCACATGAGCAAGGTAATGATTACTTTTTTTTTTTTTTTTGTCGGTCATGGGGCTTGAACTCTGGGCTTGGGCACTGTCCCTGTGCTCTTCAGCTCAAGGCGAGCGCTCTACCGCTTGAGCCACAGCACCACTTCCATGAGTACATTTCTTATCAAGCATTGTTGCTTCCTCCTTTGTTTTCCCCCTACCATCCCTTCCCGCCCACCTCCACAACTAATGGAGAAGCAAGCCCATCTACTAGAAGAGCAGAATCTCTGAGAAGCCACAGCAGATGAAGCTCACAATATGGAAAAAAATCCCCCTAGCCTTGAAACTCCAGAAGTCCGCTTCAAAGATGAACCTTCATTGGGTGCCAGTGGCATTTTTTGTTGTTGTTGTTGGCCATGGATCTTGAACTTTGGGCCTGGGAGATTTTCAGCTCTTCAGCTCAAGGCTAGCGCTCTACCACTTGAGCCACAGCGCCACTTCCGGCTTTTTCTGCTTATGTGGTGCTGAGGAATTGAACCCAGGGCCTCATGCATGCAAGGCAAGCACTCTATCACTGAGCCACCTTCCGAGCCCAGGCCAGTGGCTTTCTAGTTACTCAGAAAACAGAGACCTGAGGATCAAGGCTCAAAGCCAGCCCGAGTAGAAAAGTCTATAAGACATTCTTCTCCAATTAACCTCCAAGAAGCCAGAAGTGGAGGTGTGGCTCGAGTGGTAGAGCACCAGCCTTGAGTACAATACAAAAAAAGATGAACGAGCAGAAGCGCTCGCCAGTCCCGCAGATCTGTGTCTTGCTTCAACAGTGTTTGGACGGAACAGACCCGGGAACTCCTCCTTTCCACCACCATCTGCCTCTCCACTCACCGCCTCTGACCCTGATCTTCTCGCCCGTTGCTTGCTTCCAAGACCAACCAACACTGTGTTTTTCTGTGGTTAGCTCTGTATCGATGACCAGCCATGACCTCCCAGATTCATCAGAATTACTCCACCGAGTTTGGAGGCTACCATCAACCGCCTGGTCAACTTGCATCTGCGGGCCTCCTACATCTACCTTCTCTGGGCTACTATTTTGATCATGACCATGTGGCTCTGGAGGGCGTGGGCGCCCAGCGCCTCCTGAAGATACAGAACCAGGATGTGCAGAAACCTTCTCAGGATGAGTGGGGTAAAACCGTGGAAGCCATGGAAGCCGCCCTGGCCCTGGAGAAGAATCTGAACCAAGCCATTGTGGATCTTCATACCTTGGGTTCTGCTCACACAGACCCCCATCTCTTCCTAGAGAACCACTTCCTGGATGAAGAGGTGAAGCTCATCAAGGAGATGGGCGACTACTTAACCAACCTTCGCAGGCTGGGGGCGGCCCCTCAGGCCCAGTGGGGCGAGTATCTTTTCAAACGCCTCACCCTCAAACACGACTAGAAAACTCCAGAGTCCAGCAGCCTTTGAGGGGCCATCTCTACCTCACCAGACATCAGGGTTTCTGCCCGAGCTTCTGCCTTTAGCCATTGGGAAACTTCCTAACTAACCATCATGGAGCCCTTCCCAAGCCTTGGACCAAATGAAAAGAACACTCATCCAGGGACTCAGGCTGCAGCAGACTGCCCTGGGAGGAAAATGTGGTGGTGAGAGATGGGGACAGCAGGAAGGAAGGAACATGGACTTGTAAGGCCCCTATGGGAAAGATGTTGGCCAGTAGCCAGGCATCTTCCTGAGGCCCCTCAGTCTAGCCAGGGTCACCTGATCTAGGAGACTCCAAGTGGCTGTTGGAGCTTCCTCCTACTTGTGGCTTCTTAAAACAGGAACAGGAAGCAGAAAGTTGTTTGACAAAACATTGAAGAGAAACCACACCCTTTCATATCATCTACGAACAGAGCAAGAATTCCAACAGTGTGGGAGTAGATCAAAGCAGAGACTACTCCCCACCCTCAAACTGACCTCATGCACAAAGCAGACCCCAGATAGGCTCAAGGAAACCCATCAAGTACCCAATCTGCTCAGAGATTTTGTGGCAGCAGACCCATTCCTAGATCCCTTGTCTCCCTTCCCCTGGTCATCTCTGAGGCCTGAGGTCCCCCAGCTTAGTTTATATTTTTGAAATTTCAAGTTTAGATGGGGAAAAGCATCCCTATACAGCCTCACATGGCAGGGGTGGTCTCATTCCCTACCATCCCTGAAGGTTGAAATCTGAGGATCATGGTTCAAAACCAACCCAGTAAGGAAAGCTCATGAGACTCATCTCTCCAATTAACCACCAAAAAAGCTGGGAATGAAGCTGTGGCTCAAGTGGTAGGTGCCAGCCTTGAGCAAGAAAGCTACAAAAGCTAAGGGATAGTGGCTAGGCCCTGAGTACAAGCCCCAGTACTGGTGTGTGTGTGTTAGCACACACACACACACACACACACATATACACACACACATTTTGAGATGAAGCAGCTGCCTGCCCATCCCTGAGTAGCCATTCACAGCCACTTCCATCCTAAAAGTAGGCACAAGTACAAGTTAGAAGAGATAGAGATCTCAGAAGACCAGCTCAGCAGCAAGTGGGAGAAGGAAGGGTGGAATGATGGGAAAGGGAAGGGAGGAATGAATGAATGAAAAGGTGGGCAAATGAATAAACAGCAAAAGAACACATGTCTTGAAACCAGGAAGAAGAAGACAGAAGTCCTCTCTGCCCAGCTTTGCCTGAGCAGAATGGGCCAGGGTCTGCCACACTCTTCTGTTATAGAACCCACCCTTGGGTTTACAAACCACCTCGAGTCTTCACCGTAGCCTGTAAAGCTGATATTCTGGGAAGTAGACCAAGTTGGTTAGCAGAATGTTTCTGGGGACCCAGTGAGAATTGGGGGTCCAGAAGGAGCTTCCTGCCGTGTTTCACTCTAGTGAGAGATTTTTTTGTTTTGTTTTGTTTTGTTTTTTGTGGGTCGTGGGGCTTGAACTCTGGGCTTGGGTGCTATCCCTCAGCTCCTCAGCTCAAGGCGAGCGCTCTACCACTTGAGCCACAGCGCCAATTCCTAATGAGAGATTTTTCACAGGCTAGGTTTCCTGGAAGAAGGTGAGGAAATGGCAGCTATGGCCTGCCAAACAGCAGTCACAGGTCCAGGCCCTGTGACATGGGGGAAAGTCCATGAAGGAAGTGGCATTAGCAGGGGGATTGAAGGGAAATGGAACCTGGGCAGTACTGTGTGCACCCAGCAGGCCAGCACCCATACACAGATCCCCTGAACCCCCTTGCCTATACCCCTGGGAAAAGGCCCCAGCCTTGGCCAACTGGTCTTGCTGACAGGTCCATTGCAGGTCATAAGAGTTAGGCTGGCCAGAACAGGGATATGGCTACAGAGCCCTTTTAGAGTTTCTATGTCAAACCTTGGTTGTACAAGTGGATCTCTTGAGCCCTCGATCTAGGAATGGACTCAAAACACTGCCCGTGCAACATTGCCATTGCTCCCATGGGGTTTCCCTATCTGCTCTGTGGACTTACCTGCCACCCATCTTGTGCAAGGTCCTGGGGCTTACTCCTTGCTGGTGATGCTAGAGCTCAAATCCACACGGCCCTTCTTCCATGAGCCAGCCTATACCCTCCTGTGCCTTTCCCCACACACTCGCCACAGGCACACAGTCTCCAAGAGAAGCCAGCAGCCAAGGGCCACCAGTTCCCCCCCAACTCTTACCGTCCAATGTCTGAGCAGACTTTGGAGTCAGCAGCTACAGCGGCATGGGCAAAGGCTTGGGGGCCACAGGAAGGAGGGTGGTGAGCGAGAACCACAGCCAGCACAACAATGGCCAGCCCCAGCCCTAGCCCCAGCAAGACCAGGCTGACGATGGCCCTGTGGCACTGAGCCATGGCTGCTGGCCTGGGAGGAGAGGGGAGGCAGGTAGGCAGGTAGGCCAGAGGTTGGACAGACAGACAGGCACATAAATGGACAAGAAGCTGCACAGGTAGACTCACTGATGAGTGAACAGATGGAAAAATCGAGGCAGAAACAGATAGATTGACATCTAAGCCAGACAGCTGGACAGAGAGGAAGGTTCGATGGACATTATGCAGAGATGGGCTTAAAAGAAAGGAGATCAGACAGATGGATTGACAGACAAACAGCAGGCAGACAAGCAGATGGATTTACAGACAGACAGATGGATATCAGCAGCCTCTGCCCTCCTCAAGTACGTGCTGCAAAGAGATCTGCCCACAAGCTTGAACTTCTAGTTTTTAGCCCTAGCCTGGTGGGGCAGCAGGCCAGGGCGTCTATTGGGGGAAGTTTTTTTCCTTGCAATGTGGCTGGGGTTAACTCTTTCACTACCAGTTGATCCTCTGGCCCTCCTGTCCACCCCATGGCACCAGGGGCAAGGGGCTTGCATGCAGGGCTCCCAGGGACCCTTGTACCATTCCCCTGGTTCCCAGAAACACAGAGAAGGCTGTTAGGAGTGACCCCACCCTTTCCTGGATCAGGCCCTGAGAGCCAAACCCCCCTCCCAACCCAGGGCGGAACTCCACTCTCAGATGAGCAGCAGCTCAGCCTTGTCATTCATATGGCCCAGAAGAGAAGCTGAAGGAGGATCCAAGGTAGAGTCGTATAGCTTATCTCAGCCACAACCTGGCTCAGAGCCCAGCATGCTGCCGCTGTCCTTAGAGGGGGCAGGATGCAGACAGGCCACGTGTCTAATCGGAGGCATCCAGTGCCACTGGACCATCCTACCCCCTGGGACCTGCTGACTTGAAGATACACTCTTGAACTTCTTGGGGAGCAATGCTACCCTGTTTGGGTTCCCAAGCCTCCTCCCCTCACTCAGTCTCTCCCTGCTGGTTCCTTGTGACCATCAGTCTCAGGGTTATTCCTACACTGGCCCCATGTCTCCTCCCTGGGGACACTGCCTTGTGTGTTGCTGGAGCTAGCAAGTTTGATGAGATGCAGGGCCCAAGGGCAATAGCTTAGAAACAGTTGCCACAGCCCTACACTGCCTTCCTTTCTACCATAGCACTGACCTTTGCAGGCCATACATGGAGTCATAGCCCACCTCCTGGTATAGCCAAGAAATGAGACCCAGAGCTAGAGAGTGTCTGCCCAGATTACACTGGGACCTCCTTGCCAGATTCCCTGGTCAGTCTGAGTCAAGAGACTGTTTCCCATAAGCCTGTTGTCATAGTTGTCTTAAGTAGGCTGGTGCTGTCCCCCAGGCTGCAGTGGCGTTGGCCAATCAGGAATGAAAGTGCATCCCACCCGCTCACCACAGTCCTCAGAGGACAAAAACAGGGAGGGCTAGGGATGGGGACATCTCTGTAGTTATTCTGATCAGGCAGAGGCCAGGGTACAGAGACAGTATGGGCAAAGGCCCAGGGGGAAGGATTTGTGTCATGCTGGGATTTCTGCCAGAGGCTAGGCTGGGTGATTCAGCTCAGAAGATCCTGAATGCCCTAATCTAGGAAGTGATGGAGGAGAAGATGGGATGAAAAGAGAGGTATTCAGCTCCCCCATCCCTGAACTTGTCTGGGACTAAGCCCCATGAGGCCTGGGGAACCTGGATTCATCCACCAGCACGTTGGAGCAGTGAGTGCTGTTTCCCATCTTCCACTCTCTCATAGCTGTGAGACCTAAAACAGATCTCAGTCTTTTCCATGCAAATGGGGCCATGGCCTTTCCTTTTATTTATTTTTTACTTTTTTATTTTTATTTTTTTTGGGTCTGGTCGTGGGGCCTGAACTCTGGGCCTGGGTGCTGTCCCTCAGCTCTTCAGCTCAAAGCTAGTGCTCTACCACTTGAGCCACAGCGCCACTTCTGGCTTTTTTCTTTTTACTTATGTGGTGCTGAGGAATTGAACCCAGGGCCTCAGGCATGCAAGGCAAGCACTCTACCACTGAGCCACCTTCCCAGCCCCGGCCTTTCCTTTTAGACTAAAGATTTAGGAGTGACTGCCACACCCCACTACCCAGCCTCTGTCTCTTTCCCAGAGAACCCACTAGGCTTTAGTGTTAGACCCTGGATGAAGCCTGAAGACCCAACTCCCATTTCCTGTTGGAAAGAAATCAGGTTTCCCAGCTTGCCAACCCCCTCCACCAGCCTGTGTTCCTTAGGGCCCTCTACTTGTCACTTGCCAGAGGTGATTATCAGCCAAACTGTGACCTCATCCCAAACCTCCACCAATCACCACCAGCCTCAGGGATTACAGTGTTGGGAAGGGGTTATTACATTAGAGAGAAAGGCTGCCGCACCCCCTTCCCCCCTCCCCCCTCCCCCCAGATAATGTGCCTAGCAGTGTTTTTCTAGACCCACCCCTCTGGGCTCTTTCTCCGTAGAGGAGCTGCAGATCTTCTCCAGTTCACTAGCTTGCTGTTGTGGTAATTGGACTCCTCCCCTTAGAGCTGCTGATGTAGAAAGCCTGGCTTCACACTGAGTTTGTGTTTGGTGAGTGATCCCTGGGCGTGTCTCTTACCAAGAAGCTTTGCTTCAGCCTTTCGCTCAATCTTCACTCCTCAGATTTCAGTTTCACCCTTACTTCTAGGGCAGGGGGGAGCTCAGAAACTAGTTATCCTAAGGAGGTTCTGCTAGTTGCCATCTTCCCCAGCAATACCGGGGCTGGGGCTCCCCCTGGTGGGAAATACTCAGAAGTGCTATCCAGACCAAGGAAGGAATGTCTGGTCCTGGGGCTCATAGTGAGGAAGGACAGAGCTTAATAATGGCCTGCCTGTCTCATCCTCCACCCTTCAACTTACCACATACTTTGCAATCCCCCTACTAAAATGTTAAGGATAACTCCAGCACTCACAGTGCAAAGATCTCTAGTTTCCAGTTTTCCATTCTTCCCCAACCAGAGAATTCCATTTCATACACAAGACACTCAGGCCCAAGGAGCGAGGAGCCTGCCACTCAGGCTTCCCAGAGCCCAGCACTGCAGTCTCCATTTATTTTATGTTGTTCTGCCACTCTCAGAAAGAGCATGTCCTCCAAAGTCTTACTCTTGGATCTGTTGCGATTCTTGTCCCCAGGTTTCTGATCAGTCTTGTTCATCCAAGCATTCAATAGCCAGCTGGCTCTCCACCTTTCCTGGAATCTGAGGCGGCTGCCCAGCCACTAGCTGTTCGGACAATGGCCTGGACCACAGCGATGTAGGTAGAAGTGACCTCGATATGGTGGTGCCGGGCCTTCAGGGCTTCAACCACAGCCTGGGGAAGGAGACAGGGGAGAAGGAGGCCTCAGCAGGGCCATAGAGATGGTCTGAACCACTCTGTGGATTAGAGGCCTTACAAAGCCAGATGGTTTCTAGGTACCTGTAATTCTAGCTACTTGGGGGACTGAGATGTGATGGAGGTTTGAAGCAAGTCTGGGCAGAAAGTCTGTGGAACTTATCTCCAATTAACCACCCAAAAGCTGGAAGTGGAGCTGTGGCTCAAGTGGTAGAATGCCAGCCTTGAGCAAAAAGACCAAAGGACAGCACCTAGTTTCTGAGCTCAAGCCCCAGTGCGTGCGCGCGCACACACACACACACACACACACACACACACACACACGCAAAGCCAGATGTGCTTGGTGGGTGGAAAGAGCAAAGTGGGAGTACTCAGGTTTATGAGTCCATAAGGGGCTCCATTATGTCCATCAGAAATAACCTTCCAGCACAGAAGGCCTTAAAAGCCCACACCATGTCTCGGTTTCCCCACCACACAGCCTACCTGATCAATGTGTTTTTCCACAGTTGTGGTGTTGGGCAAAAGCTGATTGTGTAGCCGGGGCTCCTCCACTGCCCGCTTCATGTCATAGCCGAACCACAGGTTGTAAATGATAGCCTGGCAGTGGGAAATGGTGAGGGACTCAGTGTGGCCCAGGGGCAGGGGGAGGGAGGACAGGTAGGGGACGCATACCAGTGCAGTGGACGTGGTGATCTGTGTACCCCCAGAGGCTCCCACCACCATCTGGACTTTCCCATCCGGACCCACAATAATGGATGGACACATGGATGATAATGGCTGCTTCCCTATGGTCCATAGAGTGAACAGAGATGCCAGTCAGTTCCTTGCTCAGGATGCCAGCCCCTGCCAACACAAACTCCCCCGGGACCCTTATCCTGCACCTGGTCTGATGAAATTGGCTGGTGATGGGAACACTCCAAATTGATTCGTGAAGTTAGGCGAGCTAAAGTCATCCATCTCATCATTGAACAGGATGCCACTGACCCGGGAAAGGATCTTAGAGCCGAAGCTGCATGGGGAAGTGGGTAGATAGTTGTGAGCAACCAGCCTGGCCCTGCCTGGTCCCTCCTCCCCATCCACCCCTGCCAAGCCCACTCCCTGTGAGGCCAAGCTACCAAGGTGGGACCTATTACCCACCATAAAAGTGGGAGTCCTTTCATGGGATGAAGGTAGCCTCTAGCCCACCACCTCTGACCCTGTACCAACTGGCCCCACAGCCCCTACTAGAGATTGATGGTGCTGGTGGTGGACACAGCACTGCCGTCCTCTGAGACCACCGACAAGTGGCTGGTGCCCCCATCATCCGGATTGTAGAATTCAGGCTCATAGTACGAAGTCATGTGAGTGGTGTTGTCAGTGATGCGAGCTTGGAGCTGGGCAGCGAAGAACTCAGAGCTCATGTTGCGAATGACCTGCCGAGACCCCAGAGCTGGCCTAAGGAGGTGGAAAGGGAGCGCGGAGAGGGGGCACAGGGTTGTCCGAGCAGGTCCCAGGAATCCCCTGACCATGGGTCTGATCACAATCCTCTTGCATCCTAAAACTTCGGGGGCTTTCCAGGACACAGACAGGAAAGCAGACTCAGCACCTCACACAGTGGCTTGTATGACCCCATCTCTTTGTTTTATTCCAATCATTATGAATGTCTGTTGTCCGCCCCCTCAGGCTTTTAGACTCTCATCCTCGCAGTGATTCATTCATGCAATTATTTACGGAGCTTGTGTTGCATGCCCAGAGATGAGAAATTGGAAGGGAACAGGCAGGGTAAGTTCTAGTAATAGGAAGGCAGAGAAAATGAAAGAGAAGAATGAGGGATAGGCAGTGTGGTTAGGGAGGGCTTCTTTAGAACAGATAACTGAAAAGAGTCCAGTAGGAGGCCTAAAGGGCAAATACAAAGGCCCTGGGGCAGGATGAACAGGGCGGTGTTTCCAGTAGTGACTGAGATGAAGGGAGAGAAAATTTGAAGATGCTGGCTTGGGGTTCATTATTTCTGTAAGGGTTTCTTAACTCCTCTAAGGACTGACAAGCATGGGTAGAGGAGTAAACATGCTGGGGAGCATTTTCTCAGGGTCCCTGTGGTGGTCATGTAGGGAGTAAAGAGCAGGCTATGGAGAACCAGGTGACATGTAGATGGCTCATCTCACACCAGGAGCTGGTGACTCACGCCTGTAATTCTAGCTGCTTAGGAGGCTGTGATTTGAGGGTCAAGATTTGGAGACAGCTGGGGAAGGACAGTCTAGGAGACTCTTTTATCTCCAACTAATCACCAAAAAGCTGGAAGTGGAGCTGTAGCTCAAGAGGTAAAGCATCAGCCTTGAGCTAAAAAACAAAAAACAACTAAAGGATAGCCTTCAGGCTTTAAATTCATAGTGTGTGTGAGTTCACACACACACACACACACACACACACACACACACACACATGAGATGGCTCATCCAGCTGGAATAAAAATAATAATAGAGGATGCCCTTGCAACTTTAAGCCCAGAATAGCTGTTCACTGGGTAGTAAACACTGCAGATAGGGGACAGTCAGGAGACTGATCTTGAGCCTAGGCCCATCAGACACTTTAGAGCATGACTCAGGTAGATGGGCTCATGAGCATGATGTGCATGTATGGAATTCACCTATGGGGTTGATAGAAGCAATAAATCTAGCCCCAAAGTGGTGGCAAAGGAAGTCAGAGAGAAAAGATGGAAAGAGGGATGAAGGGCCCCAGGAGGCCTAACAAAGAAAATGCCAGAGGCTTTGTAGATGCCCCATGTATAGACTCAGAAATCCAGGGAAAGCTGAATTTGCTCATAGGAGCACAACACCAGGATATGGGCTATGTCTAGGTTTTGGAACTTAAAAAGCAATAGCTAAAGGACTGGGAATGTGGCTTAGTGGTAAAGTGCTTGCCTAGCATGCATTGAAGCCCTGGGTCCAATTCCTCATTACCATATACACAGAAAAAGCTGGAAATGGTGCTGTGACTCAAGTGGTAGAGTGCTAGCCTTGAGCAAAAAGAAGCTCAGGGACAGTGCCCAGGACCTGAACTCAAGCCCCAGGACTGGCTATATATATCCAACAGGGTCTTTGGTAAGTTAAAAGACCAGAAAAAAATGTATGGTTAATCTCAGTTATCAACCTTGATTGGGTTGAGAGCTGCCTAAATGAATAAAGCACACTAATCTGGGCATGTCTGTGAGGGCATTTCCAGAGGCTGTTGGATTGTGATGTCATCTAATCCAGGGGTTCGATGCATGCATGGATTCAAAATTTGAATGGACTCTTGGAGGTGGTGGAACTGTGGAAGGCAGAGCCTAGTTGGAGAAAATGGGCCGCAGGGATGGTGCCATTAAAGGACATTTTTGTGCATGTGTGCCAGTACTGGGGCTTGAATCAAGGCCTGGGTGTTATCTCTTAGCATTTTTGCTCAAGGCTAGTGCTCTGCCATTTGAACCACAGCTCCACTTCTTGCTTTCTTGCTGGTAAGAGATAAATCTCATGGACTTTCTTGTGCAGGCTGGCTTCAACTGGTGCCTAACTCATTTTGTAAATTTTTGTGTCTGTAAAATGTAAAAAAGAAAAAGTACCTGGGTGCCAGTGGCTGACACCTGTAATCCTAGCTACCCAGAAGGCTAAGATCTTAGGATTGAAGTTTGAAGCCAGCCTGCACAGGAAAGTCCATGAGACTCTTATTTTCAATTAACCACCAAGGGGCTGGGAAGTTGGCTCAGTGGTAGAGTGCTTGCCTTGCATGCATGAGGCCCTGGGTTCGATTCCTCAGCACCACATAAGCAAAAAGAAAAAAGCCAGAAGTGGTGCTGTGGCTCAAGTGGTGGAGCGCTAGCCTTGAGCTGAAGAGCTGAGGGACAGCGCCCAGGCCCAGAGTTCAGGCCCCACGACCGGACTCCCCCCCAAAATAATCAATTAACCACCAAATAGCTGAAAGTGGAGCTGTGGCTCAAGTGGCAGAGCAGCAGCCTTAAGTGGAAAAGTTAAGGGACAGTGCCCAGGCCCTGAGTTTAAGCCCCAGTACTACTAATGCACATGTACACACATTAATTAATTTTTTAAATGGAAGAATGTGTAGTGAACTGTGTAGGATGCTACTGAGAGAAACCGAAGGCAAAAATGAGGTTGGATGTGAAGATCTGGGATTGTGTGGGTTGAGCAAGGATAGACAAGGTCTGAAGGAAGAGAAAATGGTCCCAGGGATGTGGTTCTACGCTAGAGCACTTGCCTAACATGTGAGAGGCTGGATTCCATTCTTGGCACACAGACAGGGGTGGGAGTATGTGGAAGGGAGCAGAAGGTTGAACTGTGGGTCTCTCTCTTGAGAATATAAATGGAGGGCTGGGAAGGTGGCTCAGTGGTAGAGCACTTGCCTTGCATGAGGTCCTGGGTTCGATTGCTCAGTACCACATAAGCAAAAAGAAAAAAATCCAGAAGTGGTGCTGTGGCTCAAGTGGTAGAGCACTAGCCTTGAGCTGAAGAGCTGAGGGACAGCGCCCAGGCCCAGAGTTCAGGCCCCACAACCAGACCCCCCCCCCCAAAAAAGAGAATATAACTGGAATCTGAGAGAGGCAAAAAAAAAATCCTTATAAGAATGGTGTCCTGAGCCAGAGAGTGAAGAGAAGGCCAGACTTAGTGAGGAGGGAAAGGGAGGGCAGAGGTGGGCAGAATGGGGTGGCTTCTGTCCCCTCAGAGAGATAAGATACCAGATCGTTGTTTGCAGAAATGTGAGGACTGACTGCTCAATGTCCACCAGGAAAAGAGAAGATGCCAGGGAGAATGGAGGCGCCTCCTGCTGGTCCCAAGTCATTGGGGCGGGGGCGGGGGTATCCCTGCAAGTCTGCCCCTGCAGGCAGGGCATCCAAGTAGGTGAAAAAGGTCATGAGGGCCCCTGGCAGGAAGGGATGCAAAGGAGGCCTCAGTGAAGGCCTAGTTTAGAGCTGAGGTACCTGACAAATGAGTCAGCCAGGTGATACCAAGCCAAGGGTAGAGATCAGAGAAGCATTCGTTTCTTAGTAGGACCAGGGAGCAGACCGCTGAGGCCTCTGCTCACTGGGTCCTCAACGTCCTGCACGTCATCCACAGCAATCCTGAAAACTACAAGACCGTCCCATGCATTTCTCACCTCAAGAGCTTAGCATGTACAAAAGCCCCTCAAGTAGGAGTTCAGCCAGAAGTGGGCACCAGTTATCTGTTGTCAAGTCTGTTTTTTTCCCCAGCTCAGATGAGGTGCAGAGAGCAAAGGCTGGGGCTTAGAGTAACCAGTCTATTCCAGCACATAGTAGGTCTACAACCCAAGTGTAAGGCAGGAACTGATTCGAAAAATAAACATGAGGAGGGGGGAGCCCTGAGACCCCACTCAGCATCTCTATGGCAAGTCTTTCCTCAACTGCGGGCCAGGCTCTTACCTGAGTCATATCAACAAAATTGGGGTCTCCCAACAGGGTCCTCTTGGCATAGGCAAACCGGAAGGCCTCTACGATGCGGTGATATGTCAGACCCTTCTTCTCAGGTGTCTTCACACTCTCCAGAGAGAAGTTGTACCCTGATCGATCAGAGCCAAGCACACACTGACAGGCCCCAGGGGTACAGAGGGCTCGGAAGATTGATATCACCCTGAGCCATGTTGAGCAGCCCTCTTAGAAAGGAGACACTTCATAACCAACAGCAGTGCCCACTTCAGAAAACTCTTAAGACAAGGGGTCCACAGCTTGGGCCTCATGCACTCACACACCAGATTCCAAGGTCTACAAAGTCACAGGTGATTACTTATATTACCAGCAGTATACTCTTTTTTTTTTTTTTTTTGTCCGTCATGGGGCTTAGAATTCTGGGTCTGGACACTGTCCCTCAACCCTTCAGCTCAAGGTGAGCACTCTACCACTTGAGCCATAGTGCCACTTCTGGTTTTCTGGTGGTTAATTGGAGATAAGAGTCTCATGAGCTTTCCTGCCTAGGCTGGCTTTGAACCATGATCCTCAGATCTCAGCCTCCTGAAAAGCTAGGATTACAGGTGTGAGCCACCAGTGCCTGGCCTGGCAAACTGAGCCAGGAAGGTGGCTCAGTGGTAGAGTACTTGCCTAGTATTCATGAAGCCCTGGGTTTGATTCTTCAATACCACATAAACAGAAAAAGCCAGAAGTAGAACTGTGGCTCAACTGGTAAAGTACTAGCCTTGAGCACAAAGAGGCTCAGGAACAGTGCCCAGTCCCTGAGTTCAAGCTCCAGGATTGACTGGCAAAAATAAATAAATAAACCTCAGATCTCAGTCTCCTGAGTAGCTAGGATTACAAGGGTGAGCCATGGGGGCCTGACTTAGCACTGTCTTTTTATAGTTATTTTCTTCTTTTTGGTTTTGGTTTTGTGTGTGTGTGTGTGTGTGTGTGTGTGTGTGTGTACATGCCTATACTGGAACTTGGGTTTTTTTTTTTTTTTTTTGGGTCCGGTCGTGGGGCCTGAACTCTGGGCCTGGGCGCTGTCCCTCGGCTCTTCAGCTCAAGGCTAACGCTCTACCACTTGAGCCACAGCACCACTTCCGGCTTTTTTCTTTTTGCTTATGTGGTGCTGAGGAATCGAACCCAGGGCCTCAGGCATGCAAGGCAAGCGCTCTACCACTGAGCCATCTTCCCAGCCCCTATACTGGAACTTGGAACTTGATCTCAGGGCCTAGATACTGCCCCTTAGTTTTATTGCTGAAAGATGACTCCTGGTCATTGTCCTCCATGAATAGTCTGTCTTCCAGTACTTGAACCTTTCTGCTACTTGAGTCACAGTTCTACTTTTGGCTTTAGTTAGTAGTCGTCGTAGTTGTCATCGTAGTAGCAGCAGTAGCAGCAGCAGCAGCAGTGGTGGTGGTGGTGTTATTATTACTTTTTTTTTAACAGTAGTGGTTAATTATAGATCAAAGTCTCAGGGACTTTCCTGCCTGGGCTGTCTTCAAATCTCTATCCTCAGATCTCAGCCTCCTGAGTAGCTAGGATTATAGGTGTGAGCCAGCAGCACCTGGCAGAAGGACCCTCTGAACCAAGCCCCCCTGCCCTGAACTCCAGCACCTCTGTCCCTCCCATCTACTCTTCTTCTTCTTCTTCCTCTTCCCCCACCCAATCTTCCTCCACCCCTTTTCCTCCACTTCCTTATCTTCATTCTGCCCTTTTTCCACTCCCTCTTCCTTCTCCTCCTTTTCTTCCAAGCTCCTCCTTCCCCTTTCCCTCCTTCTTGTCTTCCTTCCTCTTCCAGCTTCTAGTATGGATAACATGGGGACTCCACACTGCCCCCTAAGGGAGCCATGCAGTAGGACATGGCACATCCCACACTCAGTAAAGGAAAAGATGGTGACCAAGAAGACAAGGATACAGCCGGCATAGAGCATGAAAAGGGAAAAGTAGCAGCAGGCAGTATGTCTCAGACCTCTCAGCAGGGCTATGGTGGGGCTGCTCACCTTTGAGAATGTTCAGGATTAGAATCAGCACAGGCCCACTGAGAGGAGCGCTGGGCACATACAACACGGAGTCCCCAAGGCTGGTGCTCAACGGGTGCTCAATCAGCTCTGCTTGGTAGTTGTTCAGGTCCTCAACTGTCATAATGCCTCCTGCAAAGGGACAGCAGCTTGATGGACATGAGAATCGGGCTGTGCCATGAGGAAATAGCAGGGCTGCATTATGTGGGGACTGGCCTCCACCATTGAGGTTGAACCATGGAGCAAGCCAAGGGTACACTACTGGCAGAGGTGGGGGTGGGGCAGACATGGAGAGGGACCAGGAGTTGTACCATTGGGTAGAAGGAGGTGAGGGCTGTACCACCAGAAAAAGCCACATAACCACCAAGCTAGGGCCTCAGGCTGTCTGCGCTCCCTTACCACCCATGGCCAGGCCAGGCCAGACACCCCTCAATCTGCTCAGTTCATTGGTTTCCTGGCCTGCTTGCTTTCCTCTCCACAGAGCCTTTTGCAAGTAGAGAATACCTGCTTCCATCTGCTGTCCCTGCCCCCCCCCCCAGGCCCCTCCTCTCTTGATTAATGATAAAGGGGACAAGGGAGGGAGGGAGAGAGGGAGGAAGGCTCTTAATTCTTCAGGGAACCAGCTCCAAATAGAGTTGGCTGAAAGGTCAATGTGCTAATCACCCTCCTCCATAAAACCCAGACAAAAGTAACAAGAAAATGGTCACCCTTGGGGCCTGCCCCACAGAGGCCCTCTGGTACTTGTAAAAGCTCATGTTCACCCTGTGATCTCCCAGTGAACAAAGCTTTCCCACATCCCTCCTGGCCTTACTCCAAGCTTCTACTCAGTCAGATAGCACTTGTACTCTCTCCCTTGACTGGGCTGCCATCTGCAGCCCAGCTGCCACCTCTTACAATGTGTCCTCTCTGATCTTCCTGGAGCCATGGGCAGCACGCTACTGCTTCCCTAGCCTAGGATTCTGCCTATCTCTTCATTCACCTGCCAGAGACTTTCCTTCCTCCGTGATGGAACCAGGAGCTGCAGACTTAGGTGGCCTATCCATGATGTTCCCGTGCCAAGAACACCCTGAAGCCAACGCCCAGACCAGGCAGGCCAAAAGGACTTCAGAGTCTGGATCCTGGCTCAGAGTTCCCACTGTGGAATTCCTCACTAGGACCCCCAAAATGCTCACTCACCAGCCTCCTGGATGTCCTTTACAATCTGGGCAGTGAGGCTCCCGTTGTAGAAGGCCTGGGGGCCCTCTTCAGCCAGTGTCTGATAGGTGTCAGCCAGCCGTGGCATGGTCACTATATCTCCTTCCTGGAGCACTTTCCCATTGCGGCAGAAAATCTCACTGGGGGAGGGGGGGGGGCGGGTCACATGATATAGCAGGTGGAGCAGATTAGGCCAGATCACCCCATCCACCCATCCACTAGTTTGAACAAAGCAACAAATGGACAGAGCCTCACAGGTGTCCCTTGGGGGGCCAATTGTCCCATATCACTCAAGCCACGCCTGCCCTGACTCTGCTCCAAGACAGGCCAGTCCTTGCAGACCTACCACAGGGCAGGTGTCTGTTCAACGACATCCTGTTTTCTTTTCAGGGCCCCTGCCAGGCCCTTGCCCACTGGGAAGCCCTCTCGAGCCAGCTGGATGCTAGGCTGGAAGAGGCGATGCCATGGAAGCCGTCCATGCCGCCGGTGGGCCAACTCATAGCCACGGATCTCACCAGGAACTGCCACAGATAACCCACCTGGAAGGAGAAAGAGTAACAGTAATGCCCCCAAGCAGAAGACATACGAGACTTTTTGTTTTGCTTTGGTTTTTTGGTCGGTCGTGGGGCTTGAACTCTAGCTTGGGTGCTATCCCTCAGCTCTTCAGCTCAAGGCGAGTGCTCTACCGCTTGAGCCACAGCACCACTTCCGGTTTTCTAGTGGTTTATTGGAGATAAGAGTCTCACAGACTTTCCTGCCCGGGCTAGTTTTGAACCGTGATCCTCAGATCTCAGCCTCCTGAGTAGCTAGGATTATAGGCATGTGCCACCAGCGCCCAGCTTTGTCTTTTCTTTTTTGGTACTGGGGATCGAACCCAGGATGTCACACTTGCTAGGCAAGTACTTTGCCACTGAGCTACATCCCAGCCTCATATGGGACTTTCTATGGGACTTTTTTTTTTTCTGCTTATGTGGTGCTGAGGAATTGAACCCAGGGCCTCAAGCATGCAAGGCAAGCGCTCTACCACTGAGCCACCTTCCCAGCCTCATATGGGACTTTCTAAGGCAACATCCCAGGTACCTTCTGTGACTTATTTTAGGGCATAGAAGGAAAGGGGCTATGCATATGTGGTGCTGGCTATTCAAACCCAGGAGCTCACACAGGCTAGGCAAGCACACTACCACTCAGCCACACTCCCAGCCCAACAAAAAAGGAATTTTATGATCATCTGTGGGCAAGCATTCAGATTGACTAGGGGTGTTTCCCAGGACACAGGATGGGGAGCTGGTGGCCCATATACTGGGTTTTACTGACCAGAGATTGTAAGTGCCCCAAAGTGCCTCCACATTTGCCTGTACACGGTCCACAGTTACCCAGAGAGACCAGAGGGAAGACAGATTCTCTCCTATCTCTCAGTCTAGGCCACAACTACCTCTAGCCACAAGGCCTCTTATCCCATCAGACTCAGACTCCACTAGAACCTTCCAAAGCAAGATCAGATCCTGCCCTGGGGCTGGGATGCAGCTCAGTGGCAAAGTGCTTGCCTAGAATGCAGAGCCCTGGGTTTGATCCCCATTACCAAAAAAGAAAAGACAAAAAAATACAGTTAAAATGTACTCATTATCTTGCCCATGTAATTGTAACCCCTCTGTACAGTATTTTCACAATTAAAAAAAAAAACACATCTGAATAGATCTTGCCCTACTTTCAATTCGAGCCCAGGGGATCCTCAAGGCTTAGCTGGTACAGAGGAAGGGACTCCCTTCTTCTTTTCTACAGTTTTCAGTGCCCTAATGCCCTGTCCTCTCTCTGGGTCCATTTCCCCACTTGACTCTAAGGGGGGGAGGGGGAGAAGGGGAAGTCTTCATCATCCAGGTTGTTTTCTCGTGTGTGTGTGTGTGTGTGTGTGTGTGTGTGTGTGTGTGTGTGTGTGTTGGTACTGGGGCTTGAACTCAGGGTATTGAGTTCTCTCTTAGCTTTTTTGCTCTAGATAAGTGCTCTACCACTTGAGCCACACCCCCATCGCTGTCTTTTTTGCTGGTCAATTATGGAGAAGAGTCTCATGGATTTTCCTGCTCTAGCTGACTTACACAGAAGTATAAGTGTAAAATGGGAGGCTTGTGGTCCAGGTGCTTGCCAAAAACCAAGATTCCATTTGAAAGGATTAGTGTAAAAAGATCAGGCTGGGGGCATGGTTCAGTGATTAAAAAAAAACAAAACAACAACAACTGGCTAGCAAGCTTGAAGCCTTGAGTTTAAAACTGTTTTCCCCACTCTCTCCCCAAAAGAAATCCTCTTCTAACCTCAAAGCAATCAAGGTCTCATGATACCCTGTGTGCCAAGCCCACTAATGAGCCGTGGGCTGTTTGTTGTTGTTTTGTGACAGTCCTAGGGCTTAACTCAGAGCCTGAGTACTGTCCCTGAACTTTTTCACTCAGGGTTAGCACTCCACCACTTGAGGCATAGCTCAACTTCTAGCTTCTTGGTGGTTAATTGGACATCAGAGTCTCGTGGACTTTCCTGGCTGGGCTGACTTCAAACCACAATCCTCAGATCTCAGCCTCCTGAGAAGCTAGGATGACAGGCAAGAGCAATCAGAACCCAGCTGTCTTTTTTTTTTTTCTTTTGAGATAGGAGTCCCAATCTGAAGTCTTATCTGACCTTGAGCTTTCAGTCCCCCTTTCTCAGCCTCCCAGGCACTGGGATTACAGGGATGCACTACCTCGTCTGTCCTCCTCAGATTTTCCATCGCTCTTTCCTGAACTACCTTTGGGTCACACTCCCCTGGTTCTCCTTATCCCTTCTGCCTTCTTCCCTATCTCCTACCATCTTCCCTCTCTTCCTTGGTGGTGTTTCCAGCTCCATGTTTCAGGTTCTACCTGTGAACTGACAAACTTTTAAATGCATCCTCTGGCCTGACTAGCAGACCCAAGTATCCACCTGCCAGCTTGGAACAGGTATCTCAAACTTAACCTGCCCCAAACTACATTCCAGGCATCCCTGCTCAACCCCCATCCCTGACAGCCCTATATGTCTCTGAGCACAGACTTTCCATGTACACATCTCAACCAAACAACAAATTACAGGCTTCCTCTTTCAGTACGAGTTACTGCCAACCACCCTCTACTGTCTCTGGATTATTTGAGTGACCTCCTGCTGAGTCTCAGAGTCTCCTTGCCCCTTTGTACACCAGCCTGGACTTCTCACCTCACTCTGAGGTGACCTATGAGGTCCCAACCTACTTAAGCGGTTTTTTCCAATGCCATATATTCATCCTTCTGGGTTTCTTTTAGCAGCTTCGGTGGTACCCTGCAAAATGTTACCTCTGCTTATTCCAGCTGGATCACTCAGTCATCCTTGCCTTCCTTGAGATGCCACATGACTACTCCTACCCTGCCCTGCCTCTGACACTATCCTAAGTAAAAATCCTACCCACCGGCCACCAGCTCTGTGATCTCCACTGCAAAAGGCCCTTGGTGTCTGTGGCCTCAGCCTCTTCTTCCTCGCCACAAGGAATGTGCCCACCCAACTATATTGTTTGCCTTTGTTCTGTACCTGGGTTTTGGGAACAAAGTGTGATGCTGTAAGAGGGACTGAAGAGGTTCAAGTTGGGCTGGGAAGGTGGCTCAGTGGTAGGGTGCTTGCCTTGCATGCATGAGGCCCTGGGTTCGATTCCTCAGCACCACATAAGCAGAAAAAGCCAGAAGGGGCACTGTGGCTCACGTGGTAGAGAGCTAGCCTTGAGCTGAAGAGCTGAGAGACGGTGCCCAGGCCCAGAGTTCAGGCCCCACGACCAACCAAAAAAAAAAAAGAGGGTCTGACAAGGTGGCTCAGTGGTAGAGTGCTCGCCTTGCATGCATGAGACCCTGGGTTTGATTCCTCAGCACCACATAAGCAGAAAAAGCCGGAAATGGGACTGAGGCTCAAGTGGTAGAGCGCTAGCCTTGAGCTGAAGAGCTGAGGGACAGTGTCCAGGCCCAGAGTTCAGGCCCCACGACCAGAAAAAAAAAAAAAAAGAAGAAGAAGTTCAAGTTAAGGGAGTAAATTCCAAACATCCACACGATGCTAAGTCTGTAAGATTCCAGCATTCCCATATTCCTGGGCAATTTCATTTCTACACATTCTGTATTTCTCAAAGTATATTTTTTTAAAAAAATAGCCAGGCGCACCTGTAATCCTAGCTACTCAGGAGGCTGAAATCTGAGGATCACAGTTCAAAGCCAGCCCAGGCAGGAAAGTCCATGAGACTCTTAATCTCCAACTAATTACCAGAAAAACTGGAAGTGGCGGTGTGGCTCAAGTGGTAGAGCGCTAGCCTTGAGCTGGAGAGCTGAGGGACAATGCTCAGGCCCAGAGTTTAAGCCCTATGACCAACAACAACAACAAAAAAGAATGCCAAAGTCCATGAATGCTAAAGTCCCTTATAGAAAATGAGGTTGTAGGTACATATTACCCATCCACATTGTCCTGTACCGTGTGTGTGTGTGTGTGTGTGTGTGTGTGTGTGTGTGTGTGTGTGTGTGTGTGTGTGTGTGTGTGCGCGCACTGGTGCTGGGCTTGAACTCAGTGTCTGGGTGCTACCCCTTAGATTTTTTTTCTTCTTCTTCTAGTCCTGGAGCTTGAATTCAGCCTCGGTAATGTCCCTCAGCTTTTGTGCTCAAGGCTAGTGTTCTATCCCTTGAGCCACAGCTTCACTTCTGTTTATGGTTAATTGGAAAGAGCCTCATGAACCTTACTGCCTAAGTGCTGGCTTTGAATCCCAATCCTCAGACCTCAGCCTGCTAAGTAGCTAGGATTATAGGAATGAGATGCTGGTGCCACTGGGCTCCTTAGCTTTTTTGCTCAAGGTTGATGTTCTACTACTGGAGCCACAGCTCCACTTCTAGACTTTTTTGGTGGTTAATTAGAGATAAGAGTTTCACAGACTTTCCAGGAACTGGTCCTCATGTTACTTCTAGTCATACTATGGTTACAGTGTTTGTTTGTTTGTTTGCCAGTCCTGGGGCTTGAACTCTGGGCCTAGGTGCTATCCCTGAGCTCCTTTTGCTCAAGGCTAGCACTTTTCCGTTTTGAGCCACATAGTCACTTTCTGTTTTTTGTGTTTAATTAAAGATGAGTCTCAGGCAGGCACTGGCTCAAGCCTGTAATACTAGCTACTCAGGAGGCTGAGCTCTAAGGATCACCATTCAAAGATAGTCCGGACAGGAAAGTCCATGAGACCCTTATCTCCAATAAACCACCAGAAAACCATAAGTGGCACTGTGGCTCAAGTGGTAAAGCACTAGCCTTGAGCTGAAGAGCTGAGGGACAGCGCACAGACCCAGAGTTCAAACCCCACAACTGCCAAAAAAAAAAAAAAAGATGAGTCTTATCTACCTGGGCTGGCTTTGAACCACCATTCTTAGATCTCAGCCTCCTGAATAGCTATGATTAAAAGTGTGAGCCACCAGCTTGGTTAGTGTATTTAATCCAGAGCAAATAGTATGTAAATAGTTGCCATACTGTATCATTTAGGGAACCAGGGTAACAGTCTGTAACGTTCAATACAGACACAGAACCTATGGATACGGAACTAGTGAATATAAAGGATCAACCATGATGGATTTCCTCCATGTACAACTCCGGAGGAGCCTGAGCAGAAATGACAGGCTGGGTGCCAGTGGCCATGCCTATAATCCTAGCTATTAAGGACCCTGAGATCTGAGGAATGCTTTTGTTTGTTTGTTTTTTTTTGCTGTTTCTGGGGCTTGAACTCTGGGCCTGGACACTGTCCCTGAGCTTCAGTGGAAGAGCACAAGGCTCTGAATTCAGGCCCTAGTACCGGCACAAAATGATGATGATGATGATGATGATGATGATGATGATGATGATGATAACATGAAGTAAAGAAATGGCACAATGATGGTTTGTGTATTCAGTATGGGAGGGTGTCACGGCACCATGAAGGGGCAGGAGAGGTACTACAGCTGTCACCAGACATTGGACAGGTGCATGATTCTGTAGATGAAGCAACTTCTCCATGGGGACACCATGGCTTAGCCCCACATCCTGAGCTCATGAGGCAGCTTACCTTCTTCAGACTGTTTGGAGTCATTGAACATGTTTTCATGGGCCAGCCGAGGAGCTACCTCACGAGCATTGATGATCTCAACTTTTCCTGGAAGGAGAAGCAAGTAGGTAAGAAGACACCTTCCCCAACCCCAACCCCTCCTACCAAGGGAACCCAGGGGTCATCCAGTTATGCTGTACCCCAGCCCAAGTCCACAAGGATACCAAGCCCAAGGATACAGATGGGCACCCATGCCGCCCACCCTCCCCTTCCCCAGACACTCACGTGTGGTGCTGTTGTATATGGTGAGAAAGAGGCCGCCCCCAATGCCCATGCTGTGTGCATTCATGAGTCCCATGCACAGCAACCCAGCGATGGCTGCATCCACTGCTGAGCCGCCCTCCAGCAGCATGTCCCTGTCAGCAGCATGTGGGAAGGGGAGTCCTGAGGCTCTCCAGTCCCCAAGCTTATTCTACCACCTACCTGCTCATTTCCTCCTAGTCATTCTGCACAAAGAAAAGTAGAGGAGTCTATGCCAAGGTTTGTTTGTTTGGAGACAACCTCAGTATATGAAATCAGCTCAGGCCGGTCTAAATGGCCTTGAACCTTTTTTTTTTTTTTCCATTTTGATAACTGCCTTTTTTGGTCAGTCATGGGGTTTGAACTCTGGGCCTGGACACTGTCCCTGAACTCTTCAGCTCAAGGGGAGGGCTTTACCACTTGAGCCACAGCACCACTTCCAGTTTTCTGGTGGTTAATCAGAGATAAGAGTCTCACAGATTTACCTGCCTGGCTAGCCTTGAACCACAATCCTCAAATAGCCTCCTGGGTAGCTAGGATTACAGGTGTGAGCCACTGGCACCCAGCTGATCATTTTATATGATCAGAGGCACAGAGGAATTCTCTTGATCCTCCTGCCTCAGCTTCCTAAGTGCTCAGGTTATAAGTATGTAGCACCAGACTAGTTTTTTTTTTTTTTTTTTTGGTCAGTCCTGGGGCTTGAACTCAGTACCTAAATGCTGTCCCTGAGCCTTAATGCTTAAGGCTAGTGATCTTCTACTTTAAGTCATAGCTTCAATTCTGGCTTTTTTTTTTTTTTTTTTTTTGGTCGGTTGTGGGGCCTGAACTCTGGGCCTGGGCTCTGTCCCTCAGCTCTTCAGCTCAAGGCTAATGCTCTACCACTTAAGCCACAGTGCCACTTCTGGCTTTTTCTGCTTATGTGGTGCTGAGGAATTGAACCCAGGGCCTCATGCATGCAAGGCAAGCACTCTATCACTGAGCCACCTTCCCAGCCCCTGGCTTTTTTTTTTTTTTCTGGTTAATTGGAGATAAGAGTGTGGTGACCTTTCCTACCAGGGTTAGCTTTGAACTGTGATCCTCAGATCTCGGGCCTCCTGAGTAGCTAGGATTACAGGCATGAGCCACCAGCACCTGGCATAAATTGTTGGTGTTTTTTGTTGGTGTTGTTGTTCTTGTTCTTTTGTTTTTCGGTTGTTGGGCTTGAACTTGGGGCCTGGGAGCTGTCCCTAAGCATTTTTTGTTCAAGGGTAGCACTCTACCACTTTTAGCTACAGCGCCACTTCCAGTGTTCTGGTGGTTAACTGGAGATAAGAGTCTCATGGACATTCCTGTCCAGGCTGGCTTCTCAGCCTCTTGAGTAGCTAGGATTACAGGCATGAGCCACCAGCACCTGGCAAGTTTTGTTTTTTAAAAACATAATTTCTTGTAATACCTATATATCTGATCATATAAAATATATATTAAAATGAACTCCAAATTAAAAAAGAAACATTATTTCTTCTTTTTAAAGCTAGCAAGCATACATGGCAGTTGAAAAAAAAGGAAAAGTTTTTTTTTTGTTGTTGAAAGTGGGGCTTGAATTCTGGGCCTGGGAGCTGTCCCTGAGCTCCTCAGCTCAAGGCTAGCACTCTACCACTTGAGCCACAGAGCCACTTCTGGTTTTCTGGTGGTTAATTGGAGATAAGAGTCTCACAGACTTTCCTGACTGGGCTAGCTTAGAACCGTGATCCTCAGATCTCAGCCTCCTGAGTAGCTAGGATTATGGGCATGAGCCACCAGCTCCTGGCTTGCATTCTTCCTATTTATGCTTCCTGCATCTATGGGATGACAGGTGGGTACTGGTTGAGACTTTGGCCTTGAGAACTTTTTGCCTGGTTGACCTCAAATCAAAATCTTTCTGATCTCTACCTCCCAAGTAGCTAGGATGACAGTTGGCTAGAAAATAGATTTCTATTAGTGACATTTTTTGGCTTTTAAGTAAGAATTGGTCTTTGTAGATCATGTGTGATAGCTAAAATAGAACATAACAGCAGCGTTTATCCAGAGATATTCATAGAACTGTGGGAGTGAGGGGCAAGAAGGCCCAAGCTGACTGTTCAGAGACCAATATCCTGTTCACAAAGTCATCATTCCTTCTCTCCTGACTAGAGGTTAGCAAGAGAAGCCAAGGAACCCAAAGGTGTAACACCTATGTGCATCTGATCATATAAAATCATATTCATCAAAATGAACTCCAAGAAATGGAAACAAGAGGGTTTTCTTTTTTGTCTTGTTTGTTCATTTGTCTGTCTTTGAGAGGGTAAGAGGAGGCACAGAAATCGGACAAAGGCTGAACAAAGGCAGCAGTGGTACTCACTGGCCACTATGTTGAAAATACAACTTGTAGGTGGAGATGGGAGGGAAAAACTGGGACAGAGCGAGGGAAGAGGTGACATTATTAAAAAAAAAAAAAAGTACTCATTACCTGACTTATCTAATTATAACCCCTCCTTACATCACCTGTACAATAACAACAAAAATATTTTTTAAAAAAGAGGTCAAGGAAAGGCCAGGCCAAGCACACCAAATACTGTTTGTCTAGACCGATCAGTTACAGTTGGGGAAACTGAGTCTTTGAGGGGCAAGGAGATGACCCACTCACCTCCCAATCTCTGAGCAGCGCTTAGCATCTGCAGCTACCGCTGCTTTACGGTACACATGGTCAGATCCCCTGGAAGAGGAGGGCAGCCAAAGGCAGAGGCCAATGACAACAGCCACCACAACCACCGCCAACAGGCCCAGCATCACCAACCGATTCTTCATGGCTCTGTACCTGGTCTGCACAGGGTAGGGTGAAGAACAAGGTCAGGCCCAACTTTGGCCACTCCCAGACCATGCCCCTCTCCCATAGCGCACAGTCTAAAGTCAAGCCTCAGAAACACAACCCTGTGTCTCCTTCCAGCCTCCTAAAAGATACAGGCTGTCCTGACTCTAGATCTTTGGTCAAGATGTTTCTTCGGTCAGCAGCTTTGGATGCCATCTCTGCCCTCCCAAATCTTCCCTGATTGTTTCCAGACCTAAGCCCAGTGAGGACCTCAACTCTAAGAGAGACCCTGCCTGGGAAACCATTCATGTGCCCTGTCTACTTCCACCCAGCAGCTGAGCATCCTCTGCCTAGTGGGAGGCTCCAGGAATGACACACCTAGTTTCTATGTCCCCCACCCCAGCCCAGAACCTAGCCACTGTCTGCGGGTCCCATAGAATAGCACACCGTGTGCCCATTTAGTGTCCCTGAGGGCCAAGGAGGTGTGCCCCAGTATCCTAAAACAATCACACCACAGCTACCATGGGGCCAGAACTTACCGTGTAGCAGCAGATAAGAAGCCCAAGCTTTTGTCTGGAAGGTGTGATCCCAAAGACAGGAAGTTTTGGCTGCAAACAATCTGTGGCCCCAGAATCTTTTTTTTTTTTTTACAGAATCCCACACCAGTCAGACTCCTTATTCCCCTGAAAATCACAAGGATAGATCTGAAGCAGGTCCAGCTCTTTCTGCGAGTGGTGGGTATGGCGGGGAGGGAGACTCAGTGTGAGTCCTTCTGCTCTAGATGGTTCGCTGCCTCCAGTTGAACTCTGGAGTCAAAGAAGCTGTCAGCCCATGCATATGTCCGCATGACTTCTCCCAGCCTTTCTCCCAGGGTGCCTGGGAGAAAGTTTACAAAGTTTACAAAGCAGATATCTGTGTACAAATCCAAGATCTGGTGGTGTGTCCTGTCGCAGAAGGGACTAAGGGGCCTGAGCCAGCCTGCCCCTCTCTGAGTCTGGCCTACTATAGGACTTGGGCAAGTCACTTCTCAAGTCTAGTGCTGGCCTCTCTCACTAAGGGGTATTGTCCATTAAGTGGGCTAGAATAGAAGCACTAGAGGGAGGGGGGATGAGAGATGAGTATCCTATGTATACATTGTATCATAGATGGGCATGTCAAAATGAAATGTCCAGCTGGGAACCAGTGGCTCATGGCTGATTATCCCAACTATTTAGGAGTCTGAAATCTGAAGACTGTGATGTGAAGCCAGTCTAGGCAAGAAAGTCTGTGAGACTCTTTTTTTGGGGGGGCGTGGGGTGGGGAGTCCGGTCGTGGGGCCTGAACCCTGGGCCTGGGCACTGTCCCTCAACTCTTCAGCTCAAGGCTAGAGCTCTACCATTTGAACCACAGCCCCACTTCCGGCTTTTTTTTTTCTTTTTGCTTATGTGGTGCTGAGGAATCAAACCCACGGCCTCATGCATGCAAGGCAAGCACTCTACCACTGAGCCACCTTCCCAGCCCCGTCTGTGAGACTCTTATCTCCAATTAACCACCAAAAGGCCAGAGGTAGAGCTGTGGCTCAAGTGGCAAAGTACCAGTCTTGAGTGACAAAGCTAAGGGACAGTACCCAGACCCTGAGTTCAAGCCCCAGTCCCAGCACATAAGAAAAAAAAAATCAAGGAAAAGAAAAGAATGAAGGGTTAAGTAGATGTTGGCTAAGTAGATGTTCTTACTGTGGCTACACTAGAGGATGGTCATCAGTGGACCACTCCCTGGCTGTGTATTTCCTTCTGGGCCATCCAGGACAGCTGCAGCCTCAGAGTCCCTATGGTGGTGGTAGCAGATTAAGGATATGACTGAACCAGGTAAGGAGAAATGTGGCCACAGGACAAGGGGCTCCTTTCCCCACACTCTATTCCTTCCACAAGAAGCATCCACCAATGACCCTCTTCAGAGAGCCTCAGGCTGGATCCCCCTCTGCTTTCTGTTCAGAGCATCTGAACTCAGAGCCAACCAGGATATACCAGAGATGATTTAGGAGTGGAGGATACTCAGAGGAGTGCTCGCACCTGTGGAGGATAGCATTCCAGACACAACAAGGAAAAGTGGCTTAGTGGGCTGGGAGTGGTGGATGGCGTAAGATTTGACCTGGGCTGGGAATGTGGCTTAGTGGAAGAGAGCTTGCCTTAGCATGCATGAAGTCCTGGGTTCAATTCCTCAGTACCACATACACAGAAAAAGCTGAAGGTGGCGCTGTGGCTCAAGTGGTAGAGTGCTAGCCTTGAGCAAAAGAAGCTCAGGGACAGTGCCCAGGTCCTGAGTTCAAACCCCAGACTGGAAAAAAAAAGGGGGGGGGGGGGGCTGGGAATGTGGCCTAGTGGTAGAGTGCCTGCCTAGCATGCATGAAGCCCTAGGTTCAATTCCTCAGTACCACGTACACAGAAAAAAGCCAGAAGTGGCACTGTGGCTCAAGTAGAGTGCTGACCTTGAGCAAAAAGAAGCTCAGGGACAGTGCCCAGGCTCTGAGTTCAAGCCCCAGGACTGGCAAAAAAAAGAAAAAGATTTGAACCCTCATCTTAGGAGAAAAATACAAAGACTTCAAGCTCTTGATGTAGAGGGGGAAACTGAGCCCCAAAGCAGCAGGACCAGGTGCAAAGTTGCTCATGCCTATAATCCTAGTTACTCAGGAGGTAGAGATCTGAGGATCGAGGTTCAAAGCCAGCCCAGGTAAATGAATCTGAGAGATTCTTTTATTTTATTTCATTTCATTTCATTTTGGTGCCAGTCCTGAGGCTTGAACTCAGCAACTGGGCATTGTCCCTGAGTTTTTTTGCTCAAGGCTAACACTCATCACTTGAGCCAAAGCTTCACTTCTGGGCTTTTTGATAGTTAATTGGAGATTAGAGTCTCATGGACTTTGCTGTCTGGGGTTGGCTTTGAACTTCGATCCATAGATCTCAGCCTCTCTGAGTAGCTAAGATTATAGGTGTGAACTACTGGCTCCCACCAGCAAAATGTGTGGAGCATCAACCTTTTTTTTTTTTTTTTGGGTCTGGTCGTGGGGCCTGAACTCTGGGCCTGGGCGCTGTCCCTCAGCTCTTCAGCTCAAGGCTAGCGCTCTACCACTTGAGCCACAGTGCCACTTCCGGCTTTTTTCTTTTTTGCTTATGTGGTGCTGAAGAATCGAACCCAAGGCCTCATGCATTCAAGGCAAGCGCTCTACCACTGAGCCACCTTCCCAGCCCTCCACCTTACACTTCTATCCACTTTCTCTGTCCGCCAAAAAGCAGCCAGAGGGCTCTGTGGTTCAAAGTATCAAACAAGCCCCACCTTGTTCACTGTCCATACCCTTTACCAGGCCTCAGGTATACTGACACTGGATTGTGATGAGAAGTCTGGGTCCAGGTTAAGAGTTCATGATGAGAGTCACATTAGGAATTCCAAGGAGCCCTAGATGCTGAGCCAGCAACAAGTGACATCCTCATTCTGTGTGTGTGTGCATGTGTGTGTGTGTGCGCGCCCGTGCGTGCACGCACGCGCATGCGCGCTCATGTGTGTGCTGGTACTGGGGCTTGAACTCTGGGCCAAGACACTATCCCTTAGCTCTTTCCACTCAAGGCTGGTGCTCTGCCATTAAATGGAGCCACAGCTCCACTTTTGGTTTTTTGATGGTTAATTGGAAATAAGAATCACACAGACTTCCCTGCCAGGTCTGTCTTTGAAACTTGATCCTCAGATCTCAGCCTTTTGTGTAGCTAGGATTACAGGCATACCAGCCCCTTGCTTAGCATTATCCATTTTGAACACAGAGCATTCTCATCATATGTAGTGGGGCCGGAGTGTTCCCCACAGTCCTGGTCCACTCTGGGCAGTACTTAGGTCCTCATTTCTCCCAGGTTCCTGGGAGTAAGGCAACCATGATTCCCTGAGATACATGTTCCAGTCTCCTTAGCTATTTAAAGGTCCAAGTAAGGGGACCTAACAAAAATCAGACTGCCAGGGAGCAGAGAGCCATGACTGGGTAGCACAAATCCTATCTCCCCTTTCCAAGCCAGGGAGCACTGGCCCAGCCTCCCAAAGGCAGATATTCCCAGCACAGAGGAAGACACCCTGCTGGGGGACTAGGCTTTCATTTCCTACCCTTCCACCCTCAAGTTTCCTCACTCACTGAAAGAATGTTCAAGCTCAGAAGCCTGGCTCTTACCCAAATCAGTGTCAGGAGGGGAAACCAAGGCTAGAGATAGAGTCATTCATCGCACTGAGCTTCACACCCAGGCCCTCCCTCCACGGAACCCTGGCGAGTTTACCTGAGGCTCAGCAAAAGGGTCCAGGAGAAAGCCCTCTCTTCAGAAGATAGTTCTGGACTGGGGTACCCGCTGGGGAGGAAAAAGCAGATTTGTCCTCCTGGGAAAATCCTGGCCACAGAACTAGCTGTTCCTCCCCACCTCCCAGAAGCAGAAGCTGCCAGAGCCACGCCTGTGGCCCTTGCTGAGCTCCTCGGGGGATCTCCAGATTGGGATTAGGATGGGGTGGGGGGCACCTTGGTCGGGGTCAGGAAAGGAGTAGTAGTGGTTGAATTCTCCTATGCTTAGAACTCAGTCAGGGGCCACCAGCATTCCCAACCTGAGATCGACATCTGGAGTCATCTGGATGGGACCTAGGACAGGCAGTTCTTTGTCTGGGGTCCAACCAAGCAGGAAGTATGGTCGCAGGCATGTCATAGCAGTAAAAAGGCACGGAAACTAGGCTTGTTACCAAGGTGATTGAAGTATGTACAGCCCATGGCAGGCCCCTGAGCAGGAGAGGGGAGGACACGATGACCTTCAGCAAAGAGTTCCTCCCTCTCAAACTCAGTTCCTTCCAAATGGCATCCTCCACTGGTCAGCCCCTCCAGGGAGCTCCAGAACTGGGTGCTCCTCTGTTTCTCTCTGTCCCTGTTCAAAAGTTCTCAGCTCAGAGCCAGATACAGTGTCCCACAGACGGCTTCCTGAGACAAAAAAATAAGGGTGCCTGGCTACCAGACCTCAGCCTAGATCGTGCCACCAGATGCCAGAGGCCCATCCCAGAAAGCTCCAGCATCCAGACCGGTTCAACCACCACCAGTCCAGGAATATTAGCACTTCAGGCAGGGCCCAGAGAAGGCCAGAGCTGACCCAAAGTCACACAGCCCAGCAGTGCTGTCCTGCTACCCCATACCTGCTCCGAGTTGTTGTATGGCCCTGAAAAGTTCACTAAGGAAGTCTCAAGAAGAAGGTGCTGTGTGTCTGACTCCCAAGGAGCCTCAGTCACTTTCCCCCCATTATCCCTTAACTCACATGGCTCTTTCTCTCCCTTCCTCCCTCTCTGGTCAGCTATGCACATAGGCTAATGAATTCCCATCCTTGGGAATATGTAATCCTTTCCCAGAGGTGCTGACTGCTGACTCCACTGCTCCCAACACACACACACTCACACACACACACACACACACACACACACACACACACACACACACACACACTCCCCTCTAAGTTGAATCTAGGCTGAGCAGAGCAGATTCCCAGACACACTGGAGAGGAAAAGACAGCAAACAGTCAGCCTGGAGACCCAAACAGAACAGTCAGCCTGGAGTTTTCCCTGCTAATCCTCCAGCCCAGCCTTCCCCAAGCCACAGGAAGAAACCTGAGGCCCAACTCTAAACCACTCACAGACAGGAAAACAGCTTAGGCAGAAACAATTTACTTAAGGTCAGCTGTTCCTGGCAGACACGTGGACCCACAGGTAAGTCCAGGCCCTACTTCATTCAGGGTGGAGTCACCTCCTCTGAGGGTATGAGAACAAACAGATAGCCTGGCCTGAACCCCTGGCCAGGACTTTCACTGCTCCTTACACAGGAAGCCGGAGTCTGCCTCCTTGACTGCCCAACCTGGTGACCTAGAGTGGAGTATGGGCGGTGGGATGGAGGGAGTTTCTTCCCTATAAATTAAAACCCACAACTTGCTGGAAATCTGTTCAAACAGGTATCTACTAAGTATGACCTTGAGGCAGGAGCAGAAGCCCCCTGGAATTAGGTAATGACCCCATCCATTGCACAATGGGTCTTGCCTCACCCCCCCCCCCCCAGCTCCACCCACAACCACAACCAAAGCCCAGTGAGAGGGGGTGATGTGGTCTGAGCATTGAGCACTTGCTCGTCCCTACTACAATGTAAGTCCTGCTCTTAGAGATGATTAGCAGCCCCTTCCCAGGTTGTCAGACCTTCCCCAGGCCTCAGTTTCTCCATCTACCCTTCCCTCTTCATCTCAAGTTCACTTCCTGGGAAGCTGGAGATGCCTCAGGAGTTTCTTCAGAGGGCACAGGTAACTCAAAAGCCTGAGCAGGCTGTCTCAAATCCACATGTCAGACAAGAAACAGAGCCCCTGCACCCATTTCAAGCCCAGTGAGTCAAAGAATCTCAGGGTCCTGCCTACCTGAGATACCAGACTGCAGTCTCTTGCCCGTCACAGTTACAGCAAAGCCATCACATGGTGGAACTGAAGATAGAATCCAAGATTCCACACTTCTGAGAGGCCCAAGCCTTAACTTCCCTACCAACTGTGTCCAGAAGCTCAGAGAGTGTGAGCGATACCACAGGGTCACAGAGCTGTTTGGGGAACAGCCAGACACCTGCTGGGCTCACACAGCACTGAGCTCATTTCTAGTCCTAGTCCCCATCCCAAGCTGTAACCCAGCTCCTCCCCTCCCTCCCCCTACCGGCCTAAGGTGGGAGGAAACTTTAAAGGTACAGGAATGATTCCAGGTTCTCTTTCTAGTGTCATGTGACCTCACACAGCTGCTATTCTCTCAAGCCCGCCATGAGAAATCTGAGCCCAGAGGACCCAAGTGGAGTTGAAGAAGGCTGGATTTCAGCCAAAGGTAAATCAGGACAAAGTTTCCCTGAATGAAAATGAGCCCCCTTCCCACACATTAATATCTAACTAGGGGCCACACAGAACTGGGGTACAACCAATACCTGTACGTTGGGGTTGTACAGTCATGTGAGGCCCACATGAAGTCTCAAGAACCTAAACGTCCGTCTACAATTCCAAGATCAGGAGGCACCCCTCCAAACATGCCCTTTCTCCACGCTCCAAGGCACAGGTTAGGAGTGTAGGGGCTATCACTCCACCATCTGGGTTAACCCAGACTGAAAGGAGTCACGTGACCCAAGGGAGTCTTTGTAATCCATGCCTTGGGCATGGGCAGTCAGGTCGCTGAAGGACACTAGGCTGTAGAAGCTGGTAGACAGGGACCTCCCTAGTCACCTCCCTGCCTGCTTTGGTCCACTGCATGAGATGCCTCCACAAGGCAACCCTCAGACCAAGCTCTAAGCCCTCTAAGTGAGATCCACACGGGATCTGTTGCCTACCACAATTGCCACTATTTGCACTGGCTAACAGTGGCTTATACTTATTCCTTCATTCCCTCTGGCATGCAGATCCTAGCCCCTTTGCATTCTTCTCTCCCGGAGACACCGGTCTAGCTGGAGATAAGATAGTATTGTCAGCCAAGGAGGAGAACCAAAGGCTATGAAGGAGAAGCATCCCCTAGGATGAGGGCCTTGGGATCTAGTCCAGAGCTGAGATTGGATTGGGGGGGTGGGGGTGGGGAGGGGACACTGCAGGTATAACAAGGCCAGGAAGTACAAGTTTATTCAGGAACAGTGAGTGCCCAGGTGAACCTTTTGAGTCTCTTGGGCTTTTCTTGAGCCCCGAGGCATCAAGTGTGGAAAGGAGGTGGCCAAGCCTAGACCTTGAAGGCCAGGCTTCTCTGGACTTTGAGAGGCCTGAGATACTGGTGAATATGTCACCATGCTAAGTAACCCATTAACCCTGGCTCACTCATTAAGACCCTGGTGGGTGCCATTAGCTCCTTGGCCAGTTCCAGGAACTGGACAGAGGGCAGAGGCCAGAGGGCATAGGAAGAATGGAGTGTGAATGGTGGCAGTAGATGAGAGGTGGCTGAGCTAGCCTCTCTGTTCCTGGAGATATTTTGCACTAGGTTGGCCTGAGAGATGTCAGCCCCTGACCCAATGCCTTTCCTCTTCTAATCATTCCTTCTGTGCTGCCACCAGATACCCATAGTGCCTTGGGGGCCGAAGTCAAGTAGGAGGTTCAAGGGTCCAATCTATGGGGAGGTGCTCACAACTCAATTCAGCTTCCCTGCAGAGAAATGGGCTCACAGTGGCCCCAAAGCCCTTCCTGTGCCTGCTTGGATGTTTCCCTTTTCCCTTTCACCCCTTATCTGGGATTTTAGAGACTGGAGGGGTAAGAAGTATATTCCAGCCAGGGAAACAAAAGCTGAGAGGGGAAGGGACCCACCCAAAGTCACTCAGCAGGATGAAGACTCACAAAAAGGGAAAATAGAGGAACCACTTCCTGAAACTGGTGGCTATCAGGTTCAGGAAGCTGATGCCCCTGAGTACCAGGAAGTGCTGAACCCCACACAGGTTACCGTAAAGGCCAAGGCTGATAGAACCGTGACAGCTAAGTTGCAGCCTCAGTGTGAGTAAGCAACGTAGGCAGGTCCAGACACTGGCTGCACATAGTCCATACTCCAGAACTTTGGGGACAGCATCTCCTGGGAGCTAATAAACCTGGTAAGATGCAGGACATTTTATGTCCCCACTTAGTAAACTGGCAAAAGAAACTGACTTCAAAAGCCAGGCACCGGAGTTCATGTCTGTAATCCTAGCTACTCAGGAGGCTGAGATCTGAGGACTGCTTGTGGTTCAAAGCCAGCCCAGGCAGGAAAGTCTGTGAGACTCTTAACTCCAATAAACTACCAGAAAACTGGAAGTGGTGCTGTGGCTCAAGTGGTAAAGTGCTATCCTAGAGCTGAAGAGCTGGGACAGTGCCTAGGCCCAGAGTTCAAGCCCCACGACTGACCAATAAACAAACAAAAAACTGATTTCAAAGATGTTTAGGATCATGGAATCTCAAGTGTTTGTTCTACTCTTCCAGCACTCCTGAAAAAGTTGGCTTACACATCTGCCCCAACCAGAAGCTCATCACCTCTGAAGACACCAAGATTAGCTGAGTGCCAGTGGTTCTTACCTGTAACGCTACGCTACTCAAGAGGCTGAGATCTGAGGGTCACAGTATGAAGCTAGCCCAGGTAGAAAGGTCCATGAAACTCTTATCTCCAATTAACCACAAAAAAGTCAGAAGCAGAGCTATGGTTAAAGTGGTAAAGTGCCAGCCTTGAAAGTACCAACCTTGAGTGAAAAAGCTAAGGGACAGCACTCAGGCCCCAAGTTCAAGTCCCAGTTCTATAATACACAGACACAGACACACATAGACACAGACAGACACACAGACACAGACAGAAAGACAGACAGACACACACACACACACACACACACACACACACACACACACACACACACAAAAGACTGCAGTAATTAGTAAGTTCTTCCCATTGTGAAGCCCCATGTGGGTGGCCTTCTATAGGCAGCCTAACTCAATCTCCTCCCAGTTGGCCAGATCTCAGATTCTGTCCACTGTTTGAAGCCACACAGCAGAGAAGCAGGGGCCAGACCCTGTGGCCACCCTGCCTCAACTTCTCAGAACCATGCAGCCCTCCTAGAAGGGTGGAAGGAAGAGTTCAACTCAGTGAAGGGACTGGTATCACCAGTGAGGGTCAGGAAGTAAGAACTGGCTAACCACACAGTAGGCAGAGTGCCTGTACCCTCAGAGCCCAGCCAAAATTCCCTGGCACTGTTCCCAGCATTCCCTATGCCAGCATCCATCTTTGATGTGAAGATGGAGCCTGGAGCTTAGCCAAATGTGTGGGTTTCCAGAATTATCGGCTTATTAATGCCTGGAAGCACTCAGCAACCGGGCTGGCCTGGCATCTAGTGGGCTATGTCTAGCTCCTAAATTCAGAAGGAAGATGGTAGGGTCATGGGCACAAAGGTGTCCAGGTTCAAGCAGACACTGACAGCATGAGGATCTGGGCAGCCTTTCCTTTCTTAGCCTAAGATTCCTATCTGGAGAGCAAAGATAGTTAAAGGATTCACTCAGATGACCATACACAGATTGCAATGACAACCAACCCCTCCAGAACCTGTTGGGGGGATGGCCTAGCTCCTTTCCCCAGCCAGATAAAAACAACGCAGCAGGGGCCCAAAGAACCTTCCTCCCTTCATGGCTGTCCTGTCCTTCCCGCCCCTGGCATACTCTTCAAATGACATTCCTAATATCACTTAGCAATTATCTGCAGTGCGTGGGAGCTCCTGGGGGTTAGGGGAGAAAAGCTGAGTCTTATCCATGTCGTAGACCCCACCCTGTGACATAGCCTCAAGTCTCTAGAAGAATCAACCCAATTCAATCTCAGCTTCTCAGTCACCTGCCAAGCCTGCCACAATTCCTCATGAAAGTTGATAGTGCCAAACTGTCCAATATTTTCCCATGCACACCCTTCTCAACTCACCCACCTTCCAGAACTTGCTACCTCCTTCACAGCATACCCTCTGTCCTTCTTGTCTCCTGGATCCAAGGGCTGTGTTAAGTTCTCCACAATGAGTCCAAGGCTGAACCACTGACGAGGCTTCAGATGCTGCTGGTCAACAAGCCCAAACCTGAGCTAAGCAACCGCCTTGCCCAGACCTCTACCAGCCTAAAGTGGCCACCCCTGCATCCTCACTGGTCCCTTTCAATTGCTCCTGTGACCCCTCCCAGTCACAGCTGACCCCTCAGCTCCCACTGGCCACCTCTATCACCTAGTAACTTCCCAGTGCTAGGTTTGCTGAACATGCAAATCTGAGCATGTCAATCCTCCATTGAAAAACCCTTCAAAGGCCCCCTTGCCCTGAAGAGAAATTCTTGCCTTGTTGATGCCTGCCCCCCTCTGTACTCAATGCTCCCATCTGTCTTTTCACTAACAACTGCCTTGGCCTGAAGCACTCTTCCTTCAGATCCTGACCACTTTCTACGCCCGTCTCAGCAGTTCAACTCTGTGAACAGTTGTTACTGCCACCTCCTCTGTCTTACCCACAATACCAAAAAACCATCCTTGAATGAACAGATGCTGGCTGTAGGGTGGCTGGATGGAGTCAGAAGTGGAGCTGGAGGTGTGGTTCAGTAATGGCCTTGCTACCCATAAGACCTGAAAGAGCCAGGAACTCATGGCTGGCTCAAGCTTGTCATCCTAGTTACTCAGGAGGCTGAGATCTGAGGATCCTGGTTTGAAGCCAGTTCAGGCAGATAAATCAGAGAGCCCTATCTCCAATTAACCAGCAAAAAGCCAGAAGTGGAGGTACAACTCAAGTAGTAGAGCCCTAGCCTTATGCAAAAATGCTAAGGCAGAGTACAAAAATCCTGAACTCAAACTCTAGAATCAGCGTGTGCGCGCGCACACACACACACACACAAACTTCATTAGGAGAAGAAATGAAAAGCTCACATGGTCATTAATGTTTCTCTAATCCTATAGCACCTTTGTCATATGGGCATTATGTTTTCCCCATTCAACAAATATGGGAAATAAAGTTTACACATGAAGGCTACTATAGTGGAGATGAAGCAGGATAACTTAAGGAAACTAAGGCCTGGTGAAGGCAACTCAGAAATACGCTATTTAGAAACACAGAAGTGCCATCTTTGTTTCAAAGAGAGACAACACCGGAGCTGGGAAGGTGGCTCAGTGGTAGAGCGCTTGCCTTGCATGCATGAGGCCCTGGGTTCGATTCCTCAGCACCACATAAGCAGAAAAAATAAAAAATCCGGAAGTGGCGCTGTGGCTCAAGTGGTAGAGCACTAGCCTTGAGCTGAAGAGCTGGGGGACAGCGCTCAGGCCCAGAGTTCAGGCCCCACAACAGACCCCACACACACAAAAAAAGAGAGACAACACCAGGATGCATTTCTTTCTGTGGGATACATTGCTCACCCCCAAGAATTAAAACTTATCTGACAGGATCTGTGCCTTCCTGAGAAAAATGTTTCCCCAAATGAAGCCAACTCTTGTCCCAAAATGCAGATAGCAGATGCCTCCTTATCTCAAGAAGAAGGATTTTTTTTTTTGTCGTGGGGCTTGAACTCTGGGCCTGGGCGCTGTCCCTCAGCTCTTCAGCTCAAGGTGAGTGCTCTACCGCTTGAGCCACAGCACCACTTCCGGTTTTCTAGCAGTTTATTGGAGATAAGAGTCTCACGACTCTTAGAATCATGATCCTCAGATCTCAGCCTCCTGAGTAGCTAGGATTACAGGCGTGAGCCACCGGCGCCCGGCTAAGGATAAGGATTTTTTTTATGGCAGGATGCATTCTTACCTGGAAACTTAGAAAGTAACACCAGGTATAATTAGAGTAAAGACAAAGCACCTATCTTTACATATAAATACCCAGACAGCCCAAGGAGTGTGTGTGTGTGTGTGTTTGTGTGTGTCTGGGTCTGTGTGTGTCTATCTCCCTGTGAGAGCACCCACACTCTGCTAGAGTGTGCCCCAGCCCTTCCGTTTGTCTGTTTGTCTGCTTTTTATCTGTCTGCTTTCCTGCTTGTTTACTTAATAAAGCTCTACCAAGTTTTCTTACCATCATGACTTGTCCAGAAATTCTTTTTTTTTTTTTTTTGTTAGTCATGGGGCCTTAACTCTGGGCCCGGGCGCTGTCCCTCAGCTCTTCAGCTCAAGGCTAGCACTCTACCATTTGAGCCACAGTGCCACTTCTGGCTTTTTCTGCTTATATGGTGCTGAGGAATCGAACCCAGGGCCTCATGCATGCAAGGCAAGCACTCTACCACTGAGCCACCTTCCCAGCCCCCAGAAATTCTTATTCTGTGATCAAAGTCAAGGACCCTAAGTGAAAAATTCCTACATTTAAAGGGAAGCTTCACTAAACCTTACCTCCATTGGGTGACAGATACAAGTTAGTGTTTACTTAGAATTTGGAAAGTAGCCTTATTTAGAAACAGAGTCTTCGTGAAGTAATAAGTTAAGATAATGAAGTCTTTCTGTGTTACAGTGTGCCCCCTATGCAGGAACTAGTGTCCTTATAAGAAGGCCACATGACTGGGCACCATTAATCCTAGCTAGTCAGGAGTCTGAGAGCTGAATCTGCAGTTTCAAGCCAGGTAAGGCAGTAAAGTCTGTGACTTTTTTGTGTGTGTGTGTGCCAGTCCAGGGGCTTGTACTCAGGGCCTGGGCACTGTCCCTGAGCTTCTTTGGCTCAAAACTAACATTACCACTTGAGCCACAGCCCCACTTCTGGCTTTTTCTGTGTATGTGGTACTGAGGAATCAAACCCAGGGCTTCATGCATGCTAGGCAAGCACTCCACATTCCCAGCCCAAGCCTGTGATTCTTATCTCCAATTAACTACCAGAAAGCCCTTCAGGAAGTGGAGCTGTGGTTCAAGTGGTAGAGCTCCTATCCTTGAGCAAAGGAGGTAAAGAATAGCATCCAGGCCCTGAGTTCAAGCCCCAGTATTACGCGTGCATGCACCCATGTGTGTGCACACACACATACACATACACAGCCATATGAAGAGAGTCACACAGGGAAGGCAACTATGTGATGATGGAGGCTGAGGCTGGAATAATGTACAGCAGCTACAAGGACTACCAAGATTCCAAAAGCACTAGAAGTGAGAAGAAGCAGGAAGGATCCTGCTCCAGTCCTTAGAGGGAGCATGACTACCAAATCCTTGACATTAGGCTTCTAGTCTCCAGAAGAATCCATTTCTGTTTTAAACCACTGAGCTTGGGGCATTTGCTATGGCAGCTGCAGGAAACAATACTGCTTGAAACCTTATCCATGGTTGTATAGCCAACAAAGGGCCATCTGGGGAATTTAAATTCTGAGCCTTTTATCCTACACTCTGCTGCCTTCTTTAGCCCCATGGCAATTCAGGGATGGCTGGCAATCCATCCTTGTAGCGCAAGCTCTAGAGAAACTTTGTCTCTCTCCAGAGATTATCTGTCTTCCTCCTTCCTCCTAAGTGAATGTTCTCAAAAATCATTCTGTATCCTTCTTTGCCATGGCTACCAGGAAGCTCTGTGCCACATGATTACTTGCTGAGATAAAATCAACCCTGAGTTGGCCTAACTGCTCTTGGCTTAAACAATCCCATTGGGTAAGTGGAGAAAGGGTCACAAAGATGGGCCCCCAACTTTCTACCTCACGGGCTCCTTAGATGTGGCAGGGGTGCCCGGAAACACCCAGGTCAAACACCCTCTCCCCCCAGGTCCACATTATTTCTAGGGGCCTCTACCCTCTGTGGTCTCTACAAGCTGCTGCCCAGGTAACTCCAGGAAGAAGGCTGTCCGCTTTTAGTTAAATACTTGTGAACCGGATTGATGTCCCCATCATCCCAGATCTTAAGGTACAGGTCTGTCTCCAGAGGCTCTTGTCTAAGTTAAGCTAAGCCAGAAACACTTCCCAAGACCTAACTCACTCTATGACTAAAGCAGACTAAAGGAGGCTCATCCAGGGACCTGGGCACAGATACTACGCTCTTTGCTTTCCTGGAAAAATGTCTTCTCAGCCAGGAAACAGAGGTGGGGCTGGGGACAATTCTCTTCTAGCTACAGGACTCTAAGCTCTGGACAACCCTCCCCCTCCCTCCCCAGTGCCTAGATTGCTCCCCCCCTGTCAGCCAGGCTTAGCCCTTCTTCCTCACCCCTCATCATACCTCACACTTCTCACACTAAGGGGATCAGGACTGGCTGAGTCTCTGGACATGGTCAGGAACCGGGGGCCATCCAAGTCTGGCTCCAGCCCTGAACATGCAGGGGAAGGGAAGGCGGACTTACCTGGCTGCCAGCTCAGAGCAGGGGGTCTGAGAAGTCCCTGGGGGCACTGGGGCTGCTTCTTAAGCTCTGGCCCTGTCTCAGTGTCAACTCAGCACTGCGCCTTGGCCCTGGGGGAGGGCAGACTGGGCAGTCATGCAGGTTTGCCAGGGAGGAAACCTGCTGTGCCAAGGTGGCCCCAGGACAATACTGGCTGCAGAGAGGGAGAGTAGAAGGCTGCTGGGGAGAAGGCAGTCTGGGGTGGGGGGTAGGAGGGCATATACATCCTGCTGTCCTCTGACTTGTCAGAGGGACTCAGCCCAGGGATCATAAAGCCTGGCCACACTGTTCCCTACCCCAAACCCCAGTTGTTTAATTGGGAATACTTGACCAAAAGGAAGGCTCTTGGCCATAGGTCTCAGTATATGTGTTCTGGCTGATCTCACACACCTCAGCACGTTTGCTCAGCCAGCCAGCCCCAGCGGAACAGGCTGGTCTCCTTGCCCGTGGAAATGGGGGCTGGAACCCCAGAACCACAAATGACCCCACTCAGATAACAAGAGGAGTCCAGGGCAAGGGGGTGATCACAACTTCAGGGGCAGGCAGGAGGCCTCCAATAGGAACTTCTGAGCAAGCTTGGAAAGATCGGGCTCCTCCTTTAGCTAGGCAGGTCTCTAGCTCAGACTTGGGGTCCTGGAGGAGCTGGGACCCTCTCTTCACTGCCTGCCATCCCTCCCCTTCCTGGAGCCAGAGGCAGATTGCAGGGCTGGCTGCGAGGCTGCCCAGAGCCAGGCTCCATGGTTAAGTAGCATGCCTCAGCCTGCTCATCTCCTAGGCCGGGGATCAGAGGAGTGGGTTCCACCAAGCTTGTCCAGGCCTGTCACCGGCTAACTGAGGATTTGCGAGGGCAGTAGTTATGCAGGATGGACAGATCAGATTCAAATGTGCTCTGTAGGGGCGATTTCTGAAACTAGGTGCTGTGCTGGCATTGCCTCTCTCCCCCCCCCCCCCCGCCCCATTTCTCCTAGAATGCTCTTTTGCATAGTCAATGCGACTATTCTCCCAGTCAGCACTGGGGCCAGAGGGCTCAGAGGTGCCAAATGCCACCTCGACCTGGCGGGGCTCAGCGCCTCCCCTGGAGGCGCTCCGGAAGAACTCCAGCGCCAGATCGGACGCCGGCCGAGCCCGCGCCCCAGCAAGACTCCTGCCAAACGCAGCAGCCCCCCTGACCCGACGTCCGGCGGGCAGCGCGCGGGCGCGCAGCCTGCGACCTGGCGCTCCCAGCCCAGCGCATCCCTGGCTGGGGCGGGGCGCAGACAGATCGGCCGCCGGTCGGCGCGGCGCCGGCTCCTCGGAGGCCATGGGGGCGCGGCTGGGCCGGCGGGCAGGGCCCGAGGCGGGCTGCGAAGCTGGAGCGGCGGCGGGCGGCGGGCCCGCGCCCTACGAGCGCCGAGTGCGCTGGCTCCGTGAGATCCAGTCCACGCTCCGCGAGCGGCAGCCCGAGCGCGCCCAGCAGCTGCTGCACGTCCTGAGCCAGGCGAGAGAAGCCGGGGCCCGCAGCCATGGAGGGGCCGGAGCGGGAAGGGGCCGGGAGGCGCCCGCGCGGCGCGCTGCAGGCTGCAGGACTGCGGGCTGCGGGCTGCGGGGAGGCTGGGGACAGGATAGGCTTTTCTAGGGCCGAGGTTTTGGCTGGGAGGGAGGGAGGGAGGGAGGGCACGGGCCAGAGTGGGGGCCGGTGAGGCTGGCAGAGTGAGCATGGAGAAGGGGGGGGGGCTGTATGTCTGGAACTCTAAGATTTTGAGGTGTGTGTGTGTGTGTGTGTGTGTGTGTGTGTGTGTGTGTGTGGTGTGGGGGTTGAGAATGCCCCAGCCTGGGGCCAAATTTAGGCCTTAGCAAGAAAGGAGAGTGTTGGATGCTGGATATCCCCTATTGAAGAGGGAAGAGGGCCGCTCCCCCCTCCTCCAGGATGGGGAATATCCTGGATCCGGGAGAAAGGAGCCTGAGAGGCACAGCCCTGTTAGTTTACAGGCCCACCAGGAGAACCCCACAGCAGCCCAGACAAAGAAAGCCACAGGCACACATCATCCCATTCAGTGGCCCACAGCAACTGAATACATCACCACTAGTCATCTGGACCCGTGGAGGCTCTGATCCCACACATATCTGGTACCCTAACCTAAGATCCTAAACTCTTAAGTTGCCCTAGAGATGTGGATGCAGATTCCAGCATCACCCTTAGGCAAGCTACTAGCAGTCTGCTTTGTCCCCACCCTGGCTGCAGGGGCCACTATCACCTGCTTTATTTCCCAGCTGAAATACCATGCAGGTGTTTAGCCTAAAGAAGGTAGATGGTTAGGGATTGGGAAACTGAGGCATAGAGAAAAATGGTGAGCAAGGAATCAGGGTAAACAGAGGGAGGGCTAAGGATGTAGCTCAAGTGATAGTATGCTTGCCTAGCATGTCGAAGGCACTAGGTTAAATCCCCAGCATGGTAGATGGAAGGATAGATGGGAAAGGAAGGGAGGAAGGAAGGAAGGAAGGAAGGAAGGAAGGAAGGAAGGAAGGAAGGAAGAAAAGAAGGAAGGAGGAAGGAAGGAAACAGAGGAGGAGCCAAGGCAAGAGCTTTCCTCAAGTTTCCTCTCTTTGGACTTAGCAGACTGGAAAGGTAGAGCTGGCACATTAAGAGGAGCTGTTCAGACCAGTGGACTGAGGCTCTGTCTGAATTTTCCCAAACTTACCAGCCATCCCTTCCTCCCTTTAGTTCCTTCCTTACATCTGTGACGTGAACCATGTTGAAATTATGAACAGCAAAGCAACTCCCTATCAATCAGATGGCATAGAGACGCAGACCAATGTCAGGGATGGTATCCGGAGGCCAAGGCACTGGCTGGATGTTTGTCCCTAGCCAACATGTGAAGCGGAGGACCATCAGAGAGATCATCTAGGTTATTCCTTTGTGTCCCAGAGGCCGAGATTTAAAGCCTATCCTCTTTGGTGACCTGCTGGGTCTCTGAAACTTCAGCCCATGGTGTCTCCTATCTGGCTTATTTTCTTGTGCCAGGAACATATGCATGGAACATGTTGCTCTCTAGCTTGAGTGGGCACACATGGAGGCTAGAGGTCCTCCTGGTTTTGCCTGCTCCATCAGCTGACACTAGGCTTATGGGACTAGATAGGAGAAGGTAAAGAAATGATTGTAGGAAAGCCAGACTAGAACCCTGACTATGGAGTCTTATCCAAGGGTAAGAAAGAAGGCTAGTGGGTGAGGGCAGATGTGATGGCCACATACAAGGGGTTCTGACTCTGAAAACTGGGTCTAAGTCTCCACCAATGGGGTTGAGGGTCAGGCTCTGGTGTGTGTTTCATAGAGTAGCTCTGGCCACCCAGAAATGTGCTGGAAGGTTCTAAAAGGCTGGAAGACCAGGGAAAAGAAGAAGAGAAACCTCTAGGAATGAAAACAAGGAAAGGGTGCTGGGTGAATTCTGGGAAAGTAGGCATGGTCCCATAGGGTGAACTGGGGCACTAGGACATAGTCAGGAGATAAATGGCCTGAGTCTGAGCTGCCTTTCAGGCATCTTTGAGCTGAAGGAGCCCATTCCCACAGGTGAACAGATGGTGGCCATAGCTCAGGAGGCCTCAGGGATAGGAGGGAATGCTGAGGGCCACTGCTCCTTGGGGTGACCAGAGGAGCAGAACATCCCGGCAAGGTGTCACATCAAAACACATCATTGCCAGTAATGTATCTGAGTAATTGCTTGTCATGTCCCTGAGGCTCCTGGCATGCCACCCACTCCTCATCTAATGGTTAGTCTACCTGCTACTTAGACAGTTGGCTCTTGTGCCTGTGGGGAGACTTCTGCAAATCAAACCTCAGGGAGGGAGACAAAGACACAGCATGAGGGCCATCTGGCTGACTGCCCCAAAGAAGGGAAGTTTCAAACTCTGGCTCACTCAACTACTTCTTCATCATCCACAGGACCTGGGCCTTGAGGGGACCCTGCTCACTGACATCCTCTATAGGAACGTGGCCTTCCTCAACCTGGTGGATCCTATCTCCCATGACTTGTTGGTAAACCTAGCCCGGGACCTGCAGTGCCCTAAGAAGGTGAGGTCAGCAGGCCTTGCAGGGTGGATGACAGGTGCTAGGAGAAGGTTCTCATGTAGCTTGCTGTAAAACCTTAGGTAGGTCACTATCCTCTGAGACCTGACACCAGCTTCAGGAATAAATGAGCAGTGTTTTGCCCACCTGCCATCACACCTACAATAGATCTGTTTCCCAAGTGGCAGCATGGTGTGCCAGGCCTGGGGACTCTAGCTGAGCAGAAGTCAAAGGGGGAAACGCTGCAGACACAGTGTTTTGATAAATGTACTACCAGAACTCAACTCCCTTGCTCTTGTTCCTTGGCCAGAAGAGAGTTACTTCCAGACTGGAGCCCCTGTCCACTGGTGTCTATCTTACTTGGATATCTTAGGGATGGGTATCCTCTGCATCCCTCCCTTGCCTGGACCATAAGCAAAGTCCTCTTTGGGCTAAGTTGGAGACTCGACCTCTCTGTGCTCTGTTCTTACACCTCCTAATGTGTCTCTGTGAGTAACAGACGTAATCCTGGCTTCTGCCTATGGCCAGCTACCAGCCCTGGAGCCCTGGTCACAATGCATCCCCCATCTAAAAAAAGGATCTGCCAGGTCTGAATGCCTGTGTCTGTTAGCTGTTGGCTAGCTCACAGCCATCACAGGAGCCACAGCTTGCTGTTGCTGTGTGTGTCCCATGCTCCTGGGACTGCTATCAGAGGGACAGCATAAAAGAACGTTCCGGGTAGTGAGGCATGCTTAGCTGTGTGGAAAGCACACCCTGTATTCTGCCCCAAGCGAGGCCTCTGTGTGTGTGTGCGTGCGTGCATGCGTGTGTGTGTGTGTGTGTGTGTGTGTGTGTGTGTGTGTTGGTGGGGGTAGTGAGGATCAAGAGAGAACCAGAATGTAGTACTATAAAACATGAACCCCCTCCCTGCCACCCCTCCCACGGCCCTGTCAAGCCCAGACCCAGGCCCCATTGGAGCCGTGTGGCTTGGAGAATGAAAGGAAGAAGAACATGCTGACCTGGCTTGTTCCTATTCCCTGGGATTGGTGTCTGTGGAGCTGGGCTCCCTCGAAGGGCCTGATCCGGCCTCCCCCTTGTGGCAAGTCCCTTGGGGGTGCCGAGAGTGGGCAGGCTGCCGGCTGCTAGCCCAAGCTGCTGGCCCTGGGCCTGAGGACAGGGAACAAGGGCTCATTGTCTGGGCTTCCTCCCACCGGGCACTGCGGGCCTCAGACCAGCGTGTCCAGCTCCCAGCAGGCAACCTCTCCTGGCTCCATGCCAGGTTACAGCTGGGGTGGGAGTGGGAGGGGCTTAGTCTCACCCTGACAACCCTGTCCCTTGCCCACAGGACTGTGAGCTCTGGACGTCCTCGGACAAGATCTGCCGGCAGCTCATCTACCACCTGACCCCTCACTCCAAGAGGCAGCGAGGACCCAGCCTGCCCCGAAGGAAGAGCCAGAGCAGGTAAGAGGAGCTGAGCCACAGCCCTTCCTTTCTGTTTTTGGCAGGGTCCCTTCCTAGGTTAACAATCCAGACTTCTCTCACTGAGAGCTAGGCACCCCAAATCTCACCCTACGGGCATTCCCCTTGCCCTTACCTGCATGAAGGCTCCAACCCTGGAAGCCAGTCTGACTCCTATCAGCAGATGCCATCCAAGTGTAGGCCAAGCTACACATCAGCGTGTACTGCCTTTCATTTCCCTAAAGACAGTGCTATCTCCTGCCATTCCCTCGTTCCTCAATCCTCTTGGCCTGTCACAGGGCCTGGACCTCCTTGGGCCTCAGGTACACTATGTAAATCTTCTCACAGGTAACGAGGGAGGCATATGTCTTCCATTTTACAGGGAAGGAAACTGAGGCTAGAAGAGGCAAAGTAGCTGGACCTAGTTTACACTTTCCTGATTATCCTGCAGCCCTTTGGGAATTCTTTACCAACACTAGGTTACCTGAAGGGGAGCCCTTCACAGTTCCCAGAGAAACTCACTCTGTGGGCCCTTTCTCTCCATCATAACTTCATGGCCCAGACTCAGCCCAGAATTGGCTGTAGGCACCAGACCCAGCGGCCAAGATCCATAGCTGGGATCCTATTGATGCACATGTCCCCTATTTCCCCCCCAACCTCTGTCCTATCTCAGGCCTGGTGGCCCAAACTGAATCCAGAGCCCATGGAATTGTTCCCTGGCATGGCAGATGGGAGACATGTCAGTGTGTTTACTTCTCTAAGCTCCTCCCTGAAACCGGTCAGGTCTTTCTATCTAGTGGGCTCTGTTTAGATAGCGGGAGAGCAAGAGAAGTACAGGGGAACAAGATACCCTCCTCAGTCTCTAAATGTCCCAGCCTAAAACAGGAGCCTTCACCCAGGGTAAATTCTCATTCCACAAACACACTCACTACCTTGGGCTTTCCTTTTAGCCTCTCAAGACTGAGGAGCTCAGGAGTGACCAAAGGTTGAGGGGCTCAGGCAGGGAGCCTCTCGATTTTAGAACCCAGTCCTTCTTTAGTGGAATGTCCCTAGGAGAAGTTTCTTTTCTTCTTTGAGCTTTAGTTTGCTTCTCTATAAGATCATCATTCCTGAACCCCCTGAACTGCATAAAAATCAATGCGATATCAAGTTTCACAGAGGTGGCAATACTAGGCACACAGTAACATTTTATATTAATAATTTGCACATGGAGCCTTAACGTGTGTACACTCAATCCTCACAGAAATCTTGTCCCCTTTTCACTAAAGGGGAAACAGGATCAGAAGTTTCCCAGCATTGCCCATGGCCTTCCCCTCACCCCCTCCTTAAACAGTAGCAGTTGGAACCTGGCTCTGCCAGACAGGGTCTGACCTGACTCTGATGGATCATCATGTATGGTGGCTCTGATCTTGGCTACCCCCGGCCCCCAGGTGCTTGCTCAGTCCATTCTACTTATACCTCTTCATAGCCTCAAGAGCAGCCTCCAGAAGACACTGCTGGTTGGGGAGACTGTGGATCTTTCGGGCATCCCACTGTCTGCTCGAGATGTGCAGCATATAACACGCTACCTGAGCAGCCATGGCACTGAGCTGGTGGTGCTGGACTTGAGCTTCACAGAACTTAATGATGAGCTCTTGCATCTCTTACTGCCCAGCCTGTGGACACTGCCCCGCCTCACCCAGCTCCTGCTCAATGGCAATCGATTGACTCGAGCCACCGCCCGAGAGCTCACTGAAGCTGTCAAGGACACCACCAAGTTCCCTGCATTGGCCTGGGTAGACCTGGGCAACAATGTGGATGTGGCCTCACTACCCCAGCCTCTGCTGGTTGGCTTGCGTCGGCGACTGAGCCAGCGTGCCTCACTTCCCACCATCTATGAAGGCCAAGACCTTGAGCCTGAAAGTGGTATGGTTGGGGTTACTGTGGCTGCCTCTACCTGGGGCTCTGCAGCTGCCAACCTAGGGTCTGAGTCCCAGGCTTGCTGTGCCAGGTGACTCATTATCCCCTGGCTCACTGCTACTAACTGCGGAGGCTCTCAAGAACATGGAGGCCAAGGAAGTCCCTCAGGCTCCAAGAGCCACCCAGGATGCTCAGCCTGAGATTACATGGATAGAAAAAAAAATAAACGGACCCATAGGAGGCAGAATGGCAAGGCCAGGCTGGGGCTCAGCCCTCTCTTAGCAAAAGGGACCCTAACACCCATAATATACTCCTCAATAAAGGGTGGTACCTCATCTTGCCTCAACACATTGCATTGTGGCCTCAGAGTCCCTGAGTGTCAATCCTGCTGCTGTGGTAAGGTAGTCCTATTCTACCCACAAGAGTGCTCCCTGGAAGAGTCCCATGTACATCAAGCTGTATGTGGGGGGGGGGGGTGTCATGCATCCAGGAGTGTGGGTGGAAGAGCAAGGTTTGGACTAAAGTAGGTGAGGTAAGGTCAGGGAGGCAAGGAGGAACAGATTGGAAACCCTGGAAGAGGCAGAGCTCTGCATGGAGCTTCCCAGTAAGCTCATTCCTGAGCCTAGGCTGCCATCAGGGCTGGGGACAAGGCTGCACTGAGCAGAGGGGAGACCACAACAGACTTGAGTGGGTCTACTCTGTCCCACAGGGCATAGCACCCTCCTCCAGGACACTCCCCAATCCCCATCCCCCTGGCCCCTGTACTTGGAGAATAGATAACTAGGCCAAGTTGGGAGACACATCTGGCCAGAAACAAATCACTGTGTATTCCCTCCAGGCCTTGGGGGTACCCCAATAAGGGCATGCAGGGGCTGAATGTAGGCACAGTTAGCAGCAGATTGGGTCAGGGTCAGGACAGTCATGAGATGATCTTATAATAGATTGTCTCCCTCTCCTAAAACCATAGAGTGGGCTCCCAACCAAAGCTTAAAACCGTGATTATCCTCACTGTCTTATGTGGGGAACTGAAATTCAGTCCAACCAGCAGACAGGCAGGTGAAAAATGGATTTAGAGATGCTCAGAATCAAGCACCAGTGGCTCACACCTGGAATCATAGATACTCAGGTGGCTGAGATCTGAGGATCACAGTTCAAAACCAGGAAAGCCCACAAGACTCTTAGCTCCAATTAATGAGCAAAAAGCTAGAAGTGGTGTTGTGGCTCAAGTGTTAGGGCATCAGTCTTGAATTTTTTGGGATTTCTGTCGGTCCTGGGGCTTGAACTCTGGGCTTGGGTGTTGTCCCTACACTCTTCAGCTCAAGGCGAGCGCTCTACCGCTTGAGCCACAGCACCACTTCTGGTTTTCTAGCAGTTTATTGTAGATAAGAGTCTCACGAACTTTCCTGCCCGGGCTGGCTTTGAACCGCAATCCTCAGATCTCAGCCTCCTGAGTAGCTAGGTTTACAGGCGTGAGCCACTGGCATCCGGCTAGGGCATCAGTCTTGAGTAAATGAAAAAGCCAAGAGAGACTGAGAGACCTGAGTTCAAGCTCCAGTACTGGGACACACACACACACACACACACACACACACACACACACACACACACACACACACACACACACACACACACACACACACACACACACACACACACACACACACACACACACACGATGTGCCCAGGAAGAAACTGAGGCCCAAAGTGGGAAATCCAGGGAGTGACCTAAGGCTGCTGTGCAGAGTCAAGACATAGGATCTTGGGAGATGAGTGGGATCTTTCTGGATGAAGAGATATCTAACAAAAGAAAGAAGCTCCAGGGCCCAGGAGGAGGCAGGTATCCCTCGAGGCCTGTGTATCATGACCCATCAGCTCCAACTTTTCTCCCTCTGTAACCCCATCATCAGTGGCCCCTTCATCCCCCATGGAACATGGATTCCAGACCATCTAGCTGCAAACAGCCTCCCAGACTGTAAATATTTGGCCAAGAACAGAGAGGACAGGTTTCAGCACTGGGAAGGAGATGATGAGGAAAGGATTTCCCTTAAATCCCACGGGTCTCACTGTTTTATGGGACTCTACCTAGAGATTGTAGGAAGAACACAAGATTATACCTGGCTCTGTCCTCCACATGCTGGAGAAATCTGACCAGGCCATTTACCTCTCTGGGCCTCAGATCCTAATTTTTCCTGTGTTAAATAGGACCCTCTGTCCCCAGTCCCTCCCAGCTCTCAAATTCCATCATAAGGCCCCAATATTCTCCTTTTTTTTTCTTTTAACGATATAGGCCTGCCCAGAACCATAAAAGTATTTCCCTATATCCAACCCAGGAACAGAGATTCAGGCCTCCCTGGAGCTATGGAAAATGAGGTTAGAAGGTAGATCAGCAGAAGAAAAGGAAGGAAAGATCAGGCTTGGGCCCAGCAGGCTTATAAAGGTATTACAAGCTCAGGCAAGCAAGTTCTCTCTTCAACTGTTTGTTGGAGAAAGGCCAAACTTTTTGTGTCCTTCCTGCCCTTCTTGCTCCCTGCCCCTGTCTGGCTCAAAACCAGGTCACAAACCTGGGATGCTCAAAAAGGTTCTTGCCAGGATGATAATAAAGAACTTGAGCCAGGTGTCCCAGGAAGGTTCTAGAAGACTCCCAAGTAGCTGCAGATGGTCTCAATCTCTCCACCTTTTGAACAGAAGCATATGACCCAGTAGCTGAGCCACAGCCAGCTCACAAGGAATGGAGGTTGACCTTGTTGCTAACAAGGGTCCACAAACCTGTACGGGGTCCTCAGAACCATCAGCAAAGGCGCTCCACTGGTCGAGACGCAGCTCTGGAAAGCCAGGGCTTGTGCCCTCAGTTCGTTTTATACTGCTGTAACAATACCACAGCTTGGATTTCTAAACAACTAGAGTTTATTTGTCTCATGATTTTGAAGGCTGGAAGGATTGCATCTGGTGAGAGCCTTCTTGCTGCATCACAACGTGACAAAAGCAACACGTGGTGAGGGAGCATTCAAGAAGACAAGGGTCCAGTTCAGTTTTGTTTTGTTTTGTTGTTGGTTTTGTTTTAGGGGGGTTGCCTATTGGAACTCGGAATCCTCCTTTAGCTTTTTTACTCAAGGCTCTACCATTTCAGGCACAGCTTCACTTTGGGCTTTTTGGTAGTTAACTGGAGATAAGAATCTTACGCATTTTTCTGCCCAGGCTGGCTGCCTTTGAGCCTTGATCCTCAGATCGCAGCTTCCTAAGTAGCTAATATTGCAACTATAAGTTACTGATGCTGGTGGGTTTGGAATGTGGCTTAGTGGTAGAGTGCTTGCCTAGCATGCATGAAACCCTGGGTTTGATTCCTCAGTACCACATAAACAGAAAAAGCTGGAAGTGGCATGTGGCTCAAGTGGTAGAGTGCTAGCCTTGAGCACAGAGAAGCTCATGGATAATGCCCAGGCCCTGAAGTCAAGCTCCAGGACAGGCAAAAAGAAAAAGAAGTTACCGGTGCCAGGCTTGTTTGAAATTATCTTTATAAAATACCCACTAAGCAGGCCTGTGGGTATGGTTCCAGTGGTAGAACACTTAGTGTCTGCAAGGTCCTATGTTCAAAGGCCAGTATAGCAGTGTGAGGGGGAGAGAGAGAGTGAAGGATGGAGGAAGAGAGGGAGGGGGGTGGGGACAGGAATACTAGGGTTAAAAAAAGACCTGCTGTTTGCTAGGCAGATATTCCACCACTTAAGCCATAACCCTAGCCCTCCCCTCCCTGTTTGTTTGTTTACTTGCTTGCTTGTTTTATTTGCTGATCCGGGGCTTGAACTCTGGGCCTGGGCTCTGTCCTTGAACATTTGTGCTCAAAGCTAGCATTCTACCACTTGAGCCACAGCTCCACTTCAGGCTTATTTTTTTTTTTCCATGTAGTTTAGTAAAGTCTCACAGACTTTCTTGCCTGGATTGGCTTTAAACCGTGATCCTCAATCTCAGTCTCTTGAGTAGCTAGGATTGTAGGCATAAGCCACCATGACCCAGCCCTAGCCCTTTTGACTGTATTTTTGAGATAGAGTTTTGTAGGTTTGCCTAAGCTATCCTACACAGTGATTTGTCTGATCTTAGCCCTCTGAGTAACTGGAAGTATATGCGTGAGACAGAACCCCCGGCCTGAGGCCCAGTCTTAGACCCCCCCACACACACATACACATTCCACCTCCCACCCTGCCTCTCAGCCCCATTGCTCCCTTGCAGCATGGTCCTCTTTTAGGACCCATTCCCTCATCATGGGAACTAGGATCATAAAGTGTTCCTTTGTCTTACTAAAGTAAGACAACTTGTGGTTTGTTGCTGTGCTGCCCACACGGAAGTGCGCGAGTATAAACGGGAACTTTAACATCAGTGGGGCCTCCACTCAAGCTCTGAGGGTTGCAATGTCACTACAGAAAATGAAAGCATTTTATTTGTTTATTTATCCAAAGATCTGGGGACTGAACCCTAGGCTTTGACCCATCGCCCTCGGGTACTCTAGACAAACAATTCTAAAACTAAGCTACATCTTCAGTCCTCATTTTTGTATTTATTTATTTCTGAGACAGGGTCTTGCTAAGTAGTCCAAGTTGATCTCGAATTCATGATCCTCCTGAGTGTTAAGATTATAGATGAGTGACACAACACTCAGTTCCACTTACTTATACATTTATTTGATACTGGGCTTTGAACTCAGGGCTTCCACTTGGCTTAACCACTTGTGCTGTGCATACAGCGCTTTTTTCTTTGGATTGTAATCTTCCTTCCTGTACCACTGGAGTAGTGGGATTATAGGCATGAGCTACTATGTCCAGCTTCCATTTATTTATTTATTATTTATTTTTTATTTTTTTGGGTCTGGTCATGGGGCCTGAACTCTGGGCCTGGGCGCTGTCCCTTAGCTCTTCAGCTCAAGGCTAGCGCTCTACCACTTGAGTCACAGCGCTACTTCTGGCTTTTTTCTTTTTGCTTATGTGGTGCTGAGGAATCGAACCCAGGGCCTCATGCATGCAAGGCAAGCGCTCTACCACTGAGCCACCTTCCCAGCCCCCAGCTTCCATTTATATAATTAACACGCGCTCCTGTGTATGGGGGGGGGGGGAAGAGGGAGGAGGAGAGAAAGAGAGAGAGGGAGGTGGAGAGAGAGAGAGAGAGGGAGGGAGAGAGAGAGAGTGTGTGTTCTAGGGCCTGAATTTAGGGCCTAGGTACTGTCCTTAGGCTTTGTTGCTTAGAGCTAACACTCTATCAGTTGAGCCACAACTTCACTTCTAGCTTTTTGGTGGTTAATTTAGGATAAGAGTGTTACAAACTTTTCTGTCCCAGCTGGGTTGGAGCATTGATCCTCAGATCTCAGCCTCTTGAGTACCTAGGATTACAGGCATGAGCCACCAGGGAGTTAATTTTTTTTATTAAATATTTTTAAAATCTTTATTTGTTTGTCAGTCATGGGACTTTAACTCAGGACCTGGGCTCTGTCTTTGAGCCTCTCTGTGCTCAAGGCTAGCGATCTAACACTTGAGTCATAGCTCCACTTCTGGTTATCTGGGGGTGGGGGGGGGGGGGAGTTAATTGGAGATAAGAATCTCATGGACTTTCCAGCTGTGTGTCCTGCCTCCAGAGTAGCTAGGATTATAGATGTGAATCACTGGCGCCTGCCCTCCGTCCTGCTCTTGCTCCTCCTCTTCCTCCTCCTCCTCCTCGTTCTTCTTCTTCCCCTTCTGTATATTAATTGTACCAAAGCCCGTTTTAAATCATGGGTGGATGTTGGATTTTGTCAAATGTTTTATTGTTTGGTCATATGGTCCATTTTTTTGTTAATATAGTGAGTCATTTTAATCAATTATTAAAGATTGAATACTAAAACAACACTACATTCCTAAGATAAAACCAATGCTCACCTATAATCCTAGCTACTCTAGAGGCTGAGATCTCAAAGTTGCAGTTCAGAGACAGCCTAGACATCTTCAATTAACTGGTGGTAATCAAAACCAAAACAACTCACTGGATTGGAGATGTGGCTTAAGTTAGTAGCGTGCCAGCTGTAAGTAAAAAAGCTGACAAGAGAGTAAAAAACGCCTAGGTCAAGACCTAGTAATGACAAAGCAAAAAAACAAAACAAAAATCCTCACTGGGTCACTTTTGCTTAGATCTTTGTAAATATGTTCGTGAAATGTTGATCTCTAGTTTTACTATTTTTGTCTAGTTTTGCTAGCAGGGTCTAGTTTATCTAATAATACTGCCTTCTCTTCAGTATTTTTTGGAAGAGTATACATAGTATGGACTATATTTCTTATACTTAGAAAAATTACCCAGTGAAATCATATAAACCTCAAGTTTTCTTTGTGGGAGTTTTCAGCTACCATTTGTGCAATAGACTATGTTACTTATTTCTTTAGGGCCCTTTGGTATTTTGAGTAATTTAAGTCCATTTCATTTCAGTTGTTGAATTTGATATCATAAAGTTATTTATAATATTCCCTTTTTACCTGTTCAATATTTGTGATGTCACTTCTCTTATTCCTGAGACTGGTAATATTTTTTTCTCTCTCTCTTGGTCGCTTGTCAGGCTTGAACTCTGGGCCTGGGTGCTGTCCCTCAGCTCTTCAGCTCAAGGCTAGCACTCTACCAATTGAACCACAGTGTCACTTCGGGTTTTCTGGTGGTTAATTGGAGATGAGTCTCACAGACTTTCCTGCCTGGGCTGGCTTAGAATTGTGATCCTCAAATCTCAGCCTCCTGAGAGCTAGGATTACAGGCATGAGCCACCGGTGCCCAGCCTTTTAAATATGTCTTATTTATGTTTTGTAGAGATTTTCCAAGGATCCATCTATTGAAGACTTCTAATTTAATTTTGCTATGGTCTAAGAAAACAATATGGTTTGATGCCATTTGGATTTATTGAGACTGCTTTTATGGCTTGATATGGCTTGTTTAGCTTGCCAATATGGCTTGGTAAATGTTCTGTATACTTGAGAAGACTTTATATACTTTTTTTTTTTTTGGTCGGTCGTGGGGCCTGAACTCAGCCTGGGTACTGTCCCTCAGCTCTTCAGCTCTACAACTTGTGCTCTACAACTTGAGCCACAGTACCACTTCTGGCTTTTTCTGCTTATGTGATGCTGAGGAATCGAACCAAGGACCTCATGCATGCAAGTCAAGCACTCTACCACTGAGCCACCTTCCAAGGCCAAGATATATATATATATATACTTTTTTTTTTTGTAGGTTGTGGGGCTTTAACTCTGGGCTTGGCGGTTGTCCCTGCACTCTTCGAGCACTCTACTGCTTGAGCCACAGCACCACTTCCAGTTTTCTAGTGGTTTATTGGAGATAAGGGTCTCACAGAGGGCTGGGAAGGTGGCTTAGTGGTAGAGCGCTTGCCTTGCATGCCTGAGGCCCTGGGTTCGATTCCTCAGCACCACATAAGCAAAAAGAAAAAAAGCCGGAAGTGGCACTGTGACTCAAGTGGTAGAGTGCTCGCCTTGAGCTGAAGAGCTGAGGGACAGTGCCCAGGCCCAGAGTTCAGGCCCCACGACCGGACCCAAAAAAAAAAAAAAAAGAGTCTCACAGATTTTCCTACCCTGGCTGGCTTTGAACCGTGATCCTCAGATCTCAGTCTCCTGAGTAGCTAGGATTACAGGTGTGAGCCACTGGCGCCCAGCTTTGTATATACTTTTTTATAATATTTTCATTATTATTATCTTTAAAAATAGTTGTACAAAGAAGTTCCCATTCTACAAAACAGTACATGAATACAAGGTGTCTGACAACATTGTCAGCCATCGCCCCTAACCCATCCCTTTTCTCACTTTTCCTTTCTTCTTCCTTTCTTCTTTTAAAATTGATATTAGGTGATTACATAAATTTCACATATTTCACAGTATTGTGAATTAGTTAAAGTCACAAAGACATTTTAACCTTCACAAGGCAAATTGTCCTTATCGAAGTCTGTAAAGTTTGTGAATTCTATGAGCTTTGACAATACAATGATTTCTTCCACATCAGGTGATGTTTACATTTCTTTCCTTTTGCTTAGTGTAGGCTGTTCCCTCTTTCCCTCTCATTCCTCCCTTCCCATCGCTGTCTTTGGGTTGCTTAGTTCTTTTTCTTCTGTGTCCAGTGCAGCTGATGGGCCCCTTTGTTGTGTGTTGTTCCGTTTCCCACTTATTCTGTGTCCTCCTCCTGGCTTCCCTCCATTGTGTGCATATATGTATACCATACCTATGTTCAAGAACATGGAGTCATTTAGCAATGATATGACAAAATGAGTGGCTCTCCTTTGTTTCTCGAGTCCTGTTTACTTTGTTGTATCTCCTTCCATTTTTGCTTCAACATCCACATATCAGAGAGACCATGGGCCATTTGTCTCTTTGTTCTTGGCTTACCTCACTCAAAATAATTCGCTCTAGTTCCATCCATTTCCCTGCAAATACCATTATTTTGTCCTTTCTAATGGCTGCATAATATTCCATTGTATATAGGTACCACACTCATCAGTAGTGGGGCAGCTGGGTTGTTTCCATATCTTGCCTACTGTGAACTGTGCTGCAATAAACATGGAGGTGCATGTGTCCTTGTATACTGGTTCCTGTTGTTCAGGGTAGATGCCTAGGAGTGGTGTGGCTGGGTCATAGGGGAGGTCTATATTTAGCTTTCTGAAGTACCTCTAGACTGCTTTCCAAAGTGGTTGTATTGGTATACATTCCCACCAGCAACACAGTAGGGTTCCTTTTTCTCAGCATCCCCTCAGCATTTGTCATTGGCTGAATTTAGGATGTGAGCCATTCTGACTGGGGTAAGGTGTTTTTATTTGCATTACAGCCAGGGATGATGAATATGTCCTCATGTGTTTCTTTGCCATTTTTATCTCTTCTTCTGAGAAGTCTCTCTTTAGCTCCCTTGCCCATTTCATGATTGGTTTGTTAGATTTGTGAGGGGTTAGTTTCTCGAGTTTCTTGTATATAATGGATATTAGACCCTTCAAGACTGTGTATACTTTTAAAAGCTTTTAAAAAAAAAATAAGGACAGTGTGTTCATTAGATGGTCCTCTAAGTGCTAAAGTCAAAGTGACTGATATTGTTATTCAATTCTACTTATCCTTGCTGAATTTTCTGCCTATTTGCTCTACCAGTTATTAAGGGTACTGAAATCTCTGACTATTAATTTTAAATTTGTCTATTTCCTTTTTTTTGGGCAGTACTGGGGTTTGAATTCAGGGTCATGTTTTCCCAAGCAGGTGCTCTACTATGCCTCCAAAACTTTTCTACGCTGTCTATTTTTGAGATTACAGTCTTGCTTCCTCCCTCAGGTATATGCCTGGACTGTAATCTGCCTATTTTAGGTTTCCCATCATAATCGGGATGACAGGCTATGCACTACTATGTACAGGTTCTTCCATTTATATGGACTCTCTGACCTTTCTGCCCTGAGCTGGCTTCAAACTGTGATCTCCTTTCCACACAGCTTAGATGACAGATTCAAGTCATTAAGTCCAGTTATTGGTTGAGAAGGAGTCTTATGAATTCCAAGATAGCTTTAAGCTGTGATTCTCTCATTTTTGGCCTCTTAAATTGCTAAGATTACAGTGGGTTTCTTTCTTATTCTCTGCTTTCTTCCTTTCCTTTCTCCTCCTGCTCCTCCTGCTCCTCCTCCTTTTCTTCCTCCCCCCCTCCCCTCCTCCTCCTCCTTTTCTTTTTTTGGTACTGGGGATCAAACACAGGATGTTGCAATTGCTAGGCAAGCCTTTTACCACTGAGCAACATCCCAGCTCTCTTTAATTTCTTTCTTTTCCTTCCTTCCTTCCTTCCTTTCTCCCTCCCTCCCTTCCTCCCTCCCTCCCTCCCTCCCTCCCTCCCTCCCTCCCTTCCTTCCTTCCTTCCTTCCTTCCTTCCTTCCTTCCTTCCTTCCTTCCTTCCTTCCTTCCTTCCTTCCTCTCTTTCTTTCTTTTCCACTCTTCCTTCTTTTTAATCTCTTTCTATCTTGTTTTATGTCAGTACTGGGGTTTAACTAGGCCTCTTGTTCTCTCACTTGGTTCTTCTTCTAATGAAGGCTGATACTTGGGAGCCACACCTCCACTTTCACCTTTTTGCAGATTAACTGAAGATAAGACTCTCAGATTCGTCTCTTCCAGCTTTAAACCACGATCCTCAGATCTCAGCCTCCTGTGTAGCTAGGATTAAAGGTGTTAGCCTGGCTAGATTTGTCTATTTCATTTTCTTTTCTTTTCCTTCCTTCCTTCCTCACACCCCTCCCCCTTCTCTTTCTTTCTGTGGGCCTGGGTGCTCTCCCTCAGCTCTTCAGCTCAAGGCTAGGGCTCTACCACTTGAGCCACAGTGCCACTTCCAGTTTTTTCTGTTTATGTAGTACTGAGGAATGGAACCCAGGGCCTCACGCCTGTGAGACAAGCACTCTACCACTGAGCCATCTTCCCAGGCCCTTGTCTATTTCTTTTATTATTTATTTATTTGTGTGTGTGTGTGTGTGTGTGTGTGTGTGTGTGTGTGTGTGTGTGTGTGTGTTTGTCAGTTATGGGGCTTGAACTCGGCCTGGACACTGTCCCTACTGTCCCTCAGTTCTTCACCTCAAGGCTAGCACATGAGCCACAGCACAGCTTCAGGCTTTTTCTGCTTATGTGGTGCTAAGGAATTGAACTCAGGGCCTCATGCATGCAAGGCAAGCACTCTACCACTGAGCCACCTTCCCAGCCCCCCCTGTATATTTCTTATTGCATTTCTATTCTCTTATATTTTTTGCTTCATTTAGTCTGATGGTTTATTTATTAAAATAAATAGGCTTGAACTTAGGGCCTGGGTGCTATCCCTGAGCTCTTTTGCTCAAGGCTAGTGCTCTACCACTTGAATGACAGTTCTACTTCCCTCTTTTTGGTAGTTAACTGGAGATAGGAGTCCCAGGGACTTTCTTGCCAGGGCTGGTTTTGAACCACAATCCTCAGATCTCAGCCTCATGAGTAGCTAGGGTTACAGGTATAAGTCACTAGCACCTGGCTGATGGTTTATTACTAAGTGACACATGTTTAAGATTATTAAGGCTCCTGATTAAAATCTACTCTGTCATCATGATGAAATGAATTTCATTATTCCTGGCATTATTCCTTGTTATAAAATGTACTTTGACACTAATGTAGCTTGGTATGTTTTTTTTTTTTTTTGGTTGGTCATAGGGCTTGAACTCTGGGTGTGGGCCCTGTCCCTGAACTCTTCAGCTCAAGGCTAGTGCTCTACTACTTGAGCTAAAGCACCACTTCTGGTTTTCTGGTGGGTTATTGAAGAGAAGAATTTCATGGACTTTCCTGCCGAGGCTGGCAGCCTTCTGACTAGCTAGGATTACAGGCGTGAGCCACCAGTGCCCATCATATGTATCATTTTCTGCCCTTTTATTTCTACTTTATTTTTTATATCTAAAACATGTTTATTATAAGTAGAATATAGTTAGCTCTTTTTTTAATATCTAAAACATGTTTATTATAAGTAGCATATAGTTAGCTCTTTTTTTTTTAACTTCAATTTGATAATCCCAAGCTGTGTGAAGGTGGGACTGGGGATTAAACCCAGGATTTTACAAATATTAGGCAACCACAAGAGTACAAAATTACATCCTCAATGTTTTCTTGTTAGTTTTTGTCGGTCGTAGGGCTTGAACTCTGGGCCTGGGCACTGTCCCTCAGCTCTTCAGCTGAGGGACATTTCTGGTTTTCTGGTGGTTAATTGGAGATAAGAGTTTCACAGGGCTGGGAAGGTGGCTCAGTGGTAGAGCACTTGCCTTGCATGCTTGAGGCCCTGGGTTCAATTCCTCAGCACCACATAAGAAAAAAGCCGGAAGTGGTACTGTGGCTCAAGTGGTAGCCTTGAGCTGAAGAGCTGAGGGACAGCGCCCAGGCCCAGAGTTCAGGCCCCACGACCGGACCCAAAAAAAAAAAAAAAAAAAGAGTTTCACAGACTTTCCTGCCCAGGCTGGCTTTGAATCATGTTCCTCAGCCTCCTTAGTAAGCTAGGATTACAGGTATGAGCCACTGGCACCTGGCTCTCAATGTGTTTGGAGACAGGATCTTACTGTATAGTTCAGGCTGGTCTTGAACTCAAAATCCTCCTTCTTCTACCTCCCAGTGCTTTGATTACAAATAGTTGACTTTTTGTCAGTGTAAATATACCACAAATTTAATGTGTTTACTGATGTAGTTAGGCTTGAACCTATCGTCTTGTTATTTGTTTCCTTGTTATTTTTGTTGTTCCACTTATTCTACCTTATCTTGGGATAATAATAATAATTATTATTTTGGTTTAAGACTAGGATTTGAGGGCTGGGAAGGTGGCTCAGTGGTAGAGCGCTTGCCTTGCATGCATGAGGCCCTGTGTTCGATTCAATTCCTCAGCACCACATAAGCAAAAAGAAAAAAGCCAGAAGTGGCGCTGTGGCTCAAGTGGTAGAGCCCTAGCCTTGAGCTGAAGAGCTGAGGGACAGCGCCCAGGCCCAGAGTTCAGGCCCCACAACTGGACCCAAAAACAAAACAAAACAAAAAAGACTAGGATTTGAACTTGGCACCTGATACTTTTGCTTATTAGCTAGGCACTAACTGAGTCATGCCTCCAACCCCAGTCATTTCCTTTTTCTTTTACGTTGCTAGTACTCCACCACTTGAGCCACAGCTTCACTTCAGCACTTTGCTGGTTAATTGGAGATTAATGTCTCAGAGACTTTCTGCCCAGGCTGGTTTTGAACCACAACTCTCAGATCTCAGTTTCATGAGTAGCTAGGATTACAGGCATGAGCCACTAGCACATGGTTCAGTTTTGACTTTTGATCTTCCCTGTTTCTCCCTACTCCATTCCCCTTACCTTTATACAGTTTTTGAATATACACAATATAGTTATGACTTTTTCATATCCTTCTCTGCTAATTTAATATCTGTATCCATTTTGGGTCTCTTAATTTTACTCTCTTCATTATGGGCTGTGCCTTCCGGTCTCTCCACGTATCTAATCTTTGATAGGACGCTGGATTTTTTTTTTTTTTTTGCCAGTCCTGGGGCTTGAACTCAGGGCCTGGGTACTGTCCCTGAACTTCTTTTGCTCAAGGCTAGCACTCTACCAACTTGAATCACAGCACCATTTCCAGCTTTTTCTGTTTATGTGGTTCTTGGGACTCAAACTGAGAGCATCATGCATGCTAGGCAAGCACTCTACCACTAAGCCACATTCCTAGCGCGCGCGCGCGCCGCGCGTGTGTGTGTGTGTGTGTGTGTGTGTGTGTGTGTTCTCTGATACTGAGTTTGAACTCATTCTAAACCTCTCAGTTGCTGACTTGCTTACTAGGCTGGTGCTCTACAACTTGGGCTATGCCTTCAGCCTGGCATAGAGTTCCTTTAAGAGATGCACATTTTTAGACATTTTATCACTGGCTAAATTTTGAATTTTGAATCTCTGGAACTCAGCCTTCTGAATAGTTGGGAGTACAAACCACTGGTACTAGCTATATTAAATCTGAGTCTTATTGTTGGATATACTTCATTGGCTTGGAAATGTGTGTGTGTGTGATGGTGGTGGTATGGAAATGTGTGTGTGTGTGTGTGTGTGTGTGTGTGTGTGTGTGTGTGTGTGTGTGTGATGGTGGTGGTACAGGATTTGAACTCAAGGTTTTAAGCTTACTAGGCTGGGAATCTACCACTGAACCACACCTTTAGTAGCTAGCATAGAAGAAAACTTGATCTGTTCAAGACTTTTTTTTTGTCAGTCTTGGGGCTTGAATTCTGGGCCTGGGCACTGTTCCTGAACTCTTCAGCTCGAGGCTAGTGTTCTACCATTTGAACCACAGTGCCACTTCCAGTTTTCTGGTGGTTTATCAGAGATAAGAGTCTCATGGACTTTCCTGCCTGGGCTGGCTTTGAACCATGATCCTCAGATCTCAGCCTTCTGAGTAGCTAGGATTATAGGCGTGAGCTACTGGCACCTGGCTCAAGACTTGTTTTTATGACTTATTATGTAGATCTAGTGTAAGAGTCCCCCAAAAGCTGAGCTGTGAGACCCAAAAGGATTGAGAGGATGAAATGCCTCCTCCTCACATAAACTCTCAGAATGCTGAGAGTTTTCTAGCTTGAAGGAAAGTCACACTTCTACCCAGGTTTGGGCTATTTCCATACCAAACTTTCTGGGAATATGCAGATAGACAAAAATCTATGCTAACCATTAAGTCATTTGCTGCTTATACCTGCTTCTTAAGATAAAGCTGGGTGCTGGTGGCTCATGCCTGTAATCCTAGTTACTCAGGAAGATGAGATCTGAGGATCATGGTTCAAAGCCTGCCAGGGCAGTTAAGTCTGTGAGACTCTTATCTCCATTTAACCACCAAAACACCAGAAGTGGCACTGTGGCTCAAGTGGTAGAGCGCTCACCTTAAGCTGAAGAACTGAGGGACAGAGCCCAGACCCAGAATTCAAGCCCCATGACTGACACCCCCCCAACCCCGCCAAAAAAAAAAAGAAAAGATAAAGAGGTTATTTCTTACTTGAGTAAAATTGAATCACATGATTGGTGCTTGTGACTTAAAGGATTAACATTATATCCCATCATTGGTGTTTGTGACTTCACTTTCTGTGTATGCACCTGTACCCTACTCAATAAATACCTTGCAAAATGGTCCCAAAAGATCTGAAGCTAGCAGAAGACTTCAGCCCCCGCGTGCCCCAAACCTCAATTCCATGGTCTGGAGCCTGTTATTATCTTGTTCTGGTCGCTGCAGGTTGCCACAGTCCAGATAATGTTCCGCCTAAATATTCCTCAGTTTTGAGACAAGACCTTCCTGACTCTTAGAATTAATCCTGTTTACTTCCTTTACCTATTTCATGATGCTTTGGCATCTGGGGGCCTTGCTAATCCAAGAATACTGGTGCTAGGATTAGTAAACTTGTTGAGAATGTAAATGATTTGTCAGATAGCATGCTATTTATTTATTTGCTTGCTTGCTTTTTTTTTGGTCAGTCGTGGGGCTTGAACTTTGCACCTAGGTGCATCCCTGAGCTCTTCAGCTCAAGGCTAGTGCTCTACCACTTGAGCCATAGCACCACTTCCGGTTTTCTGGTGGTTTATTGGAGATGACTGACTTTCCTACCCAGTCTAGCTTTGAACAGTGATCCTCAGATCTTAGCCTCCTGAGTAGCTAGGATTACAAGTGTGAGCCACTGGTGCCAGGATATGCCTTTCATTTTCATACCAACCAAAGATCTGTACTTCGATCCATTTCCTTTCATCTAACTCACACTAGGTCAGTTATTTCTCCTGCCCTAAATAATCCCAGGGCCAAGAATTTGAAAAATGAAGATGACCCCTATAATCCTCTGAAATAGTTCAAAGATCTTTACCCTGTCTTTCTCATTCCTTCAAGCAGAAATTGCAATCAAGGCTCTGGGCCATGCTCTCCCCTTGATCATTCTGCCTCATGACACACCCTGATTCCTCTCCAATAAAGCCCTGTTGTATGGTATGCTCTCTTCTTTTGGAAACTATAACATTCTTTGCAAGTAATTGCCTCAATGTATGTCACTGTATGATATCAGATTAAAACAAAATCCTTGGGGCTGGGGCTGGGAAGGTGGTAGAGTGCTTGCCTTACACGCATGAAGTACCACATAAGCAGAAAAAGCCAGAAGTGGCACTATGGCTCAAGTGGTAGAGCATTAGCCTTGAGCTGAAAAACTTAGGGACAGTGCCCAGGCTGGAGTTCAGGCCCCATGACCAGCAAAAATAAGTAAATAAATAAGTAAATAAATAAATCCTTGGGGCTGAGAATGTGGTAAAAGAATGCTTACTTTGCATGCATGAAGCCTTGGGTTCCATTTCTCAGTACCACATACACAGAAAAAGTTGGAAGTGGTGCTGTGGCTCAAGTGGTAGAGTGCTAGCTTTGAGCAAAAGCAGCTCAGGGACAGTGGACAGGCCCTGAATTTAAGCTCCAGGACTGGCAAAAAAAAAAAAAAAAAAATCCTTGTGTATTTTAAAATATTATGCTTTGAATTTTTATCTGCTGGTATAAAAGGCACTATTCCCAGCCCTATTACGTCATCATCTTGGAATTTATATGGTCCTTTTCTTGTGATCATATACTGATCTGTATACTGCTGAATATTAAAGAGGAAGTCTCTGCCTTTCTCTGAGTTTTCTAGTTTTCTTCTCTGCTATTCTCTGAATTCTTTTTTTTTGTCAGTTGTGGGGCCTGAACTCGGCCTGGGAGCTGTCCCCCAGCTCTTCAGCTGTTGACCAGCACTCTACCACCTGAGCCTCAGCCCCACTTCCGGCTTTTTCTGCTTATGTGGTGTTGAGGAATCGAACCGAGGGCCTCATACATGCAAGGCAAGCGCTCTACCACTGAGTCACCTTCCAGCCCCTATTCTCTGAATTCTTATCTTTCACTTTTCAATCCAGAAAGGCTGGCAGGATCCACTTCGGTGTTACCTCCCTATTGCCACTGCCTGGCAGCTGGAGCAATTTCACAATTCTCTTTATTTCCTATTTCATAGGGATTATTCTCCTTAGAAACAAGATCATGCATTTGTCTGTTCTGTTTTTCGGGCACTATCATAAAATCCAGGCAATCACCTCCTTTTTTGGCTAGTAGAAAAATAATTGTGCGTGATTATTACTTTTTAAGGTTATGCAATACCCAGCAAGAAAAATTAGACATAATTTTGTACTGTGACATAATTTGTACTATGAAATCAAGTAAATCTAAACCCTTCCTTCAGAGACAAGAAACCAGGGTCTTGGAGAGAAATGGAAGTGGTACCTGGATGCTGGTGGTTCACGCCTGTAATCCTAGCTATTCAGGAGACTGAGATCTGAGGATTACAATTCTAATCAAGACAGACAGCCCAGGCAGGAAATTACAAGAGACTGTTATCTCACTAATCACCAAAAAGCTTGTAATCCTTGCTTCTTGGGAGGCTGAGATCTGAGGATCATGGTTCAAAGCCAGCCTGGGCAGGAAAGTCAGTGAGACTCTTATCTCCAATTAACCAACAGCAAACTGGACTATGACTTAAGTGGTAGACACTCACCTTAAGCTGAAGAGCTCAGGGACAGCACCCAGACCCAGAGTGCAAGCCCCATGACCGACAAAAAAAAAAAAAAGAGCTGGAAGTGGAGCTGTGGTTCAAATGGTAGAGCACTGGCCTTAAACAAAAAAGTTCAGGAACAGTGTCCAGGATCTGAGTACAAGCCCTAGTGTATGCACACACACACACATATACACACACACAAATAACTAAAGGCATTGGTGCTACCAGAACCAGACATGTTAAATCTCGGCTGTCATCTATGGTTAACCATCCTTCAGTTTCTAATCTCTTTCTAGTAACATAGTTTCAAAGAAAATATACATTTTACTTTAAAAGGAACATGCTTAAACATTCAGATCCACATATGGACTGCATCTCCAAACATTAGCAAAAAATAGGAAGCTTATTCTCTAGGTTTCTTGGCCAGATGATCTTCCCAGAGATCCATATTCTAATATATATATATATTATAGATAGATAAAGATCCATATTCTTATATATATTAGAATATAAAAGAATGCTAAAATTCCCCAGCTCTCTTCCCACACTTAACTCTTGGCACAAAAAAATCATCCTAAAACAATATTGAAAGTTTTTTCCAGAGTCTCATGGACTTTCCTGCCAGGAGATGGCTTTGAATTGCAATCCTGAGATCTCAGCCTCTTGAGTAGCTAGGGTTATTCGCATGAGCCACCAGTGCCTGGCTCTTACTCTTAAATATAAACAAACAACAGTCTGTAATAAGACTATATGAAAAACAAAAATGAAGAAAAGCATAGGGTAGGGTAATGAGAGCTTCAAGCATATTAATGTTCTCAGAGATAAGATGTTACAACCAAGTAACAAGTTATAATTACAAAATAACCAGAGTATCAGGCTGGGAAGGTGAATCAGTGGTAGAGTGCTTACCTTGCATGCATGAAGCACCACATAAGCAGAAAAAGTGGCGCTGTGGTTCAAGTGGTAAAGCGCTAGCCTTGAGCTGAAGAGCTGAGGGACAGTGCCCAGACCCAGAGTTCAAGCCCCACAACCGACAAAAAAAAAAGAAAAAGAAAACAGAGGAAGTGGCACTGTGGCTCAAGTGGTAGAGCGCTAGCCTTGAGCTGAAGAGCTGAGGACAGTGCCCAGGCCCAGAGTTTAAGCCCCACAACCTACAAAAAAAACAAAAAACAAGAAAACAGAAAAATCAGAGTATCAAATAATCTTCTATAAAGGAGATAAAAAGAAAATGGCAGGAGAGGAAAACAGGAATTTGGGGATGATGCAATATAAAACAGATTTAAGTCTGAATAACAGGAATTTTAAGCCAGGTACAGGGCTTCTTCCTGTAATCTCAGAAGGCTTGAGATCTAAGGATCACAATTTAAAGTCAGCCCAGGCAGGAAAGTCTGTGAGAATCTTATCTCCAATTAATCATAGAAAAAACTGAAGGGCTGGGAAGGTGGCTCAGTGGTAGAGTGCTTGCCTTGCATGCCAGAGGCCCTGGGTTTGATTCCTCAGCACCACATAAGAAAAAAAGCCAGAAGTGGCGCTGTGGCTCAAGTGGTAGAGCGCTAGCCTTGAGCTGAAGAGGTGAGGGACAGTGCCCAGGCCCAGAGTTCAGGCCCCACGACCGGACCAAAAAAAAAAAAGAAAAAACAAAGTGGTACTGTATCTCAAGTGGTAGAGTGCTAGCCTTGAGCAAAAGGAGCTTTGGGACAGAACCCAGGTCTAGAGGTCAAAGGCCTAGGGACCCACAAAAAAAAAAGAAGAAAGAAGGAAGGAAGGGAGGAGGGAGGGAAGGGAAGGGAAGGGAAGGGAAGGGAAGGGAAGGGAAGAAAGAAAGAAAGAAAGAAAGAAAGAAAGAAAGAAAGAAAGAAAGAAAGAAAGAAAGAAAGAAAGAAAGAAAGAAAGAAAGAAAGAAAGAAAGAAAGAAAGAAAAAGAAAGAAAGAAAGAAAGAAAGAAAGAAAGGAAGGAAGGAAAGAAAGGAAGAAAGAATGGAAAGAAAGAAAGAAAGAAAGAAAGAAAGAAAGAAAGAAAGAAAGAAAGAAAAAGAAAGAAAGAAAGAAAAAAAAAGGTGGGGGAGGCTGGGAAGGGATGTGAAGGGTAAACAAAGGAGGAGGCTGCAATGCTTGATAAGAAATGTACTCATTATCTTGCCCATGTAATTGTAACCCCTCTGTACAGTATGTTCACAATAAGAAATAAAAATAAAAAAAAAAAGAAAGGAAGGAAGGAAGGAAGGAAAGAAATAAATTCAGGGGCTTGGACTGGGAAGGTGGCTCAGTGGTAGAGTGTTTGTCTTGCATGCATGAGGCCCTGGGCTCGATTTCTCAGCACCACATAAGCAGAAAAAGCCAGAAGTGGCGTTGTGTCTCAAGTGGTAGCACTAGCCTTGAGCCTTGAGCTGAGTGACAGCACCTAGGCCCAGAGTTCAGGTCCCACAACTGACGAAAAAAAAAAAAATCCAGGAAATAAAATCACAAACTAAGGAAAGGAGACTATTAACAAGCAATTCAAGAAAACTTCCCATTTCATTTAGCTGCAGAGCTTCTGCATGGCAAAGGACATAGCTAGCAAGATTAATAGAAAGCCCACAGACTGGAAGATCTTTACTAGCCATACAATGGACAAGGGTCTCATAGCTAAAATATACTTGGAACTTAAAAAACTAAATCCCCTAACAACAAATCCTCAAACAAACAATTACCCAATAAATAAGTGGGCTAAAGATTTAAAGAGAAACTTCTCTGAGCTGGGCGCTGGTGGCTCATGCCTGTAATCCTAGCTATTCAGGAGGCTGATATTTGAGGATCACAGTTCAAAGCCAGCCCCGGCAGGAAAGTCTGTGAGACTCTTATCTCCAATAAACCACTAGAAAACCGGAAGTAGCGCTGTAGCTCAAGCGGTAGAGTGCTCGCCTTGAGCTAAAGAGCAACTTCGCTGAAGAGGAAATAAGAATGGCCAATAGACTCATTAAGAAATGCTCAACCTCTCTAGCCATAAAAGAAATGCAAATAAAAACAACATTGAAATTCCACCTCATCCCAGTTAGAATGGCTATAATCAAGAAATCTAATAACAACAGATGCTGGAGGGGATGTGGACAGAAGGAAACCTTACTGCATTGTTGGTGGGAGTGTAAACTTGTTCAACCACTTTGGAAAGCAGTAAGGAGGTTCCTCAAAGGACTCCACATAGAGCTCCCCTATGACCCAGCAATCCCACTTTTGAGCATTTACCCAAACTATCACAAACAAGGCCATACGGAGGCTATCAGCACAACTATGTTTATCACAGAATTATTTACATAGCTAAGATATGGAACCAACCCAGATGCATCTCAGATGAATGAGAAAATGTGATATACATGCGTCCATCAGAAAGAATGATATTGCCCCATTTGTTTCGAAAGTCTTGGAAGTAATTATATTGTGAAGTAAGCCAAACCCAAAGAAACATAGGTCCCACGGTTTCCCTTATTTGAAGTAACTAGTACATGTGTAGGGCAAACAGAAAAGGCCAAAAGCTATGTACATAAGACTATATAAAAGGATGTTAAGCAAAATGAATCCTAAGGTAGGGACACAAACATCTTTTTTCTTTCTTGTTATTGTTTCTAATGTATTTATAACGTACCATGTGATTTTTCTGTTGCTTTGTATGTTTCTTCCCCATGGTATAACCCCTATTTTCAATGTATTTGACGTTGGTGCCCTGCATCTTGTATATACATTTCTCTAATTTGGGGAGGCAAAGGGAAAAAACAAAATGCTTAAGTAAGGATACAGGTTGACCCATTGTAACAATGAAATACACAAAACACTATGAAAATGAACTTTACAACTTTGGGGGGGGTGTAGTTGTGGAGGTGGGAGGAAAGGGATGGTAGGGGGAAAACAAGAGAGGAGGCAACAATGCTCAATAGGAAATGTACTCATTACCATGCTCATGTAACTAACCCCCCTGTACAACATTTTTACAATAAAAAATGTACAAAAAAATAAAGTATACTGTAAACAGGAAAAAGAAAAAAAGAAAACTTCCCAGTACTGAAGGACAAGTTCATCTTCAAAGAGCTCAAGGGCTTAGCTCAATGCTTTATGGAAACAGACCTTCTTATGGTACAATCTCAGAACATTGTAATAGAAGGGGGAAAACAAAAGTCCATATACAAAGAATCACAACTAAGAATGGCTTTAGCTCTTATAAAAATGGTACAAAGATGCCATGCCTTCAAAACTTTGAAGACAAACTAATTCCAACTTAGATTTTCATACCTAATCAAGTGTGAAAGAATGATTTTAGATATATAGTATTTCAAACAAGCAAACTACTTCTCAAATACCCCAGATACAATACTTTCCCAGAGGGCTGGGAAGGTGGCTCAGTGGTAGAGCGCTTGCCTTGCATGCATGAGGCCCTGGGTTCGATTCCTCAGCACCACATAACCAAAAAGAAAAAAAAAGCCGGAAGTGGTGCTGTGGCTTAAGTGGTAGAGTGCTAGCCTTGAGCTGAAGAGCTGAGGGACAGCACCCAGGCCCAGAGTTCAGGCCACACGACCGGACCTAAAAACAATACTTTCCCAGGACTAGGTATTAAATGGAAAGAGAAAGAGGCTGTAAGAGGAAAGAGGAGCTTAACAGATGGTGTGGGAAACCTGGATGACCTCAGCATGTGGGGCACGTGTTTGATGGAGGAGACAACACAATTTAGACTAGGGCGGGACAAGTACAAACACATGATGTCAAGTCATTAGCTAAGACTAGAGTCCAACTAGTGGCATAGAAAAAACAAAGCCAATAAAAATGTGAGGGGATAATTAACTGAAGGGAAAAGTTGCACAATAATCTAACCTACAGATCAATAGTGACAATTTAACCAGTCATAATCTAACAATATCAAAGACTAAGAATTGTAATCAGGAAGGATGTAGGGGAGGAATAAGAATTTCAATGCCTAAAACTGAAACTGCAAGGACTGGCCACACAAACATAATGAATTCTTTTTTTCCTTAAGACAGTCTATGTAGTCCAGACTAGCCTTGAACTTCCATCTCTGCTTTGCTGGGATTACAAGTATGTACCACTATGGCCAGTAAGAACATTTAAATTGAACCAAAAGGGATTAGGGCAAGCAGGGTAGAGCAGCTGTTTTTGTTTTTTAATAATAAACCTTGCAGCACTATTTGTTTCCAATGTGTATGGTAACTGACTCCCCCATTCTCTCTAAAATGCAGGTTATGGTCTGGTAGTAGTATGCACCTGTAGTCCTAGCTACTCAGGAGGCTGAGGGATGATTGCTGTCCAGGAGTTTGACACTAGCTTATCCAACAGTGAGTGGGATTCCCATCTAAGAAAAGAAGTATGTAAAATTTAAATATACTTAGCCGGGTGCTGGTGGCTCTCGCCTGTAACCCTAGCTACTCAGGAGGCTGAGATCTGAGGATCACAGTTCAAAGCCAGCCAGGGCGGGAAAGTCTGTGAGACTCTTATCTCCTATAAACCACTAGAAAAGTGGCGCTGTGGCTCAAATGGTAGAGTGCTAGCCTTGAGTTGAAGAGCTGAAGGACAGCGCGCAAGCCCAGAGTTCAAGCCCCACAAAACAAAAAATAAAAATTAAAAATAATTTAAATATACTTTAATCTAAGGTCAAATCATGACCTCAGAACTACTGAATCAAAAATTAGTTAGGAAAACAATGGAGGGGGTAACAATGTTCAAGAGGAAGTGTACTCATAACCTCACTCATGTAACTGTAACCCTCTGTATAGTAGCTTTACAATAAAAAAAAAAAAAGATAAAAAAAAAAAAATTAGGGCACAAATACATTGTTTAAATGGCAGATTCCTGGGCTCTACTCCAAGTACATACATATATATTAAGCCATACCCTTGCCTTACCATCCTTTTTTTTTGTCTGTTGTGAGGCTTGAACTTTGGGCCTGCAGGATGCCCCTGAGCTCTTCAGCTCAAGGCAAACACTCTACCCTTGATCCACAATGCCACTTCCAGTTTTCTAGTGGTTAATTGGAAATAAGGGTCTCACACTTTCCTGCCTGGGCTGGTTTTGAACCATGATCCTCAGATCTTAGCCTCCTGAGTAGCTTACAGGCGTGAGCCTCGGGCACCAGGCTAGTCTTTTTCTTTGTGTCAATTCTGGGGTTGAATTCAGGGCCTAGATGCTGTCCCTGTGCTTTCTGGCTTGAGGGTAACATTCTACTACTTGGGCAACAGCTCCACCTCTGGATTTTTTGGTGATTAACTCTAAGAATCTTATGCCTGGAATGGCTTTGAACCTCAGTCCTCAGATCTCAAGCCTCCTGAGTAGTCAGCATTACAGATGTGAGTCACCAATGCCTGGCTACAATCTTCTTTTCTAACAGGATCCCTAGCTGGTACTGCTTACTCAGTACATAGGCTTCATTAATAAGTCATAAATCACAATCTGTAAGCCAAGGTTACTAGCAGGAATGAGGAAAAGTAATGGAAGCATTATTAGGGAGCAATAGTCACTGCCTAAAAAATTCCATTTATACATGCCAAACAAACCCAAGGTGGGGGCTGGGAAGGTGGCTCAGTGGTAGAGTGCTTGACTTGCATGCATGAGGTCCTAGGCTCGCTTCCTCAGCACCACATAAGCAGAAAAAGCCAGAAGAAACCCAAGGTGTATGTTAATTCAATGTTAATTCTTCCTTTGTGGTGCTGGAGTCTGAACCCATGGCCTTATATATACTAGTTAAGTGGTCTATCACTAAGCTACATTCTAGCCCTCTAAGTTTCTTTTCCTCCACCAGAAACTTTGTAAATTAACTCCCAGTCAAATCTAAAACAAATTAATTCTTTAATTCTATTCTCAGTGACTTAAGTTCATTTGAAACAGTCAGCAATCCCAGAACCCTCTATGGAGTAGCTCTGCCTGCAGGGGCCACTAGCATGTCATGTAAATGTGTTGGAAGAGCTTAACTCAAGTGTTTGGATTTCCTTTTTCTATTATTTAAGTGAATATATTTAATGAACCAGTAATAAACCAAGAGTAGTGGTTTTTTATAACAAGCTAACAATCCTGTTTAGGGAGCCAATAATGGATCCCTTTTCCTCTTGAAGGTTTATACTATAGCTCCTGAACCAAACTCATGGCAACACTATGAAACTTCAAGCAGCTCTTTCAATATTTGTCTTTTCTGGTCACAGTTATTTACTTTGTATACCCACTTATCCTTTTTAGTTATTTTTTTTTTCTATATTAGCGACAACAAGGAGATGCTCTGGTAACTCATAAGGCCTGGAATAGAAGCTTGAATTCATCAGTAACTGCTATTTCAAAATGCTGGCATTCTCCCAGATCTTCTAGGGTGTCAAAACTTAACCCACTACCAAAGCAAATTCCTAAATGAACATACAGTCAAAAAACCCAAACAACATAATCAGATTTATTTAGTTTAACAGTTCTTCTGATCTAAAAAAAATGATGTCAAAAGAAAACATACATATAGGTACCCACCCAGATAAACTCAGATAATCTACAGAAAAAGAAAAGGCTAAGTTCTGTTTTACAGAGAAAATTATCTTCGTTTCTGGAAGATGTTTCCACGTCCCATTCCACGTCCTCTTCCTCTTGCAGCCACTGGAAGAGACAACAAAGACAGGTCAATGGAGCCCTGGACATTAGCTCTGGAATGGATATCAAAGGCCACACCTGGTCCAACACCACTTTAGTCCTTTATACTTCACAGGCAGTGTGGAGACCCAAAGAAGGGCTAACACTAGCAGCCAGCACCCACAGCAAAGATAGTCTGAGAACCACAGAGAGATGAATTCTCAGAGTTGGTCTAGGGTGAGCTACTAAACCATTATAGATGCGTTTAATATTCTTTTTTTTTTTTAAATAAACTCAGGGTCTTGAGCTTTTCACTGAAAGCTAGCACTCTACCACTTTGAGCCACAGCATCACTTTCTGTTTTCTGGTAGTTAATTGGATATAAGATTTCCTAAGCCAGGTGCTGGTGGTTCATGCCTGTAATCCTAGCTACTCAGGAGGCTGAGATCTGAGGATCATGGTTCAAAGCCAGCCCAGGCATGAAAGTCCATGAGACTCTTCAATTAACCACCAGAAAACTGGAAGTGGTGGTGTAGCTCAAGTGGTAGAGCGCTAGACTTGAACTGAAGAGCTCAGGGATAGCACCCAGACCCAAAGTTCAAGCCCCATGACCACCGACCCCTCTCCCTGCAAAAAAAAAATTTCCTGCCTAGGCTGGATTTGAATTATGATGCTTAGATCTCAGCCTCTTGAGTAGTTAGGATTACAGGCATATGCCATAGATACCTGGCTCATTTTTATTATTCTAAAGTATATTAAGTGTTAAATGTTAACATCTGTTAATTCTGGTAGCAAATTTAAAGAATTCTTTCGAGTGTCTCTGTATAAAAGATATATTTAATAGCAAGGATAAAATAACCATCTCATACAAAGAACAAAAGAACACTGTTGTTCTCTGTGACCCAAGGGATCTAGGAGGGTACAAGAAGATTTGCAGAACAGATGAAATATTTGGATGTATATTAACAGGAGTCTTATTACTCTCTGCTCTCCCAGACAGCCTGGGGCTATATTAAAGGGAGAAGAAAACCGCACAGAAACCTACACACCTGCTGATAAGACTAGAGTCAGGGCCTGAGAGAAGCACAGGTGGCCCAGGCAGGAGTCAGTAGATCTGAGCAATTACCACCAAGTTCTTGCTAATGTAGCAGTATGCTACATTGGTGTCCCTTTGGCTGGGAAGATGGAATAGCCAGCCACTCTATGACAATGAGGGCAGCGTATCTCCAAGGAGATGAAGAGCAAGGTTTTCTCATCGGGTCTCTCCACCCACCTGCCCTCCAACCAGGGCATTTTGAAGGATTAGACTTTAAACTCAAAAGCTACCTCACATGAAAACATTCACCTAAAGCTACTGATGGAGTCCAGGGACTTCCCCATCTACTAATCATTTCCCCAAGTATGAAGAAAGTGTCTTCATTTTTTGGTGGTATTCGAGTTTGAAGCCAAGGACTTCATCTTCAGCCATACTGCCAGACCTCACTAAGGCAGTTACTAAGGACCACACTTGCTTCCTCATCTGATTAATGACAGAACTTACAGGCTCTGAGTCACTGGGGACAGATTGGTACCACTTATAATATGTGCTAAAGGAAGGATTTCTTTTCAAACTTAAGAAGCCTTGAAACTAGAAGCCCAGCCCCAACAGTATTTAAAGGCTGGCTCATACCTGCTTGTTTATCTGGAACTATGCTGGGTATCAACACATTACCCATTCTCTGTAGGAATGCTACCCCACTAGGGAGTCTGCAAAGCACACTAGATAAGAGCAAGCCTTCCCAGGTTCCTTACAGAATTTTTGCAAAGGGAAGTACCTTCTAGAAATCCATTATAGGACTCGTTTTCTTTCAATTAAACAAGGACTTCACTTTTTCCCTAAGGAGCTAACTTTGGATTTTGCATTAAGCCTTGTATTTGGATCAGGTGAGACAAAGCAACTACAAGGGTAAGGTTCCCCTCACTCCTCATGGCCTAGCAAGGCTGGGAGTGGGGAGACAGCTGAAATCTGGTTCATTCCTGTCCCAGGCAATAACAGGGCTCTTTCCTCAAAGATGCAAGGTAAGCCCCTATTTTAAAACCAGAGCAAGCAGAGCAAGAGGGGCACCTACCTTGGGCCTTCAGAATAGCAGCTTTTCCACGGCCAGCCCCCGAGCCTTGGTTTTTATTTTTCATGCTCTTTAACATTGGTGCATTTTTTAGCATATCAGGCAATATCAGAAAGCGGATCTTGCTGCCACGGATGTATACCTGCTCCAGCTGTGCCACTCGGCCATCTCTGTACGTGACTGTGATGTTGGACATCTGGAAGGAAATCACCAGGCTCATCAGTAAGGTCAATGGTACTCAGATACATAAAAAGGGGAAGCTTTGACCAGAAAGTCTAGAAATGCAAAAACTGACATTGTGACATAAAAGAGATAGAGCTGGTAAAACATACTAAGAGTTTGTGTTTCATGTGTGGCCCCAGGGACTTCATAAAGAACCTCACATAAATGGTTTTCACAACATGTCCAGGGCAGGTGTAAACTCTCCCATTTTTACATATTAAAAACAAAACAAAAATTCTAGACACTTGTCCAAGGTCAAACAGGTGGAAAGCTGAGGATTCCAGATTAGAACTGGCTAAGCCAGTATTGCTTCCTGAGTCAGTGTGTGAAGAGCTGTTGATTTTGTTGAGCCCTAACTGGGTTTCAACTCACATCCTCCCATGCAACCAACCACCTGGTACTTAAGACCACAAAAACCACCTTGAAAGTCATGAGCCTATACCAGACACAGTTCTGACTCTCACAAAGTATGTGTTTTAGAAAGGGCAAATAATAAGGGACTAAGAAGTAGAGGCAGTAGTGCCTGTTCTCCAGACCTGCAATATAAGAGCTTCCACATGGAAAACAAAAACCTCAGCAGGAATATGAGATCAAGGGTATCACTCAAAGTTGTGGACAGAAGAAAAATTGCCAGAACTACGGCAGCTCCTTAAATAGATAACATGAATAGATGGAGGAAGGGGCCTCTAGGAAAAACCAGCCTGGAGGCTTACAGGGTATGGAAAGGTAACACAAATCTGCCAGTACTAAATTCAATAGGTGCCATGTGTACCAGAAGTAGCTTTATGAGTCATCTGGATGAGAGGACTATAATTTATCCAGATGGGTAATGTCCACATGGCAGAGATGTTCTGTCTTCTTTGATTTCTCTTCTGCTTGTTGCCATCGTACACTCACTTGTCCTTCAAGCACTAACTGACCAGTTGGTTTCTGCTTAAAAACTCAAGCGTGAGAAAAGACCAGCAGTGCTCTGGGGCTGTCCCTGCTCTTATCTATGTAGCTAGAATGGTTTCCAGAGCTTCCATTTACTGCTCCTGTTTTACCGTCAGGGCAACAGGGCTTTTGTGTTCCCTGTCAACCTGGGGACTCAACAATACCCCTACTTCTTTAAATTTTCACACAGTTCCAAAGTCCTTGCCATATAGCTTCCCTCCTTAAAGAATATACAACCTCTGGTGCCACAAATAAACATAAATACAGTTATGGTTGGTCTATCCTATAGAGAAACCTCAATCCCATCCAGACTCCATAATACCAGATACATTTGTGGCTTCTCAGAAGACACAGAAATGGCCTAAAGGCCTATAACAAGAGCAGCTTCTGCCAGGTACAAGCCAGAATATATCTCCAGAATTTTGAGTCCCAGTTCTCTCCCCTATGAGAAAAGTACAAGGCCAATATTTCCTGAATACAGATTAGATATTAACTTCTTCACTTTATCTACTGCTCAAAGTCACAGTGCCACCTATGTTGCTTGGCTGGAGTCTGAACCCAGGTCTGACCCTAAATCTATACTCTTTTTTTGTTGTTGTTGTTGTTGGTTGTGGGGCTTGAACTCTGGGCCTGATTGCTGTCCCTGAGCTCTTCAGCTCAAGGCGAGTGCTCTACCACTTGAGCTACAGTGCTACTTCCGGTTTTCTGGTGGTTTATTGGAGATAAGAGTTTCACAGACTTTCCTGCCCAGGCTGGCTTTGAACCACGATCCTCATATCTCAGCCTCCTGAGTAGCTAGGATTACAGGCGTGAGCCACCGGCACCTGGCTTAAATCTATACTCTTAACCACTGCAACAAACTATATATTTCCTAGAATTGCTAAAGAGAAAATCAAGCAAGACAAAGTCTAAATATTGTAACAATTACCTATCAAATAACAGCAGTTTAGGAAATGTCACACATAACTGACAGTTAAAATGTCTAGACTGGTACCAGTGGTTTATGCCTGTAATTCTAACTATTCAGGGGGTTAAGATTTGAGGATCTCAGTTCAGAAGCCGGCCATTGCAGGAAAATCTACACTTAATCAGTACAAAGCCAGAAGTGGAGGTATGGCTCAAGTGGTAGAGTGCTAGCCTTGAGCAAAAAAGCGTAGGGTACTTGCTTAGATGCACAAAGCTCTAGGTTTATCTTCAGGTACTTAAAAAGAAAAAAAAAAAAAGAAGGGCAGGGGGAGTGCCTCCCTCTTTATTAGCATTAGCTCAAACCTTCATTCTACATGGCCACCATGCTTCAGTTGGGCCTATGCAATGGAAATTTTCATAAAACCCTAGAGAATAAGAACTAGAAAGCCCACAGTTAACAGATCATGTGGAGATTTCTGGAGGCTGTGCATCTAAGGAAGGGAAGGAAGCTCCACAGCCTTCCTCCATATCTTGCCCTACACATCTACCTCTTCATCTGTATCCTTTGCAATATCCTTATAAGCTGGTAAACATTTAAGTGTTTTTTCCAAGTTATGAGCTGCTTGAGCCAACTAATCAAAACCTGGGTAAGAATCCCAAATTTTATAAGCAGTTGGCCAGAAGGGCAGGCAAAACAATCTGGGGCTTGCAGTTGGTACCTAACAGGGGCAGTATTGAGGACTAAGTTCTTGAACTGTGATATCTGACGCTATCTCCATACAGATAGTGCCAGTACTGACTAATGGGGACACCCAACTGTGGAACACTATAGAACTGATGGCTTGCTTGATGTGGGGCACATCCCTAAAAAATGTGGTATCAGTAGTAAGCAATGTTGACAATACAGTAGGAAAGTGAGTTTGAAATGGCTTTTCAAACTGTTCAGGACTATCAACATACTAAAAGTATACACTCTGGGGCTGGAAAGGTGGTTCAGTGGCAGAGTGCTTGCCTTGCATGCATGAGGCCCTGGGCTCCATTCCTCAGCACCACATAAGCAAAGCAAGCCGGAAGTGGTGCTGTGGCTCAAGAGATAGAGTGCTAGCCTTGAGCTGAAGAGCTGAGGGACAGCGCCCAAGCCCCATGACTGGCAAAAAAAACAAAACAAAACAAAATAAAAGTTTACACTCTATAGGACAAGTTCACACACACACAATTTAGTTGCCATGATGTTTAGTTGCCACTGGAATACCAGCTTATACCATCCACTTACACCCAAGTGTTGTAGGGTAAGGGCAAAGAAGTACAATGAATGCAATCTACTCTAAAATAGGGAGTTGGGAATGTGGCTTAGGAGTGCTTACATGAAGCCCTGGGTTCAATTCTTCAGTACCACATAAACAGAAAAGTCCAGCAGTGGTGCTGTGGCTCAAGTGGTAGAGTGCTAGCCTTGAGCAAAAAGAAGCTCAGAGACAGTGCCCAGGCCCTGAGTTCAAGCCCCCAGACTGGCAAAAAAAGAAAAAAAAAAAAAAATCAATCCAGAAAATAATGTGTATAGTTTAAAGATATTCTATCATATTTCACTTTTAAAACTCAAAAGTTTAAAATAAGTTGGACACAGATGGCTCATGCCTATAATCCTTGCAACTCAAGAAGCTGAGATCTGAGGACCTAAGTTCAAAGCCAGTCCAGGCAGACAAATCCAAGAGACATATCTTCAATTAAGCAGCAAAGAGCTGGATGTAGGGTCATTTAACCAGTAATCTCAGTGATGAAGAGTCACATCAAAGTCTCAGCTTTTGGCAGAACCTATTAACCACTTTTTCCCAATACAGAATCTGGTCACTTTGTGTACAGTGAAACTGATTTGACCAATACTGTCTTCTTTTTAGACCCAGGACCTCATATCCTCACTGAGCTTTTTCCCTCAAGGTTGGAGCTCTATCACTTGACCCATACTTTCACTTCTAGGGTTTTTGCTGGTTAGTTGGAGATAAGAGTCTCTTGGATTTGTCTACCCTGGCTGGTTTCAAACCTACAAGCACTTAGCCATTATTCTCTTCTTTCTTTATATTTACCATAAACTTAACAGACACTCATTTTCTACCGTGCCCAATTACCATTTCAAAAACAAGTAATTTTATTTTATTTTATTTATTTATTTATTTATTTTTGGTTGTGGGGCTTGAACTCTGGGCCTGGGCGCTGTCCCTCAGCTCTTCAGCTCAAGGCTAGCGCTCTACCACTTGAGCCACAGCGCCACTTCCAACAAGTAATTTTATTAAGTTCTAGTAAAAGATACTTTGGCTTTCAGTTTTAAATAGTACTATGATATTCCTGGCACATAAACTTTTGTCCACAATTTTGAACTGGTTCCTAGAAATAGAACTCCTACACAAAACGGCACAAAAATTTATCCATATGGGGCTAGGAGTGTGCTTTAGTGATCCAGTTCTTGCCTAGCACGCATAAAGCCCTGGGTTCAAGGTCCTCAGTACCACATAAACAGAAAAAGCTGGAAGTGGCACTGTGGCTTAAGTGGTAGAGTGCCAGCCTTGAGCAAAAGCAGCTTAGGGACAGTACCCAGGCCCTGAATACAAGCCCCAGGACTGGCAAAAAAAAAAAAAAAATTCATACATACTAACACGTTAAATACATGCATTTCCAGGAAAAAAAAATATACTAGTTTACACTTCTACTGGCAGTGCAGCAAAGAACCCTTCAATAGCATCATTAATTTTTTTTGGGGGGTCTGGTTGTGGGGCCTGAACTCTGGGCCTGGGCGCTGTCCCTCAGCTCTTCAGCTCAAGGCTAGTGCTCTACCACTTGAGCCACAGGGCCACTTCTGGCTTTTTTCTTTTTGCTTATGTGGTGCTGAGGAATCAAACCCAGGGCCACATGCATGCAAGGCAAGCACTCCACCACTGAGCCACCTTCCCAGCCCAGCATCATTAATTTTATTTCCAACTTTGGACATTTTTTTCTTTCTTGGTGGTATTGTAGGAGCCTTAAGCCACGCCTCCAGCCCTTTTTGCTTTCGGTTATTTTCAGGAATCTCAAGCTTTTTGCAGGGCCAAACTTCAGACTATGATGAGCGCTACTCATGCTTCCACACCACTTAGATTACAGGTATGTATTACCATACCTGGCTGGTTTTTTGTTGAGATTTTGTCCAGCGTGGCCTCAAACTATAATCTTCTTCATCTCTACTTTCATAACTAGGATTACAGGCATTACCTACCATATTCAGATAGATGGTTTTTATTGTTTATTAACCTGCATGCCTGATTATTAATAATGCTATCATTTTTGCATAATAAGTGTCTACTTAATTGGCACAGTAACACTTCCTGAAAAGAATATATACTAAATATAATAACCTTCCATCATAAAAAAGTATGTGATATCCTAAGTGCTTGAACACTGTCCATAGTTGGAACAGAGGATTCTTAGCACTACCAAAAGTTCTGCAACTATGAAGGACTCCCCCAAAAGGCTACAGAAAACCGCCTAGATAACAAAATAAAACTTATATGCTTATTATTCCCCATAGCATTTCTAGTATTTATTTCTGTGATGCTGGGCAAGTGCTCTATCACTGAGCTATATCCCTAGCCCCTGATGGTTTTTAATACTTTATCAAATGTCTGACTAGAAGTATTTTTTTAGGGGCTGGGAAGGTGGCTCAGTGGTAGAGAGCTTGCCTTGCATGCATGAGGCCCTGGGTTCGATTCCTCAGCACACATAAGCAAAAAGAAAAAAGCTGGAAGCGGCGTTGTGGCTCAAGTGGTAGAGCGCTAGCCTTGAGCTGAAGAGCTGAGAGACAGTGCCCAGGCCCAGAGTTCAGGCCCCATGACCAGACCCCTCCCACAATTTTTTTTTTAAAATTTCTTTTCCTTTTTTCCTTTCTCCCCTCCCTCCTTGCCAGTTCTGGGGCTTGAACTCAGGGCCCGGGCACTGCCCCTAAGCTCCTTTTGCTCAAGGCTAGCACTCTACCACTTGAGCTACAGTGCCATTTCTGGTTTTTTCTGTTTATGTGATACTGAAGAATCAAACCCAGGGCTTCATGCATGCTAGGCAAGTACTCTACTGCTCAGCCACATTCCCAACAAGGAAACATTCTTTTTTTGTTGTTGTTGTTATTTTTTTTGTCGGTCGTGGGGCCTGAACTCTGGGCCTGGGCTCTGTCCCTCAGCTCTTCAGCTCAAGGCTAGTGCTCTACCACTTGAGCCACAGTGCCACTTCCGGCTTTTTTCTTTTTGCTTATGTGGTGCTGAGGAATCGAACCCAGGGCCTCGATCATGCAAGGCAAGCGCTCTACCACTGAGCCACCTTCCCAGCCCTCTGTAAGCAGATTTTAATAAAACAATATAAAAATCCAGCCAGTTTGAAAAAAATACATTATCAATGTTAGGTATATACCATGTTAGCAATTAAGGGACTAGACCGGGTGCTGGTGGCTCATGCCTATAATCCTAGCTACTCAGAAGGCTGAGATCTGAGGATCACGGTTCAAAGCCAGCCCAGGCAGGAAAGTCCGTGAGACTCTTATCTCCAATAAAACACCAGAAAACTGGAAGTGGTGCTGTGGCTCAAGTGGTAGAATGCTAGCCTTGAGCTGAAGAGCTCAGGGACAGTGCTCAGGCCCAGAGTTCAAGCCCCACAACCAAAAAAGGGGGCGAGAGGGGACTGGGAAGTAGCTCAGTGGCAAAGCACTTGCCTAGCACGTGCAATGTCCTGGGTTCAATCCCCAGTGCCAAAAAAGAAAAGACCCCCCCCCCCCAAAAAAAATACTGTGGAAAAAAAAAGACAGAAGATGCCATTGATAACTAAAAGAAAGGCTAAAAAAAAAAAAAAATCTTCCCTCATAAGGAACTAACCCAGGCAACATCTCAGATTCCAGACTTCAGACATTTCAGAAAACAGACTTTGGTTGGTTATATCACCTGGTCTACAAAAATTTGTTGTGGTTGTCCTAGCGAAACAATACAGGCAGGTAACTGGTCCCTACTAGTCACCTATCACATTTCCTATATTATAGACTCTAAGAGCCAAGGGAAGACAGAGGGTGAAGGTGGTCGAAAGTTAAATCACAGCAGGTAGTGATCTGCAACCTGATTCTAGACATATCTAACACCAGTATGTCTATTCTGCATTACAGGGACTGCATTTCTTTCCTTTTTTTTTTCTTTTTGTGGGTTGTGGGGCCTGAACTCTGGGCCTGGGTGCTGTCCCTCAGCTCTTCAGCTCAAGGCTAGCACTCTGCCACTTGAGCCACAGTGCCATTTCCGGCTTTTTTCTGCTTATGTAGTGCTAAGGAATCAAACCCAGGGCCTCATGCATGCAAGGTAAGCACTCTTACCACTGTGCTACATTCCCAGCCCCCAGGGACTGCATTCTGAGATCACTGAAGTTATCAGGTCAGACAACTTGACATTATAGTTGGTATATCTGAGGTATATAACAACTCTGGCCTGATGGTATCATCTTGGGACAGTCTTAGGCCCTGGGAGCTCAGTAGTTAATCATATAAATTCAGCAGTTGAATAAATATATTACGAGTCACTACCCTAAGCTTTTCATTCTATTTAACAAGCTAAAGTGCCTTAAAATAGGTAAGGATGCTGTCAGCCAGAGGACTGGAGTTATGAAGTGACAGCTCACAAATGGGAGGAACACTTAACTGCACAATGTCTGCTGTACTTCCTTAGGTCCCTCTGCTAAAAGAAGCCAAGTAGAAGCCAGGCACTGGTGGCTCATGCCCATAATCCTAGCTACTCAAGAGGCTGAGATCTGAAGATCATGGTTCAAAGCCAGCCCTGGCAGGAAAGTCCATGAGACTCTTATCTCCAATTAACCATTAGAAAACTGGAAGTGGTACTATGGCTCAAGTGGTAGAACCATATATCAAGATTCCCCAACTGGGGCTGGGAAGGTGGCTCTGTGGTAGAGTGCTTGCCTCGCATGCATAAGGCCCTGGGTTTGATTCCTCAGCACCACATAAGCAGAAAAAGATGGAAGTGGCGCTGTGTTTCAAGTGGTAGAGCAATAGCACTGAGCTGAAGAGCGCAGGACAGCACCCAGGCCCAGAGTTCAAGTCCCACAACCAGCAAAAAAAAAAAAAAAAAGATTCCTCAATCCCTCTAGGCATGCATGCTTGCCTAGTATTCACAAAGCCCTGGGTTTGATTCCTTAGTACCACATAAACAGAAAAAGCCGAAGTGGTGCTATGGCTCAAGTGGTATCCTTAGCAAAGGAAGTTCAGGGACAGTGCCCAGGCCCTGAGTTCAAGCCCCAGGATTGACAAAAAAACAAAACAAAAAACCACACTGGGCATGTTGTAAATACGTATATACCATATATGAAGCCATAGGTTCCTTTACCACCACTGTCCAAGCTCCTAAAAAGATAACACTCCCACATCATCCAATGGTCCATCTCTCAGACACTGAAGATTAACCTAAGTCACCAGATGTCTGCCACCCTGTATGCCAGGGAACTGCTTAAATTGGTCCATCTGGCAGGAGACAATAGATGCTCAAAACTACAAAGAAATCACAAATAAATGAACAAACTCTACAAGACACTTGATGTATATGTGACCCTAGATAAGACACAGTATCTCCAACTTTGTTTTCTCATCTGGAAAACAGTAAAAGGTGTTATACTGAATATGTTAACATGTGCAATGGTAGAGCATTAGCCTTGAGTTGAAGAGCTGAGGGACAGTGCCCAGGCCCAGAGTTCAAGCCCCATGACTGACCAAAAAAAAAAAAACTGGCTGTTCACACAAATAACTTATTGATGCTTTATAACCCTTGTCTTGACAAGTATTATCACTGGGGAAGTATTAGGACCCTGCTGCTTCATACTATTCAGGAGACAGTAAGCTGTAGGATGTGTGGGGAGCTGCCAGCCTTCAGTTGCTACTTCTAAGATCTTCCCCAGCACTTCCTTGAGGCCAGCCTCCAGAAGCTACCAGCCAATGACTGCCCTCAATGGGAATACTGAATGAAGTTAGGTCACTTCTGTCTCACAGAAGCCATCTCTATCTGGCTGAGACATCCCTAAAGCTGCCAGTGTGAGCTGCTCAACCCTCTTCTCATTCTCCCCTTCTTTCCCCAATCAGATCATCCCAGACTGAGCTTTCCTGTCTATTTCTGTTCCCTCACTATTATCCTTCATTTCCATTTCTCCAAGAAATCTAATTGTCTTAGAATCTATACCTCAGAGGACTCAAACAACACCATCCCCCCCCCCTTTTTTACACAAAAACTATGTATTGAGTTGGGCACTAGTAGCTCACATCTATAGCCTAACTGCTCAGAAAGCTGAGATCTGAGAATCTTGGCAGACAAATCCAAGAGCCTCTTATCTTTAATTAACCACAAATTAAAAAGCAGGAAGCTCACTGGTAGAATGCCAGATGTGACTGTCAAAGCAAAGCACAAATAAGCCTATATCAGCACACATACATAAAGTGTTCATACACTTCTTTTTTTTTCTTTTTTGGCAATACTGGGCTTTGTACTTGGCTACAAAGGCCCTCTTACTTCTTCTTTTTTTTTTTTGGTCTGGTCGTGGGGCCCGAACTCTGGGTCTGGGCACTGTCCCTCAGCTCTTCAGCTCAAGGCTAGCACTCTACCACTTGAGCCACAACGCCACTTCCGGCTTTTTCCTTTTTGCTTATGTGGTGCTTAGGAATCGAACCCAGGGCCTCGGGCATGCAAGGCAAGCACTCTACCACTGAGCCACCTTCCCAGCCCCAGGCCCTCTTACTTCTAAGGCATGTATTCAACCTTATGTATCTGCTTATGTGTGTGCATGTTGACACACTTTGTAATGTTAAACTTAATACTAGATATTCAGGATTAATAATCCTAGAGACTAAGTCTCTTTTAGAGAAGAGGGATAAATGACCATGAATATGGTTGAACAGTTTTAAAAAGGAGGTTATAGAGGTAAAGGAGAGTGATAAGAGGGGGTTGAAATTAATTAGGATATGTTTATATATAAGTGAAATGTCCCAGAGAATCCTTCCCTTTCACAACTAATGTATACTAATTTAAAAAGGGGGGGAAGGGAGCCAGACACCTGTGGCTCATGCCTATAATCCAAGCTATTCAGGAGGCTGATACCTGGGGATCAAAGTTTGAAGCAAGTCTGGGCAAGAAAAGCCATAAGACTCTTATTTCTAATTAACCACACACACAAAAAAAAGATGTAAAAATGTGGCTCAAGGGGCTGGGAAGGTGGCTAGTGGTTGAGCGCTTGCCTTGCACGCATGAGGCCCTGGGTTCGATTCCTCAGCACCAAATAAGCAAAAAGAAAAAAGCCAGAAGTGATACTGTGGCTCAAGTGGTAGAGTGATAGCCTTGAGTTAAAGAGCTGAGGGACAGCACGCAGGCACAGAGTTCAGGCCCCACGACGGGACAAAAAACAAACAAACAAACAAAAAACAAAAACAACTGTGGCTCAAGTTGTAGAGCACAAGCTTTGGACAAAACAGCTCAGGGACAGTACTCAGGCCAAGTTCAAGCCCCAGGCTAACACACACACACACTCCCTCAACATACTTGTACATATACAGATACACACACACAGTGCCAGAGGCTATAAAAGAAACAGTCACACGTTAGCAATCCAACAAATGACTGATGAATGAGAACAACTTCATACAGACCTCCAGCTCAAATCACTCCCTTACTGACCTCTAAGATAAAGGCCCACAGTCCCTCCATAGCCTCAAGCTAAAGTAGAGTACCTGGCAGTTCATGTTGTCCTCTGCTTCAATAAGCTTTCCTCGATATACCTCACCGGTGTTTGTCTCACATGTAACAATATGGCCCTCAGCTTCATGCAGGACTTTAATTGGCACACCAATCGACATCTTGGCAGGAAGAGTGCTATAATGAGAAAGACAAAAAGCCATCTTATAGAGACTGAAAAAGCCTGGCATTCCACAAAACCAAAACTAAAAGAGAAAAACATCATAGTGTTATCATGCTATAAGCAGAAAATGATCATGGAAAAGGAAGAACCACCAGTGCTTGACTTGTTCTCATTAAGAACCTTTTATTGAGAAGATTGAAATCATCGTGTGTGTTTAAGAGACCAAGGGGAAGACGAGGTTGGCTCCTTCGGTGAGGATCCATGGCTTTCAGCCACGAGTTCGGATTTTATACTGAAGCCAGTGAGGGAACACTGCAAGATCCGGTGAAAAAGCAGTCGCATTTACAAGATGGATGGAACATACAAGTTTAAAAGTCGAGTAACTTCTAACGCCTGCAGCAGCGAGGCACGAGGAGACAGGAAAAGATACAGATGCACAGGGACTTTTCGGAGAAAGAGAAAATCTGCGAGGAACGATTTCACGATGATTTGCCTGGATGCTTCGAAAAACGCTGACCCAGAGAGTTACAGTGTGAAAAACCACATATTTGGGGAGCAAACCAATAACCGTTCCCAAAGCTAGAGAAGCGATGGCAATGTTTGGGTGCCCGAGACTTCCCGCCCTCCTCCCTCTCCCAGCCCCGCTGAGCACCAGCCTCTCCCGCTCCCAGCCCCAAGGCTTCCTCTTGCCCGCCCTCGGTCTCCTCTGGCCGCCCTCGGCCTCTCCTCACCGACTGAGGCCTACACGCCTACTCTTCGGTTCTGGGACAAATGTTGCGACGGCGAAAGCGTGAGGCAAGCGAATGGCGGGCCCCGCGCTCCCAGAATGCCAAGCGTTCCCAAAATGCCGTGCGCAGGGCCCGCCCCTTTCCTTTCGCCCAGCTAGAAGCGCGGTCTGATCTACGCCACTGCCTCACCTCGCCGGCTAGGAAACATGGGCTCGGGCACTGCAGTTCCGGTGTCCGGAGACAGCAGATAACGGCGGGCGGGGCTGCCGGAAACCTCAACCCGTGAGCCGGCGAGGAGATGGGGATGCTTGCACTTCCAAACACCCCACACCAAGGACCGGCTGGACAGCAAGGCGGAGATCCGGGGCTTGGACCCTCGACTCGGGAACGAGAGGATGCGGGACTGAGGGCCAGGGCCTCCCCTCACAAGTTACCCTGTGGATCCTGTCATCGTCAGGTAAGGGGCATCTTAAGCAAGGAAAAATATAGACAAAGCAAACTGAGATGTAGAGTGTAGCCGAGCCCGGCTCGGAACAAATAAAGACCGCTAGAGAAAGGTTGCCTGGAGCCTCTATAAAACATTAGACAGAATCAGACACCTGGGGTGGCAAGCAAACAAGTCTGGAGATGGAAAGGGGAAGAGTCACTAAAGAGTCTGCGTTCACGCGCGCCCGGCCCTCCGGGCGGAGTTGAGAGAAAGGGGTGTGGCTTCCTGGGAATACGTCAGGGAAGGGCCTGCGAATCAGAGCGAGGATTGAGAAAGAGGGCGGGACCGTCTAAAAGTCGAGACTGTGAATGGCAGGGACAGGCATAAATCAGGAGGCTGGGACCTCTAGGAACCGAAGTTTGGGGCAGGGAAAGGGCGGGCTTAAGTAAGGAGCGGAGCCTCAGGTCTGGAAGGGCCGGGGCGGGGCTTGGGGCGGCCCAGCCGCCGCCTCCCCTTCTATCCACCACGGTGGCGCCCCAGGAATCTGACACGCACCGGCCGCGTTCCCAGCGCAGCCGAAGCCGAAGCTGCAACCTGCGCCGGGTTGGGGCCATGGGCGCCCCGCGCCACTCGGGTCATGAGGACGCAGGCGGAGGCAGCAGGGTCGCCGCTCGAGCCCGGTCAGTGCCTCCCTGAGGACCCAGCCCTCACCCCGGGGACCGAGGGGGACCCGCCCTAACGCAGGGCAGGGTTCGGCCGCGCGACCTTGGGCCGACTTCGGCCTCAGCCCTGACTAAGAAGCTTCGAGCATGAACCTAGCCAGGAGGACACCTCTGCCTGGGCTCCCTCTTTCTACCTTAGTTCATTTGGGGTTTCCTGATTCTCCCAGGACTGAAATGCCTTATGGCGGCCTTGTGGGAAGGTCTGGATGGCCCTGGCGTCACCTTTCCCAGAAGCGAAAAGTCCTGTTTTGGGAGAGCCTTCCCCTCTGGGATCTATGAAGATCCTGAGGCCGAGAATCCGAGAGAACTGTCCTATAGCTCTGGGCAATGGGAGAGTCTTTTCACGACTTCCCAGACTTGGCCGCTTGTTTGGCTGGCTACAGATCTTCACTTTAGGATTCCTTCTGTATCAAGGGGTCAGAGCCCTTTGCTTGTCCAAGAAGTGGAGAAAGGAGGAAGTCATAATTCTTGCTGTGCTTAAGGCACAGGTTTGATGTTACTAACTGTGAGATAAGTGAACATCTCAGGAAAGAGATCAAAAGCTACCTGGATCCTATCCCTAAGGTGTTAATAGGACAGTAACATCACACCTGAGGAGTAGTCTCTTTTATGATTACAGAATGGAATTGAGCCTGAACCTGTACTGGGATTTACAGCTCTACTCTTCTAATTTCCTAACTCTCTCATCTTTTATAAGCTATTTGCCTTTCCTGAGCTTCAGCCAGTAATGGTTCACACTTGTAGGGAGCTAAGAGACAGGCACTGTGCTAAATTGTCTATATGTCGTTATTTTTTTTCTTTTTTCTTTTTTCTTTTGGTCGGTCGTGGGGCTTGAACTCTGGGCTTGGGCGCTGTCCCTGTGCCCTTCAGCTCAAGGCGAGCACTCTACCGCTTGAGCCACAGCACCACTTCCAGTTTTCTAGTGGTTTTATTGGAGATAAGAGTTTCACGGACTTTCCTTGCCCTGGCTGGCTTTGAACCGCGATCCTCAGATCTAAGCCTCCTGAGTAGCTAGGATTACAGGCGTGAGCACTAGCACCTGGCTGTCTGTTATTTTTCTTAGTTAAGTAATTACTGCTGTTATTTGCACTTTTGCAGGTGAGCAAATTGAGGCTTAAAGAGGTTAAGTGTTCAAGAACAGTCTTCCTTCCCTAATGACAGCTGAACTAAGCCAGGACTTTCTTTTTGTTTGTTTCTAGTTTAATTTATTATTTTTTATTGTCAGGGTGGTATACAGAGGGAGTTTCAGTTACATAAGTAAGGTAAAGAGTACATTTCTTGCCAACCTTGTTACCCCTTCCCTCAATTTTCTCCTACTTTTCATCCTCCCAACACCTCCCCCCAAGTTGTACAGATCATCTCTAACATTTTGTTTTGTGTATCTCACTGTTAGATTGGTTGCCCCCTTGTCCTTTGTCTGTTGTTCTCCTTCCCTTCCCTAATTCAAATAAACATATACATAATACCAGGGTGCCAAAATCAAACACAGTTACAACAGAGGATATACCATAGGGGGAAGAACATACAAAAGAAACAAAAAAACCACATAGTACATTAAAAACAACAACAACAAAGAAAAACATCTGTGCCCATGTCTTGGAGTTCATTTCCTTAGGATCATCTTATATGGTCATAGCTAGTGAGCTACTCTGCTCCTCTGCTAAGATTATCCTAGAAATACACTGGCTATTGCAAATAAGGGAAACCATGAGACCTATGTTTCTTTGGGTTTGGCCTACTTCACTTAACATGATTTTTTTCCAAGTCTTTCCATTTCCTTATGAAGGGGCAGTCATTCTTTCTGATGGAAGCATAGAATTCCAGTGTGTGTGTGTGTGTGTGTGTGTGTGTGTGTGTGTGTACTCGACATGGTGACTTTCAGTTTTCTCCATTTTCCTGCAATGACATAATTCTTGTTTGTTCTTGTGTTTTATGTTTTTTTTCTTTTTTAAAAAATTATCTTAAAGTAGTGTAAAGCCAGGACTTTCTTAACAGATGGAGTAGTCCCTTGGCTCTAAACATCAACATCTGGCAGTGGCTTTGGTCTCTGAGGTCTATATTTATCAGAATAAATGCCAAAGCCTCACCTAACCTTATCAATCCCCACAGTTACATCTCCCTCTTACTACATGCTAACCTGCTGTGTCAAGACAGGGAGGGCTATGTGGTCATGTTTATCCTGTGGGACCTCAGGACAAAGGGGTTCCAGGGCTCATGAAGGGTAGCTAAGTTTGCCAGGGACCTAGCAACTGTCCTGTACCATATTTTGTAGCTGGCCATAGAAGACATAGACAAGGTCAAAGTCTGGCAGAAGAGGGCCCAATTAGTGCCAGAGCCCAGCCACGGTATAGAGAGGGAATCCTTAACTTCCTAGGGGTAGTTTAGAAGCCTGGGGCAGAGGAAACTGCAGTGATATCTAGTCCGGATCATGTCAAAGGTTAAGGCCTAGGTAGGCATCAGTGGCTTACACATATAATCCTAGCTGCTCAGGAGGCAGAGATCTAAGGAGTGATGTTCAAAGCCAGCACTGGCAGGAAAGTCCCTGAAACTCTTATCTCCAATTAACCAGCAAAAAGCCGAGTGGAGCTGTGATTCAAGTGATAGAGTGCTAACCTTTGGCAAAAAATCTAAAGGACCTGTAGCACCCAGGCCCTGGGTTCAAGCCCCAGTACTGGGGGGGCAGGGGGGGGGCGGGGAAGACGAAGACAGAAAGGAAAGAAAACTATAAACGTGTCTGAATACTCCTAGCTGACAGGAAGGCAAATGCAATCCTGTCCCCACCTGCCACCATAGAATTCTCTGTCCAGTGGGAAAACATGTAATACCTTAAGGACTCCACATTGAGGGGCCTTCAGAGGGAGAGAGACTAGATAGAACATTTGGATGTTCAGAGATGGGACAGAAATTTCCAGAGTTAAGGGTTCAGCAAGAGCAAAAGCTGTGGAGTAGAGAAAAGCAAAAAGTTGTATACAGTCACAATGAGGGATCTGAAAAGGGAAGACATCTACCCTGACAGCACTACATCTTGCAAAGAGCTCTTTTCCACTAGAACATTATGGGGAACTATTTTAGAATATAAGTCCCTGGAGATCAGGGTTTGAGTTTCCAGTCATCTTTGTGTTTTCAAACCTAGTATACAGTGAGTGCTTAATAAGTGGAAAGTCCAGGATCAAAATGCCACCATGTTCTGTGTCTTTTTTTTTTTTTGGTCAGTTGTTGGATTTAAACTCTGAGCCTGAGTGTTGTCCCTCAGCTCCTCAGCTCAAGACTAGCACTCTACCACTTGAGCCACAGTGCCACTTCTGGTTTTCTGGTGGTTTATTGGAGATAAGAGTCTCACAGACTTTCCTGCCCGGGCTGGCTCTGAACTCTGATCCTCAGATCTCAGCCTCCACAGTAGCTAGGGTTACAGGCGTGAGCCACTGGTGCCTGGCTTGGTCTGAGTCTTATAAAGGCCCATTCTTCATGATAGTTCTTCATCCAAATGTCTTCACCTGGCAGGAAGGGATGGGAAGGGGAGAGATGCCACGTCTTCACATAGTAGATCAGAAGGGCTGGGGAGACCTAATCTGTTCCTAACTCACTCCCACAAAGGTCTCATCTCTTAATAGTACTGCAGTGGGGAATTATGTTTCAATGTAAATTTTGTGTGAGGCTGGGGAAGCACCCTCAAGCCATGTCATTATCCCTCGGGAAGCTTAAAAATCTAGTGGGAGAAAGAGTAGCTTCTCTTTCATTGTTACTTTCTCTAAGCAATGAGGAAGAAAAAAAAATATGTCACGGTGGAGGACACTCTTCATGACAAAGCCATAGTGAGGGGAAAGAGAACACACCAGATTTGGATCTGGGGACCTCAGTGACAACAGCAATGGGAAGAGAGGAATCCAGACCGGGTGGCAAACATGGAAAGGCACTAGACTAGAAAGAAGGTATAGGGTTCACAGAGCAACTGGAATGCAGAGGGCTGAGGTGAGGGTAGCAGGTCCAGATTAGGCAGGGATCTACAAGCTATAGTAAGAGGTGAGAACTTTATCTAGCAGCAATGGGAAACCATGGCTGGAATTTCTTTTGCTGCTATATGCAGAGATAAATGAGGGGGAAGAATCTGGGGCAGAGGACAGGCAGGAGTAAGAACTGAATCCATGGCAGTAGCAGGAGGCAGTGTTACAAGAGTTTTCAGTGAAGGCAAATTTTTTTTTTTTTTTTTGGTTGGTCGCCGGGTTTGAACTCTGGGCCTGGTCACTCTCTCTCAACTCTTCAGCTCAAGGCTAGTGCTCTACCACTTGAGCCACAGCGCCACTTCTGGCTTTTTCTGTTTATGTGGTGATGAGGAATCGAATCAAGGGCCTCATGCATGCGAGGCAAGCACTCTGCCACTGAGCCACCTTCCCAGCCCAAAGTTAACTTTTAGAGGTTCCTTTTGAGAAGCAAGGTTCATATCAGCAGCTGTAAAAAGCTTTCTGTACATTGTTGTCCCAAGTTCTCTTGGCACTCTGTGGGTAGTATCTTTGGTAGTACATTTCATAGAGGAATCAAGTGTCAGGGTAACTCAACAGGTGGCCTGTTTGCCTTATTATTCTGCCTCCTGTGGGCACTTGCATAACCTTGGATGTGTGACCCAACTTTGAGCATTTTTCCTCCTTTGGCACATCTTACTATATAGTCCAGGTTAGCCTCAAACTCAAGTTGGTTAGCCTTCTACTTAAGCCTTCTGAGTACTGAGATTACAGGTGCACCCCCATCATGCTCATCTAGACTCTGAACTTTGCCCAGATTCATGATAGAGCAAATTAGGAAGGCCATGTGCGAACAGCACATGCTGTTCGCCGTCTTCATGACTGTCACCTCCCTGACTGTCAGCTCTCTGATGCACATCCCCATCATTTTCCTAGCTGAGCCTGTTGGTTATCTCTTATATTTGTTTTTGTTTTCCATCAGGACAAGGACCTTGCTTCTGGTATCACTGCACCAGAGTACACAGTCATACATTTACAAGGCTCTTGGAAAATATTTGTCAACTGAATGACCAAATCAGACCAAAGTCCCCCACTTTAGGACTTGCCAAATTCTGTCCAATGAGAGGAAATTGGTTACTCCACCCAAACCTAATCTGAGGCAAAGCTCTGACTAAAACACCTACATTTGGCCCTTTCTGCTTCACTTCATAGCCTGGCAAGGACAAACTAAGAAGTTGCCAGAGACAGTGGTGGATAGAGCTTGTGGGAGAATTCTACTTATACAGCTTGTATGACAGTTACCTCCTCCTAACAATTGCTGTCACACATTGATGATTCTGGGGGCTATAAGAGCCTTCACACATTGTTGATCTTGGTTTAAAACTAGGAAGGAAAACAGCCCTTACCCTTGTCTCCTTGGAATTCCTCCCAAAAGAAGGACTCAGAAGGAAATGCCTGGACCAGGCCTGAGAGGGGCAACACTTCAAAGGAGTGAGGTTCAGGGGAAGACATTTGTCTTCTGGAGAGCCAGAAGCATCCAGGCAGTGGTATGCAAGGCCACCGATGTAAGGGCTTATGACAAGTGGTTCTGCCTGGCTGGTAGCCTGGTGCTGGAGAGGAAGCAGAATACACTAGGGCAGCAACCATGGTGGTGGTGTCCTGAAAGATATCAGATCCAGCCCACAGGAGGATTTTCAGTAGAGCCAATATGATCTGGCTGTTATTTGGGAACCATCAATAGTGTAAAGAGAATGAATAGCCGTGGGAAGGCTCTTGAGCTCTCAGAGTCTAAGTGGTAGGTGATAGGGGTGTCTTCAGCAGGGGTGGCAATGCAAGCACAGTACTGAGGCCTGAGACCTTCCTGTGTTTCTGTGCAGGGGATTTTGTGCAATTACCTGTGCCCATCATCCAACAGCTGTACCACTGGGACTGTGGCCTGGCCTGCTCCAGGATGGTGCTACGGTGAGTGTACATATCGCCTATTATGGCTCAAGGGACACACAGGAAACCTCTTTCGGGATTCATTTGTTTATGTGTCTATCTTTGAGGCTTGTAGGAGACCCACCTTCCATTATTGCATTTGTAAATGTAAACAAAGGGTAGATCAGCTGCCCGGGTCTCCACTTGTGCTAATGCCTAGAACTTGGAATGGCCAGGAAAGTCGTAGGGACCCAAGCCTAGCAGAAAGGATATCCTCCACCCTCCCAGGAGCCTCATTCATAGAGCTGAATGCTCTATGAATATTTTTTTTAAAAACTTGAACAAGCCAAAAGAAACTATAGACATTACCTTGTACAAGAGTTTTCAGGGGCTGGGAGGATGGCTCAGTGGTAGAGTGCTTACTTTGCATGCATGAGGCCCTGGGTTCAATTCCACAGCACCACATAAGCAGAAAAATGGTGCTGTGGCTCACGTGGTAGAGCACTAGCCTTGAGCTGAAGAACTGAGGGACAGCACTCAGGCCCAGAGTTCAAACCCCATGACTGACAAAAAAAAAAAAAAAAAGTTTTCAGTTGGCTCTGTGAAGCCACAGAGCAGCTTCTTCCTTATGTGTTATATGTTTGGGATTATGGAAAAGGGGTTTAGCAAAATGGTGCCTAAAACCTTGAAAACCATTCATGTTCTAAGGGCCTCATCTTTGAAAATGAAATCAGAGTGGGCAGAAATGCAAGAATTGCAGGTTAGATAGTGTCACAGGCAGAGTGCACCCTGACAGCCCTGGGGTTGTGCTCAGGCAGCATGTGGGAAGGTTTTAGGGTTTCATACTGAAGGACAGAGCCTTCTGGGAGCAGGAGTGACCTGATCCAGCTTCTCAAGAGCAAGCTGACCTTGACTGGTCTACCCACAGGTACCTGGGCCATCTGAACGATGAAGAGTTTGAGAGTGCCCTACAAGAGCTGCGGCTGACCAGGAGCATCTGGACAATTGACCTGGCCTATCTGATGCGCCATTTTGGTGTGAGGCACCGCTTCTGTACCCAAACTCTGGGTGTTGACAAAGGTTACAAGAATCAGGTGAGGGGGGGCTGGGAAGGTGGCTCAGTGGCAGAGCGCTTGCCTTGCATGCATGAGGCCCTGGGTTCGATTCCTCAGCACCACATAAGCAAAAAGAAAAAAGCCAGAAGTGGCGCTGTGGCTCAAGTGGTAGAGTGCTAGCCTTGAGCTGAAGAGCTGAGGGACAGCGCCCAAGCCCAGAGTTCAGGCCCCATGAACGGGCCTCCTCCCTCCCCCCCTCCCCACCAAAAAAAAAAAAAAGAATCAGGTGAGAGGCTGGGAAGGTGGCTCAGTGGTAGAGTGCTTGCTTCGCATGCATGAGACCCTGGGTTCAATTCCTCAGCATCATATAAACAGAAAAAGCCAGAAGTGGCGCTGTGGCTCAAATGGTAGAGCACTCACCTTGAGCTAAAAGATCTGAGAGACTGTGCCCAGGCCCAGAGTTCAAGCCCCACAACCAACCAAAAAAAAAGAAGTGGGTCAGCAGCCAGTCACTGTACCTTCTCACTGGAGCCAACCAGTAGCATAAGCCATCCAGTTATACTAGTTAGAAGAGAAAGCAGTCAAGGCCTGGACACCTAAGTGATCATGTAAGTATACAGAAAGCTGGACCAATAGTAGATGTGCTACAGGCAGGTAATCTTGAGGAACAGCCTGCCTTCCATGGAAACCAGAGAATCTTCATCTTTCCCTACTATCCACCAGCACAAGGGAGGCTCAAGGCCGTAACAGTGTATCAGACCTCATATGGCTATTGCTTGCCCATTTTCTTATTTCACAAGGACAGCTGGCTCTAGGCTGGGTAATTCATATTCTGATGAAAACCAAGATTGTCTTTCTTTTATTTTTTCCTCTTGAAAAAATAATGTTAAAATAGCTAGCTGTGGTAACACACCAATATGTTCTACCTTCTTACAAAGCCGGAACTAGTTTTAGCCAGAACTGCCATAGAGGCAGATCTTGGCTTATGCTCCAAAACTTGGCAGAGCACAGTCGCTGCTGACTTCATGGCCCAGTCATCCTAACTCTCATTTGAACCTTCCAGGCCAGATAAAGAAGGCCTGTGTGTTGTGTGTTGGGGGGGGGCGGGGGGAGAGAGGGGTAAAGGCCTGTGTATCTGGACTGGTTGAAGAATAGAAAGGGGCTGGCCCCCATTTGCTTTAGGCTGCTACAGATGGCTACCAGAAGGTGACCAGTCCTCTGCAAGCTTGGCTGCCCATGCTTGTATCCTTTTCCAGCTTCTATGGTCCTGTCTGTTCCCTGGTCACAAACCTCATATGGCCTATACAGACAGCATATTTTATGAGCTACTTCCCCTGTAGTAGGGCTTCTGTGTTTTTTTGCCCTCTCTCCATAATATCACTTTATCCAAATGGGGTGAAGATAGCTGGAGTAGGTGACAACTCTGGCTTGCCTTTCTCTCTCCAGTCCTTCTATAGGAAGCACTTTGACACAGAAGAGACCCGAGTGAACCAACTCTTCTCACAAGCCAAGGCCTGCAAGGTGCTGGTGGAGAAATGGTAAGTGATCGCTCGTCATCAGTGACACTGCAGATGGGGAGACTTTGTGATGGTGATGGGGATAAGCTGGGATACAAATTAGAAAGAACTAGGGCTCCTACCTAGGTAGCTGTGGGTACTGGTTTTGTCCATCTGAGCCTTGATAGTCTTTCCATACACTGGTGATCAGTGAGGCTACATAGCTCAAGCTCTGGCCTGGGATGGATCCTGAGCCCGTGTTGGAGGGACAGGGGAGTGAGAAACACTGGCCAGCTGTTGGATTATTAATAGGATGATGACACAGGACAGAACACAGAAGCCCTAATGTAGAAGTGACAGCTTGCAGAATGTGCTGGCAAGGTGATTGATAGAGACAGGAAGCAGGGAAGACCAAGTATGTAGGCTGCCTAGGGAAACCTGGTCCCAGGAGTTGTGACCTTACTGGGGCCTCCCCATTCTCATCTATATGATGGGGGCTGGGTTCAAACAGACTATAGGCTTCTTGCCTGGATGTCGGTGGTGTTTTCCAGGCTGGCTGTGGAGGCCGTGTGCAAGCCTACGTTTCTAATCCCTAGCCTAGTGGTCCTTCGCTGGACCACTGTTCTCAATTGTCCCTTTCTTTACAGATACTTGGTCTCTTGTTAACGTAATTTTAACCACATGATAGGAAATTAGAAAAATAGAAAAGCAAATTTCTATTCATCCTTTGGCCATATGAATACATGTGAGAAGGAAAGTAACTACTATTTATTTAGGGAGGACCCTCAACATGTCTGTTCCTGTCTCATTTCTCAGGGAGGGAAACTGACCCAGGGCCATCCCCATCATTGTGTCTGTGCTGTGATCTGAGCCCAGCATTTCTACCCCCACGATTGCAAGAAGCTACAGCCTTCCCTTCCAGTCCACCACTACTTATTTTTTCCCCATAACTGAAATCCCCACTTGTACATACCACTGGAAACTCTGCCAGCTATTTCGTTTCAGGTACCAAGTGGGAAAATGGTAAATTTCTTTGCCCATGATAGCAAACCAAACTACCTCATACCTTAGCTGGCATTGGAATTGGGCCAATCCTTGACCCAATTCAAGCAGCCCTTTCAGCAAATGGCGTCCCTAGCTTAGGCCTTCCAAAGCACCTTCTGTTTCTTTTGGGTTTTTACTTGAAGTTGCTGGCTACTAGGGGATACCAGAAGGGTGGGTTGAATCATATGCCTCCTGGTTAAGAGGTCAGTCAGCCTTTTTTTTTTTTTTTTTTTTTTTTGGGTCCGGTCATGGGACCTGAACTCTGGCCCTGGGCGCTGTCCCTCAGCTCTTCAGCTCAAGGCTAGCACTCTACCACTTGAGCCACAGCGCCACTTCCGGCTTTTTTCTTTTTGCTTATGTGGTGCTGAGGAATCAAACCCAGGGCCTCATGCATGCAAGGCAAGCGCTCTACCACTGAGCCAACTTCCCAGCCCCTTAGTCAGCCTTTTCTGATTGATACTTTTTGTCACAAAGAGTCTTAGAAAAAAAAAGAAAGAAAGAAATGCTTTTCAGAAAAGTGTTTGGTTTTTGCATCTGGCTAATCCAGTTAGATTAAACTGGGCTGGTCATTTCCAATATAAACCACATAGGATTTGGGGTAAATAAGAAATAGTTTTTCATGATCCAGGCTCCAGGCTAGGTGTAGCATTCTTTGTGCTGCCCCAGTGGCCCTCAGTTGGGTCCATCTGGAGCTGACCTCCGGCCTGCTTTTGCTGACAGGGCCAGCTGATCCTTGTGTTTTCAGTATTTCCTCCTTTCACCCATCTGCAGCACACATAACACACACTAGTCCCATGCTTAGCTCAGGTCACAGTAATAAACAAGAACTTTTCTGCAAGGAGCTCAGAGCACAGAGAAGACAAAGCCAGGTCTCTAAAACATTGTAACACTAGGGAACAGGAGTACAAGCTTGGATCCATCCACTTGAGAGATGTGAACTGAGCATCAATGTCACAAGCTGACCCCCTTCCTACCCACAGTACAGTAAGTGTGCAGGACATCCAAGCACACCTGGCCCAGGGCCATGTGGCCATCGTGCTGGTGAACTCAGGGGTGCTGCACTGTGACCTGTGCTCCAGCCCTGTCAAGTACTGCTGCTTCGCTCCCAGTGGCCACCGCTGCTTCTGTCGCACCCCTGACTACCAGGGCCACTTCATCGTTCTACGTGGCTACAACAGGGCCACTGGCTGCATCTTCTACAACAATCCAGCCTTTGCTGACCGTGAGTACTGGAATCAGGGTAGAATAGTTTGGTCTGTGCTCACTGTCCATTATGCCTGGTCCCTACAACTTCCTCCCAGTCAACCCAGGATCTCCCTAAAGCTCTTTGATTCCTAAGTTCCTGTCATTTGGACTGCCCTCCTAGCCATGCAAGCAAACCAGCCACAAACGAAGCTCTGCTGGCCTCTTACCACCCCTCCCTCTCACATCGCTAGCTCCACACTCCTGCCCAAGTCTTCTCTCAGTTACCCAGGCTGTAATCTCCACCCCTCCCAACCTTTCAAGATAGCTGGCATACTTGTTAGAAAGTCTAGCTATCTGTCCTCAGACCATGGAAAGACTTCTCTGACCTGTCCATGTAGCCTGGAACATGTTTCTTTCTCTCCCTGGACTTTCTCCATTTGCTAAAATGAGTAAGAGTCAGCAAAAGAACTGATGATGCCATAATAGTCAAGGAAGACTTCCTGGGGGTGGGAGACTTGAGCCAAGATGCAGCTAAGCAGGTGGTACATATTCAGACCTAGCTCCCCTCCACCTACTGACCCCACTCTTCCCTTTCCACCCTCAGCAGGAATGTGCAGCACCAGCATCAGTAACTTTGAGGAGGCCAGAACCAGCTATGGCACAGATGAGGACATCCTCTTTGTCTACCTGGACAGCTGACAGTAAGAGCCTGGTATGCCCAGGCCTACCTGCCCCTAGCCAGGCAGGTCTACTCAGGATGCCCAGGCTGGGGGCTTCTGGGGCTAGGATGCAGAACTGTAGCATCAGTCTGCCTGACAAAGCCCTGGAGAACTCTAGGAAACTATGGTACAGCTAGTTTGTCAACCAGTGCTATGCGTCACCATGCCACTTACCCTAAACACCTGCTGATTGCTGAAGACATCCCCAGAGCATCTGAGGGGAGTCTCCCCCTGGACCCCAAACCCAATTCCAACTGTGTGCAGATGAAGTCCTTCCTTAGGGATACCCATGTTGTCTTCTGGCAAGGGGAAAGCTCTGGCCTCAGGACTGATCCTTGGAGAGAGAAGTGTGTGATCTTCTGCTGCTTGTCAAGACAGCGTCTGTGTTTGGAGAAAGCACAGCTGAACCCAGGCCCCAGAAACTGGACCCCTTAAAGCCCGGATCTAGAAGTGTTCCATAGCACCCCCTTCCCCAACCCTGCCCAATGGTGGATGCCACTATTACTGCCTCCTGCCTTCAGCATGTACAAGTTTCTGTGACCACTATCAAGGCTAATGCAGCATAAAACACCTCACAGCCAGTCTGCAGCGCAGACATAGGAATGCTCCCAGCCTTTTGGGTACTACAGTTCCATAGGGTGGAGGGCCTTTGGGAGTTGCTGGGCCTGGCTCCACTACTGGCTCTGTTAGCCAGTAGAACAGAAATTCTCCAGGAATCAACAGCTGCCCAGACCTGAGAGAGCCTTTTATTTCCTTGACGCCTTCTGGCACCAGCCTGAATCTGAAGAGCAGGGGCTGTCGTGTGAGGGTGGGGACCGCCAGGTCTCTGGGGGCTGAGTGCTAGAGCCTGTGCTCCTAGAACAGTGGTCAGGAGGCAGCATACAGCTCCTACCCACTACTCACGCCAAGGACCTTTTGCACAGAACATTGGCTCCCTTCTGTCTTGACAGAGGAGGGTGGTAACACCAGGATCATACAGCACAGCAAGTAGCAATGACAGAAATTGATTGCTTTTTCTTTTTGGAAGCAGGAATGTTTATTTTATTGAAATTTAAGATTTTGCTTTTTTGGGGGGTGAGTGTCACCTTCAAGTAAAACAATAATAGTGAGACTGCAGGTACTTTGGAACCACTAGTACCTCTTTCACACAGCAGGTAGGCTAGCTCAAGTTTTTTCAAAGAAGAGGCTTAGCCAGTGGTCCGAGTGCCAGGCCCCTTACCTTACAGAGGAGGAGGCTTGAGCATTGGGGACAGCCTATCAAGTCTGGTGGAGCTGGATCTTGAACCTATATCTGTACCTAAGAAACAAGGGAAATAGGTCATTCTCAAAGAGGCTAGGGACACCCATCTCTCGTGGACTGCCTCTGGCAAAGAGGCAGGCGTACCCTGATAGCACACTATCTCTATATTCCTGGGACTTGATCTTCTATTACCCCAGGTATGATATGGAAGCAGCTGCTTCTCCTGCCCACCAGTGGCCCTCTCTCATCTTGGTAGCTCTGAGGGGCAGAGGTAGTTTGCGCTTAAAAGGGCTGTCAGATCACCTACCCATATTGCTCCTCAATACTGGACAGCATTGGCCCAAGAGGGAGATGCTTTCAGCTAGGAAGCAACCCTGGACTTCAGACACTCAAGTTAGCTTTTGTCTGGTTTCATTTTCATTGCCTTAATGCTAGATCACCCATGGCCCCAGGGAATTCTGACTTCCAGCCCCTAGTACTCACAGCTGCTGTGAAGTGTGAGTGTCCTCAGGAGAGGTTCAGGTGAACTTCTCACAAGAATAACTTCATGAAGGAAGCTGACAGGACCAAGTGAAGCCCTCATGCTATGTGGATGTACATGAAGTGTGTACATGCTGGCATGGTGGTCATTGGGAAGTGACCTCCACAGAAAGTAGTCACAGCACCTCTTCCATCCAGGACATTTAGGAATGTTGTCTTTGGGTCCAGATAATGGATTTTCAGAGCAAGTTATAGATTACAGGTCACCTGTTGGTAAAATTAACAAAACACACACACACAACACAACCCTGCTCATCCCCAAGACACAGAGGAGAATCATAAAGACAGTACACAAGCCACACTGTGTTCTTGCACAAGTCATGAAAATGGGACTGAAAAAAGAGCCTGGACATCAGGGACTTTGTCCACAGCACATGGCACCCTCAATTGCCTAGCCCATCCTCACACTGCACCCCAGTCAGTGCAACCTCTGAAGCCATGTGGGACAGAAAGTGGCTTTGTTCCCTCCAGCCACAAGGGGACGAAAGGGATCTTTTGCATTGCAGAGATTTTATACATATATTTTATTTGTAATGAGCCATTCTCAATAAACATTACTCTTACTGCGTAATAATGGTATCTCTTGGCTGGCCTTCATGAACTTGTGTTAAGCTGCAGGATTCCTATCTCATAGGTCCTAGCAGGTTCCCATTTTAGTTGTGACAAATCCCTCCACTCAGACCTTGATGTTCATCCAAAGCCTAGAGAGGCAGTGGCTGTAGAAGGGCGTCAGAATTCAGACTACTCGTTAAAGAAGGTGGAGAACGGGCTGGGAATGTGGCTCAGTGGTACAGTGCTTGCCTTGTATGCATGAGGCCCTGGGTTCGATTCCTCAGCACCACATAAGCACAAAAAAGCCAGAAGTGGCACTGTGGCTCAAGTGGTAGGATGCCAGCCTTGAAAAGCACTGAGGGACAGCACGCAGGCCCAGAATTCAGCCCCCCACAAACGACAAAAAGGTGGAGAACAGCTGGCTTCAGGAGGAAGTAGAAAGGAGACTTGAGATCCACAGGAAGGAGCAGAGTTGGAAGTTCAGGAGCAGGACTCCAACCCTTCATGTACCCTGTACCCTGTGTCCCAACTCTAACTGCACTTACCTGCCAGGTAATGGGTTCCAGGATTTCACTTAAATCATTTTATATCAAAATTCTACTCACGAACAAGGAAATGTTTGAAAGTTGTGGCTGAACTAGCAGCCTCAAAACTGTTACAAGAGCTGGATACTGATGACTCATACTTGTAATCCTAGATACTCAAGAGGCTAAGATCTGAGGATTTTGGTTCAAAGCCAGTCTGGGCAGGAAAGGCCAGGAGACTCTTATCTCTAATTAACCACCAGAAAACCAGAAGTGGAGAGGTAGTTCAAAGTGGTAGAGTGCTAGCCTTGAGCAAAAAAGCTCAGGAATAGCACCCAGGTCCTGAGTTCAAACCCCATGACCAACAAAAACAACCACAACAAAAAAAGAACTATTGGGCTGGGAAGGTGGCTCAGTGGTAGAGCACTTGCCTTGCATGCATGAGGCCCTGGGTTCGATTCCTCAGCACCACATAAGCAAAAAGAAAAAAGCCAGAAGTGGCGCTGTGGCTCAAGTGGTAGAGCACTAACTTTGAGCTGAAGAGCTGAGGGACAGCACCCAGGCCCAGAGTTCAGGCCACAGGACCAGACCCCAAAAAACAACAACAACAAAAACTGTTAAAGGATCAGGGCATTGAACCACAGTAAACTTCTTGGGTTGGGAGCAAGTCTTCCACAGAATTAATGTCCTAATTCTGACTTCCACATTGTGGACTTTATTTTATTTTTATCTTTAAGTAGTTGTATAAAAGAGTTGCCATTCAACAGAGTAGTATATGGATACAACGAATTTTATATGGATACAAGGAATTTTTTTTTTTTTTTTTTTTTGGTCGTGGCACTTGAGCTCTGGGCCTGGGTGCTGTGCCTCAGCTCTTCAGCTCAAGGCTAACACTCTACCACTTGAGCCACAGCACCACTTGTAGCTTTTTCTGTTTATGTGGAGCTGAGGAATTGAACCCAGGGCCTCATGAATGCAAGGCAAGTGCTCTACCACTGAGCCACCTTCACAGCCCCAATACAATGAATCTTGATCCAGGTCATCCCTTTTTTTTTCCTGGTTGTAGGCCTTGAACTCAGGGCCTGAGTTCTGTCCCTGAGCCTCTTTGTGCTCAAGGCTAGAGCTCTACCACTTGAGCCACAGAACCACTTCTGGCTTTGGAGTTGTTAATGGGAGATAAGACTCTCACAGGGTGGTCCTGCCCAGGCTGGCTTCAAACCACAATCCTTAGATCTCAGCCTCCTGAGTAGCTAGGATTACAGGTGCGAGCCACCAGCACCTGGCCCTTGTCATCTCTTTCATCATTTTCCCCCATCCCAACCCCACTTCCCTCATTTTTTTTCTTTTTCTTTTTTTTGTCAGCTGTAGGGCTTGAACTCATGTCTGGTAGCTGCCCCTGAGCTCTTTTGCTCAAGGTTAGCACTCTAGCACTTTGAACCATAGTGCCACTTGTGGTAATTGGAAATAAGAGTCACAGAACAGCCGGGTGTTGGTGGCTCAGGCCTGTAATCCTAGCTACTCAGGAGGCTGAAATATGAGGATCAAGGTTCAAAACCAGCCCGAGCAGGAAAATCTGTGAGACTCATATCTTTAATAAACCACCAGAAAACCAGAAGTGGTGCTGTGGCTGAAGTGGTAGAGCTCTTGCCTTGAGCTGAAGATCTGAGGGACAGCGCCTAGGCCCAGAGTTCAAGCCCCACGACTGACAAAAAAAAGTCTCACAGAACAGACTTTCCTGTCCAGGGTTGGCTTTGAACCATGATCTTCAGATTTTAGCCTCCTAAGTAAGATTACAAGGCATGAACCACTCGTACCTGGTTCTTCAATTTTCTTTTTCTTTTTTTTTTGAATGTTATACAGGAAATAAACTTTATTTATCTCTTCTTCCTAGATGTCATTGCCAACAGTTACAGATTTGCATACAATAGGTATTTATTGACTATTTACAATTTACAATAGTACTCTTTCCTCTGAAAAATATAAGTACAAAAGTTCAGTAAATAATGAGGTACTGCCATTTGGGACATCTGTGTGATAAAGAATTAATCTTTAGCAAATATTCAAAAAATCTGGGTAATAAAATAATTTATCTGAAAAAAATACTGTTTTACCTCAAAACATATTGCATAAATTTTTGTTTTGTTTTGTTTTTTTTTGGGTCCGGTTGTGGGGCCTGAACTCTGGGCCTGGGCGCTGTCCCTCAGCTCTTCAGCTCAAGGCTAGCACTCTACTTGAGCCACAGTGCCACTTCTGGCTTTTTTCTTTTTGCTTATGTGGTGCTGGGGAATCAAACCCAGGGCCTCAGGCATGCAAAGCAAGCGCTCTACCACTGAGCCACCTTCCCAGCCCCTGCACAAATTTTTAAAAAGGAAAAAAAAAACCTAAAATAAATAAGAAAGGCAAGCATTTCTTTAAAAGGGAGAAGAGGGTCAAAAAGATAGAGCAAGAAACAGGATATAAACATTTGTTGCTAACCACAACCTGGGACATCACTACAGGATACTGGAGCAGAAGAAATGAGAAAAGACAGAATAGGAAAGTGTGGAACTAAGGGGTCCAGTGCTCACCAGCTTCTGAGCCCAGAGCTCCCATAAACAAGTTTATTTTTCTAGTTCAGTACAGGGGAGGTCACTACAGGTACATGCAGAACATAGGATATGAATCTATCTTGTGGTTGTGACCATTAACATGAGGTATAGTTTGTATACCTCATATAGTGAGAATTGACTTCTTTCTTTTTTTTTTTTTTGGTCCGGTCCTGGGGCCTGAACTCTGGGCCTGGGCGCTGTCCCTCAGCTCTTCAGCTCAAGGCTAGCGCTCTACTACTTGAGCCACAGCACCACTTCCAGCTTTTTTTCATTTTGCTTATGTGGTGCTGAGGAATCGAACCCAGGGCCTCAGGCATGCACGGCAAGCGCTCTACCACTGAGCCACCTTCCCAGCCCCAGAATTGACTTCTTATCATTAGGAAGCAGAGAGGAGTGGTAAACATTTAACCATAGAACAAACATTTGTCTTATTTCCAAGGTCTCAAGCTTTTAGAGTCCAAACAGCACTAATGTAAACAAACAGGGTAGTAACTTTCACATTTGTATAAAGGTCTGTTTGAATTTTCCAGAGGATCCAGTTCTCACCCTTTTGAGTACTGCGCAGTCATGCGCAGTCATCATTCCAACCTCTTTACCCTTTCCTGACTTACTGCTCTGCCCCAGAGTTCCCTACATACGTTGAATTTTATGGTTGCACCTCCCCTCACTTCCTCTCTTTATTCATCTACCTTCTCCCACCTTCACCCCCATTCTGAGTACCTGATTCCTTGTGCTAACTTTTTTTTTTTTTTTAATCAGTCATGGGGCTTGAACTCTGGGCCTGGTCACTGTCCCTGAGCTCTTCAGCTCAAGGCTAGCACTCTATCACTTGAGCCACAGCACCACTTCTGGTTTTCTGGTAGTTAACTGGAGATAAGAGTGTCACAGACTTTCCTGCCTGGCCTGGCTATGAACCACGATCTTCAGATCTCAGCCTCCTGAGTAGCTAGGATTACAGGTGTGAGCCACCGGCACCCGGCCTGATGTTAATTTTGTTGGACTGTGAGTTAGATTTTCTAAGGAATGACAACCTTTGAGTTTTCCCCTGAATCTACCATATTTCAGTTAATATTCTTGTGTGCCCTTGGAAACACCCCAAAGTGTATATTTATTTATAGATTAAATCTAGCTTCTTCATTTGAGAAAAAAACATACATCCTTTGTCTCTCTGAGCTTGACTTGCTTAACATGATTTTTTCCTAGGTCCTTCCATTTCTTTGCAAATGATTCAATACCATTCTTTCTAAACCTATGGAAAGCCTCATGAACTTGTGTGTCATCCTTGTCCAGGGGCCATGCTTATTTTCTCTGTATCTGGGGTGCCCAGATAGAATGTGCTGGGCAGCATACAGGTACTCTGTTTGCCTCCCCTTATAGAGTTGGTAGTGAGTTTGACCTTCCCTTCACTTCTGCTTGAGCCCTCTTCCCACCCTAGAAAGAGGGGCCCTATCCTGGATGAGTACATCCTGGGCCATGGGCATTTGAGAAATGATTAAATGCAATTATAGGAGACAAATAATGAGGCAGGTGTTAAAGCAGAAAGGACAAAATAGGATGGGGTGGTTAGGCCAGGATGCAGTAAAGGGTAGGGATAGTGAGGTTATAGACTAAGCACTTCGGCAAGAAATCCCATTACGTGCTGGAGGTGTAGCATAAGAGGTAGAGCACCTGCCTGGTAAGTGTAAGGCCTTGAGTTCAAACCTCAGTGCCACCACCACCAACTGAACAACTTTGCTTGTACTTGCTTTGGCAGCATGTATACTAAAATTAGAAGCCCCATTAAGAGCTAAGAGGCCAAGCTAGGGCAGAGATTTGGGCCCCAGAGACTACACCAATACCTGTACCCAGGAGTCAGAGGCCACACATGCCATTCTACCATGCTAATCTATTTAGTCCTACCTAGTGTTTGGTAGACTATAGTACCACCTTCCCCAGTATGAACCTCCTGTCTGCATATCACCTCATGAGGCCATCACTGTCTGTCGCCTTATAATCTCTATGGGCCACCAGAGCACACTGAGCCCTCAGTTCCAAAGAACATGTCACAAAATGGATTATTTCCACCATTACATATATAACCAATTTTACCAATAGGATCAGTCATACATTGATGGTAGTAGGCTTTGTGGAATTTTACTAGTTGTAAATTACTACATGAACAATGATATTAAACTTAACCAGTTTGAAACAACATCTCACAGCTTCTGTGGATAATGAATCAGAATGCAGCTAAGCTGCTATCTCTGGCTTTGAATTTCTTTCTTTCTTTTTTTTGGCCGGGGCGGGGGGGGGGGGGGGGGGTCCGGTTGTAGGGCCTGAATTCTGGGCCTAGGTGCTGTCCCTCAGCTCTTCAGCTCAAGGCTAGCGCTCTACCACTTGAGCCACAGCACCACTTCCGGCTTTTTTCTTTTTGCTTATGTGGTGCTGAGGAATCGAACCCAGGGCCTCTTATATGCAAGGCAAGCGCTCTACCACTGAGCCACCTTCCCAGCCCTGGCTTTGAATTTCTCATACTGTTTCAGTCAAGCTGTAGGTTAGGGCTACAGTGCTCTCAAGGCTAGAATGGGGATAGAACAACTGCCTCCAAGCTCACTGATGGGTATTCTGACCACCGGTTTCTTAAGTGTCCTTATGTCCTGGCAGTTAGTAACCTGAGTCATGATGATGAGCCCAATGGTGCCCACGATGGGAGTCACAATCTTTGTAACCCTAAGCTCAAAGTGTCATTCCAGCACTTCTGCAGTATTCTAGAAGTGAATCAGTAACCAGGGGTTTGTCTCTACCATCAGAAAAGGTCAGTGGCCTCAGCTCTAAATACCAGTATGTCCTTGTCCTGAGTAAAATGAAGCAACCAGGCCCCAAGCATGTGGCCGCTGGCAGCGGAAGGGATACAGAGGCCAGAATTTAGCTATCCGTAACAGAAAGGAAATGTTTATTCAGGGAATAACAGCAGAATAACTTCCTTCTAATGGGTTTTTGGACTTAAACTGATAAAAATTTAAATGTATACATACATATAAAATTTTTTAAAACTGCTGGGATCTACAGGTTATTCATCAGAAAGTATTGTCTAAGGAAAAAATAAAGAAAAAGAAATAAGTCCATATATCCAGTGGTAAGAATTTATATGCAATGGGGCATCCTGTGCTACAGTTTCCTCTAGGAGATTTTGGGTAAGCAGAAAAGGCTCCATATAATCCTATAGCAGGGGGAAGCTATCCATTATTATGTGACCATAAAATGTGCTGTTATGCAACACTGTTTTTCCATAAAATATGTTAAAAACTTAAGTAAGGCCAGGCTCATACCCGTAATTCTAGCTACTCAGGAGGTTGAGATCTAAGGATAGTGGTTCGAAGCCAGCCCTGGCAGGAAAGTCCATGAGACTCTTATCTCCACTTAGCCAAATACAAAAAAAAAGCTGGAAGTATAGCTGTGTTTCAAGTGTCCAGACCCTGAGTTGAAGCCCCAGAACTGCCATACATACACACATACACACACACACTCCCTCAAGTGAGTACAGGTCTAGTTCAAAGGACAGACTGGGGATCAGAGAGGGACAGTAACTGCCCAAGGTCATTACTCAACAAGCTAGACTCAAACTTGTTTACCATGGGGTGGACCTATGCTAGAAGAACCAGGAAATGGACTCTGAATTCTGGAGCCAGATACTGGGGAGCTGCTGGCTTCTGGAGGCCTATCCTCACATAAAAAGGTTAGCACAGGGGGAGGGACAGGGGGATGGGAAGGGATAGGAAGGGGAAACAAAGGAGGAGGCAACAATGCTTGATAATAAATGTACTCATTACCAGTGGCTGACGCCTATAATCTTAGCTACTCAGGAGGCTGAGATCTGAGGATCTCGGTTCAAAGACAACCCGGGCAGGAAACTCCGCGAGACTTTTATCTCCAATAAACCACTAGAAAACCAGAAGTGGCACTGTGGTTCAAGCGGTAGAGCACTTGCCTTGAGCTGAAGAACTGAGGGACAGCGCCCAGGCCCAGAGTTCAAGCCCCACAACCGACAAAAAAAACAAAAAAACAAACAAACAAAAAGAATGGCACCCAGGCGTGGGTGTTGGATATAAAACATCTGGCCTAGAAGGCTCACCAGATATTGAAGGTTTTGTTCTCAGCTGGTGGTGCTATTGAGTGGTGATTTGATCTTGAAGGCTCTGACCTAATTAGGTCGGTCAGGGATGGCAGCATTATTGGAAGGTAGGGGTATTTTATTGGAAGTAGGTTATTGGGGGAGGGTGCCTTGGAAATCCATAGCATGTTTTTGGCTCTCATGAAGTAGCATCCTTTGCCATTCACTCCCACTGACGTAATATCCTGCCCTTGGTCCCAATGTGATGCATTCACCTGCCCAGTGACTAAACTCTCTGAGACTAAGTGCCAAAATAAATTCTTTCAGGTATTTGTCACAGAAACAACAACAAAAGGAAATTACAGACTTGTAATCCCAACACTTGAGAGGCTGAGGCAGGAGGATTACAAGTTCAAGGCTAGCCAGGCTACATAGCAAAACCTTGTCTCAAAATAAACATTTTTAGACTAGACATCGGTGATTAATGCTAGCTACTCAGGAGGCAGAGATTAGGAGGGTAGAGGTTCCAGGCTAGCCTGGGTAAAAGGATTTGCAAGAACCTGTCAACAGAAGAAGGAAAAAGCATGTTGTAGGTCTTGGGAATGTGGCTTAGTGGTAGAGTGCTTGCCTAGCATGCAGGAAGCCCTGGGTTTGATTCCTCAGTGCCACATAAACAGAAAAGACCAGAAGTTGGCACTGTGGCTCAAATCTTGGTAGAGCTCTAGCCTTGAGCACAGATAGGATTAGGGACAGAGTCCAGGCCCTTCCCAAGTTCAAGCCCCAGGATGGGCAAAACAAAAACAAAAATAAAAACAAAACAAAACACACCCACACACACACACCCACACCCACACACCATGTTGTTCCAGCTACATGGAAAGCTTGGCTTTCAGGCTAGTCTGGGGGTAAAAATGAGATTCTGTCTCAAAACTAACCGGAGCAAAAAGGGCTGGAAGCATGAGTCAAGTGGTTGAATGCCTCTCTAACAAGCATGAAGCCCTAAATTGCAATCCCAGTATTACCCAACCAAATCTAAGCCAAACACCATTGTGACCATAAACGACCCTGCCTATATGTCTGAAATGGGTAAGTCAGGTTTTAAGTGAATCCCTCTAAATTTTGATATCTAAAACTTCCATGACCCAGATGGTGTCTTGTTGGGCAACAAGATAAGAGCTTCAGCCTCAGATACCCTGTCTGTAGCATTATGATACCACTACCAGCAGAGATGACTGATAATCTCTGACAAAATTCTGTTTCTTGGAAATGAGTGGGCATAATCATCACACCTAATCCTTCCAGCAATCAGGGAAAAACTGCCTCGCCTCTTGATTCTTCTGCCCTTTTACCACCACTAGAAAATGAGGCTGTGGTGGGGTGTCGGTGGCTAATCCCTGTAATCCTAGCTACTCAGGAGGCTGAGATCTGAGGATCATGGTTAAAAGTCAGCCCCAGCAGTAAAGTGCGTGAGACTCTTTATCTCCAATAAACCACCAGAAAACTGGAAGTGACACTGTGGCTCAAGTGGTAGAGCGCTTGCCTTGAACTGAAGAGCCGAGGGACAGCGCCTAGGCCCAGAGTTCAAAACCCATGACTGATGGAAAAGAAAAGAAAAAGAAAATGAGACTGTGTACCTTTTAGACTCTGGATGTTGGAAATAGCATATGCTTTTTATTATACAAATCAGTGTTGTATGAGGGGGCTCAGAAAAATAGGTAACATTGGAAGCTGTCCAACAAGCAGTGGGCCACTATCTACTTGTGGTGAATATGATAAATATTGACATAGTGTCTTATAGAATTCTGACATAGTATGCACTGACATAGTGTGTTATTGAATATTGACATGACTGTGAATATTAAACTATTGAACAAAACATATTAAATATATGAGTGCTGTTAAATAACATAAAATACTAAGCTGTAAGAGTTAAAGGCTAAAACTATAAAATGGGTAGCTAAAAAACACACACAGGGAGCCTGCAGATCCATCACCAAGGCAACCCAGCCCTCATCAATAACCAAACTCAGCTAGAGACAAGCCAGCTCGGCCCTCATCAATAACCACACCTGGCCAGAAGCGAAGCTGTTACCAAGATAGCCCTGGTAATCAGACATAGCCAAAAATAAAGGGCCAGACTAAAACATATAAAAAACCCAGGGCAGCGGGAGACCCAGAGAGACGGCCTCCCTGAGCGAGGTGACTCGGTGTCGGACCAACAAGCTACTGGAGCCTGCCTGGCAAAGTGGCCGCTTCTCCCACCAGCGACTCGGAGCGACCCTCCACCTCCGGACCAAGTGGCATGACCCGTGAGCGTCCCTGGGTGTGGGGCACGCCTAGTAAAATTAGGCCTAGGAGTTCGTTATTGGTATGGATTGTATTTGAAGTGCTCAAATAAAGTAAGGGAAACTGTTAGGGTGTTGCTATTGGGGTGCAAACTCGTCTGTGGGGTCAGATAAGATTCGAGTAGCTGAAGTAGCAAATTGTTGCTGTTGTTGTGGGTCGTGGGGCCTGAACTCTGGGCCTGGAGCCACCTTCCCAGCCCCAGCAAATCGTTAAATAAGGTTGTGGCGGATACTTCAACAGTTGCGCTGCCACAGATGACTGCTTTCCAGTGGCCCCTTAGCAAACCCGGCTGGCGCCGCCCAGGACCGAGCCCGACCGGCGCCGCGGCCCGGGCGCGCCCAGCCGGAGGAGGCCAACATGGGCCCGAAGGGGCTGCTCCGGGAGCGGGGCTGGGCTCTGCGGACCTCGGGCGTAGCTGATCCGCAGCACCGTGGCTCAACTCCCTCCGAGCTGCGCCGCGGGGGGAGCCACGCCGCTTTCCGGTGCGGCGGGGCTGGAGGGCAGAGACGGTGCCCAAGAGCCCAGCGGGTCGAGGCGGATTTGGAACAGCAGGGGGAGCAATTCAAACACTTTACTTGGTATCTCCAAAAAAAAGTTAACATTTTACTAACACTTGCAACATAACTCTAATTAAAATAATAAAGAAAAAACTGGTGGAAATTAAAACCAGGGCTGGGAAGGTGGCTCAGTGGTAGAGCGCTTGCCTTGCATGTGGGTTCGATTCCTCAGCACCACATAAGCAAAATGAAAAAAGCCGGAAGTGGCGCTGTGGCTCAAGGGGTAGAGCGCTAGCCTTGAGCTGAAGAGCTGAGGGACAGTGCCCAGGCCCAGAGTTCAGGCCCCACGACCGGACCCAAAAAAAAAAAAGTAAAAAAAAACTAATAATAAAATTGTTGTAAAAGACATAACAAAAAACAAGGATTTCATAAAACAATTTTTATTCAAAATTATAATAAAAATATAATATGTAAAACAGTTTTTATAAACACACCAATATGTGTGTTAGGATTTGATATGATAAAAAAGTTTTTTCCTAAATGGCTAAGACATAAAAGATTTTAAAAATATAGTAAACTGTGGATTAACCACAGTCAAAACCCTAATATGATCCTTTATAAAAAGAAACTAACCTCTTTACTGTACACTAGTAGCTCATGCCTGTAATCCTAACTACTCAGGCGGCCGAGTTCTGAGGATCCTGGTTTAAAGTCAGCATGGACAAAAAAGCCTTGAAAGACTCTTTATTTTTTTTTACATTTTCTATTATGATTATCTTTAAGTAGTTGTACAAAGAAGTTCCCATTCTACAAAACAGTATATGAATACAAGGTGTCTGACAACATTGTCACCCATCCCTCCTAACCCATCCCTCCTCTCACTTTTCTTTTTTTTTTAATTGAGATTAGGTGATTACATAAATTTCACATATTTCACAGTATTGTAGAATACTGATACTTAGTTAAAGTCACAAAGACAAGGCAAATTGTATTTATCATGGTCTATAAAGTTTGTGAATTCTATGAGCTTTGACAATACAATGATTTCTTCCACATCAGGTGATGTTTACATTTCTTTCCTTTTGCTTAGTGTAGGCTGTTCCCTCTTTCCCTCTCATTCCTCCCTTCCCATCGCTGTCTTTGGGTTGCTTAGTTCTTTTTCTTCTGTGTCCAGTGCAGCTGATGGGCCCCTTTGTTGTGTGTTGTTCCGTTTCCCACTTATTCTGTGTCCTCCTCCTGGCTTCCCTCCATTGTGTGCATATATGTATACCATACCTATGTTCAAGAATATGGAGTCATTTAGCAATGATAGACAAAATGAGTGGCTCTCCTTTGTTTCTCGAGTCCTGTTTACTTTGTCATATCTCCTTGCATTTTGGCTTTAGCATCCACATATCAGGGAGACCATGGGCCGTTTGTCTTTGTTCTTGTCTTACCTCGCTCAAAATAATTCGCTCTAGTTCCATCCATTTCCCTGCAAATGCCATTATTTTGTTCTTTGTAATGGCTGCATAATATTCCATTGTATATAGGTACCACACTCATCAGTAGTGGGGCATCTGGGTTGTTTCCATATCTTGCCTACTGTGAACAGTGCTGTAATAAATATGGAGGTGCATGTGCCCTTGTATACTGGTTCCTGGTGCTCAGGGTAGATGCCTAGGAGTGGTGTGGCTGGGTCATAGGGGAGGTCTATATTTAGCTTTCTGAGGTACCTCCAGACTGCTTTCCAAAGTGGTTGTATTGGTATACATTCCCACCAGCAATGCAGTAGGGTTCCTTTTTCTCAGCATCCCCTCAGCATTTGTCATTGGCTGACTTTAGGATGTGAGCCATTCTGACTGGGGTAAGGTGGTATCTCAGTGTTTTTATTTGCATTTCTTTTACAGCCAGGGATGATGAATATGTCCTCATGTGTTTCTTTGCCATTTTTATCTCTTCTTCTGGGAAGTCTCTCTTTATAGCTCCCTTGCTCATTTCATAATTGGTTTGTTAGATTTGTGAGGGGTTAGTCTCTTGAGTTCCCTGTATATTATGGATATTAGACCTTTGTCTGATATATTGATGGTAACTATTTTTCCCAATTAGTTGGCTTTCTTTCTTTCTTTTTTTTTTTTGTCGGTCGTGGGGCTTGAACTCTGGGCCTGGGCGCTGTCCCTCAGCTCTTCAGCTCAAGGCGAGCGCTCTACCACTTGAGCTACAGCGCCACTTCCGGTTTTTCTGGTGGTTTATTGGAGATAGGAGTTTCACAGTCTCTCCTGCCCGGGCTGGCTTTGAACCGCGATCCTCAGATCTCAGCCTCCTGAGAAGCTAGGATTATAGGCGTGAGCCACCAGCGCCCGGCAGTTGGCTTTCTTTCTAGTTTGGTTGCTATTTCTTTATATGTGCAGAAACTTTTTATTTTAAGATAATCCTGCTTATCGATTCTCTCTCCAATTTGTTGTGACCTTGTGACTCTGTTCAGGAAGTTCCTGCCTGTGCCTTTAAGTTCAGGTGTCTCTCCTCCTCTGTCCAGCAGTATTTTCAGAGTGTCAGGTTTGATGTGAAAGTCTTTAATTCATTTTGAGTTGATGTTGGTGCCTGGTGACAGGCGAGGGTCCACTTTTAGTTTTCTGAATGTAGCCGCCCAGTTTCCCAGCACCAATAGTTGAAGAGGCTATGATTCTTCCACTGTTCTTTGGCTCCTTTGTCAAATATCAACTGACTGTACGAATGCAGTTTTATTTTTGGGTCCTCTAATCTGTCCCATCGGTCTTCGGGTCTCTTTTTGTGCCAGTACCAAGCTGTCTTTGTTATTATGGCTCTATAGTGGAGCTTGAAATCCGGTATCGTGATCCCTCCTGTATTCTTTCTTTTGCCTAGAATTGCTTTGTCTATTCTAGGTCTTTTGTTGTTCCATATGAATTTTTGGACTGTTTTCTCTATTTCAGTAAAATACGTCATTGGGATTTAAATGGGAATTGCATTAAATGCGTATATCAATTTTGGCAGTATGGCCATTTTCACTATATTAATTCTGCCTATCCAGGAGCATGGGAAGTCTTCTTGAAAGACTCTTATCTCTAATTAATCATCAAGAAAGATGGAAGTGGAGCTGTGGTTTAAGTAGTAGAGTGCTAGCTTTAAGCAAAAAAAGCTCAAGGATTGCACTCAGGTCCTGAATTCAAGTCTCAGGACTGGGGAGCACACATGCTCTCTCTCCCTCCCTTCCCCCACTCCCTCTCTCTCTCCCTCTCTCTCTCTCTCTTACACACACACATACACACACACACACACACACACACACACACACACACACACACACACACAAACTATTAATCCTTGGTGATCAAAAATGTTCAGTTTTCCGGGTTTCCTTTACTTTTAATCTCATTGTTAATTTATTTATTAAGATTTTTTTTTTTATTGTTTTTTGTTTTGTTTTTGGGTCCGGTCCTGGGGCTTGAACTCTGGGCCTGGGAGCTGTCCCTCAGCTCTTCAGCTCAAGGCTAGCACTCTACCACTTGAGCCACAGCTCAAAAAACTTCTGTTTGTTTTTTTTTTTTTCTGATTATGTGATGCTGAGGAATCGAACCCAGGGCCTCAGACATGCAAGGCAAGCGCTCTACCACTGAGCCACCTTCCCAGCCCCTATTAAGACTTGTTTTATGGTTTAGTATATAGTATATTCTGGAGAATGCTTTATCTCTTTTTTTCTTTTCTGTATACTGTAATTTGGCCTCTTAATTCCATCCCAGGTGCCAGAAATAGAGCTATTGTGAAAGATGTGCAGCTCATTGGGTTAAATCGCAATGTCAAAATAAAATAATGCTTGATTTAGCAAGAAAATTATTTATCGGGGTTGGAAGAACTCTAAAGAACCTTGAGACTTTGAGCCTCTGCCACCTGCCCTCTTTGTTTTTCGTCTAGTGCTGGAGTTTGAACCCAGGGTTTTGTGTTTGCGTTATGCCTCCAGCCCTTTTTTGCTTTGTGTGTGTGTGTGTGTGTGTATGTGTGTGTTTTGCCAGTCCTAGGGCTTGAACTCAGGGCCTGGGCACTGTTCCTGAGCTTCATTTGTTCAAGGCTAGCACTCTATCACTTCAACCACAGCACCTCTTCCAGCTTTTTCTGTTTATGTTGCATGGTAAGCAAGCACTCTACCACTAGGCCACATTCTCGGCCCCTTTAGTTATTTTTTAAAGATATAGTCTTGGCCGAGTGCCGGTGGCTCACGCCTGTAATCCTAGCTACTCAGGAGGCTGAGATCTGAGGATCACGGTTCAAAGCCAACCCCAGGCCGAAAAGTCCATGAGACTCTTATCTCCAATAAAAACCACTAGAAAACCAGAAGTGGCACAGTGGATCAAGCGGTAAAGCACACCTTGAGCTGAAGAGCTGAGGGATAGTGCCCAGGCCCAGAGTTCAAGCCCCACGGACAAAACAAAACAAAAAAAAAACGAAACAAAACAAAACAAAAGATACAGTCTTTTACTCTTTTTTTTTTTTTTTTTGATCGGTTGTGGGGCTTGAACTCTGGGCCTGGGCACTGCCCCTCAGCTCTTCAACTCAAGGCTAGCGCTCTACCACTTGAGCCACAGCACCACTTTTGGTTTTTTTTTTTGTGTCTGTGGTTTATTGGAGATAAGAGTCTCACGGACTTTTCATGCCTGGGCTGGCTTTGAACCTCGATCCTCAGATCTCAGCCTCCTGAGAAGCTAGGATTACAGGTGTGAGCCACTGGCGCCTGGCTTAGTCTTATACTCTTTACCTAAGCAAGACCTGTACCATGACCCTCCTACCCTCTCACCTCCCACCACCCATCTATCCCTTCTATGTAGATGGGATTACAGATAAGCACTACTATACACAGCTTGTTTGTTGAAATGAGGTCTAACTTTTATTTGTGGGCTAGCTTTAAACTGCAATCCTTCTGATCTCTCCCTCCTAAGTAGTTGGGGATTATAGGTGGGGAATAACCACGGCCAGCTGCCACTTGACCTCTTATAGTGACAAAACTGAGGCCTGTAGGCCACAGACACTGCATAATGCAAGTCAATTCAACTGAGTCTGTCTTAGGGCATCAGCAGAGGCCAAGAAGTAAATTCACTGATGTTTACTGAATATCTACAAATTCAGCAACTCTAAAATGACCCGACCTGAGAAAGGCTTGTCTCACTATTCTGTTTCTAGGAAAACAAAAGTGTGGCTGTTCTTTTTTTTTTGCCGATCCTGGGACTTGAATTCAGGGCCTGGCCACTGAACTTCTTTTGCTCAAGGCTAACACTCTACCACTTGAGCCACAGCTCCACTTGCTGCTTTTTCTGTTTATATGGTACTAAAGAATCAAACCCAGGGCTTCATGCATGCTAGGCAAGCACTCTACCACTGAGCCACCTTCCCAGCCCCTGGCTGTTCTGTTTCTAGGCAAACAAAGGCATGGATGATCAAATAATATCTGGTACATTAGCACTCACTTCATAAAGGCACCAACTTGTCATCTAAGCCGCTATATGAGGCTGACTGTGCTTCTTCTGGAAATCATGAAGGTTTGGGGTGCTGAAAGGACCCCCACAGAAAAGATCATCATATCTATAGGGCTGGAATGCATGAAGAAGTAAGGTCCAATGAAGGCTCCAGACCTGCAGCAGTACACGGAGAGGTTAAGGTTAACACAGTTGTGGTCAGGCAGCTCCCTCAGGTTTTCTCAACCAACAAGCTGTCCAGGAACATCCCAGCACTAACATGGGGCTGTCCAAACAGTTCAGCTACTGGTCTGTGAATGCATGAGGCTGCCTTCTCTGACTGGGTAAAATTACTGAACACCATCCACTAGCCTAGATATGCTGCTCAATTGTTATTTGTGGCTCTGTAGGTTGAATTTTTGCCACATGGTTGGTGTAAGGGACCAAGCCCACACAGACATTGCATGCACTGCCAGGGAGCTCCCCAGTTCATGTAATCTTCCACTCAACAACATCGTGGGACAAAGCAGGTAAGAGTCCATGGTCCAGATTGGACATAAGGAAAGAAAGCTGATGTGCAAGTCATAGATCAGCTACTGAAGCCAAGCAACTAGTGAATGGATAGAGGTTAAAGGATATCAGGAGCTTTAGAACAAGGACCTTTCTACATGGTAATAGGGGTAAGGGCAAGGTGCACAGGATGGGCTAGAACTTTCAGGCACAGGCTTGTAAACTTCTATGGTGGTAGCCACCATACCACAGAACGGATCCACTGAAAAGTGTCACTAATGCTTTTAGTTCCCATTCCCTGAGAGATGAATTACAGAAAATCCAGAACCAGTGCCAAAAATTCATTTTTGTGGTTCTATTCATCTGCAGCACTTGTAGCCACAACCTGTGTCAATCAGACTCAAGCAAAGGCAGAACCCGTAGAATATACATTAAACTTCTTTGAAAGGAAATGAAGTCAGTGATTGTGGGGACTGGCCGGAGAGGTTCAATGGCTCCAGCAGGGCAGGCTGTCAGCTAGGCAGCTTAGAATGCTTGCCAATGACCTGAACTGCTCTCTGCACACAGAATTCCTCCTTCTTCGGGGAAGCCTGAGGTCTGCTCTTTAGGCATTTCAGATTGAGTGAGGCTCACTCGGGCATTATGGGACATTCTCATTTGCTTAGTCAGCTGGTGGTAGACCTTAATTACATTGAGGAAAGATGTCTTCTTCATACAGGGATGGGCATGGTGATTCATGCTTATGGTCTCAGCTACTTGGGAAGCTGAGTCATGAATCTTACTACTTGAGTTTCAGAGTACAAGGCCAGCCTAAGAATGTATTGAGACTATTTCAAGAAGCCCAAAAGCTTTTACATATTGAGATGTATGTCTTGGTTAATAGCTAGGGGATGTAGTCAAGCCAGGCCAACATATGCAAAGACTGTTTCCCTGCCCACACCATTTGTGACTTGGCACCTGCCCTTACCCTCTCTCCACAAGGACATAGACTCCCACAATTACCCTCAAGTTAATGTGTCTTGGAATTCTATGTATCTGATTCCAAATCTACCACATAAGCAATACCTGGTCCATTTTAAATTAAGGAGTAATTCTTATAACTTCAAAGGAAACAGTAGTTATTCAAAGGAAAGTAGTTATTCAAAGGGGTTTCAATTCAGCAGGTTAGTTTATGAACACAATATATTTTTTTTAATTTAATTTTATTTTATTTGAGAACATACTGTACAGAGGGGCAGGATAATGCATACATTTCTTGCCAAGCATTGCAGCCTCCTCCTTTGTTTACCCTTCACTTCCCTTCCCAGCCTCCCCCCTCCCCCCCACCCAATCCTTCCCCCCCCCCCCCCCCACACACACACCGACATTGTAAAGCTCGTTTTTGACATGACATTTTGTACTTCTCATTGTTGCAACAGGTCCACCTGAATCCTTAAACGACTTGTTTGTCCCCATCTCCTCCACAAGTTATACTGACATCAAATATAGTGAAAGCGGGGGTTACACTGTGGGGGAGGGACATACAAAGCAACAAAGAAATAATCTTATAAATGCGTTAGAAACACATGCATGAAAGAAAAAAAACATTAAAATACATATTTAAGGGTTCATTTTCCTGACATCACATTATCTGACCTTTTCCGCTTGACTCATACATATACTAGATATTGCAAATAAGGGAAACCATGGGACCTATGTTTCTTTGGGCCTGGCTTACTTCACTTAATATAATTTTTTCCAAGTCTTTCCATTTCCTAACAAATGGGGAAATGTCATTCTTTCTGATGGAGGCATAGAATTCCACTGTGTATATATACCACATTTTCTTGATCCATTCATCTACTGAGGGGCATCTGGGTTGGTTCCATATCTTAGCTATGGTAAATAATGCTGCAATAAACATAGTTGTGCTGGTAGCTTTAGTGTGGTCTTGTTTGTAAACATTTGGGTAAATGCCCAAAAGTGGGATTGCTGGGTCATAGGGGAGTTCTATGTGAAGTCTTTTGAGGAACCTCCATACTGCTTTCCAAAGTGGTTGAACAAGTTTACACTCCCACCAACAATGAAGTAAGTGAACACAATATTTCTTGATTAATGTCACCCCTTCTGTTTTTCTTCCCCATATTTCCCAACTTGATGCATAATAAAACAAAAAAAAAATTTTTTTTTTGTCAGTCATTGGCCTGAACTCTGTGCCTAGGCACTGTTTCTCAGCTCTTCAGCTCAAGGCTAGTGCTCTACCACTTGAGCCACAGTGCCACTTTGGGCTTTTTCTGCTTATATGGTACTGAGAAATCAAACCCAGAGCCTCATGCATGCAAGGCAAGCACTCTACCACTGAGCCACATTCCCAGTCCTGAACCAAATATTTTAAAGTATATAATCTGGAAGTACTTAAATTATGTGCAGTTTTGTGTAACCATCATCTGAATCTAGTTCAAAAACATTTCTATCATCACATTATTTTTCTTCTGTGACTCTCCATTATACCTGTCCCCTACCTGTGCATTTAAAAATCTCCTGGGGGAGGGCTGGGAAGGTGGCTCAGTGGTGGAGCACTTGCCTTGCATGCCTGAGGCCCTGGGTTCGATTCCTCAGCACCACATAATCAAAAAGAAAAAAATCCGGAAGTGGTGCTGTGGCTCAAGTGGTAGAGCGCTAGCCTTGAGCTGAAGAGCTGAGGGACAGCGCCCAGGCCCAGAGTTCAGGCCCACGACCGGACACACACACACACACACACACACACACACACACACACACAAAATCTTCTGGGGGACAAAAGGTAAACAAATGAAGCAGTAGCACTCACTGGACACTGTGTTGAAAAGGAACTATACAACTTGTGGTAGAGATAGGAGGGGAAAACTGGGAGAGAATGAGGGAAGGGATGACACTGACCAAAAAGAAATACACTCATTTTTTTTGTCTCTTGCCAGGGCTTAAACTCAGGGTATAAGTGCTGTCCTTGAGCCTCTTTGTGCTCAATGCCAGTGCTTTACACCTTGAGTCACAGCACCACTTCTGAATTTTTCTGATTAGCTTATTGAAGGTAAGAGTCTCATGGACTTTTCTGCTTGAACTGGCTTCAAACTGCAATCCTCAGATCACAGCCTCCTGAGTAGCTAGAATTACAGGTGTGAAGCCACTGGCGCCCGACTACCTAATTTATATAACTGTAATCCCTTTATACATCACCGTTATAATACACACACACACACACACACACACACACACACACACACACACACACACACACAGAGGCACTGTCCCTGAGCTGCAAACACTCTACCACTAAGCCATATTCCCAGCTCTACAATAAAATATTTAAACAAAACAAAAAACCAAAACTCAGCCAGGCGCCAGTGGCTCACGCCTGTAATCCTAGCTACTCAGGAGGCTGAGATCTGAGGATCGTGGTTCAAAGCCAGCCAGGACAGGAAGGTCCATGAGACTCTTATCTCCAATTAACCACCAGAAAACCGGAAGTGGAGCTGTGGCTCAAGCGGTAGAGCGCTGGCCTTGAGCTGAAGAGTGCAAGGACAGCACCCAAGCCCAGAGTTCAAGCCCCATGACCAATAAAAACAAAAACAAAAAACAAACAAACAAAAAAAACTCTTCTGGACATTGTAAAACTCATCATTCATTGAGGGGAGAGGAGCTCGCCCCCTCTCCCCCCATGTTGGCAGGAAGAGGCTGAAACCAAGTACTTGTTCATCATGGTGGGGCTGTAAGTATGGTTTGACATCTTCAGCAAACTCACATCTGAAAACAAAACATTTGGACTTTTCTGTTTACAAATGTCTGTCACTTACTTGCCACCACCTCTTGCCACTAGGGGGCAGCCATGGGACAGGAATTCATCTGGCTGGCTGACAGAACAGTTCCAGATTGGAATAGAAAAGCACCTCCAGTGTGACCTCTCTGCACTGATTCAGGTGGAGTTTATGAGTGCCAGGCTCACTCTCACAGTCCAGGACAGCCTGCTGAGACCTGCAATCAGTACCTTCCAGGAGATGATATGGAATCCTTTGATGCAGGCACAAGGCAAACAGGGTATCCTATAGTCTGAAAAATCTCAGAAGAGGGCTGGGAAGGTGGCTCAGTGGTAGAGTGCTTGCCTTGCATGCCTGAGGCCCTGGGTTCGATTCCTCAGCACCACATAAGCAAAAAGAAAAAAGCCGGAAGTGGCGCTGTGGCTCAAGTGGTAGAGCGCTAGCCTTGAGCTGAAGAGCTGAGGGACAGCGCTCAGGCCCAGAGTTCAGACCCCACTACCGGACACCCCCCTCCCCCCCCCCGCAAAAAAAAAAAAAAAAGAAAAATCTCAGAAGACAGCCTAAGGCTAGAAAAGGGACCAGCCTACTCCAGATCACCAACAAGAAGCAAAGAGGGCTAGGATTGTGAACTCAGGTTTTTTGGCTGAGTTGATGTATATAGCAATTTCGCTACATACTTGTTAATAAGAAGTGGTTGTCAGTCATGGCTATGACTTTTGAGTTAGGTAGAATCCTGTGTTAATCTTAGCTACCCCTAGAAGAAATACAAACGGCTAATAAATACATTAAAAATGTTCAACCTCCTTAGTCATATAAAAAAAATGAAAATCAAAACTATATAGCAGGTGGGAAGGTGGCTCAGTAGTAGAGTGCTTACCTTGCATGCATGAGGCCTTGGGTTCAATTCCTGAGCACCACATAAACAGAAAAAGCCAGAAGTGGCACTGTGGCTCAAGTGGTAGAGCGCTAACCTTGAGCTGAAGAGCTGAGAGACAGTGCCCAGGCCCTGAGTTCAAGCCCTAGGACTGGCAAAAAAAAAAACCAAACCCAAAACAAACAAACAAAAAACCCCCACAAAACTAGTTAGGCTCATGTCTACATTCCTAGTTACGCAGAAGGGTGAGATCTGAGGATCACAGTTTGAAGCCAGAGCTGGCAGGAAAGTCCGTAAGACCCTTATCTCCAACTAACCAGCAAAGAGCCAGAGTTAAGCTGTGGTTCAAATGGTAGAGCACCAACCTTGAGAGAGAAAAAAAAAAACTAAGGGACAGCCCCCAGTCCTTGAGTTAAAGCCCTAGTACTGTGCCAAAAAGAAAAAACAAAAACTACACTTAGATTCTGCTGGGTGTCATTGGCACCCAATAGTAAACTTAACTACTCAGAAGACTGAGATCTGAGGATCTGAATGCAAAGCCAACCTGGGCAGGAAAATCCATAAGACTTATCCCCAAAAAGCTAGAAGTGGAACTCTGGCCTAAGTGGTAAACCACCAGCCTTGAGAGAAAAAAGCTAAGGGATAGTCCCTAGTCCTGGCACCAAAAAAGAAAAAGACAAAAAAATTTAGATTCAACCAGGCATCAGTGGCTCACCCTCTGTAATCCTAAATACTCAGAAGGCTGAGATCTGAGGATTGGGATGTAAAGTCAGCCCTGGCAGGAAAGTCCATAAGATTCTTATTTCCAATTAACCATCAAAAAGCCAGAAGTAGAGCTGTAGCTCAAGAAGTAGAGCACTAGCCTTGAAAGAAAAAGTTAAGGGACAACACCCAGACCCTGAATTCAAGTTTGAATACTGGTACACGTGCACATGTACACACACACACACACACACACACACACACACCACCACCACCACCACCACCACTACCACCACTAGTACCATCAACAATAAGGCAAAACAAAGCCACACTTAGATTCCATTAGATTGGCCATCACTAAGAAAACAAACAACTACAAATGCTGTTGGGGATGCTGGGAAAAAAAGAGCCCTCATACACTATTAGTGGGAATGTAAACTAGAAAAACTACTACAGAAATCAGAATGGGCAGAGCCAGGCCTGGATCCAGTTACTCTACATGATCCATTTCCTACCATTGTCCAGGCCTACTTTGTGGAGCCTGGTCACAGACAGAACCAGACACACACATTTATCTTTCAACAAGTGCAAATGCCTGGAAAGGAAAAAAAAAGATTACAGAAGCCAATCCACTCTAGTCTCTGGACAAATGAAATTGGGATTAATTTGTGTGGAGGCGCTGCACTCTAAATCAGATGAGAGGAGAACTTGAGGCCTGCTGCAGGCGCATCCTTCAGCCCAGTGGCTCATCCCTGCAGGCAGGAGGGAAGCAGAGGCCTGGCTCTCTGCATTCCTGGAACTCTCAGGTGGGAGTGGGCACCCTCTGCAGGTCATCTGAGTACAAACCAGGCAACTGCAATTTCTGGCCCAACAGGCAAGATGGTGAGGCAGGAGGCAGGGGACTTGGGCACCCACCTTAAAGTTCCACATGTCATTCATCTGCTGGCAGAGGTTGAGGTTGAGCTCAGCAACTAGTAGCCCATCCTGGTGACGTGACAGCCCAGGAGTCCGGCTGCCATCAGGGGCTGCCACATAGCTCGAGCCATAAAAGTAGCCGAAGTCATGGTGAGCTTTAAGAAGCAAAGGGAAGCAATCACAAGCTTGTACACACACACAGTGTGGGCTCTGCAGAGGGACGGGCACCCTGAGGGAAACCAGGATAAGGTGTCCATACCACCCTCCCCAGAGTCTGGAAAACACCTAAGCCCAAAGGACTTGCCCGCTTCCTCCTGCCTGAACATCCACCGAGAGGCTGCAAAGGTGACCATTGTGTCATTCCACTCTGACCCTGGGAAACTTTCTGTTACCCTTAAGCTGGGTTGGCCTTTCCCTGCCAACATTGGCCACCCACAGCCCCAGGAAGTTGTGAGGCTTCTGGTATGACCCATTTCCTATGTGTTTCATTTGGAAAACAGAGGACATGCCTCTAATGCCAGTTATGTCACATTACCCCCACTCCATGCCTTAGCTTCTTCACTAGTCATGACGGGGTAAGGGATTCCCAAGGGGTGTGAAGAGTCTATGGATGCAGGACCAGACCTGTCTAGCTAAGACCCTTGTTCCACTGCTTTTTCCATAGGCTCATATCCAGTATGCTAACTGATAGTGAATACTGAAAGTCTGGAGTGCCATCTGAGTACTCAAAAGAGGGATATATCTTAGCACCCCTTTGTCCAGGTTCCCAGGGGTGACCCCCAGGCAATTAAGAGACCTTAATGAAAAAAAAAAAAGCCCTTTCACATCTTCATCCAGAGAGATTAAATCTGGTGGTGTAGATTTCCTGGCAGAGTTATGGTGGTGTATCTCACAACAAACTACGTACTCCAGAAACCCAAGGCAGTCTTTTATGATCCAAGGGCATTGGTACAGCTTGCTTTAGGGGGCGGAGAGAAGCAAAAAAAAAGAGGGAGAAAGGTTTGCAGGCTGCAGGGAGCCTTATGGAGAGTTCTCACACATAGTCCATTTTCATACCAATTCTAGGGAGAAGTCTGGAGTCTTGTCCAATTCTCATATGATCCCCTTTAGGGGAATGAGGTGGCCACAAGTCCAGGACTGCTGTCCATGCCGCAGAAATTCACCCAGGCAACAAAGCAGAGAGTCAGTGTTTCCTCTGAGCTGCCAGCATGAAGACTTAGGCTGTGGGGCAGACCCTGCCAGGAGGAAGCAGATGGACAAGGGGAGGGTGGGACCCACAAACACAAGAGTCCATGTAACTTACTTTTCTTTCTGACGCCAGAAGTAAACTCATTGGGGAAGTGCTTCTGTGAAGGAATAGCAGGGTAAGAGGAGCCAGTGGGTGGCACCACTGTGACGTGCATTCCAGATCACTTGGCCAGACCAACAACAGAGGGCATGCTGAGTGCAGTTAGCTAAGAAATGGTTGAAGTGAGGTAGACGGGTCTGTAGTCTCTGGAAAAATGAAAATTTGTTAAATTATCAATTGAGCACTCAGCTAGCAAGGAATTTAAGAAGGCAGGTGATCACCTGGATTTTGTTTTTTTTTTTTTTTTTTTTTTGGTCCAGTCGTGGGGCCTGAACTCTGGACCTGGGCGCTGTCCCTCAGCTCTTCAGCTCAAGGCTAGCGCTCTACCACTTGAGCCACAGCGCCACTTCTGGCTTTTTTCTTTTGCTTATATGGTGCTGAGGAATCGAACCCAGGGCCTCAGGCATGCAAGGCAAGTGCTCTACCACTGAGCCACCTTCCCAGCCCAACACCTGGATTTTGTCAATAGGGAATTTGTAATGAGTGGACAGGGGACAATGAGCACCTAGTTCTTAAGACTGTGAAGGAAGGAAGGTTGGCCTGACTAAACTGCAGAGTTTCTTTATGTTCCCAGAGTCAGATTTAGTGTACAATCCCTGGTTTTCTTACACAGAATGAGAATTTGACATCAGATTAATAAAAAAAAGGGAAAGAGTTAGATGTAATAAATGCCTTGTTTGCAAGTCTTACTATTTAGTGCATAAGGTCTATCAATTTGGGGAGAGTAAGAAACTAGACACTTGGAAAGAAGTGAATGATTGTAGTTGAAACAAAAGCATAGAAAATACCTGGGTACCGATGACTTATGCTTATAATCTTAGCTACTCAGGAGGCTGAGTTCTGAGGATCACAGTTTGAAGTCAACCTGGACAAGAAAGCCTGTGAGACTCTAATCTCCAATTTACCACCAAAAAGCTGGAAGCAGAGCTGTGGCTCAAGAGGTAGAGCACTAGCCTTGGGTCACAAAACTCAGGGTCAGTACCCAAGCCCAGAGTTCAAGCCCCAGGACTGACATAAAAAAGAAAAAAAACAAACAAACAAAAAGAAAGGATAGATAGAAAGAAAGACAAAGGAAAGGAATGGAAAGGAGAAACAGAAAATAGTACCAGATGAAGCCAGTTTTTCCCCTTCTGGTACCCTCCCAATGGTGGCACGGATACATGGAAAACAGGGAGATACCTGTGATATGTTCCCACTAAGACCACGGGACTGTAGCTCCCTTCCTCAACTAGAACACGGAGACTTACCTCACCCACATGGTTAATAGCACAAGTGAAACAGTGGTTGGCAATGGCTGCATTTCTAGCTTCAGTTGGCCCCAGAGATTCATTGTGAGAGGGACAGGAGAAGTTTTGACTAGTCTGGCTACATCTTACAGTTCTAGAAGTATCCTTAGCTTGTCTTACAGTGTGACCACTGTAAGAGCTCAAAAAACATATTGCTTTCCCCAAGACCTGCTACAATTTTTACTGCACACCCTTAAAACTGAGGGCTGGATGATTCTTGGCTAAGGAAGACAAATATTATTTTTCAATAACTTTAATAGGTTGCAGAGAACCTAAGAAGTTATGTGGATATTATTACATTCAGTAAATGCTGTGTGCTTAATTAGGGCTAGTAAAACCCTAAGCCAGCAGGTCGAGGGAGGGCCTCTGTGTGCATGAAGGGCTGTCTGGATCTGCAGCAACAGCTTTTTTGTGCCCAGAAACCAGTTCATACCCAGACTGCAAGTTCTACTAGGGAGCTCTAGGAATGTTTACATATAGCAGGAAGAAGGAGAAGGATACTCTAGCTTACAACCCCCCAAAGGTCCAGGCAGGCCTGGTGAGTAAATGATCAATAATCTCTTCATCTTGCAATTACCAAGGGTGGCTGTTGCTTCTGTTCGAGCCACCATGAGGGCTTTGTATATTCTCTGAGGGAAAAATCTAAGGCCTGATATTTTCCTTCTTCTCTATAGTATCCCTCCTAGACCCAAACCAGACCTATGGGTACACATACAGGGTGGTGGTCCTGAGGTAAGGAAGGTAGGGCTTGTGTTCTGGCTCACAGATCTGCCATGCAAACTCGAAATGCAGAGGAAATGCCAATCTTGAGGATGGGGCATCTTGTTTAAATACAAAGATAATCTAAACATCACATTCTGACAGCACTCAGAGCTGGCCAACACGCTTCCCCAGCTGTCGCCACCTTAGCACTGGGAATGGCTCTCCCAAAACCTGGGCACCAGGACCACAGTGTGGAAGCCAGCACCTCTTGCTATGGCATCATGCCTTAGAGGAAGTGAGTTGAGGAGAAAAATATTTGCATATGAATTCACAAAGCTCTGTTACTTGTTAGGAGGCAAAGCTGGAAACCACCCAAGTGCTCAGCCTCAAGGGAAGAACCAAGTGAACAAGCAAGGTCTTGTGGAGCTATCTCATCACTTGCTGCCCGTATTAAATGAGGAGCCCTGAAAGCCCTGCCCAGGGGCACAGGGGTTGCCAGAGCCTAGGCTGGTGATCCTCAGCTTCAAACTCCTGAGTGCTGGGATTACAGGTGTGTACTACCATGTCTGGCTCCCACTTATTTAATAACAAATCTACTCTTGAGACACTGAAATTAATCCACTATTAGAGTAGAATGCTCATACCTTAAAGCCCTACCTCATAACACCTACAATGGGGGTAGGAGTCAAATTTCTAACACCTCAATTTTGGGGATTATATTCTTGGCAGGCACTAATCCCTTTGGTCTCAAGAACATCAGGAGCTAGTGACCATGAAGGTGAACAGTCCCAGCTGGTGTCCTCTATTCTAATTGGTCCATCATTGCCTCTAGCTTTAATGACAGAGGAGAAGGAAAGGTATCTTTGGATGGCAACACTAGGATCTCTGTGCTCATGGAGGCCTTGGCTCCCTTTTCCTGCTTAAAGCTGACAAGTGTCCTTCTAGTACCAGTCCTCATTCACACCCTCCCACAAGTCTTAGTTCAGGCTTATCAACTGCAATAGCTGCCCGTCCAATTTCCGATCTGCTTTCTCCATATCAAAGAGTCAACAACCTGATGAATAGGAGATTTTTATTCTGTTATCCTAAGAATACCAATGTTTAGAATAGGAACACAGGATGGATAAAAAAAAAATCACTATGACTACAGCTCTGCCTAAAACTCCTTTAAATACATGTAGAAAGTCTGGAAGAGAGCACAGAAAATTGAAAGGAGTAGTGCTTTTGTTAGAACTGAGCATAAAGATAAATCACAATCTGCCACCTCTTTGAATGTTATTGAGTTTTTCTGATAAGAGATTTAGTAAAGTGCAAGGATAAACTCGCTCTTTAAAGTGTGCACTTAAGGGCTGGGAAGGTGGCTCAGTGGTAGAGCGCTTGCCTTGCATGCTCGAGGCCCTGGGTTCGATTCCTCAGCACCACATAAGCAAAAAGAAAAAAGCCGGAAGTGGCGCTGTGGCTCAAGTGGTAGAGCGCTAGCCTTGAGCTGAAGAGTTGAGGGACAGCGCTCAGGCCCAGAGTTCAAGCCCCACGACTGGACCAAAAAAAAATAAAAAAATAAAAAATAAAGTGTGCACTTAAGTGGTTTTTCGTATATTCACAGAGTTGAGCAAATATCACATTCTAATTTTGGGACATGTTTCATCACTTCAAACAAAAGCTGTATGCTCCTTGTTCCCGTGAGGGAACCATGAATTCTTCCCTGAGAACCATGAATTTGCTTTGTCTCTAGTCATTTTCCTTTCTGGACAGTTGATTTAAATGAGGTCATATCACATGTATGATAAGGTTTTATTTTAAAAATGAAAAAAAAATCTACACTGAGGAGACAGGCAATGTGTCAAGTTTTATGTAGAATTAAGCAAATGGGAAATGGGGCAGGTAAAGCTATGAGCACTAGCTCCACCTCTCGCCAGATTTACTATGGCCAACCATGCATGAGTGGCTCATTCCTGTAATCCTACCTACTCAGGAGGCTGAGATTTGAGGGTCATGGTTCAAAGCCAGCCCAGGCAGGAAAGTTGTGGGACTCTTGTTGCCAATTAACCACCAAGAAGCCAGAAGTGGAGCTTTGGCTCAAGAGGTAGAGGGCCACCTTGAACAAAAAGTATAAGGGACAGCATCCAGGTTCTGAGTTCAAGCCCCAGTATTGGCACAAAAATAAAAAATAATCACACAATGTCTCTCTGGGCTACAGCAACCTCACGTGACAATTGCACTTAGGGCTCTTTGGCTCTGAAACACTACAAACTTAAGTGAAAGTACACTTACACACAAAAAAGGTAGCAAATAGTCTTATCTAATCTTACCTGGCAAAACAAGCACCAGGCAGGTTTATTTTCCAAGGTGCAAGGCCCCATCTGACAGCTGTGCACTGTGACCCCCAGGAACAGTTAATGTCATATATCTGACAGAACCTAGTGATGAGCCCATCCTCTGCTGACTCAGCAAATCCTGTCCATGAGTGCTTCTCTTTTGTACAGAAGGCAAAGAGCGTAGCTGCAAGGAGAAAGGAGTTTGAGCCACACCACACATGGCCTCTGCCTGTTGTCCTCAGCCCAGCAGCATGAGGTTACAATTAGGACCCTCCTCCTCCCAGGATGGAGGAAATAAGAAATAAGAAAAGCCTGTAGCTTAGTGGTAGTGTGCTTACCTAGCATGCATGAAGCCCTGGCTTCAATTCCTCAGTACCAAACAAGCAGAAAAAGCCAGAAGTGGCACTGTGGCTCAAGTGGTAAGAGTGCTAGCCTTGACCAAAAGAAGCTCCGGGATAATGTCCAGGCTTGAGTTCAAGCTCCAAGACTGGCAAAAAATTAAATTAAATTAAAATTAAAAAAGTTAAAAAAAAATCTCCCTTCCAGGGACAAGGTGTGTTTCAGAGGCAATGCATGTTTAACATGTGCAAGGGCCTAGCTCCACCCCCAGAACTTGAAACAAGAAGATGAAATAAAATAATCCCCTCTTCCCATCTGTAGTTGAAGAAGAGATGGGAATATCCTGGCAGGAAAGCCTCTAACTCCAGAGTCCAAACAGTCTGGGGATCCGGGAGACTGAGCCATGAATGAACACTACAGTGTGTCTGGACTTTGCCTGGCAGTAGATGAGGAGCTCTAGAACAAGGCAGCATGAGCAGGCATGGCAAAGGGAGGAAGCATAACTCGTCACAAGGTTAATGTTTTGGAGGACATTGGGATAGGCGTTAAAATCCCAGCAGTAAGCACAGGAAGCAGAGAAGTGGTTTCAGGTCTAGGGCCTAGGGTGGTCTGGGAAGAAGCGGGGCTCAGGAGACAGGCCTGATGGAGTACTGACTATGAGAAAGAACTATGAGGAAGGCCTACAGGAAGGACTCTAAGGAAGTTGAGTCTCAGGTGGGTGATCCCCAGAGCCCCGTCCTCTGCTGCTCCTGCTGAGGGGTCTGGTACATACCTGGTCCTAGCTGGGCTCCATGGGCTCAAGTATTCAAAGATCAAATACTCACCCAACATTGTAGTTTATTAACAAAACCTAAAGGCTTATTTAGAAAACCTTCCACCCAAGTGACCATTGGTCAGGCAGCAAATACCTCCTGACACCTGTTGCATGCCAGGGCTGGGGTAAAACCCCCAGAGGCACAGTTCATGGCCCCCAGCCAAGAAGGGCTTACCATTTAAGGATGAGAGGATTATGAAATGCTCAGAGAACACCTCAAAAAAGAACCTGACAGCCATTATCTAATAATAATATTTCTCTCCTACTTTAAATCGCTTTCTTAAAGACATTTCTTTCAAAATCACAGCCCTGTCAGTCCAAGCCCCCTGTTGCCGCCCCCTGCCAAGTGCTTTCCATGTGACAGCCCTGACAGCTGCGAGTTGGGTTCCACCCCTGACAAGCAGCCTGCTTTTCAAATAGTCAAGGTTCCCTTCCCTCTGGCAGTTAGAAATAGCAGCAGTGCCCACACCTCTCCTTCCCTGGCTGGGACTGCCTGTCAGTCTTCCCACCCCTTGGGTGGAAGGCCCCTCTTGTGGGTTACAGCCTTGGGAAAGTCATTTGTGGTGGCCAGAGTCATACAGCTTTCTCTTCAGAAGCTACAACCAGAGGACTCACAGGGAGAAAAAGGCAGGCTGGTGTCCCCTGGAACAGGATTTACCTTGGGAGAGTCCTGTGTTCTCACTCTAGGAAGATGTCAGGTAGAAAAACATGGACTACCCTGTAGACATCTTTCGTCCTCCACTGCCCACACCTCTCCTCTCTCCAGCAGCATTAGCCCTTTTATCCCACACTTCACCCTATCCTTCACCCTTCATCGATGTAGAGTTTTGCTTCTGTCCCTCCAGCCCTGAGGCTGTTGACTCACTCATCTTCAGCTCCCTGAACATTTGTTCTCTTAGGACTAAAGCAGGCCAGACCACTCCACCTTCTAGGTCAGCTGCCTTTGGGACTCTACCTATCCTCAGCAGCCTTATCTATTTTCCAGTCACTACCCACAAAAACAAATCTCATTTTCCTACTGTTATCCTAAGTGTCCTGATCCAAACTGACACTCAAGGTGTAACCTTACAGATACACTAAGCCTGTGCTGTGCCCACCAATGCCTGGCATGGGAGATGAAATGGCATACTATGATGGACTGAATGTATGTGTCCCCTTCTTTTCCTCCCCCTAAATCATGATGAAACCCTTCCCCCCAACAGGCCCAGGGAGCTTTCACAAATGGGATTAGTGAATGATAAAGTAATTATTCATCCATCGAACTTCATTTTCTCCTCCTCTTATCTGTCCTTTTCCAAGTGGTCCTTGCCTTCAGTTTTATTTTAAATATCAAGTCTGCTTGATAAATACCTTGAGAAGCAAGCAGAGATTACTCTTTTCTAGTACCACAGGCCTGATAAACATCCTATGAAACAAATGAAATTGGTCCCAGAGATGCAGTAACATCCCTGGCATTGGTAGGACTCTGTTTTATGTGAAACCCCTCAACTTGTGCCATAGTTCCTTCCCTGCTATTTGATCACTAGGGTGCTATTCTTGTTTGTTTGTTTTTTTGGATCCGGTCGTGGGGCCTGAACTCTGGGCCTGGGTGCTTTCCCTCAGCTCTTCAGCTCAAGGCTAGCACTCTACCACTTGAGCCACAGCGCCACTTCCGGCTTTTTTCTTTTGGCTTATGTGGTGCTGAGGAATCGAACCCAGGGCCTCATGCATGCAAGGCAAGCGCTCTACCACTGAGCCACCTTCCCAGCCCTAGGGAGCTATTCTTACACTGAGGCTAGCCCTTAGACTTGTCCTCTCTGTGTGGGCGCACTGAAATTATAGTTCCTTTTCCTACTTCATCATCAACTTTTCCACTTGATTACCTTCTTGGGAAAAGTGGCTAAGACTGAGTCACTGGGACACTCATAGTGTGGGCTTCTGCCCTGGGCCTCTGATAACAAATCTGGTGCACCAATGAGGACAATGCTGTACTGACAGGGTAGGGATTGCCACAGACTGCTACTCAACCTTGGCCTCAAGGATGAGAGAGGAAGATCTCTGCCGTTGTTGAAATTACCTTCATGTGGGGGTTTGTTTTCCTTCATTTCAGATTTCCATTGGTTGACTTTTTCCCCCCAACTTTGTTGAAGCAGAGAAATTAACCCTCAAATTCATAGGTGGAGTTTGGACCTTGTTCTTTTCCTATTTCCTTTTGGTTTGAGCTCTTTAAGGCTATTAGAGGCTGAAGGCATTTATTGTAATTGGGAAATTTGAAAATTTTTGAATTCTTTGGTATTGAATAGTAAAAAGAGATATGAGCTATACAGAGGCACCAGGGATTTAGAGAGTGAGGAGATTTCTGTGTTCATCTGTAACTGTAGGAAATACTAAAAAAGCCTCCTAAGGAGAAACTTAGTTGCCTGGTTCACCAATAGCTATAAAGTATGTCTAAGAAAAAGATCTATTATTGTAACATGAAATTGCCTAACTGGGTGCCAGTGGCTCATGCCTATCATCCTAGCTACTTAGAAAGCTGAGATTTGAAGATCAAAGCCAGCCAGGGCAGGAAAGTCTGTGAGACTCTTATCTCCAATAAACTACTCAGAAAAAAGCTGGAAGTGGTACTCAAGTGATAGAGTACTAGCCTGGAACACAAAGAGCCTCAGGGAAAGCACCCAGGTTCTGAGTTCAAGCCCCAGGTATGGAAAAAAAGAAAAGAAAAAGAAAAAAGAAAGGAAGGGTAGATTCAGAAAAAAACAATGACTTTTGAATAGGTCATTGTATTGCTATACTATTTTACAGCTCTGGTTGTTTTGCGAACTATTAGGACTGAAATACCATATACTTAATCATTTATGCTTTTACATAATCAAAACTTCTCTAAAGAGTGGACTACACTCATGGTGGGAGGATCTCAGATGTCTCTGCCTAATGACAGTAAATATCGGGAAAAGAATGCTGCTGCTTTAAATCCCAATGCTCCTCTTGTTCCTTCACAAGCCTTTACCTGCTTCAACTGCATTTCAACCAGCCCTCCATCTAGACAATGGAGCTGGGACCATAGGACATCAGGAGAGGCCACTCCCCCAGGATGTGGTGAGTCCAAAACAGTCTTTCCCTCTTAAGATTCATCGGGGCACCCTGTTAGGCTAGTACAGGGCAATTCCCATTAAGATAACAACTCATGGGAACGCTATATGCTTAGGGTCAACCAACTAGTAATTTATGGACCTGCACTCCACTTTCAGCTTTTTTTGGAATGCCAGGACCAGGGCTTGAACTCAGAGCCTTGCACTATTGCTGAACTTCTTTGCTCACAACTGGTGTTCTACCCTGCCTCCAGGCCTGGATGCAATGAGCCATCCTTTCAGTTCTATTTTCTGATTTGTTTAATGAAGAATTGTAACCCTTCAGAAGATGGAGGAACTCCTTTTTATAAGCATCTTTGCCACCCCCTGTCCCACTTAGGCACATACACAGACTCTGTTTAATAGAATGTTAACTGCTGCTGAGAGATCCTTTATGTCTGTCTGTCTCCCCACTCCCTCCTGCCCTGGGGCTTGAACTCAGGGCCTGGGTGCTGTCCTTGAGCTTTTTGCTCTAGGCTAGTGCTCTACCACTTGAGCCACTGTTCCACTTTCTGGTTTTCTGGTGATCAAGCGGAGTCTTATGGACTTTCCTGCTAGAATTGACTTTGAATCACAATCCTCAGATCTCAGCCTCCTGTGTAGCTGGGATTATAGGCGAGAGCCACGCAATTGGTGCCTGGTGAGATCACCCCCCCCTCGCTTGCTCTTGCTCTTGCTCTTGCTCTTGAGCTCTCCCTCTCCCTCCCTCCTTCCCTCCCTCCTTCTCTCTCTCTCTCTCTCTCTCCCTGTTTCTGTCTCTCTCTCTCCCTCCCACCCCCCCTTCTCTCTCTTGCCAGTTCTGGGGACTCAGGGCCTGGGCACTGTCTCTGATCTTCTTTTGCTCAAGGATAACACTCTACTTCTTGAGCCACAGCTCCACTTCCAGCTTTTTTTCTTTTTTTTTTTTTTTGGGTCCGGTCGTGGGGCCTGAACTCTGGGCCTGGGCGCTGTCCCTCAGCTCTTCAGCTCAAGGCTAGCGCTCTACCACTTGAGCCACAGCGCCACTTCCGGCTTTTTTCTTTTTGCTTATGTGGTGCTGGGAATCGAATCCAGGGCCTCAGGCATGCAAGGCAAGCGCTCTACCACTGAGCCACCTTCCCAGCCCCCTTTTTTTCTATTTATGTGGTACTGAAGAATCAAATCCAGAGCTTCGTGCATGCTAGGCAAGCACTCTACCATTGAGCCACATTCCCAGCCCAGATATCTCACTTTTAAACAAGGCTAATAAGGAGTCTCAGATCCTTCATCTGGACAACTCCCTAAACACTTTGAATCCAGCAGACATATGCCAACACAGAACTGAAATGAAATCTAATAATGTTAGAACATGAGTGGATCTCTATAGCAAACTATATCTTGGAGGAAACCTAAGCCAAATAGCTTAAATAAAATACAACAGCTACATTCAGCAGGGGTCCACAGAGGACCCCTCAGTCTGGTTTAAAAGAGTATATCAGGGGCTGGGAAGGTGGCTCAGTGGTAGACTGCTTGCCTTGCATGCATGAGGCCCTGGGTTCGATTCCTCAGCACCACATAAGCAGAAAAAGCCAAAAGTGGGGCTGACGCTCAAGTGGTAGAGCGCTGGTCTACAGCTGAAGAGCTGGGGGACAGAGCCCAGGCCCAGAGTTCAGGCCCCACAACCGACAAAAAAAAAAAAAAGAGTATATCAGTCTTACAGACAATATATTAAATTAGACCCACAAGTCCATCGGAATGTCACAAATGGTCAATATAAACTTTAATGAATGGACTATTCTTGACATTAGGTGCAAACCTCAAAAGATTGAAGGAGGCAAAGTTTAAAAAGACTGAAAGAGTTGTGGAAATAAATCTTTCCCAATTGGTGGTTATAGACTACAAGGTTTATACTGACTAGGAAATTTAAAAGACAATTAAAAATTCACCATTTTCATTCATAACATTCACAGGTTTTAGAGTTATGGCTTGGTGAAATAATTTACTAAGATGACAGAGTGGGAGAAACAAAGGTTTATTAGTACCATCCTAAAAGTAGTGTGAGACCTTGAGTTCAAACCCAAGGACTGCAGAGAGAGAGAGAGAGAGAGACAGAGAGAGAGAGACAGAGAGACAGAGAGAGACAGAGAGACAGAGAGAGAGAGAATAATCATTTTGGCTAAATTTAAACAATAAAAATTTTTAGAAGTGTCTCTTAGACTGGCTTACCTGGAGCCGATTAAATTTAAATTTATTTTGTAGGTGATAATCTAGTAGCTCAAAAATGTTGCTCATGGGGCTGGGAAGGTGGCTCAGTAGTAGAGCGCTTGCCTCACATGAATAAGGCCCTGGGTTCTATTCCTCAGCACCACATAAGCAGAAAAAGCCAGAAGTGCTGCTGTGGCTCAAATGGTAGAGCGCTAGCTTTGAGCTGAAGAGCTGAGGGACAGTGCCCAGGTCCAGGCCCAGAGTTCAGGCCCTACCACTGACAAAAAAAAAAAAAATGTTGCTCAGGTTGCTATTGTTAAAAGGTATACTTTTGCACTGTGCTAACTGGCAACAATTACAGTTTTACAAGGAAAATGCAGAACAAAATAAAAAAATACAAAGTAGCTCATTTGGTAAATAAGTACTTGTGTCAGGTGTCATCTTCAATGAGCCCAACTACAAATGCTCCAAAAAAAAGGTTCAAAACTGCGATGACAAAAGACCTGGAATAGCGTTGGTGAAAATTTGAAAGAACGGTCTAGTTATTTTTATTGCATGCAGCATTTTGGAATAATTTTGGTTGACAGCATTATGTTAGAACCATCAAACAGCGCTCATTACAGTTTGGAACATAGGGACTTAAAGGGATAGCATCAATAGCAATTTTAATTTGGATGGCATCAACTTGATAAAGTGCTTTCTTAAACTTTGCATTTTAGGAGACCTATATATGTGAGGAACACAAACATTTATCAGGTAGACAAGTGACACTATATGACAGCCCCACAATGGTGGTTGGTAGTAGCAGTGGCAGTGGTGGTACCAGCAGCATTTGCCTGATTCTTTCCCCCAAGTCCTAGAGAGTTTGTGGGATCTGGCAAGATTTTACCAATAGGAAACCATATTAAACATGACACACAAACACAAACTGCTTTGTATTTGAGGTCATGTTTTGCTTGAGGGCTAGGGCAGTGGTACCAACATTAAGCTCTCCCAAACTAAAAAGCATTTGTTCTAGTACTATTAATAGGGGTTTGGAGAAGAAAGCCACACACAGTCATCATCCCCTCTGCCCATCTGGATCCTGTAAGAGGGATGCAAAAGCCCAAGACATGAGCGACCTTGGGATATTAGGAAGAATTGTGGCAAAAAAAAGAGACTGAGTTGGCCAGGCACGGGGCACATGTGTGTTACCTTCTCACCTGTATAATCCTAACTACGCATAAGGCTGAAATTTGAGAATTCAAGTTGGAAGCCAGCCCAGGTAGACAAATCCGAGAGCCTCTTATCTCCAATTACACAGCAAAAAGGCAAAAGTGGAGATGTGGCTCAAGTGGTAGAGTACCAGTTGTGTGTGAAAAAGCTGAGCAAGTGTATGATACCCTGGTCAACAGAGGCTTACTAGCATTTTACCTCCCATGCAATCCCACCCCACTCCAGAGTACTCCAAATGTGGATAAAATCCCTCTTACATGGTAGTCCTCAACTTACTGAGCCTCCATCAGTCATTTCTGTGGGAAACTTATTTCTCCCTTCCTGTACCCTTCAGTTTTACATCTCTCTGACATCCAGCAGCTCATTCCATCATTTTCTTCAGGACAACATGCTGTCTTCCCCTTTAAAATAAATAAATTTGGCTGGGTGCTGGTAGCTCTCACCAGTAGTCCCTGTTACTTTAGGAAGATGAGATCTGAGGATCATGGTTTAAAGCCAGCCAGGGCAGAAAAGTCCAAGATACTCCTATCTCCAATTAACTACACAAAACCCAGAAGTGGAACTCAAGTGCTAGAGTTCCAGCCTTAAGCAAAAAAGTTCAAGGATGGCCCTAGGCCCTGAGTTTAAGCCCTGGAACCCACAATAGATGATAGATAGGTAGATAGATAGATAGATAGATAGATAGATAGATAGATAGATAGATAGACATATAGATGCAAATTTCCTTCTCTAGAAACTAGCCTAAGAAGTCAGAAACCTCAACTTAAATCCTTCCTAGTTGACTAGCCTACAGGTTCAATAGAAGGTAGAACAGAGCATGGATACATTGGGAGTTGAGTTGAGGGTTATCCAGCCCTTCTTTGGGTGTGAAGAGCCTTTTTTCTTTTTTGACAAAATGCCAAGGTAGTTTCTCTACTCTACTCATCCACTAGCTGTGGATGGGAATCTGCTTGTATTTGACCTCCCTGGACCCACTTCCCAGTGTCTGGGATCCTCTGATTCAATCACCGCTGTCCAATTAGGAATGAGCAGCTTAGGCTCCCCATGCAAGGGTACTGGCACAGGTGATGGAGTCTGGATAGATTGAGGGGGAGGAGTACTCGTGTCAAATAAGCAAGGAAGTGGAAAGAGATTCCTCCAGCTGCTCCTTATGGCCAAAGTTTTCACTTCCTTCCAATAATTAAGCTTTCCCAAACTAGATAGTCATGACTATCGTAAGGTCCGCTCCTGTGGAGCAGACTCCACCCTCCTCGCAGCAAAGCCTCCACCCAGTACCTGCGTTACCTAGGCAACTGGCACACCTGGAAGAGGTCACATCTGCATCCGCTGAGGTCACATCTGAATTTGATGTGGCCACACCTTTCTCTGCGCATCCCGTAGATAAGGCCTAGTCCAGGCCCAGACGCTCTCTTTTTCTAACTCTTTTCTAGCTCTTTCCCAGCTCTTTCCTACCTCTTTCCCAGGTCTTTCCCAGGCCTTTCCCAGGTCTTCCCCACCCCCCACCCCCACGTGGAGGGCCAAGATGGCCTGGTACCAGCCAGAACGATGACAAACCTACCCCTTACTTGAATACCATGTGCGTAGTGCTGTTCTTACTCGGCTACCTCTTTTTAAAAACCTAACATAAATGGTGCCTTTCTCAGCTCTTTCCCAGCTCTCTCTTTCCCAGCTTTCCCCCAGCTCTTTCCCAGCTCTCTCCCTTTCCCAGCTCTCTTTCCCAGGCCTTTTGCCAGCTGCGTGGAGTGCCAACCTTGCCTGGTCCCAGCAGGTCTACTAAATAAACCTACCCCTTACCTGATTACCACGTGTGAGGTGCTGTTCTTACTCGGCTACCTCTTTTTAAAAACCTAACAACTATCTGATACCTTATTAGTCATATGACTAATAAGGCAGCATCCTAAAAAAAATCTCTCAGAGTTTTAAGTGTAAGAGCAACAGGATATGATTTACATTTTAAAGACTTCCTTCTGGTTGCTTCAGAGAAGAACAGATTGAAGAGAAATAAGAAAGGAAGAGCTTTGTATGCCCAGTGTCCAGCAGGTCATTGCCTTCAAAAAGCTCTGGTGATGCAGATATAACTTGTGAGTAGAAAATTATTTGCACTGTACACATTAACTAATTCTTGTGGCTAAACAATGAAGAAATTGTCCCTTGGGAATTAGGTTCAATTGGCCTTTACTTTCCAGCCACAAGGTGGTTGCAAGAAGAAGTGGGCATACCTGTTGAGGGAGGCTTACGTTGAAGGCAATGAAGGAGCCAGGACCCCCCTCCTCCCTCCCAGCAGGCCTGGTTCTGGGGGGAAAGGGGAAAAGAGTGTTGGGCTGGCCAGGGAGGTAATCATGGAGAGTAGAAACCCCATCCTTTCCCTTCCACTTCAGGTTGACATGGGGAAATATAATCTGTACCCTTCCCCAAAGACTGGGACTCAATTGATGCTTTTACTCAATGGCTGGCTCTCTATCACCTGAGTCATACCTTGAACCCCAAGGAAATGTTATTGGCAAGGGCTACCCTGATAATGAAGAAAATTAACACCTGGATCTATCTTCCTTCCTTCTTTCCTTCCTTCTTTCCTTCCTTCCTTCCTTCCTTCCTTCCTTCCTTCCTTCCTTCCTTCCTTCCTTCCTTCCTTCCCACCCTCCCTCCTTCCTTCCTTCCTTCTTCCTTCCTTCCTTCCTTCTTTCCTTCCTTCCTTCCTTCCTTCTTTTCTTTCTTTCGACTCATTTGGCTCAAAGAATGAGTCCACAGACAAAAGGAGAGAAGCAAAATGGCAAAGAGTTATTGAAAAAAGATAAGAACTCCTGCTAGACAGGAGGGGCTAGGGAGGGCTCAGCTGTGGGATAATTTGTGCAGGGTAGGGGTGGGGTAATAAGGTGTCTGTAGGAGCGAGCGCCTCACCCTCAAGATCATTGCACAGCCTGTGGGCCACCTCAGTCCCCAAACCCAACCAGAGGCTTCATACCTCTGCACAAGCTCTCCAAGTGTGATTTAGTCCCTCTCACTGGGTGCCCCTGCCAGCCTCATGTCTGACCCCAGGGGTATTGGGTCCTCTACTGTGATGCTCAGAAGCCTGTACAGGAGACTGCTTAAGGCCATGATGAGGAACGCAGAACCTCTATGGAAGAGAGGACCTTCAACCTGACTGCCTAGCCATGAACTGCCCAGCTCTCAACCCATGAATCCAATTCTACAATGCCCCAGACCTGGACATCCGAATCCTAAATCCCTACCTTTTGCATCTTGCCCTCTACGTAAAGCAACCAGGCCTGAGAAGGCACGTGGACATGCCTTTCACAGCTCCCAGCCAATCAGCACTGCAAAACCTTGCAGGTGGGACCACCCCTTTGTCCTTACCTCCTCTTTTACCTCACACCAGGACACGACCCTCCTTATCTCTGGGTAGCTGCTAACCTTGGCGCTTCCGTGTGTGGAAGGTGGTTCCTTCCCAAGCAGCTGGAAGGCTCAAGAACAGCACCTGGGGCCTCTTCTTCACTTCTTACTCGCCTCTCCTACAAGCATATCCCTTGCTTTCCCAGCAGGCAGGACCCTGAGAGGCCAATGTGAGGTGTCTGGACGTGGTTTCAGCGAGGCTGCAGCGTGGGGCTGAGGGAAATGGGTTCCCGAGGCCTCCTGAAGGTGTTCTGAAGGTTCTAAGCCAGCCCAGACAGGAGAGTTTGTGAGAGTCTTATCTCTGATTAACCACAAGAAACTGAAAGTGGAGTTGTGGTTCAAGTGGTACAGCACCAACCTTGAGAGAAAAAAACTAAGGGATAGCAGCAGCCCTCACTTCAAGCTCCAGTTTACACACACACACACACACACACACACACACACACACACACACACACACACACACACACACACAAATAGGATGGCAAGCTGAGCAGGCCCACTTCACAAGCTGGGACTGCTGAAGAAAGTAGTGGATGAGTTTCAGAGTCCCTCCAGCAGGAGGCAGCACCACCTGTCTTCTGAGCCCTTTGTTTTTAGGGATTTCTAACCCTTCGAAAGCCGGATATAGAATTCTGGAAATTGTGGCCAAGACCTGTGGGCAGGGCAATAGTTAATTTGGGGTCAGAGCACCAGGACAAAGGTGGTTTTTTAAATTTTATTTAATTAATTTCTTTTTCTACTAAGATTTGAACTCAGCAGGCATTTACCAATCTACCCATCGTGTGGGTGTGTGAGGGGGGGTATGTATGGGTGTGGGTGTGTTTTAGGTTGGTATTATAATATTTATTAAAATAAATGCTATGGGTTAATAGAAACAGCAAAGAAACAAAGAATAAAAATGCATGCAATGTAAAACCCTCCTAAAACTCCAAAATGTCTAATGTATTCATTCATTAGTTATCTAAAAGCCCAAGACAGACAAGAGACTCGATATTATAAAATACTGCAAAACAAATTGCCAGTTTTCAGTTATCAGAATTGTGTGTTTTGCATTTTATATCCTCTTTTCAATCAAGAAAAAAAATTCCTTTTGAATGTTATAGAACATAAATATAAAACAAGATAAGACACATTGTAAATGTGTAACAATGGCTGTAATATTATAGTGAAATAAATTGGTTATGGTACATATATAGCATGAAACAACTAAGATAACAAAGAATTGGCAAAAAATACATGTCACCTGTATGGTACAAGCAACACTCTCATCTACCCAAACTAAAAAAAAAAAAAATTACAAAATACTGACAGAAAAGTCTGGGAGGGGGGGCAGCGTTGGGAAGGTGGCTCAGTGGTAGAGTCTTTGCCTCCCATGCATGTGGCCCTGGGCTCGATTCCTCATCACTACATAAACAGAAAAGGCCAGAAGTGGCACTGTGGCTCTAGTGGTAGAGCACTAGCCTTGAGCTGAAGAGCTCAGGGACAGCGCCCAGACCCAGCGTTCAGGCCCCCCTCCCCCCAATTTTTTTTTCTGGTCATGAAGCTTGAACTCAGGGCCTGAGCACTATCCTTGAGCCTCTCTATGCCCAAGGCTAGAGCTCTACCACTTGAGCCTCAGCACCACTTCTGGCTTTTTCTGTTTATATGGTACTGAGGAATTGAACCCAGAGCTTCATGCATGCTAGGCAAGCACTCTACCACTAAGCCACATTTCCAGTCTTTAAAAACATTTCTAAGACTTAAAAAGGTCTTAAAAACTTGGGCTTGGAGTCAAGGCCTGGGTGCTATCCCAGGCTGGAGCTGTACCACTTGAACCACAGCTCCATTTTCTTTTTTGTGGTTAATTGGAGATACTACATACTTGACTTATATAAGTTCAATACTGAGAACCAAGGCAGTAAGAGATGTCAAAAGTCATGCGTTTCTTTTAGCTGATCAAAAATTTTGTCAACTAAGTTTTCAAAAGTTGGTTCAGAGCTGATTATTTTCAAGAGTGGATCTTGCTTTATGGCCTGGCTATAATCCTCTTATTTGTGCTTCCTTTTGTCTCTGGGGGTGACAAGCACAGGCCATTACACCCAGCCATGTGTTTTCCCCTTAGCTGGAATAACAGGCCCTGGCCATTCTGTCCATCCATTGGATGAAATAGAGAGGTGTTTTTCATTGTTGGTCATCAAACTTGAACTCAGGATCTGGATGTTGCCCCTGAGCTTTTTATTTTTGTTCAAGGCTAGAGCTCTACCACTTTGTGTTACAGTTCCCTTACTGGTTTTATGGTGGTTAATTAGAGATGAGAGTTTCATGGACTTTCCTGCCTGAGTTGGCAGCAAACTTTGATCCTCAGATCTCAGCCACCTGAGTAGCTAGGATTACAAGTGTGAGCCACCAGCATCCAGCTGAGATAGAGTCTCTTAAACTTGTATACCAGGGCTGGCCTTGAACTGTGATCCTTCAATTTCCTTCTCTCAGTAGCCAGGATTACAATGGTGGCTACAACAGAGTATTTTTGTTTTGTTTTGTTTTTTATTGGTCATATGGCCTGAACTCTGGGCCTGGGCTCTGTCCCTGTGCTTTTCAGCTCAAGGCTAGTGCTCTACCACTTGAACCACAGTGCCCCTTCCAGTTTTTTCTGCTTATGTGGTGCTGAGGAATCAAACCCAGGGCCTCATGCATAGGAGGCAAGCACTCTACCACTCAGCCACCTTCCCAGCCCCTATAATAGAGTTTTATTTATTTATTTTTTATCTGATGAAATATTTATTCTTGTTATTCACTTATGTCACAATTATTTAGGTATCCTTAGTCCATTTTTTTTATTGTAAAGATACTATACAGAGGGTTGCAGTTACATGAGTAAGGTAATGAGTACACTTCCTATTGAGCATTGTACAACAGAGTTTTAATAGAGCTACGTTTAGTTTTTTAAGTGTAAGTACAGAAGCAAATTAAAATACGTCCTCAAAGGAATCTGAGAGCGGGCAGTTTGACTAGGTGCATAGTGCATAGAGGTTCTTAGGTCCTAGGCACTTTGATGAACTGTAGATTAGGCATTTTAATTTTATGCATATAACTGTCAACTTGTCTAAGAAATAGGAAAACTTCCCCTGGATGGACTGACTAGGGAATAAACTACCATTCAAGGTTGTATTTGGAGCAACCTTGTAACACTTCTGGTCATACATAAACCACAACCTTAATGACATGGTGTCTTTGTCTGACTTTTCTTTTTTTTTTTTTGGTCGGTCGTGGGGCTTGAACTCTGGGCCTGGGCACTGTCCCTCAGCTCTTCAGCTCAAGGCGAGCGCTCTACCACTTGAGCTACAGCGCCACTTCCGGTTTTCTGGTGGTTTATTGGAGATAGGAGTCTCACGGTCTCTCCTGCCCGGGCTGGCTTTGAACCACGATCCTCAGATCTCAGCCTCCTGAGTAGCTAGGATTACAGGCATGAGCCACCAGCGCCCAGCTTTGTCTGACTTTTGTATAAACTTTCTACAGGGTTTCTGCAGAAATGGACCAAAAACCACAGGGGAGGGAATTTACAGAATTGAGTGACATGATATATTACAGGGATGTTAAAACCAGGGGGAGGCTGGGTACCAGTGGTTCATGCCTATAATCCTAGTTACTCAGGAAGACTAGATATGAGGATCGAGGTTCAAAGCCAGGCTAGACAGGAAAGTATGTGATACTCTTATTCTAGTTAATCAACAAAATGTTGGGAGTGGAACTGTGGCTCAAGAGGCACAGCACTGGGCTGGGAAGGTGGCTCAGTGGTAGAGTGCTTGCCTTGCATGCCTGAGGCCCTGGGTTCGACTCCTCAGCACCACATAAGCAAAAAGAAAAAAGCCGAAAGTGGCGCTGTGGCTCAAGTGGTAGAGCCCTAGCCTTGAGCTGAAGAGCTGAGGGACAGTGCCCAGGCCCAGAGTTCAGGCCCCACGACTAGACGCTCCCCCCCCCCAAAAAAAAGAGGCACAACACCAACTCTTAGATAATAAAGCTAAGGGAAAGCACCCAGTTCAAGCCCCAGAACTGGCATGAGTGTACACACACACACACACACACACACACACACACAGTAGAAAGAGTAGAGGGGCACTGACAATTTATTGCCTGTCTCATGGCTTTGTCTTAGTCTACCAGGTGGCTGCTGCTGAGCCCAACCCACTATTTTTGCCTTGAGTCCAAATCACATGATTAGGCAATGGAAGCTGTGGTTTTGTGCATCCTTGTGAAGCCAGTACTATAGAATTTGGGAGCCTCTGAACCCTGGAGCTCCCATCAGCTTTGCCTTCTGCAGTGGGTACACTGCAGAGGCTGCTTTAGACTTTACAGAGAGGGTAGGGCTGCTGTCTCTCTGCCCAGAGAGTATTACTCCCGGAGGAATCAAGGGAGGAGCCTCTTCTTCAACCCATTGAGAACTCAGACAACAAAACCAGCCTCTTGGCTGGGAATGTGGCTTAGCAGTAGCATGCATGAAACCCTGGGTTGTACCAAATAAACAGAAAAGCCTGGAAGTGGTGCTGTGGCTCAAGTGGTAGAGTGCTAGCTTTGAGCACAGAGAGGCTCAAGGACAATGCCCAACAAAAAAAACTCCAGCCTGTTTCTTTCCAACAGGCAGCATGGTGATAGAACTAGGCTGTCAAGCCACTTGTAAGCCTAGTGGCCCCACGAAAGTTATCTAGTCATTTAGGCTTCTGTTGCTTTATCTTTTTTTTCTTTCTTTCTTTTTCTGCCAGTCCTGGGGCTTAAACTCAGGGTCTAAGCACCATCCCTAATTCTTTTTGCTCAAGGCTAGCACTCTACCACTTGACAAAACTAACAACTGTAAGAATCTGAATGTTGAACTGTGAGGTCTCATAAAGAGAATCGGAATGCTATTCTCTGACTCTCAGAAAGCTGGGAGCGGTCCAAGAAAGATCCATCTCTCCTACCATTGCAGAGACTCAAGAGTCTGTCCTAACTGATTTAATCAGAACCCAAACTTTCTTGGACCTTGGAGTTAGGTAAAGACCTACACAAACTGTGTTTTTTTTGCTGCTTATCCCCATTTCCTAAGATAAGGAAGTCATTCATCCTAGGATTATTTCACATGCTAATGTCTGTAACTTCAAAGAGATTGCTACCTTGCTTTCTGGCATATTCCCCTGTCTGTTAATCAAGAAGGATCCTGTTAACAAGACCTTGGGCATCTGTTGCTGATGAAACACAGGTCCATTTGGTACCCCAAAACCAGTTTCATGGTCCAGATTCCATCACTGCCTTGATTCCAGTTAAGGCGCTAGTGGTAGTTTACAATAAACAACCAGAAGGCAGTGACTACATTATAGTGTTTAAGAGTAAGATAAAGGATGTAGCTCAGTGGTAGAACACTCGCCTATCAAGCTGAGGCTCTGGATTCAAACCACACACACACACACACACACACACACACACACACGCATGCACACACACATACCTTTTTCTGAACTTCTTTTCCTACTAAAAGAATTGCATAAATATGATTTTGTATGACATTTATAGGTATTTACTCAACATTAGTGAGCAGTATATTTGCTCAGAAAGCTGAACACACCTGAATGTTGGACTTCATTGAAGATAGATAGATAGATATTCCTGGGGATTGAACTCAGGACCTCGTGCTTCCTAAGCAGATACTCTACTATTTGAGTTACATGCCTCAGTCCCCTTTTGCCTTTTTTTTTTGTCAGTCATGGGGCTTGAACTCTGGACGTGGGTGCTGTCCCTGAACTCTTCAACTCAAGGTGAGCACTCTATCACTCGAGCCACAGCACCACTGCTGGTTTTCTGGAGATTAGAATCTTACGGATGTTCCTGCCTGGGCTGAGTTTGAACTGTGATCCTTTGATCTTTGCCTCCTCAGTAGCTAGGATTACAGGTATGAGCCACTGGCACCCAGCCTGTTTTGGTTATTTTTGAGGTAGGGTTTCATGTTATGTCTAGGCTGGTTTAGGCATGATTCTCACACTTGTGATTCCCCATGTCACTGGGTATGACAAGCATGCACACTGTGCTCAGCCATTGAATTTCATGGTAAATGAAATTCATGGGATAACACACATGCATTACCATGCCCAGCCATTAGTTTACATGGACCTTTTATGTTTAGGCTGGCCTCAACTGCCATTTCTCGATCTCTGCCTCCCAAGTAGCTAGAATTATAGGCTTGAGCCATCACATCCAGCTTGAATATACAGTATGTTAAATGTTCAAGGTTAAAAAAAGAGATAATTTTGGAGAGAACCTCTAATGAAAGTTGAAAGAACTAGGAAAAAGTATCTAGTAAAATGGAGCAAATGAACTTGGAAAAGGATGTTGCCACTTATATTTCTGAAAGATTTCATATATAAGAGGATTTTATTGTTCCCTATGTTCATAGGAGAGGAACTTGGTTCAATGCTTAGAAATGAAGGAAGGATATTTCATTCTAATATGGTTATTTCCAGCAGTTGACAAGTGAGCAGGGATGAGTTGTCAGTTATTCAAGCTGTTTAAACATAGTTTATGATGACCACTAGTGGGTGTATTATAGAAGAAAATAAAACATGATATGGATACTTGAGCTACAGAGACCATGATTTATGTGCAGTGATGGTAACATGAAGAAAAAAACAACCAAGCCGGGTGCTGGTGGCTCATGCCTGTAATCCTAACTACTCAGGAGGCTGAGGTCTGAGGTTCATGTTTCAAAGCCAGGCTGGGCAGGAAAGTCCGTGAGACTCTTAACCCCAATAAACCACCAGAAAAACTAGCAGTGGCACTGTGGCTCAAGTGGTAGAATGCTAGCCTTGATCTGAAGAGCTGAGGGATAGCACCTAGGCCCAGAATTCAAGCCCCAGGACCAACACAAAAGAAAAAAGAAAAAAAATAGAAAGAAAGAAACAAAGAAAGGAAGGAAGGAAGGAAGAAGGAAAAGAAAGAAAGAAATGAAGGAAGTAAGGAAGGAAGGAAGAAGGAAAAGAAAGAAAGAAAGAAAGAAAGAAGAAAGACAACCAATAAAACAAACTTTATAGGATAGCAAATGAAAATAACTTTTACAGGTTATAGAATAAGAAAAGTGTGGTGTTGCTGAAGAATCAGGTGTGGGAATACTTGTTACTACCTGCTTTTACTTCTATTAACTTTTTGGTTTGTTTAGTTTGGTTGGGTATAAATGAAAAGAACTTCTTTATTGCAAAGGTCTATTAACTTTAGACTCTAGAACTTATTGGACAAAGGAGTTCTGGTCCCAGAATCAGGAGATGAAGCAGCTATCTACAATTTTAACTTGAAGGTGGTCATTCTGCAGCTCACTTAGGGGATAAAACACTTGTATTTGTTGAGGATAGTAGGCTAAGTAGATGCACAGTCTAGGGGTAAAATAAGAGTACAGTAAGATTTTGATACTTGTTAAGCAAGGCCAAATAGCTTTGTGCTTCCTAGGCAGACAGTCTACCTACCATTTGATCCAGACTCTCAGCCCTTTCTGCTTTTGCTACTTTTTGAATACAGTCATGCCTTTTGCCCAGGCCAACCTGTACCTCAATCCTACTATTTGTGCTTCTTTCCCATCTAGCTAGGAAGACAAGTATGTGCTACTTTTATTGATTGAGATGAGGTCTGGGCTGACATTGAACCACTATCCTCTTGATTTCCACCTCTTGAGTAGAAATACTGTGCCCCACTTCTGGTCAGGCACTGTGCTAGGTAGTATGAAAAGCATAGGTGACAGAAATTATAGAAGAGGGAAGTTAGAGACACAAACCATGGTTAGTGCTTAATAAACAATAGCAATGTTTTAGTGTTAGACAATAACATTACCAGAAGTACCATATAAGCCAGAGGTGGGAATACAAACATCTGAGCCACAAGAATGTGGAAAACACAGGAAGGTCAATCCAAAAAGGAAGAAAAGCAAGCTCTAAGCAGAAAAAGAAAAAAAAAAGACAATCCTTACAGAGTAGCCAGTGGGTCTGGAACAGGAGTAGATGAAAGGTCATAGAGGAACAATGTATGGGAAACTGATCTAGACAGTTTTAGAGACAAGGAGAATGACTCTCTACTGCATTCACAAGAGAAAATGACTGCCTGGCTTTGTAAAACCCAGAAGTATGAGCACAAGCCTGAAAAGTATCCAGTGAAAGGAAGGAAGATGGCAGATTGCTTAGTCACCTGCAAAGAGAAAAGGGCTTACAAAATGAGAGGATTACATTACTTAAGTGAGCATTGATCCGCACACTTGGCAGCAAAGTGGAACTATTTTTCTTTTAAATAATTGAAGCCTGCAGGCTTCCAACTTAGTTTAATATCATAAGTCTGCTACAAATTGATGTGTGTAGTGTTCCAGTACTGAATGAGTAGAACTTAGAGAAGGAATAGGTAAAATTTGCTGTGTTCAACTAAGAGTAAATGAATAAAGGCTCAGATGGCAAATTCACGAGAAACTTCATTTCATGACATTGTATAAGGGAAAAGAAACCCCATAGCTTGACAACCTGTATTATAACATTCTCAAAACTCTACTGTGCAGTCACAATCAGAGGACAGACGTCAAACCTGATGATCCTAAGCCACTTCTTATCATGTGCTCTTTCTATAAAGTAGGCTTAACAAAATCCATGACAAATTTGTAATGGCGGTGGATCATGTTATCCTTAATCGTTCCCTTGATTTAATTAGCATAGAAAATGGCAGGGAGCCAAATGAAATAAAAAGAATATTGAAGCCTTGCCCTGGTGGTTCAGGCCTGTAATCCCAGCTACTTAGGAGGCTGAGATCTGAGGACTGAGGTTTGAAGCGAGCCAGACAGTTTGTGAGATTCTTTTTTTTTTTTTTGCCAGTTGTGGGCCCTGAACTCTGGGCCTGGGTGCTGTCCCTCAACTCTTCAGCTCAAGGCTAGTGCTCTACCACTTTGAGCCACAGTGCCACCTCCAGCTTATTCTGCTTATGTGGCGCTGAGGAATCGAACCCAGGGCCTCATGCATGGAAGGCAAGCGCTCTACCACTGAGCCACCTTCCCAGCCCCTGTGAGATTCTTTTTTTTTTTTTAAATTTAATTTTATTTTATTTGTGAACATACTGTACAGAGGGGTTACAATTACATGGGCAGGATAATGCGTACATTTCTTACCAAGCATTGCAGCCTCCTCCTTTGGTTTACCCTTCACATCCCTTCCCAGCCTCCCCCCTCCCCCCCAATCCCAATCCTTCTCCCCCCCCCCCCCCCCCCCCCCCCCCGCACTGACGTTGTAAAGCTCGTTTTGGACATGACAACTTGTACTTCTCATTGTTGCAACAGGTCCACCTGTATCCTTAAACAACTGGTTTTTCCCCCTATGAGATTCTTATCTCCAATGAAGCACCAAAAAGCCACAAGTGGAGCTAGAGGTCAAATGGTAGTACTCTAGTCTTAAGCACAAAAGCTGAGGGATAATGCCTAAGTCCTAAGTTCAAGCCCCAGGACCAGGAAAGGGGTGGAGGGAGGAAGGGGGAGGGAGGGAGGAAAGGAGAGACAGAATTGAAACTGTAAACATTTACTATAGAATGACATAATAATGATACTGTTTAACAATATTTCTATCCATTGGGAAACAGGGTTTTTATTTTATTGGAAACAACATGGAATAATAACAAAATCATAAGTTTTTCTTAAGTTCTAGACTTGATATATATATATATGTGTGTGTGTGTGTGTGTGTGTATATATATATATATATATATATATAGTTTTATATACCTTAGCTAGTTCTCTCTCCTCTTCCTCATTCTGCTACTGCTGTTGTTCCTTTTCTTTCTTCTCCCCCTTCCTTCTTTTCTTTCTCCTTCCACTTCCTTCTCCCTCAGCAAACTGTGTAGCTGGTAACATAGCATGGTATCACATGGCTTCTTTATCTTCCTTTATTATAAGATAATGTGCTGTTATGATTGCTTCAAGGATTAAATAAAAATTTGAAGCTATTATTATTATTATTATTTGCCGGTCATGGAGCCTGAACTCTGGGCCTGGGTGCTGTCCCTCAGCTCTTCAGCTCAAGGCTAGTGCTCTACCACTCAAGCCATAGCGTCACAGTTTATGTGGTGCTGAGGAATTGAACCCAGGGCTTCATGTATGCAAGGCAAGCTCTACCACTGAGCCACCTTCCCAGCCCTCTGAAGCTATTAATTTTATATCAAGCTTTAAAGTCCATAATTGTTATCTTTAGAAAATATTATGCTACTTACAATATGTCCAAAATAATTTAACAAACCATGTTATATTGGGGGCAAAAAAAAAAAGGATAAAACAAAAAGCAAGTCTGAAATAACTACAAGTTCAATGTCCAGCTCTTTGTATGGACTCATAGCTAATTTCATTTCTTTCCTACAACAATGTTACTCTTCTCAGAAAGTTTGGAAAGCTACTTTTGAGGTTTTCTGACACTGTAACATAGCTTCTATAAAAATCCTTAGTGTTGGAATTCAGGAATCTCTTATTCTCTCTGGTCAGTGTAGGTTTTACTTTTTTTTTTTGTCCTGGGGCAGAACTCTGGGCCTGGGTGCTATCCTCAGCCTTTCAGCTCAAGGTTAGTGCTCTACCACTTGAGCCTATCGACACTTCCGGTTTTCTGGTGGTTAATTGGAGATAAGAGTCTCAAAGACTTTCCTGTCTGGGCTGGCTTTGAACCATGAGTAGCTAGGATTACAGGCTTGAGCCACCAGTGCCCAGCTAGGTTTTACTATTGAAAGAAAGTTCATTCAAACTAAGTTAATGGTTGATCAGGTTGAAGATATTTACAAATAAAGTATGACAAAATAAAGTTTTACTAAGCTTTGATGCTATGACTTAATGACTTAAAGGGTATTTCTACCTTACACTGGCTTTATCTGGATCTACCTCCATGCTATTAAGAAGTATCTATAATTGGAATTCTTGTTTGAGTATAGATGGACACAAATAAACCTTGTCAAAGTTCCAAAAAGAAATGTTTTTAATGTTCCAGAAATATTTGAAATCGTTTTTTGTTTTTTGTGGGTTTTTTTTTGGTCGTGGGGCTTGAACTCTGGGCTTGGGTGCTGTCCCTCAGCTCTTCAGCTCAAGGCGAGCGCTCTACCGCTTGAGCCACAGGGCCACTTTGAAATCGTTTTTGGATAAGTTCTTGTAGCATTGTTGCTTTATAACCATATATCATTTTTTTGAAAGGATGATGTAAATCAAAACTGATAATGAAGACTAATGAGGAGTACGGTATTTTCACAATAAGAAAAAAAAGAAGTTAAAAGAAAAGAAAAAAAGACTAATGAGGAGGGTGAAGCAAAATAAAACTACAGAATATATGTAGAAACCATCTAACTGCAGAGCCTAATTAAAACATTTTTATTAAAATACTGAGTTTATTTCCTGTGTGTGTGTGTATATATATATATATATATATATATATATATTTTTTTTTTTTTTTTTTTTTTTTTTTTGCTTATGTGGTGCTGAGGAATCGACCCAGGGCCTCATGCATGCAAGGCAAGCACTCTACCACTAAGCCACCTTCCCAGCTCCAGCTTTTTTTCTTATGTGGTGCTGAGGAATCGAACCTTGGGCCCCAGGCATGCAAGCAAGTGCTCTACCACTGAGCCACCTTCCCAGCCCCAAGCCCAAAATCTTTCTAGGAATCATATTCTATACCGACCTCAATCCCCTACAGTGATTTATAAATATTACATCATCTGTAAAGAAATGGGAAGATCTGAGAAAAAAATTAATTGAAGTAAATCAAGAGAGACACAACTTTTATGTTTTACCTTATATGTAGAAAGCAGAGTTAGTCAACAAACTTATAATATTTATGTAGCGTTTTGGTGACCATGTACAGATGTGTTAACTAAAACTCTGTGGAGTCAAAGGAGAACTCAGATGCTGCAATTCCTTAGCAAGGCAGAGTCAAAGTTCAATAAAATTAATATCAGCAAAGGGGTCCTAGAAAGGACGGGGTGGGGTCCCAAAGAGAAGGGTAGATAATAAAAGGAAAGGGGAAGAACTAAGTCAAGAATTCAAGCTGGGCGCTGGTGGCCTACTCTGTAATCCTAGCTACTCAGGAGGCTGAGGTTCGAGGTTCAAAGCCAGCTCGGGCAGGAAAGTCCATGAGATTCTTATCTCCAATAAACCACTAGAAAACCGGAAGTGGCGCTGTGGCTCAAGCGGTAGAGCACTGGCCTTGAGCTGAAGAGCGAAGAGACAGTGCCGAAGCCCAGAGTTCAAGCCCACAACCAATCAAAAAAAAAAAATATTCAATGGCTGTCCCTCCCTTGCTCTATTCCAGTTTTTCCCTCCCATTTCCACCCTCAAGTTACCACACCTAGTGTTTAGTGAATTCCACTGCTGCATTTGTTTACTCTTTGTCCCTCCATTTCTGTGTCCTCCTTGCCCTTCCAAAGATAGATAAACAAATAAATAAGACAAAAAGAAAAGACTGGACCCCGGTGGCTCACACTTGTAATCCTAGCTACTTCAGAGGCTGAAATCTGAGGATCACAGTTCAAAGCCAGGCAGGATAGACCGTGAGACTCCAATAAACCACTCAGAAAACCGGAAGTGGTACTTGGGCTCAAGTGGTAGAGCACTAGCCTTGAGCTGAAGAGCTGAGGGACAGTGCCCAGGCCCAGAGTTCCAGCCTCATGACCGACAAAAAAAAAAAAAAAGAAAGGAAAGGAAAAGAACAAAGAAAAAACCTTTTTTCCAGGCTGGGAGGGTGGCTCAGTGGTAGAGCGCTTGCCTTGCATGCATGAGGCCCTGGGTTTGATTCCTCAGCACCACATAAGCAAAAAGAAAGGGAAACAAAAAGCCGGAAGTGGTGCTGTGGTTCAAGTGGTAGAGTGCTAGCCTTGAGCTGAAGAGCCGAGGGACAGTGCCTAGGCTCAGAGTTCAGGCCCCACAACCGGGGGGAAAAAAAAAATTCCATTTCCTGGAGTTCATTTCAATAATTTTTTTAAATGAGATCAGAGGCACATAGGCATTTTACCTTTGTGCTCCCTTCTTTAGTCTCACTGTGTGTGAATTTCTAGAATTCTATATAATTTATCATGACAGGATGTATTTTTAGATCTAGCTTCCATATATGAGAGAAAACATGTGCCCTTTTGATCTCTGAGCTTGGCTTACCTCACTTATCATGATGAGTCTGTTCTTTGAAGAAAGTTGTATGTTGTGATCCTTGAAATGTCATATATTTTACTTTTTTTTCTTTTGTCAGTCATGGGGCTTGAACTCTGGGCCTGGGCGCTGTCCCTCAGCTCTTCAGCTCAAGGCTAGATTTCTACCACTTGAGCCACAGAGCCACTTTCAATATACAATTTTTTTCCCCAGTCCTGGGGTTTGAACTCAGTGCCTGGGCACTGTCCTTGAGCTTCTTTTGTTCAAGGCTAGCACTCTACCACTTGAGCTATAACACCACTTCTATCTTTCTGTTTACATGGTACGGAGGAATTGAACCCAGGGCTTCATGCATGCTTGGCAAGCATTCTACTACTAAGCCACATTCCAAGCCCCAATTTATTATATAGTAAAATAAAAGTCCAGAAAATTGATCAGTTTATTGTTAGGTTTTTAAAAAGAGGTAGCCGAGTAAGAACAGCACCACGCACATGGTATTCAGATAAGGGGTAGGTTTATTCAGTAGACCTGCTGGGACCAGGCAAGGTTGGCACTCCACGCGGCTGGCAAAAGAGAGCGTTATATAGGGTAGGGGCAGGGAAAGGAGTGTCCAGGTAAAGGGAGGTGGGACCAGGTGGGAGAAAGGTGTGGCCACATCAGATTATGATGTGACCTCAGCGGATGCAGATGTGACCTCTTCCAGGTGTCCCGGTTGCCTAGGTAACGCAGGTACTGGGTGAGGTCTGTTCGCCATCCAGGAATGGACCTTACATTTATAAGTTGCTCATTATCAAGGGTCAAGCTCAAAAATCTTTCTATGAATCATATTCTATACTGACCTCAAGCATTTCTTCATTTCTTCTTTTTAAAACATTCATTTCCAAAGAAGAGATCTTATGCCCAGACCAACAAAAAGGTTCCAGGTTAGGCCATGCTTATAGACTACTTCCAGTGACCATCTTTGAGGCTTTTATTTTATTTTTTTATTTTTTGGGTCCGGTCGTGGGTCCTGAACTTTGGGCCTGGCTGTTGTCCCTCAGCTCTTCAGCTCAAGGCTAGCACTCTACTACTTGCCCCACAGCACCACTTCCGGCTTTTTTCTTTTTTTGTGTGGTGCTGAGGAATCGAACCCAGGGCCCCATGCATGCAAGGCAAGCGCTCTACCACTGAGCCACCTTCCCAGCCCCGCATCTTTGTTGCTTTTAATTGGAGTGAAGTGGCCAATTGTATAAGACTCATTGATCTGAAAACTGGTTTGAAGCCAGCCCGGGCAGAGAAAGGTCCCTGAGAGATCGTCATTGCTAATCGACCAGCAAAGTGCTGGAAAACTGGAATTGCGTTGGAGCTCAAAGTGACAGAGTGCTAGCCTTGAGCTGAAGAGCTGAGGGACAGTGCTCAAACACTGAGTTCAAGTCCAACAACTGACCAAGGAAAATGCCAAGGATACTCTTATCCCAGCATGGAGAAAGGCACTCCTGGGACCCTGGCAAATGATGGTGCATCCTGAGGCAGTAAGTCACTGCTCAGATGGCAGAAGTGGTGTCAGATCCTGGAGTCATTTGTGCATGGCCCTTCAAAAATTGGTCAGAGCCAGGAGGTCATGGGAAGATAGTCTGTAAGCATGCCTAATGTCCATGATTATCTACCTTGTAAAAGGACAGGAAATTGCTAGTCTCTGTGATAGTAGTAAAAAGCTAAGGTTGTAAAACATGATGTTGGGGTGAACCAAAACTAACTCCATTTTTAACATCCAGAAGCTTCCCCCCACCCCTGAGAATCAAAATACTGGTCTCTCACAAGCCCCTGGGGTCAGGAAATATGCTGTTTGTTGAGACCCCGAGAAATGTGGGAACTGTTTGGAAAGCCCTGATGATGGTTGTGATAAGGCTGTGGTATCTGAACCCTGTTTGGTTATCAATAGCCCAGACAAGATCTGTAGCCCTGTTTGGTTCACAACAGTAAAACAGGGCAGCCACCTTTGCCCTTCCAGGAAGGAACAGTCTTATCTCTGCCTCCAGGAGTAAGAATATCCACCTGCTTTGAATGGGGACCCCCAAATTCGCGTGCCAATTCAAACCAGAATGGTGGGTTCGTTCAAACAGATACTATGAGATGGACTGGAACCCCATTGGCCACTGACATAAATATGCAATCTTTATGTGTGTGTTACAATCCCGTTGGCCACCTGTGTGTGGCCAGGCTTGACCACATGGATTTTGCCTTTAAAAACTCTAGCTTGTGGGCCATTCGGGGTTGCAGTTTCACCTCCCCAGTCTGTGCTGCGTCCCTGGCTGGTCATCTTTTTACATGAGGCTGTCTCTGAGTGGTGGACTCTTTTCCTCATAACAGTAGGGGATAGTTTAAAATCCCAACTCCCTTGTATTTGCTAAAAGCTGTAATTGGCGGTAACTTTTGGGCTGGCGGCAGCCACCTAAATTCACCTATTCAGGAAAGAAGGTTGTGGATCTGTGTCCTTATTGCGATTTGTCTAAAGGCCTACACTGGTAACTTAGGCATGGTTAGGGTCACTAGAGATCACGTTCCTAAGCCAGCCAGAAAGATGCCTTTGCAAACTAGTATGCTAAACAAGCTACACTGCTATAGCCAGAGAAAAGGTCTGTGCATTTATTAAAAGTTAAATGTTGTATATAAAATCCAGTTTGGAGTAAAATAGTACTCCTAATAACTTCTCATCCTGGCAGCCCCTTGGTAAAATAGGCTAAGGCTATAGGTTCCTGATGAGGTAGTCTCAATGCCCCTGAGTCAGCTTGAAGAAGTTCTCTGGTTATTAAAAAGTTGTCACTGTGGTAGGAAGACCCCTACTCAGGCAGGCAAGCCCACCTAGTCGTCCAGAGTGACAGAGCCCACCGCAACAAAGTTGTTAATAAAGAAGCAACTTTATTGAGAAGGTTCCTATACTGACCAGCCAGGGCCGCAGCACAAGCTCGGGAGCTGATACTGCAACCCCGAGCTGCCCCTATTCTTTGGTTTTTAAAGAAAAAATCCATGAGGTCAAGCCTGGTCACACCCAGGTGACCAATGGGATCATAACATACACAAAGGACCGGGCCACATACAGGTAGCCAATAGGCAGAGTTTACCGTAAGCATGTGCAAAAGGCAGGGTTTACCATAAGCACGTGGTGTCGCCAGTTGAAGCCAGATCACAACCTATCTGTTTTATGGGTCAGTCCTTAACTGAACAATCAAGGTGGGTGAGGTTGTTAAGAGGAGGGGGACCTAGAGGCATTCTTTCCATTCCAAGAACTGGGCTGGTTGGAGCCAAGGTTGAGTTAACCTTGTTTAAAGATTTTTTTTTTCTAAAACCCCTAAAACAAAGGCAAAGCCTGGAAAGAAGCTGTACCAGCTCAAGTCTCCTCTCAGGGCCTACTTAGTCACCTTGGTAAACTACCCAGGAGGAGCCACTGCCTAAACTGCCTTAAAAACCAATGGGGCTCCAGCCTGCAAGAGTCAGTGTACAACCAGGCAGGAAGTGGGAAATTTCACTAAAGCCAGACCTTAGGTTAAGCTTCTTTAAGCAGTTTGTGCAGAAATGGCAGGTACCTCAGCAGGAGGTGTGACAATCTACGGGAGCCACTAGGAGCCATCGCTGCTGCTGTACAGCCCATCTCTTCTAATCTGAAGATTCCTGTTTGAGTGAAGCTCAAAATGGCCTGGCAGCACCTGGAGGAGACTACATTATCATCTTGACCACCTCCACTGTGGTCAAAGTGGACCGGACTCCTTGCCTGACTCCATCCCCTGCAGCTGATACCTGGCGAAAGACTGTTTGGATCTGCCTAACCTAAGACTTTGGTTGCAGGACATTCTTTTGTGGGTCATAGATTTGTAAAGCATAACCTGCCTGACATGGGAAAACAGTGCAAAGTCCCCTGACTGTATGGCTACCAACTATATGGAGCCAACTTTTAACTGCTGGAGACTCCATAAATTACAGGAGTAAACAGCCTAGGCAAAAATCCAGTCCTTTTTACAGAGAAATCAATGATTTGACTTCATGTACGTAAGAAAAAAAGGAGGGAATGAAGTAAGGAGGCCAGGTCTGGCTGGCACCATATTGGCCACATGTGGAAGGTAGGGTCTGGCATCTTGTCTTCACGCTGTGGGGAAGGACCCCCCCCCCCCAATCACCTGCCTTCCAGGTAATGGGCATGCCCAGACCCCTGGAGGCAGGGGCAGGCACTTGGCTGATAGGTTACTGAATCTGTCAGTCCAGTGCCTGGGACTGGGAATTTCCTGAGGATCTGCCCCCTGTGCTGACCTATTTAAGCCCAGACCAGCCTAGCTGCCAGGACTCCATGCCAAGTGTGTCTCTGTGATCGTGTCCTGTGTCCTGTTTCCTGGCTCGTCTCCAGTCATCATGGAGTCCCAATTCAGCTCTCCATTGAAGCTGAATTGGCTTGTTGGTTTTGTTTTTGTTCTTTTTCTTTCCTTTTTTTTTTTTTTTTTGTCAGTCATGGGGCTTGAACTCTGGGCCTGGTAGCTGTCTCTCAGCTTTTCAGCTCAAGGCGAGTGCTATACCACTTGAGCCACAGCGCCACTTCCGGTTTTCTAGTAGTTTATTGGAGATAAGATTCTCACGGAGTTTCCTGCCCGGCTGGTTTGAACCAAGATCCTCAGATCTCAGCCTCCTGAGTAGCTAGGATTACAGGCATGAGCCACCGCGCCCGCTCTTTTTTTCCTCTTTAACATGTTTCCTAGCTGTGTTATGTATATTTGCATGCTGCAGGCCTTTGTAACAACTGGCGGAAAGTCTCCAATATTCTATATTTTAAAATGTGGCTTCTGGGATGATTTAGGTGCCCGATGTGGGGCTCAAACCCACAACCCTGAGATTAAGAGTCTCATGCTCTACCCACTGATGAGAGTGCTAGCCTTGAACAAAAGAAGCTCAGAGACAGTGCTCCGGCCCTGAGTTCAAACCCTAGGACTGGCAAAGAAAAAAAAATCAATTAGTTGAACCCTTTCCTTTTCCAAATAGGAAAATAAAGCCCAGAACAGAATGATTTGTTCAAGGACCCAGAAAGAGGTATTTGCCAGAGCCAGCCAAGAATAGAGCTCTTTAGACTCCCAAGCCAGTGCTCGTCCTTCCTAAAAGCCTAGAAAAACACAAAGCTACATTGGGCTTCTTGCCAAGCCCCTGCAGAAGGTCACATAGCCCAGCAGCTCTCAGAGTTCCTTGTCTGTTCCTAGCCTGAACTTTGAGTGACAAATGAAGAAAAGAAGAAAGGGAGAAAATGTGCAGAAGAGTCCAATGTATAACCTTCAGATTTTTCCCTTTGCAATTGGCTTGTTATGTATATGTAATGTGTGTTTTAAATAAATGGTGTCCTAGAGCTGACCTCGCTGCTGCCTGTCATAGCTGCCAACATTAAGACTGAACCCCTCACCCAATTAGGAGGAAATTGCCAGAAGGAATTTGTAGGGATGAAAAATTGTTAGCATTGACCACAGAAACCTCATTTTGATGCAGATCAAAAACAGCTGCTTCTCACCTCTAAGTCATTTATCAATCAGCCACCAAACCTGAATTTTGTCACAATTCTAGCCTCTCTGAATCTACCCCTTTCTCTGCTTGAGCAAACATCTGTCCTGAATGAGAACACTGCTATGACCAATTGCTAGAAGAGGACAGGTGTTGCGGATGCCTCAGCAAGACCTGGGAATGTGTGTCTGGTAGGCAGAAAGTGAACCACACCATGTGGGAATGGACAAAGTTTATTAAAACATCATATGCTGGGGCTGGGAAGGTGGCTCAGTGGTAGAGCGCTTGCCTTGCATGCCTAAAGCCCTGGGTTTGATTCCTCAGCACCACATAAGAAAAAAAGCCAGAAGTGGCGCTGTGGCTCAAGTGGTAGAGTGCTAGCCTTGAGCTGAAGAGCTGAGGGACAGCGCCCAGGCCCAGAGTTCAGGGCCCACGACGGGACCAAAAAAAAAAACCATCATATGCTTATGTAGCATACGGGCCTAGAAAGTAAATCTGCAGTCCTGGGACAGAAAATTAACCTTAAACAATTTCTGGGGAATGCAAATTATGAGTGTTAATCTTTAATCAGTGAGCAAGAAGAGTTGTTAACAAAGGTGGAGAAGTTCCTTGTGATTAAAGAGAAAGCAAGCAAGGTGCAGGTGGGCTCCATTAAACACAAGAGGAATCTTGAGGCATTGTTCTATAGAATTATTTGGAGGAGCGCACCAAGGTCGTGGCTGGGCACCCAGACCTTCATCCAGATAGGGAAAGAGCTTCCTCTTTCCATCCTGGAGGCTGCAGCTGAGGACCCCGACCTTTGCCAGGATTATGGGGGAATTTTCTCCTCTTTCACCAGCAAACATAAGCCTCACACAGCACACCAGTCCTCAGGTGGGGTCATGTGAGTCTGTGTCTCCAACAGATAGGATGGAAGGTAATTTATTAGTGTTGCTAAGATGCATGTGAGAAGGGCAGATCTTCAAGGTCAATTGAAGCAGTTTACTCTGTGCAAGGAAAAGTCAAGGAAATTCACAGAAGCAATTTGAGCCTGGTTTTGTGTGTTATTTATTGCCGTGTAACATTTATTCCTACTTTGGCTATTAGTTGTCTAATACTGTATAACAAATTCCTTTAATATTTATTGGCTTTTAAGAAAAGAAATATGCATTCTCCAATGATTTCTGTGGTGTTTATCTAGGTATCTCTAAGACTTTGGAAAAGCGAGTTTCTCCAGGGTGAAAGATTTAAGAAACAGTAAGATTAATACATTTGTATACAATTGCATACCACTCAATGTATTTACTTCTGAGTTTGTAAGCTAAATCTAGCTTCTATATATAAGGGAAAACATGGATCATTTGTCATTTCTGAGCCTGACTTATTTCACCTGGCATCTGGTCTGACTTCATACCTTAGCTAAGTTCAGCAAAATAAAATACCAGGAAGCAGGGTTAGGGCGGGGTCAAGGGGAAAGGACTAGACAATGAAGAGGAGAATAGGGGAGAATATAGACAAGAATCCACTGTATATCCTACAAAATTAAGAGTTGCTGGGCACCAGTGGTTCACACCTGTGATCCTAGCTACTCAGGAGGCTGAGATCTGAGGATCATGGTTCAAAGCCAGCCTGGGCAGGGAAGTCCTCGAGACTCATATCCAATAAACCACTAGAAAATGAAGTGGTGCTGTGGCTCAAGTGGTAGAAGGCTTGCCTTGAGCTGAAGAGCTGAGGGACAGTGCCCAGACCCAGAGTTCAAGAGCTACAACTGGGGGGAAAAAAAAGTTAACAAGAGTGAAGGAAGGGTTGGATGGGGGGGGGGGGGATGGGTGAAACTGTTGAAAGGGGTGACACAGATCAAGATATGTGTTCATAAACTTATTTGTTAAATGACAACTCTTTTGTACAAATTTAAAGATAATTTCAGACAAAGAAAAGGCGAGGAGCAAGAATAAGAATGACCATGATCAACTCCACTGATTTTTGGCAATCTCATTTCAGAAGTAATATTGTATCACTTTTGCTACATAGACTTTAGAATGTTTCACTTTATGATGATGTGAAAGGATACCCATAAAAGCTTTCTGTTTTTCTCCTTCAGTACAGTGTTCTATATAGTATGTCCTGAGTTTATCAGGACATAATTTCACCATAATTGTAAGTCAAGTGGCATCTGTATGCATTTGTGTGTGTGTGTGTGTGTGTGTGTGTGTGTCTGTATGGGGTTTTGATCTCAGAGTCTTGCACTTGCTTGGCAAGAGCTCTACCACATGAGCCTCAAGTGGGGTTAGTTTTCTGATAATATCTTTCTACTCTAGGACCAGCCTTAGGCCACAATCCTCCTACCTAAAGCTTCCTGCCTCACTACAATGATAGACATGCACCATCACACTGGCTTCTTCTGTTGAGATGAGATCTTGCTAACTTTTTGGCTCAAACTATGTTGCTTCAGAGCTCCACTTCCCACATAGCTGGAATTACAGATTTGAGTCAACACATCTGTGTTTTTTAAAAATCAGAAGCAAGTCATTAAGTTTAGTCCACATACAAGGGTGTAAACAGCAAGAGATAGCATCTCTATATTAGAGACTCCCTATCAAATTTTGCCAAAAAGGATTGAGTTTTTAAAAAGGAGATATTCTAGGTATAGAACAGATATTAGGAAGATCTGACTGATGGTTATAGCCAGAAATCTGAATAGGGTTGAGGTAACTGGAAAGGTTGACTTTTCACCAATTGAACTGAGATGACATGCCTTGCCTTCCTCCCTCTCCCCTACCCCTCTCTTTCTTTATCTTTTCTTTTTTGGTGGCATTAGAATTTAAACTCAAGCCGGGTGCTGGTGGCTCACGCCTGTAATCCTAGCTACTCAGGAGGCTGAGATCTGAGGATCGCGGTTCAAAGCCAGCCCGGGCAGGAGAGACCGTGAGACTCCGATCTCCAATAAACCACCAGAAAACCAGAAGTGGCGCTGTAGCTCAAGTGGTAGAGCGCTCGCCTTGAGCTGAAGAGCTGAGGGACAGCGCCCAGGCCCAGAGTTCAAGTCCCACAGCCGACCAAAAAAAAAAAAGAATTTAAATTCAAGGACTTGAGCTTACTGGGAAGGTGCTCTACCACTTGAGCCAGGCACCCAGTCCTTCATAGGTTTGTTACTTTTCAAACAGTTTCACTTTTCGTTTGTCCAAATAGGCACTAACTGCCATCATCTGGATTTATGAGTTTACATTTAATGCAGAGTTTACATTTAATGCATGTATCACAGAATCCAGCTTTTTATTGGTTGAGAATGGTCTTGTGAATTGTACTGGTTGCAAACTGTCCAATCATTGCTTCCTGAGAAGCTAAGATTACATGGGCAAGCCACCATTCTCAACTAAACTGGGTATTCAAGACTAGGAAAAACAAAATCACCTTTAATCCTGAGGATTTTTGTCTCTGTTCTCTCATTCAACTATAAGACTTAGAAGAAGCAGGGCGTCAGTGGCTCATACTGTAATCCTAGCTATTTAGAAGGCTGAGATCTGAGGAACATATTCAAAGCCAGTCTGGGCAGGAATGTCTGTGGTTTGTGAGACCCTTATCTCCAATTAACCAGCACAAAGGTGGAAACTGGGAATGGGAGGGAAAAACTGGAAGAGAGAAAGGGAAGGGGTGACATTATCCAAAAAGAAATGTACTCTTGGGCTGGGAAGGTGGCTCAGTGGTAGAGTGCTTGCCTTGCATGCATGAGCCCTGGGTTCGATTCCTCAGCACCACATAAACAGAAAAAGCCAGAAGTGGTGCTGTGGCTCAAGTGGTAGAGCGCTAGCCTTGAGCTGAAGAGCTCTGGGACAGCGCCCAGGCCTAGAGTTCAGGTCCATGACTGGCAAAAAAAAATAAAGAAAAAAAGAAATGTACTCTTTACCTAACTTAAACTGTAACCCCTTTGTATATCACCTTTACAATAACAACAAAAAAAAGTTTTAAGAATTTTTTTAAGAAGGCAGGAGAGGTGTGGTTCAAGTGGTAGAGCACCGGCCTGGGGAGAAAAAGGTAAGGTAGGCACTGGTGGCTCACACCTATAATCCTAGCTACTCAGGAGGCTGAGATCTGAGGATTGAGGTTTGAAGCCACCTCGGGTAGGAAAGTCCATGAGACTCTTATCTCCAATTAATCATCAGAAAACCAGAAGTGGAGCTACGGTTCAAACTGGTATAGTGCTAGTAGCTTTGTGCAGAAAAACTCAGGAACAGCATCCAGACCTTGACTTCAAGCTCCATGATGGGAAAAAAGCAAGCTAAGGTATAGCACCCAGGCTTGAGTTCAAGCCTTAGTGTCTGCATACCCCCCCCCCCCACAAAAGGATAGATAAATAAATAGCATACAATGTACAATGTAATCTCATCATTTTACATTGGAAGAAATGAGAGCTAGCAGCGGCTCACCCCTAACATACTAGCTATGCTAGAGGCTGAGGTAGGAAGATCACATCTAAAGGATAGCCACAGAAAAAAGTGCACAAACCTCCATCTCATTCAACAAAAAACTGGGTACATTGGTGGTATACATCTATCTTGTGTACCTACACATGTAGGGGAAAGGCAAGATCCTATTTTAAAAATAACAAAAGCGCCAGGCACTGGTGGTTCAGGCCTGTAATCCTAGCTATTCAGGAGGCTGAGATCTGAGGGTCACGGTTCAAAGCCAGCCCGGGCAGGAAAGTCCATGAGACTCATCTCCAATAAATCACTAGAAAACCGGAAGTGACACTGTGGCTCAAGTGGTAGAGCACTCGCCTTGAGCTGAGGAGTAAAGGGACAGCTACCAGGCCCAGAGTTCAAGCCCCACGACCAAAAAAATAATAACAATAACAAAAGCAAAAAGGGCTGAGGACCCAGATCAGGTGGTAAAACTCCTGCTGAGCCAGCACAAACCTTAGAACAAAATTTTTTTAAAGTGGTTAAAAAAAAAATCCTGAAACTCATAGCAAGAAACTAGCCTTTATGAAGTCACATGAAGTTAGACACAGAGTTGACCTAAAGTTCTTGGCAAAACACTTAAATTTTAAAGGAAGAGTAATGCTTATTGCCTCCATTGTATGGATAACTGAGGTCCTGAGAGGTCCCATCATGAATGATGGGACCCAGCACAGCCAAGACCAGAACTAGAAGCCAGCTTTGACTCCTAGATCAGACCAGGCCTTCTCCAAAATTTCTCTTGTTCTATGTCCAATCCCACAGACAAATCTGTTATCCTGAAATAGTAAGGATCCCATCAGCCTTGCATCCAAAATTGTCTTTTTTTGTGTGCCAGTCCTGGGGCTTGAACTCAGGGTCTCGGTGCTGTCTCGGAGATTTTATGCTCAAGGCTATTACTCTACCACTCCAGCCACAGTTCCATTTCTAGCTTTTTGGTGGTTAATTGGAGATAAGAGTCTTAAGGACTTTCCTACCCAGGCTATATTTGAACTGTAATCCTCAAATCTCAACCTCCTGAGTAGCTAGGATTATAGGCATGAGCTACTGGGTTCTGGCTCAAAAAAAAAAAAAAAAACACCCCAAAACAAAAAACCCAGCATTTTTACAAAAGATGAACCATATTTTCAAAGTATGTCAAACAAGTATCTCATCTACAGTAACCCCTAATGGGCAGACATGGGCGTTTCATTGTCCCTAAGAGCTTTCAGTTTCATGACACCCTTCAGCCAGGGTAAGTCTGTGGTGTCTAGGAAGTTCAGGATCCCTAATTGGATTATTTGTAACAGGGTCAGAATGAAAGGTCCACAGGGGTCTGTCCTCAACATCCTCATGGAAAGGACCTCAGTTACCTACCAGTCCTCCCACATCTCTCCCAGCAAGCTGCTTCCTGCACCAGTTCCCTTATTTTGCTTGTGCTATTTGTGTCTGCTCCTAACAGCTGGCCCCAGCCTGGCAGCCCCCAGCTCTGAGGATTATCCAATTATCCCATTAGCCCAGCATGTCCTTCCTTCCTCCCAAGCTATTAGCTCCCCCATCTCCCTCTCCCTCTTTCAGGGCTTGTCCATAGCCTTGTGTCTTCCCTAGCCAGTCCTAAGCTGGGTCAGCAGTCCCTACTCATAGAGGAACATGGAACGGGAAGGGACCAGCACATCCATCCACTTCATTTAGCAAGGAAGGAAACTCACTTGCATGTGCACACACACACACACACACACACACACACACACACACACACACACACACACACAATGTTCTGTATTTCTACCACCAACACAACAAAGTCACATGACAGGCTAAGAGCAGAGAAGTAAAACCCAGGTCTCTTGACTGCATGGCCATGTTCTTTCTCACCAACAGCATGCCTTTTCAAGTGTTTACTTGGCTTAGCCCTGGGAAGAAGGTAGTGCTAACTCTGTCCCACTTTCTGGGACTCTTGGATTGAGATTAGAATGTAGGGTCTAGGATGGATCTTCAATACAATTGATGAAAAATCCGCACGTTATCCGAGAGCGAGGTTGTAATTTAGTGGCAAAGAGATATTACTGGAAGCAAGCCAGCAACAGACTTGGGGTGGGGGCAAGGCAGGTGTGTTTGCTAAAGGAGCTCCTCTAGAGTTCCTTTCAGATCCCTCTGAAAAGCAGAGGATCCTCAGGGCTCCTCCATCTTCATAGAGGACATAACTCCACACACAATACCTGTTGGCATGGTTTAAAGTGGAGCCAATTCAGTGAGACACCATCCCAAGAAAAGAGGCCTATCTAAAAGGAAATGTAAGCAATGGATTAAGAAGGTTGGTAGATGCTTCAGTTTGGCTCTACAAGGTAGGAGAAAAATCTGTGGTAAGAGACAAGACTAAGAGTAATACAGGGCCCCAGAAATGCCCATCCCAAAGAACGGAAACCTGATTCAAAACATTCAGGGCTCCCTTCATGTCTGGAATAGGAAGGACAGTTCTGAAGCTCTATGTGGGAAAGAATCACTTGTTCACTTAGGCTGAATAGATGGTGGCAAAAGCTAAGTGCACAGAGGCTGGTTTGGATCTTTTTTTTCTTTTTTAAAAAAATTATTATTTAGAGGCTGGGAATGTGGCTCAGTGGTAGTGCTTGCCTAGCATGCATGATGCCCTGGGTTCAATTCTTCAGTACCACATAAACAGAAAAGGCTGGAAGTGGTGCTGTGGCTCAAATGGTAGAGTGCTAACCTTGACAAAAGAAGCTCAGGGAGCTGGGGGCTGGTGGCTCATGCCTGTAATCCTGGCTACTCAGGAAGCTGAGATCTGAGGATCATGGTTCAAAGCCAGCCCGGGCAGGAAAGTCCGTGAGACTCTTATTGGGTGCCCCTCAGCCTCCAATATTGGGGTCTATGATCAAAGGAACGATACTGAAACAAAGAGAAAGTCAGACAAAGGTATATTTCTCACCAAGCATCAGAAACAGACTAACCTGTCCGGGCCACCTTGGCAGAAAGCGAACCCCGCTCAGCTGCACCGGCTAACTTTTATAGAGAACATGAGATGCCGTTAGGCTGGCCACATGCAGGTGGCCAATAGCATTGCAACATTCCCACAAAATTGCACAGTTATATAGGCCCCAGGCAGGTGACCAATGAGATTACAATGTATCCCTAAGCAGTTGTTTAAACTAGCCTACCACTTTGGTCAGTTTTGGCGCATGGGTTGGGGGGGGGGTGGGGGGGGCTCCATTCCTTGGTGGTGGCTTGGTACACATGTACTCATTGCTGATGTGTCCATCTGGCCTCTAGATTCTGTTATCAGAGACTTGCAATCCACATTTTTCCTAAACTTGTAAACAACAAGATGGATGTTTAACCAGGGTGGAGTCACATAGGCTCCCTGGGTCCTAACATTAAGATTGGGTCCCAACAATTTTTATTTTTTATTTTTTGGGTCCAGTCGTGGGGCCTGAACTCTGGGCCTAGGCGCTGTCCCTCAGCTCTTCAGCTCAAGGCTAGCGCTCTACCACTTGAGCCACAGTGCCACTTCTGGCTTTTTTCTTTTTTCTTATGTGGTGCTGAGGAATCAAACCCAGGGCCTCAGGCATGCAAGGTAAGCGCTCTACCACTGAGCCACTTTCCCAGCCCAAGGTCCCAACAATTCTTATCTCCAATAAACCACCAAAAAGCCAGAAGTGGAGCTGTGGCTCAAGTGGTAGGGCACTAGTCTTGAGCTGAAGAGCTGAGGGACAGCGCCCAGGCCCAGTGTTCAAGCCCCATGACTGACAAAGAAAAGAAAAAACAAAAAAAACAACAAACAAAAAACAAAGAAGCTCAGGGACAGTGCCCAGGCCCTGAGTTCAAGCCCCAGGACTGGAAAAAATTTTTTTTTCTTTTGTCGGTCGTGGTGCTTGAACTCTGGGCCTGGGCACTGTCCCTCAGCTCTTCAGCTCAAGGAGAGTGCTCTACCGCTTGAGCCAGAGCACCACTTCTGGTTTTCTGATGGTTATTGGAGATAAGAGTCTCACAGACTTTCCTGCCTGGGCTGGCTTTGAACCAGGATCCTCAACTCTTAGCCTCCTGAATAGCTAGGATTATAGGCATGAGCCGCTGGCACCCGGCTTGAAAAAAATTTTTTTTAATATTATTAAGCCAGGTACCAGTGGCTCAGGCCTGTAATCCTAGTTACTCAGGAGACTGAGATCTGAAGATTGCAGTCCAAAGCCAGCCTGGGCAAGGAAAGTCTGTGAGACTCATCTCCAATTAACCATCAGAAAGCTGGAAGTGGTACTGTGGCTCAAGTGGTAGAGCACTCACCTTGAGCTGAAAAGCTGAGGAACAGTGCCCAGGCCCAGAGTTCAAGACCCACGACTGACCAAAACTAACTAACTAAACACACACACACACACACACACAGAGATAATTAAAAGGTGATATACAGAGAGGTTGCAGTTACAAAAGTCAGATAAAGAGTATAATTCTTTTTTTTTGTCGGTTGTGGGGCCTGAACTCTGGGCCTGGGCACTGTCCCCCAGCTCTTCAGCTGTAGACCAGCAGTCTACCACCTGAGCCTTAGCTCCACTTCCAGCTTTTTCTGCTTATGTGGTGCTGAGGAATCGAACCCAGGGCCTCATGCATGCAAGGCCAGCACTCTACCACTGAGCTACCTTCTCAGCCCTAAGAGTATAATTCTTGAGATCCTCCTGTTACCTGTATAGGGACAGGTGCCATGTGCTCTCTCTTGGGGAAAATATAGCTCTTCTAATAAACCTTATAATAATCTTTCTCGTGCACCTGCCTGTCTCTGTGTGGTTCCCTGGGATGGATGTGTGGGCTCCTTCATTGCTGGCCTGTACAGGGATAGGCTCCCCGGTGGATTTGCTCCCTCCTCCACTTTGGAAGGGGGTTCGACCAGCTGCCCCGGGCGGGCCCTATCCTGAGATGCTACACTCTGGTTGGTCGCCAGAGGACTACCAAGGTAACTTTCTCCTGACCGAGCGCTCTACCTGCCCATGCAACACCGCTAATTAAGTCCTACCCAGGTTAGTAACCAGTACCGGAGTAACCCAGTACTGGGTTTCCAATTTCTGTAGTTCTGTCTGTAAGGCCTCCTGGGCCTTAGTGGGCTAACGGAGCCCTGCCATCTGACCAAAATCTTGGCCAATTGCCCAGAACTTGCCTCAAGGGCCTGCTGTGGCCAAAGCCCCTGTGGAGAAAACAAGACATTTCTCACTGGCACACCCCACCACCCCCACCACCCATTCTGAGCCAAATAGTACCACAGGGGACACTCTGTGGCAAGTGCTTGGCTCTGGTCACTATACCATGGGAAGGCCACTAAATTAATTTCTTTACATTAAGGCCACCTGGGCCTTGGAGGGTGCTGAGCTCCCAACAGAGTCAAATTTGGCCCCAAATGTAAAACTTTACTTCTGTGAGCGCTCAGGCAGGTAAAAGTCTCTCTCTCTCTCTCTCTCTCTCTCTCCTCCTCCTTCTCACTCTCCCTCTCCCTCCCTCCCACCCTCCCCCCCTTAAACTCTGCTGTTGCTGTTCCAAATTAGCTTCTGGTGACCTCTCCCTTCTTCCAGCTAAAGGTATTCAGAAGTATTTCATTTGTTAAATGCCCTGGTTTAGCCCAGGAAAAATCTAGCCAGCAGCATCTTGTGTTAATTACTCTTTGAGATTAAAAAAAAAAATCAACAAGTTTGGATATTTTTTTTTTTGGGTCCGGTCGTGGAGCCTGAACTCTGGGCCTGGGCGCTGTCCCTCAGCTCTTCAGCTCAAGGCTAGTGCTCTACCACTTGAGCCACAGCGCCACTTCCGGCTTTTTTCTTTTTGCTTATGTGGTGCTGAGGAATCGAACCCAGGGCCTCAGGCATGCAAGGCAAGCGCTCTACCACTGAGCCACCTTCCCAGCCCATGTTTGGATATTTTTTTTAAAAAAGAGAGTATAATTCTTTTTTGAATTTTCATTTCATTGTAAAGATGCTGTAAAGAAGGGTTCGTTTCCTGAGTAAGATAATGAGTACATTTCTTGTTGAACATTGTTCCCCCTCCTTTGTTTTTCTCCTACTATCCCTCCAAGAGTATAATTCTTTTGGACAATGTCATCCCGTCCATCCCTCTCTCCCAATTCTTCCCTCACATCCCACCCACAAATTGTATGGCTCATTTTCAACATAGTGACAAGTGAGTAACCCTGCTGCATTTGTTCACCCTTTGTCCCTCCATTTCCGTGTTCCCCTTTCCCTCCCAAAGTCAGATAAGTGAACAAACAAGACAGAAAAACAAAAACAGCATCCAAGAAAAAAACCCTCTTGTTTCCAGTTCCTGGATAGATCTTATCCGCATGAGTAAACACGATGAGCCTTCAACTAGAAGATGACATGGGTGGTGGTTGCCCACCATTACAGCAGCAGAACAGATCCCAAAGGTGTTTGTAGGAAGTCTGGGGTAGGATGGAAGAGGTAGTGAGAACCTTCTGTTATTCGCTGGTGACAGCAGTTTGTCACATTGGCAAAGTCTGCTTTAATGCTATGCTTAGGTGACCTTCTTCACGGCTTAACCAGATATTCACATGCTGATCCTACCCTCCTGCGGTCACACCAGAAAGCAGAGGTACTTGGAAAGACACTGGTGTCACTGAGTGAATTTCAGGTCTTGGAGTCAGTATCACGGATGCAAGACTCAGGTTTTCCTCTATTCCTTTATGCACACAAGATACCTTCTTTACACACATAAGCAAAATTCAGGTAGTGACAATAATTTGTCATTCCCTCTTCCCGATCTCTCATTGTCTCCTGCATGTTTCTTTTGAGCTTCCATGAACCAAAGATGGGACAATCTGTCTCTCAAAGATGAGCCATCCTTCCTGGCCCTGTGCCTTCAGATACAGGGCGATTTCTCAGGAAGCCGAGCCTCCTATAGGCCAGTGAGCACTGAATGTCCTTGGGGCACACTAAGCACCTAGCCTTGCGTCTCATGGTGGCCTAACAACAGGAAATAATTGTTCTACCAGAGCTTCTGTGAGCCCTGGAACTCTGGTACATCACCTACCACCAAACCTTCACTTTCCAGACTCTCCTGGTCTTGATCCCCTTCCTTTGGCCACTTGCTGATTCTGTTGGGCATAATCGTGAGACCATCATTTCACCTGTCAGGCTTGTCCTCTGCATTAGTCCATTTTGTGTATATGGAAATACCCGAATCCAAATGTTTTATATGTAAAGAGGTATATTTGACCCATAATTCTGATGCCTGGAAGGTCCAGACAGCATGGCACTGGTGTCCCAGCAAGGGCCTCTCCTTGGTTGTGTCATAAGATGGCAGAGAGGCAGGAGAGCCAAGCGTGGGGAGTAGCCTTGCTTTGTAACTCTCTCACGAGTCATCTAGACACATGACAGATGCATTCATCTCTTCCAAAGGTTACCTGACCATCTTTCTTTAGTCCTACCACACTGGGGAACAAGCTTACAGCACACAAACTCTTGGAGGACACACTCAAAAACATGTCCAACATTCAGAAATGGTATTTCAGTTTGTTTACCATCTGTGAGGTGCTGAGAACTGAGTAGCATCTCCTGCCTTGAGTGGGGGTCCCACATCCCTTTTTCTTGGGAGAATACTATTAACTGGACTACAAGTGCACCATGAGGCCACAGATGCTTCTTTCCCAGGCAAGCCACTGGAGTACAGTGCCATACTTGGCAACTGAAATGTCTGCTTTTTGTACCCATTCTGGAGTTTGAACTTAGGGCTTGGGTGCTGTCCCTGAGCTTTGCTCAAAGCTAGCACTCTACTATTTGAACCAAAGCTCCACTTTGGGCTTTTTGGTGGTTTAATGGAGATGAGTCTCAAGCACTTTCCTGTCCGGGCTGGTTTTGCATCCTGAATCTCAGATCTAAGACTCCCTGAGTAGTTAGGATTATACTATAGTTAGGATTGTGGCACCTGGCTCTGCCACATTGTTTTTGAAATGACTTTGTGACAGCCAGTTTTCTTTCCTCTACATCTTCCTGCACATTTGCCTTTTCAAACTTGTGTAGGAGTTTGTCTGTTTGCCCATTTTGTCTAGCCTGCTAAGGAAATTTGGAATCTCCTTTTCCTGTTTGCCTTTTCTATAAACTCCAGCTTCACTTGTTTCTAGACTTCCATTGAAGATAAAAATGATGCATAGGGCTGGGAATGTGGCTTAGCAGTAGACTGCTTGCCTAGCATGCATGAAGCCCTGGGTTCAATTCCTCGGTACCATATAAACAGAAAAAAAACAGAAGTCATGCCGTGGCTCAAGTGGTACAGTGCTAGCCTTGAGCACAGAGAGGCTCAAGGACAGTGCCCAGGCCCTGAGTTCAAGCAAAAAAAAAAAAAGAAAGAAAGAAAGAAAAGATGCATAATCAATGTTCCTTGTCTAAGTCATCTGCCAGTTACACGGTCATTTCTCAGAGGATTCCAGGTGTTGGCTTAAACTCACACCTATCACCTTTCTTCATCTGGCAATGTATGGGTATTTTCAATAATCTATAAAAACCAGGTCAGCAGCCCTCTGACTTATTACCCTTTCAGACTTTTTTCTACTCTGATATTAAGAAATGTGGAGTTGACACCGGTGAATCATGCCTGTAATTCTAGCTATTCAAGTGGAATCCAACCTGGGCAGAAAAATTCATTAGACTCTTATTTGTAATTAACTGCCAAAAAAGCTGGAAATGGAGCTGAGGCTCAAGTGGCAGAGCACTAGTAGTTAAGAAAAAAATCTCAGGGACAGTGTCCAGGCCTTGAGTTCAAACCCCAGGATTGGTATACACACACACACACACACACACACACACACACACACACACACACACACACACACACACACACACACACACACACACACACACACACACACACACACACACACACACACACACACACACACACACACACACACACACACACACACACACCAAAAGAAAAGCAGAGCTATTGATTGGCTTCTCTCTTGTGTTTTTTAATTGAAAATTGATTAGTTATTATAATAATTCTGGGCAATCATGTTACATGACATGTGTTCCATCTATTTCTGTATTTATTATCTGGTTTTATCTAAAATTAGCATGGCAATTCAGCTGATTTGCCAGGCGCCTGTGGCTCATGCCTGTAATCCTAGCTACTCAGGAGGCTGAGATCTGAGGATCACAGTTCAAAGCCAGCCTGGGCAGGAAAATCCATGAGATTCTTATCTCCAATAAACCACCAGAAAACTGGAAGTGGTGCTGTAGCTCAAGTGGTAGAGTGCTCGCCTTGAGCTGAAGAGCTGAGGGACAGCGTCCAGGCCCAGAGTTCAAGCCCCATGACCAACCAAAAAAAAAAAAAAGCCCTGACAAGGTCTTTTGACTCTATTCCAATGTGTGATGGTTGTTGGAAGGGAGGAGCGGTAGGATTATTTGGCATTTCTGAACTAGGCAGAAAGAAGAAGCAAGATAGAACCCTGTCAGCTAGCCTGGTCTCTCTCAACTCCCTACTAGTTCTGAAAGTGACACAAAAGAGCTATGACATTGAGTTCTGTGATTAAAGTTTCCTAAGAGAAAATTCAGTTTCTGAAAGTCTCACCTTTAACAATTCCACACAAAAAAAAAATTTTAAAAAATCTGACTCTAAACCAGGATCTCTCACCCTTCCTAACCTAACTAGAAAATGTGGGTGGATTAAGAAAGAAAAGAAAGATCAAAATGGTGACAACCCTTTGACAACAACTTAACTTGAAAATTGCCTCTAAATTGATGGCATAATTCTGTGTAGGCAGATGTAAATCAGGCACAGATTTATTCAGGTCCTTCTTGTTCTTATTTCCTAACCAACGTGTTGATAAGCCAGGTGACCACCACAAGCCTTGGAAGGTCAACTTGACATGGCCCCTTTCTGGGAAGCCTACTCTAAATGTCCAGTGGATGTGCCTTGTCCCCCTCATGGCCTTCACCAAACATTATCTGGCTCATTCTGCCTTTAATCTGCAGCTCAGTGTGCAACTAGCAGCTATTCATAAAGCTACTGCAGAAGGACAGAGGCTTAGGACCCAGACAATGTTCTTTCTCAGATGCCAGTCCAGATGTCTGATTCAACAGGATCTGTGCTCCCCCAGATCCCAGGAAAAAAAAAAAAGCAACTCAGTTCCTTGGACAAGGCAATGAAGTATTTATTGTCTGTGCAAAGCCTTTCTTACTGGTGGGCAGAAAATTCCTCCCTTTGGTGGACCCCGTGTAGATTATATGAGAGTTCCACTCTCTGTACTTCTTTACTCACAGTTATTTTCTGGGTTTTGCTGACACTAGCTATTCTAATGAGTGTTTGGTTTTATCTTTGATGTCTGGGTCTGCAATTCCCTCGTGATTAGTGATGGTATCTTCATAAACTTATCAGCTGTCTTCTTTAGAGAAATGTCCGAGTCCTCTGCCCAAGAACATATATTCATATTATGCATGTGTTTTCTCCCATTCTAAGCTGTTCCTTTTACTCTGTTCATAGTGTTGTTTGATGCACGAGATTCTTGATGTCCAGTTTGTATAATTTTTTGGTTATTTGGCACATGGCTGGCACACACACACACTCAAACTGGTCTTGAACTCAGAGCCTGTCCCCAAGCTTCTTTTGCTCAAGGCTAGCACTGTACCACTTGAGCCACAGCTCCACTTCTGTTGTGTGTGTGTGTGTTTTAATAGGTTATTGGAGATAAGTCTCATAGACTTTCCTGCTCTGGATGACTTTGAACAGCAATCCTCAGATCTCAGCCTCCTGAGTAGCTAGGATTACAGGGATGGCTACATTTACATTACTCCATTTGTGGTTATTTGTGTGTGTGTGTGTGTGTGTGTGTGTGTGTGTGTGTGTGTGTATGTGGTTTCTTCTTCCTTTTTTTGGGGGGGGGGGAGTAGTACTGGGTCTCACATTTTGCCTGGCCTCAGACCAGTCCTTTTTTATAGCCTCTTCATTTTGTGTTACCTTGCTTGGCTTTCTAGACAAGATCTTGCTAATTTTTTGCTTGGGCTAGCCTTGAACTTTGGTCCTTCCCATCTCTATTTCCTTCATAGCTGGGACTATATATGTAGTCTACCACATCCAGCATCTGACATCCTGCTTTCCTAACACCATTTTAAGAAGACTGTCTTTTCCTCATGGGATGATCTTGACACATATTGTGGTGTTGGGATTTGTACTCAGAGCCTCTTGCTTGCTAGTCAGTCACTCTAATACTTGAGCTACTTTGCCAGTCCTTTATTGCATTGCTTATTTTTTAATTCTTTCTTTATTCATCAGCTGGCCTCAAGCTATTATACTCCTGTTTCTGCCTCCAAATAGGATTACAGGCATGAAAAGCAGTGCCTGGCTTAGTTTTTCTTTTCTTTTCTGTTTTTTTTGGTTGGTTGTGGGGCTTGAACTCTGGGCCTGGCACTATCCTTGAGCTCTTCAGCTCAAGCTCTTCGGCTTTTTCCATTTATGTGGTGCTGAGGAATCGAACCTAGGGCCTCATGCATGCAAGGTAAGCACTCTACCACTGAGCCACCTTCCCAGCCCATGGCTGTTTTTCTATTTATGAAAAAAGGTCCTTTGTACAACTACTTAAAATTTTTTTAAAAAAAAAATCACTGGAATTTTTATAGCAATTGTGTTGAATCTATATAGTGCTTTGTGTACTATCCACTTTTCAAAAATATTAAGTTTTCCAACTCAAGAAAATGAGCTATTTAGATGATCTTTTCTTCAGTAATGTTTATCATCTTACTGGGTCAACTCCTAGGTATTATTCTTTTTTGATACTATTGTTATAGAAGTGTTTTAATTTCCTTTTGGATTTGTTAATGAATAGAAACACTAATATTTTTAAATGTTAATATTTTTGGTTTATTTTATTGAGATAGGATCTATATAACCCAGGCCAAGCTTCTTGCCTCTACTTCCTGGTGCTTGTTTGTGCTACCATACTTGGCTTTGTGTGTTCATTTTGTACCATGCCAATTTGTTGAGTTAACTTATTACTTCTAAAAGTTATTAGAGAGTGGAATCCTTGGCTTTCTATATGTGAGATTTTGTTCCTTGCAAACAGGGAACATTTTTAAAAAAATTTCATCTGGTCAACTGTTTTGTCTAGAATTTCCAAAACACAACGTTGATTAGAAATTGGAAACAATGATCCTTATGCCAGTCTCTCACACCTATAATCCTAGCTACTCAGAAGGCTGAAACCAAGAGGTTTGAGGGAAGCCTAGGCAGAAATTCACACATCACCAAAATAATCATCAAAAAGCTGTTCTGGCTGGGCACTGGTGGCTCATGCCTATAATCCTAATCACTCAAAAGGCTGAGAGCTGATGCCTGCAGTTTGAAGCCAGCCCAGGCAGAAAAGTACATATTTATCTCTAAATAACCACTCAGAAACTAGAAGTGAGCTGGGCGCTGATGGCTCACACCTGTAGTCCTAGATACTCAGGAGTGTGAGATCTGAGGATTGCAGTTCAAAGCCAGCCCAGGCAGAAAAGTCTGTGAGACTCTTATCTTCAATCAACCAATAGAAAACTGGAAGTGGTGCTGTGGCTCAAGTGGTAGAGCACTAGCCTTGAGCACAAAGAGGCTCAGGGATAGTTCCCAGGCCCTGAGGCCAAGCCCCACAACCAACCAAAGAAAAAAGCTGTTCTGGGGGCATAGCTCAATTGGTAGAGCACCAGTTGAATAAGCTGAAGGTCCTGATTTCAAGTCCCAGTACTGGAAAAAAGTGGCATTCTTTCTTTTTTTTTTTTAATTGTGAAACAGTCTTAGTATGTGGCCAATTTTCTAAATTAGATGATTAGTTCTAAAAGGTTTTCTTGGTTCCCTCCTTCAATTTTGCCAAATGTTCTTTAGCAATTACGATAGTCACATTAATGACCAGAATTAACAAAAATCATTCTGTTAATGTGATGTATTGGTTTCCCTACCAACTATAGTGAATCAGCTTTGTATTCCAAGAATAAATCCCACCTAGTCATGGTAAATGAACATCTTAATTGTTCAATTTGATTTGTTGGGAATCTGTTGGGGTTTTGCATCAATATTCACAAGGAAGCCAAGCTCAGTGGTACCTATCTATAGTCCAAGCAGGACAAATGAGCCCAACCTGGGCCACAAAGCAAGAATCCATCTAAAAAGCAGTACAAGGACTATCTATCTATAAATATTTGGGGTTGTTTTTTCTGTTTTTGTTTTGTATCAACCATGAGATTTGAACTCAAGGCTTGGGTGCTGTCCCTAAGGTGTTGTCTGCTTAGTTTTTCCCTCAAGGTTAGCATTCTACGCCTTGAGCCACAGCTCCACTTCTGGCTTTTGGAAGTTCAATAAAGAGTCTCATGGGGTTTCCTGCCCAGGCTGGCTTTGAACCTCTCTCTCCAGATCTCAGCCTTCTTAGTAGCAAGGATTACAGCATGAACCATGGGCACCTGGCTTGTCTTGTTTTTTGTAGTGTCTTCGACTTTGACATTAGTGTTGGCCTCATAGAGCAAGTTAGGAAGTATTCCTCCAATTTTTTGGAAGAGCTTGAAGAGTGTTACTAGTTCTTTAAATTTTTTGGTAGAATTCACTACCTGGTTCAAACGTTCTCTCAAAGTCTTTATTGATTAGTTCTCCTTGCTAGTCTAAATCTATTCAGATTTTCCTGTTCCTTCATGACTCAATCTTGGTAGGTTTTGTTTCTACAGCTTTGTCCATTTCACCTAGAGTATCCAGGTTGTTGGCATATATTGTCCATACGATTATCTTGACATTCTTTTTATTTCTGTAAAATCACTAGCAATGCTCCCTTTTTTTTTTTTGGTCGGTCGTGGGGCTTGAACTCTGGGCCTGGGCGCTGTCCTTCAGCTCTTCAGCTCAAGGTGAGCGCTCTACCACTTGAGCTACAGCGCCACTTCCGGTTTTGTGGTGGTTTATTGGAGATAGGAGTCTCATGGTCTCTCCTGCCTGGGCTGGCTTTGAACCGCGATCCTCAGATCTCAGCCTCCTGAGTAGCTACGATTACAGGCGTGAGCCACCAGTGCCCGGCTTAATGCTCCCATTTTTACTGCTAAATTTCCAGGTATTTTTTTTCTTAATATAAAGGCTGTCATTTCTCTAAGACAGGGTGCAGCCCAGACTGGCCTTGAACTCATGATCGATCCCCGTCTTCACCTCCTAAGTTACTGGGGTTACAGCTATGTATATGCCGCCTAGCTTTGTTTTCTTGAAAAATAAACATTTGGTTTCACTGACTGCCTGTCATTTTTCTCTTTTCTAGTTATTTCTCTAATCCTTTGGCCAGCACAGAATTTCATTTGCTCTTTTTTTATCCATTAACATGTGAATAATGCATGAAGTTTGGTTGTTGGTTTGGGTTTTGTTGTTTGGCTGCAGGAGGATTCGAATTCAGGGCCTTGTGTTGCAAGGCAGGTGATCTGACAGCCATGCCTCCCTGCCCTTTCTGCTTTATTAAATGGGGTCTCATGTTTATGCCTTTGAGCCTAGACTGTGATCTTTTTATGCTTCCTACGTAGCCAAGATGATAGGAGCATACTACCATGCCTAGCTTTGAAATGGAGTCTCACAAATTTTGTCTGGGCTGCTTCCAGAAATGCAATCCTCCCTATCTCTGCTCTGCCCTCCCCCATCTTCGTCCCCCTTCCCCTCCCCCAATTTCAACCTAGAAAAATCTATCTTTCAATACAAGTATTCATACTATATTCTTTCTTGGCATGGCTTTTTTTTTTTTTTTTGTAGGTCGTGGGGCTTGAACTCTGGGCTTGGACGCTGTCCCTCAGCTCTTCAGCTCAACAAGCGCTCTACTGCTTGAGCCACAGCACCACTTCCAGCTTTTTCTGCTTATGTGGTGCTGAGGAATCGAACCCAGGGCCTCATGCATGCAAGGCAAGCGCTCTACCACTGAGCCACCTTCCCAGCCCCTGGACTCGCAGTCTTATACTTGCTAGCCAGGTACTCTTACCACTTGAGCCATTCACCCAGCTCTCCCTGCCTTCACTGTTCTTCCTTCCCATGCAGCTGGGGTGACAAGTGTGCACCACTTCATCCAGCTTTATTGGTTAAAATGAAGTCTCGAACTTTTGCCAGGGCTAGTCTCAAACTAAGATCCTCCCTAATTCCATCTCCTCAGTAGCTATTCTGATAGTCAAGAGCCTCCACACTGGTGACACTGCTTTTTGTTTTTGTGTGTCTCAAGATATTTTCTAACTTCCTTGGTGTTTCAACAATGTTTTGTTGAGCTGGTGGCTCATGCCTGAAATCCTTTTTATTTTTGGTCCGGTCGTGGGGCCTGAACTCTGGGCCTGGGCGCTGTCCCTCAGCTCTTCAGCTCAAGGCTAGCACTCTACCACTTGAGCCACAGTGCCACTTCTGGCTTTTTTCTTATGTGGTGCTGGGGAATCGAACCCAGGGCCTCAGGCATGTAAGGCAAACGCTCTACCACTGAGCCACCTTCCCAGCCCCGATGCCTGGAATCCTAATCAGAAGGCTGAGCTCTGAAGATACAGGTTTAAAGTCAGCCCAGACAGAAAAGTCCCCATTAAACTTCTCAAAAAAAAAAAAAAAAATCCTGGAGTGGAACTGTGGCTCAAGTGGTAGAGTGCTAGCCTTCTGCATAAAGAGGCTCAGGGACAGTGTCTAGGCCCTGAGTTCAAACCCCAGGACTTGCCAAAAAAAAAAAAAAAAAGGAAAGAAAAGAAAAGAAGAATGTGTTGTTGGACAGAATATGTATCTCACTGCTGGAGTGCTTGCCTACCGTGGACAAGATTCTGAGTTTGTTTCCCAGCAGTGAAAAAAAATAAAGAATAGTCATTACTTCCCACCAATTTGTCAATTTCCCAGGTTTCTTTTCAATGTATTCAGATTTGTCTTAAGGTATAACATATAGTCTATTGTTGAAAATTCCATATGTGTTTATTATGTGTGAGGCCCAGGGTTCAATCACCAGCACCAAAATAATTCTGTGACCTGTCATGAAGGTTGCTTGCCAGAACTCGGGGATCTAAGAAAAGCTTTGCACCTCAGTCAGTCATCTTACAGATGTCACCTTCTCATAGCTGACAAAACTGAGGGATCCGAAGGTGTTCTCCAAGATTGCACAGGGGTCCTAGGGCAAGTAGGTCACAGATCAATGCAAGTTCTTGCCTAGGAGTCTGCCCCTGACACCTGTCCTAATCACAGGGCAGTCATTGAACAAACGTTTACTGAGCACGTTAAGTTCCAGGTAAGAGGCCAACCCTGAAATGACCACATCTATTCAGGGTCTGTCTCTAAGACAGGCATCTCCATTCTGTGTGGGTAATCAAAAAGTGTCTAATACATTAGTACTTATTTCCTAAAGGTACCAACTTGTCACTTATTAGGCCAACTATCTGCTTCTCCTGGGAAAACTGAAGCAGGAAGTTTTTGGATGCTGAAGGACCCCACAATCTGGTGGTATTTAATTTCTTTTTTTTTTTTTGGGGGGGGGGGGGAGTCTGGTCGTGGGGCCTGAACTCTGGGCCTAGATGCTGTCCCTCAGCTCTTCAGCTCAAGGCTAGCCCTCTATCACTTGAGCCACAGCGCCACTTCTGACTTTTTTTCTTTTTGCTTATGTGGTGCTGGGGAATCGAACCCAGGGCCTCATGCATGCAAGGCAAGCGTTCTACCACTGAGCCGCCTTCCCAGCCCCTGGTGGTATTTAATTTCGTTCGATCTAGTGTAATCATCACCTGAATCTAACACCAAAACTGTTCAATCGTCCCAGAAGGTAACTCTGCATCCATTATTAGCAGACACTCTCCATTGCACCTTCCCCCTGCAGGTACATTTAAAAACTCCTCTAGGTACTATGATATGAATCCACTAGGGACAGAGATCCCTGTTCTTCCCCATGTTGGTAGGCAGAGGCTGAAGTCAAGGACTCCATCATGATGGTGGGATGGTAGTTGGGTTTGACAGCTTCTGCAAGCTCCCGAGCATACATTTCATATCTGCCAGTCATCTGAAAGCAAAACACACACATTTGTAGTTTCCTGTTTACAAACACTTGCTTGCCTCTACCTCTTGCCACTGGGGGGCAGCCACGGGACAGGAATTCATCAGGCTGGCAGACAGGACAGTTCCAGACTAGAATAGAAAAGCACCTCCAGTGTGACCTCTCTGCCCGGATTCCCGTGAGGTTCACGAGTGCCAAGCTCACTCTCACAGTCCAGGACAGCCTGCTGAGACCTGCAACCAGCACCTTCCAGGTGCTGGAAGGCTATATGGCTTCCTCTGAGGCAGTCGGGAAGAATTTCAGAAGAGCAGCCTAAGTAAGACTCAGAAAAGGAAGTGACTTCTTCAGGTCACTAGAACCAGGAGCAGAGAACACTGGGAATTTAAACTTGACTTTCCTGGCAGAGTATGAAGTAGGTCTGCTCCATGTGGAAATTCCATATGGAAACAGCGACTAGGGATGAAAAGCCAGAAAGTCCACTTAGGTTACACATTCCCAGTTATACTCACCTCCCTGCCCCCTGCCTCTCTCCTCCACAAGTCAGCTCCTTCTAAAAACCTGGACATCAGCTCACACTCATCACAATTATGGGGAAGGCTCTGTTTTGAGCAAGTACCTAATGAGAAAATATTCTGCTTATTGCTTCTGGTGATACTTGTTAAAATAGGTAGTTGGCAGTATTGGCTGTGCCTTCTGAGTTACAAGAATCCTGCATTCATCTTAGCTGTCCAAAAAGAGACAGATTAGGGCAAAGCCTTGTTTGTCCGGCAAGGATTTGAGGTTGGAGGACATTTCCAATGCCCCATGCACAAGTAAGTGGAGAAGCAAGGCTTCTCAGTCTGTTTAAAAGCAGATCACAACCCCAGTGAAGTCTGATTCTCAGGACTCAGTGGTTTGGTTTGGTTTGATTAGGAGGAACCTAGAGTGGAAGTGGGACAAAATACTACGGGACTTGAGTATAGCAAACATTCAACCTCTAAGCTCTTCCAGATGACCCTAGTCTTGGCAGCCACTCTCCCACCTCAGATGATAGGCCCGAACAGTCCTCTCAGACTGTGGTGATGTTCTACCTCAAAGGCAGCAGAGAGGGGCTGGGAAGGTGGCTCAGTGGTAGAGCGCTTGCCTTGCATGCATGAGGCCCTGGGTTCGATTCCTCAGTACCACATAAGCAGAAAAAGCCGGAAGTGGCGCTGTGGCTCCAGTGGTAGAGCACTAGCTTTGAGCTGAAGAGCTGGGGGACAGCACCCGGGCCCAGAATTCAGGCCCCACAACTGGCAAAAAAAAAAAAAAAAAGCAGCAGAGAATCCTTGAGTTAGGCCTCTCATTTTATGATCAGTCCTCAAGCCTACAAGCAAAAGCTGCCTGCAAGGCCAAGGCAGAGCCAGAGCCAGGCCTGGATCCAGTTTCTCTACATGATCCATTTCTCACCATTGTCCAGGCCTACTTTGTGGAGCCTGGTCACAGACAGAACCAGACACACACATTTATCTTTCAACAAGTGCAAATGCCTGGAAAGGAAAAAAAAAGATTATAGAAGCCAATCCACTCTAGTCTCTGGACAAATGAAATTGGGATTAATTTGTGTGGAGGCGCTGCACTCTAAATCAGATGAGAGGAGGACTTGAGGCCTGCTGCAGGCGCATCCTTCATCCCAGTGGCTCATCCCTGCAGGCAGGAGGGAAGCAGAGGCCTGGCTCTCTGCACTCCTGGAACTCTCAGGTGAGAGTGGGCACCCTCTGCAGGTCATCTGAGTACAAACCGGGCAACTGCAATTTCTGGCCCAACAGGCAAGATGGTGAGGCAGGAGGCAGGGGACTTGGGCACCCACCTTAAAGTTCCACATGTCATTCATCTGCTGGCAGAGGTTGAGGTTGAGCTCAGCAACTAGTAGCCCATCCTGGTTACGTGACAACCCAGGAGTCCGGCTGCCATCAGGGGCTGCCACATAGCTCGAGCCATAAAAGTAGCCGAAGTCATGGTGAGCTTTAAGACACAAAGGGAAGCAATCACAAGCTTGTACACACACAATGTGGGCTCTGCAGAGGGGCAGGCACCCTGAGGGAAACCAGGACAAAGTGTCCATACCACCCTCCCCAGAGTCTGGAAAACACCTAAGCCCAAAGGACTTGCCCGCTTCCTCCTGCCTGAACATCCACCGAGAGGCTGCAAAGGTGACCATTGTGTCATTCCACTCTGACTCTGAGAAAGTTTCTAAATGTCACCCTTAAGCAATGTTGGCTTTTCACTATCAACACTGGCCACCCACACTCAGGGCTTCCTGTATGACCACTTCCTATGGTGTCCCACTTAGTAAACTGTCCTGTAAGCTCTGTCACTTTACCCCCCTCCTATGCCTTGGTCCTCTCACCAGTCATCAGAGGCCAAGAGATACCCCAGAGGCATGTGAAGAGTTTGTGGCTGTCAGGCTGGGATATGTAGCTAAAAACACTCATCTTTCTGCCTCTTTCGTATGTTAATTGATATTGAAGAATGCAGTAGGCTAATTGATATTGAAGAATGCAGGTCTGGGTGGCATCTGGGCACTCATGATGGGGGTGTGGAATCCCTTTAAGAAGTCTTTTCTTGGGAAGAAAATAGATCTCACCCTCCTGCTAACCCCTTAGGTTCTTAGGGAGGGACCCCACCTGCTACCTCCAGGAAATTGAGACACCTAAAGAAGGGAAGCCCCTCCTTTCCACATCCTAAGCCAGATGGGAACTGTGTAGGTTTCCTACAGAGGTGTTGTGGGGTGTCACAGATCAAAACAAGCTATGGGTTCCAGAAACCTAAGGCAGTCTTTGTTGACTGGGTGGTGGCAAGGAAAGGAAGGAGGGAGAATTCTCACACATTTTCACAGTTCTGGGAGGGGTGTGAAGCCAATCCCCCTTTGGCTGTCCATGCCATAGAAGCTCTCCCACCACAGGCAACAAAGCAGAAGAGTCAGTGTCTCCACTGAGCTGAGTCAGGCTGTGGGCAGACCCTGCCAGGAACAAGTAAATGGACAAGGGGAGGGTGGGACCCACCAAAACAAGAGTTGGCAGAACCTACCTTTCTTTCCATCTCCAGAAGTAAACTCATTGGGGAAGTGCTCCTATGAAGGAAAAGCAAGGTAAGAGAAGCCTATGGATGGCACCACTGTGACATGCATTCCAGATCACTTGGCCAGATCAACAACAGAGGGCATGCTGAGGGAAGTTAGCTAAGAAATGGTTGAAGGGAGGTGGAAGGGTCTGACTCTCTAGACAAACAAGACGTACTTGTTAAATGTTTCACTGAGCATTGAGCAATGGCTAGCCAGCAAGGAATTTGACAAGGGAGGTAAAAGCAGATTTTTATTTTTTTGTCTATGAGGAATTTGTAATCTGGGAGGGAAAAATCCTAGTCCTTAGGGTTGTGGAAAGCATATGAGGTTAGACTTTCTAAACTACTGAGACCCTGGACTGGCTAAAGTATGGAGGTTTTTATGTTGCCCAAAGTGCAAAGTCAGTCGACTTAGTGTGGATGTGTGCAAACCTTCGTTTTCTCAGACTTGTCAGACGTTCTAATGTGAGTTTAATATTTGATTATTAAGAAGAAGGAAGAGAGGGTGAAAGTGTGGCTAGTGTATAGTAGTCTTGCCTCAGATGTACAAGTCCCTGGGTTCAAATTGTGAGTCACACTCACACACACACACACACACACACACACAGAGAAACAGAGACAGAGACAGAGACAGAGGTGGGAGAATGCTAGTATGAAATAAACATAGTATCTGTCAAAGCTATTCAGTTCATAGGATCTATTCATGGGGTCAAAGAAGGAAATTTGGCAATGAGCAATTGAGAACTACAAAATCAAAGATCCTCTCAGAATGATTTTGGTTAAAAACAAAAAGTAGTACCACATGAAGCCAGTTACCCTCTTCTGAGACTGCAAACATGGAGAACAGGGAGACACCTGTGATGTGTCCCCACCAAGGCCAGAGCTCCTTTCCTCAACCAGAACTCAGAGACTTACCTCACCCACACGGTTAATGGCACAAGTGAAACAGTGGTTGGCAATGGCTGCATTTCTGGCTTCAATTGGCCACAGCGATTCACTGTAAGAGGAACAGGAGGGAGTAGGTTGGAGATTTTTCCGGCTAGACTCAGTGGATGATCAAACTGGGGCTGCAGCCGGGCTGCTGTGGTGGGGACAGTCAGGGAGAATCATTGTACCTGTGGGTCACCTCAAACCTGAGAGGGGAGCCAAGCATGGTAGCACTAGTCTGTACTGTATCAGGATTTGAGAGGCTGAGGGAAGACCATGAACTTGAGGTCAGACTAGACTACACACAACAAAATAACAAAAACAAAAAGACTGTACAAGCAGATCAGCTTGTTCTCAACAACTTGGTTGAGCCCAAGCAACTTTTGGGGGAGGATGGCTAGCTACAGGCTAAAACCAACTTCAGACCTGCTGTGGTCTATCAGGAGAGTCAACCAGCCATAGAGCAAACTCTCATTCTTAGTGTCTTCCTCCAAAACTTCCTCAAAACAAGACTGAAAACTAAATGAGTATGCAGATAAAGCTCCATATGGCGTGAATCCAATAATTGCCAGGTCTTCTACCTCCTCCCCATAGAGGCTGAACTCCGATTCCTGAGGGGAGCTGGGGGCGTAAGGAGCTAGTACCTGGCCCGTGAGCATTCAGTACCCTCCCTCTCAGCCCTTATGCTTACTCTCCTATCCTGCTGCGCTGCCTTGCACAGTCTCCAAAGGGCTAGATTTCAAAGTAAAACAGGAAAAGGAATTTAGATAGTGATATTGGGGCAGAAGTGTCACATGCTACAGAAAAGTGCCCACCTCTCAGTTGGGCCCTATTGCCCAACACTTTGCCATTCATTTCCTCCTCTGAACACTTATTCTCTAACCAAGGGCTCCTTGGTTCTCTTATTAGTCATCCCATAGGCACAGCTGAGCCGTGTGGGCCTTCTTCGATCTAGCACCCATCACAGAGAAAGTACGATGGGAGACTTGATTCCAAACTGCCTTGTCCTTCAGTCTACCAAATGAAGTGTGCCATGGAATTCAGTGAGCCTGCTGGTCATTATCTCTTAAGGAGCAACACCACTAATATTCTAGTCAGGCAGATGTAGTGCCCTCTTAGAAATACTTAGTGACTGGGAGCAAAATGTCCTGGAATCTTCCTGTCACCATGCACCTGGTTTCAACTAGGAAGTAGGTGGTCGGAGTGGGTGATTGTCACAGCCTACTGCTCAAAAAGATTCACAAGTCTGGAAAAAGAAATCTTGAGCTTGACTGAGGGGACTCATTTTGTTGGGATACTTTTCCCCCAGCTGCTAAGCCACAGCTGACAAAACTTTTAAGAAAGGAGTTTTATAGAAACACGCCCACAGATGACATTTTTCAGGAATTAAATAGGTATGTAGGGGGTAATTGCTATAAAATATCTTTCTTGCAATTCTCCAGGGAGGTGATCTGCACAGGACCCAAACTGCACAGCTGACAATGGAATGAAATGGTCTTAAGGAAGACCATTAAGGAAGAAAAGGAAGCAGAAGGCTTGAGAGAAGACTAGTGTGTAAATCAAGAATCTGATGGAATGGGAACATCTGTCATATTCCCAGTGTATCATGTTCACAATCCCCTAAAAATTGTAAGAGCAGGAAAGCAAAATGTAGTGAGGGGGTGGATGGTGACTTTTATACTGAACAAAAATGGTTAGCCACTTGGACAGTGCCAGATATATCCTGGGAAATGTCAGAATGCTTAATGAATGAAAAAGCACTGACAGTGTATTGTGGACTTAGAGCTGTGAGACTCACAATGAACAAGGACTCCTTGTTGACCCATACAGAGTACAGGTACAAGTATGTGTCTATCTCTGATAAAGGGGCTACATGTGCCAGAGATGTTGGATGGCTCTCAATCTATATTGAATATGGAGGTTTGCCTGACATTATATTTACAAACACTACCAGTTATGCAAATAATCATTTAAAGACATCATCCACCGTCCTAATAAACTACCCATTGTAATTTTTCTTTCTTTTTTTTTGTCAGTCGTGGGGCTTGAACTCTGGGCCTGGGCTCTTCAGTTCAACGCAGGCACTCTACCACTTGAGCCACAGCACCACTTCTGGTTTTCTGCAGATAAGAGTCTCACGGATTTTCCTGCCTGGGCTGGCTTTGAACCACAATCCTCAGATCTTAGCCTTCTGAGTAGCTAGGATTACAGGCGTGAGCCACCAGCACCTGGCTTCATTGTCATTTTTCTTTCTTTCTTTTTTTTTTTTTTGGTAGGCCGTGGGGCTTGAACTCTGGGCCTGGGCGCTGTCCCTCAGCTCTTCAGCTCAAGGCGAGCGCTCTACCACTTGAGCTACAGTGCCACTTCCAGTTTTCTGGTGGTTTATTGGAGATACGAGTCTCACGGTCTCTCCTGCCCGGGCTGGCTTCGAACCGAGATCCTCAGATCTCAGCCTCCTGAGCAGCTAGGATTACAGGCGTGAGCCACCAGCATCCAGCTTTCATTGTCATTTTTCTATAATCTTATGACCATCCTTGTCTATAAGCCAAAAAGAGGTATAGAAATTGGATCAGTCTTGATGCATTTATTAATTAATTTATTTATATTTTTTGTTGGTCATGGGGTTTGAACTCTGGGCCTGGGCACTGTCCCTCAGCTCTTTAGCTCAAGGCTAGCGCTCTACCACTGGAGCCACAGCACCACTTCTAGCTTTTTCTGCTTATATGTTGCTGAGGAACTGAACCCAGGGCCTCATGCATGCAAGGCAAACACTCTACCACTGAGCCACCTTCCCAGTCCCATTGATGCATTTTTTTTTTGTCAGTCGTGGGGTTTGAACTCTGGGCCTGAGCGCTGTCCCTCAGCTCTTCAGCTCAAGGCCAGCACTCTACCACTTGAGCTACAGCGCCACTTCTGGTTTTCTGGTGGTTTATTGGAGATCAGAGTTTCAAGGTCTTTCTTGACGGGCCGGCTTTGAACCGTGATCCTCAGATCTCAGCCTCCTGAGTAGCTAGGATTACAGGCGTGAGCCCAGCTCATCGCTGCATTTTTTAATTGTTCATAGGCTTTTGTTATGAACCTGCATTACCATTATAATATTTCTTTTTAGTGGCAATAACCCATGAAATTTACTGAACCATGACATCTCTCTCCCTGACAGATTTTCTATTATAAATATTGCTGTTACAAACACATTCACATACTCAGCCTCATCCTCCTATTTACATCAGTTTCTCAGGCTACCAACAGTTCTGGAAGTATCATTACCTGTTCAAGGGGCTTGACTATAGTAGGAGCTCAAGAACCATAGAGCTTTCCCAAAGATCTACTACAGTTTTTACTGCTGGCCCAGCCACACCCTTAAAAGCTGAGGGCTGGATGATTCTTGGCTAAGGAAGGAAAATCAATCATTTTTAATAAGTTTAATAGGTCGTGGAGAACAATCACAGACAGGCCTGGGTTGCTTCTGTTTGCTTAATTGGGCCTAATAAAAGCCTAAGACAGCAGGTCAGGGAGGGCTTCTGCAAGCATGCAGTGACGAGCCTGTCTGGGTTTGTAGTCACTTCAGGCTCAGGTGCCCAGGACCTGGGCTTCAGCCTCCTCTAGGACTACTTAGGGAAGATGGAGTTCTCAGAATGTTTACATATAGTTGGTAGAAAGGGGTTCCTTCTATCCAGGCCTGATGGGTAGATGATCACTAAGCAAATTGCTTTGCAACTGCCAATGGTTGCCATGCCTTATGTTCAAGTCACCAACCATAATGCCCTGGTATATTCACCGAGGGGAAAGTCCAAGGCCTGATTTTCTCCTCCTACCCAATAGCAAATTTTCTATACCCAGACGACATCTCTGGATACACAGACAGGGATGGACCTCAAGTAAGGAACTAGAGACCTACATACTGTTTCAGCTAAAGATGTTCTGCGCAAACTCTGAATGCAAAGGGATGCTACTTGAGAACAGGGCACTATGCTCAAATCAAAAGGTAACCTAAACATCACATTCTGACATTTAGAAGATATTTCCCAGGCCAGTTACCAGTGGCTCACACTCATAATCTTAGCTATTGAGGAAGCTGAGAACTGAGGATCCTGGCTTTCTCAGCTCAACAGAGAATTCTGTGAGCTTATATTTCTAATTAGCCAGCAAAATGCAGGACTGGATATGTGGCTCAAGTGGTAGAGTGACAGCTGTGAGTGAAAACAAAGCAAGACCACAAGACCTTCAGTATGAGCCTTGGTATTAGCACAAAAGAAGGAGATAGAGAAGGGGGAGGAGGAAGAGAGAAAAAAGGAAGGAAGGAAGGAAGGAAGGAAGGAAGGAAGGAAGGAAGGAAGGAAGGAAGGAAGGAAGGAAGGAAGGAAGGAAGGAAGGAAAGACAGACAAAGAAGGAAGAAACTAGTCTAAAATTTCAGTTAGGGAAGAGAAACAAGCATTGGACACCAGAGCACTCAGAGCTGTCCAACAAACCCCCACTGGCTGTCGCCACCTCAGCACTGGGAATGGCTCTGCCAAAACCTGGGCACCTCCCACACAGTGTGGAAGCCAGCCCCTCTTGCTATGGCATCATGCCTTAGAGGAAGTGAGTTGAGGAGAAAAATATTTGCATATGAATTCACAAAGCTCTGTTACTTGTTAGGAGGCAAAGCTGGAAACCACCCAAGTGCTCAGCCTCAAGGGAAGAACCAAGTGAACAAGCAAGGTCTTGTGGAGCTATCTCATCACTTGCTGCCCGTATTAAATGAGGAGCCCTGAAGCCCTGCCCAGGGGCACAGGGGTTGCCAGAGCCTAGGCTGATGATCCTCAGCTTCAAACTCCTGAGTGCTGGGATTACAGGTGTGTACTACCATGTCTGGCTCCAACTTATTTAATAACAAATCCACTCTTGAGACACTGAAATTAATCCACTATTAAGGTAGAATGTTCAGCTCTTAAAGCCCTACCTTATAACACCTACAATGGGGGTAGGGGTCAAATTTCTAACACCTCAGCTTTGGGGATTACATTCTTGGCAGGCACTAATCCCTTTGGTCTCAAGAACATCAGGAGCTAGTGACCATGAAGGTGAACAGTCCCAGCTGGTGTCCTCTATTCTAATTGGTCCATCATTGCCTCTAGCTTTAATGACAGAGGAGAAGGAAAGGTATCTTTGGATGGCAACACTAGGATCTCTGTGCTCATGGAGGCCTTGGCTCCCTTTTCCTGCTTAAAGCTGACAAGTGTCCTTTTAGTACCAGCTCTCATTTATACCCTCCTTCATAAGCCTTAGTTCAGGCTTATCAATGTCAATAACTTCCCATCCAATTTCCTATCTTCTTTCTCCATAGCAAAGACCTGAGGTGGTGTCTAGGTTCTAGGAAGCTCCCAAATCTTGTCTCCCAAGTAACCTGAGCTCTCCGATGGTTGCTGAAGGGTTGAAGATGATCTCTGCTCCATTGATGCTGTACATGAGCCAGTTGAGGGGGTGGTGCCGCCCATAGCAAATATTTACCGCAATCCTCCCATATTGGGTCTGGAACACAGGGTGACCTAGGTTTCCCTCCATGTAGTATGTTGACTGAAAAAAAACAACCAACAACAAGAGTTTTATATTTATGCCAATGAGCTGTAAGAATTTCCCTCTCCTTAAACACAGCAGAAAGTACACTTTGGATACAACTCAACTTTAAGTTCCAAAATCTGTGTGTGTGTATGTAGGTTGTAGGGCTTGAACTCAGGACTTGGGCACTGTTCCTGAGATTTTGTATTCAAGCCTAGTGCTCTGCCACTTTGAGGCACAGCTCCACTTCCGGTTTTCTGGTAGTTAATTGGAGAAAAGTGTGTCATGGGCTCTTCTGTTCGTGTTGGCTTTGAACCAGTGATCCTCAGATCTCAGCCTCCTGAGAAGCTAAGATTACAGGTGTATGCCACCAGTGCCTAGCTCCAAAATTTCACTATGATATACTCATTCTCTCTCCCTCTGTGTGTCCGTCTCTCTTTCTCTCTCTAATACACATCAACTCTGTGAGGAAATCAGTATGGCTTAAGCATTTCACCACAATCTTCCTTTTTGACATGTCCAAAAAATTCCTAAAGCAACTTTCTACCTTTCAAGAATTAAAAAGCTGGGCTGGGAAGGTGGCTCAGTGGTAGAGCACTTGCCTTGCATGCCTGAGGACCTGGGTTCGATTCCTCAGCACCACATAAGCAAAAAGAAAAAAGCCAGAAGTGGCGCTGTAGCTCAAGTGGTAGAGTGCTAGCCTTGAGCTGAAGAGCTGAGGGACAGTGCCCAGGCCCAGAGTTCAGGCCCCACAACCGGACCCCCTCCCCCCCCAAAAAAAGAATAAAAAAGCTGAAATGTGAGCAATATTAACATGAGTCAGTTGAGGTCTTCAGCAACCACATGACCTTATACAAATGTTATAGCTGATGGTAACAGACTCATCCAAGCAACCCCTGCCCTATCAGGAGGGGAAAAGAGAACTTTCTTTTCCCTGAGAAGGCATGGGGATTGCCTAGCTATTAAGACCAAATCTGTGGTGAAAACCAAACCACAAAGTGTCTTAAGCTGCATGTCTGGGTTAAGAATGCACCTGCAGAGCAAGCATAAACAAACCTCATTGTCCCAGCTCTACCTCTCTTGCCTACCCCCCTCAGGGTGCTGGCTGTGGGACATTATCAGGGAATGCACAGGAAGGATAGATGGAAAACTGGATGCCAAACAGATATGCACCTGAGCCTTTTACTGAGTCTCATCAATTTCAAAATTCACCCGGTCAGTCAGGAACAATGATGTGCACACATGGTGGACAATGAGCAAAGAGGTCTTCTGCTCTGTACTACCAACAGGGAGCTAAAGGTATACACATCATGAGACTTGAGTTTCCATAATCAGGGTAGGAGATTGAAGGATTGAGGACATCATATCTTCAACTGCCATAATTATTGGAAAAAACATGTCTAGATTTAGTATCTTAGGGATTAAATTCTTATCCCTCCTTCAAACATCCACTCTCCACCTCACACACCTATGAAGTGGCTTTACCCATTCAAAAAAGCCCCCCCCCATCTATGCCTTACTTACAGGCTTAAGGAGTTCCATGTAGGCATCATGTACACAGACAGGCACATTCACCTCCTCCTATTCACTTGCTATGTGGACATTGGACAGTTAAGACATGTGGGCCACGGACAAAGAACAGCATCCCTAAAGCTAACACTGGTGGGCCACAAGTAGTTAGGAGCTCAGAGCCCAGGAGGTCACAGGGATCATTATTATTTTGGTTTTAATTTATGTAGCAATTACTGAAAAGGAGAAAGCCATCTCAGGTTATGATGAAACACACTCACACTGACACACGCATGCACGCACGTGCACATATACACAAAACTTACCATGCAAAAAAGTCTGTGATTCACTTGAGAGTACCATTTGAATCTCAGTACAGGGCAAAGTCATGAGACCTTCTATGTTACACTGTGTAACACAGAACTTCCCCATAGGCCCACTTAAATTGGGCTGGCCATTTGACAGGCTGCTTACCTCATTGAAATCACCCACTCTGGGGATATGGTTCTTCCTGGTCTTTCCCAAGATTGCTCCAGAATTGGAGATTACCACAGCTGTGTTCCATAGAACGCCCCCTCTGTCTCGTTCCAGGATGGGAGATACTACCACCATTTCATTCTTCTTTGCCAACTGGAAAAATGGATATCAGAGTTCCATTTGAAAATATGTTTTCCGCCGGGCGCTGGTGGCTCACGCCTGTAATCCTAGCTACTCAGGAGGCTGAGATCTGAGGATCGCGGTTCAAAGCCAGCCCGGGCAGGAAAGACCGTGAGACTCCTATCTCCAATAAACCACCAGAAAACCGGAAGTGGCGCTGTAGCTCAAGTGGCAGAGCACTCGCCTTGAGCTGAAGAGCTGAGGGACAGCACCCAGGCCCAGAGTTCAAGCCCCACGACCGACAAAAAAAAAAAAAAAGAAAATATGTTTTCCTAGTTTTTTTTTTTATTGGAGACCTTTGATACTTCCAAATAATTAAAGCTTGGTTTGGAGCTATCACTTGCCATAGCTGTTATTGTAAAAATTACTTGCTAGCGTTGTCCTGAAATAGATTATATAGATATAGATATATTAAGAATCATTATCGGGCAGGGAAGGTGGCTCAGTGGTAGAGCGCTTGCCTTGCATACATGAGGCCCTGGGTTCGATTCCCCAGTACCACATAAGCAAAAAGAAAAAAAGCCGAAAGTGGCACTGTGGCTCAAGTGGTAGAGCGCTAGCCTTGAGCTGAAGAGCTGAGGGACAGCGCCCAGGCCCAGAGTTCAGACCCCATGACTGGATCCCCCCCCCCCCCCCAAAAAAAAAGAATCATTATCATCATCCTTGTGCCCTGCTAGTGAAAATGTAAAATGGTACAACCACCATGAAAAACTATATAGAGGTTTCTCAAATAGGAACAATATGAATTACATGATCACACATCTTGGTTTATATCCAAAGGAAAGGATAGACTAAAAGAGGTAATTCTACACCTATGTTCACTGAAGCCTTATTCAGAAGTGTCAAGATGTAGAAGAAAACCAGGTTTCCATTAACAAATGAATGGATAAACAAAATATTATATATGAAAATGGTAGAATTGTATTAATACTTTAAGTTTACAGTAAAGAAATCCTGTCACATTTGATAATATGAATGAATCTAAAGGACATTGCACCAAATGAAATCAGCCACTTATGTAAATTACCTAGAGTAATCAAATACAGCTACAGAATGTAGAATGCTGGTGTCAAGAGCTAGGGACAGAGAAGAATGAGGAGCTACTGTCCAACTGGTTCAGGTTTTTTTGTTTTGTTTTGTTTTTTGTCAGTCGTGGAGCTTGAACTCTGGGCCTGGGTACTGTCCCTGTGCTCTTCAGGTCAAGGCAAGCGCTCTACCTCTTGAGCCACAGCGTCACTTCCGGCTTTTCTCTTCTGGCTTATGTGGTGCTGAGGAATCGAACCCAGGGCCTCATGCATGCAAGGCAAGCACTCTATCACTGAGCCACCTTCCCAGCCCCAAGAACACTTTGATCTCTTATACTTCTGAGGGCTAGAGAGTTCTTCTTGAAGTAAGCCAACACTGGGTAAGGATCTTCCTATAACCTCATTGCGTAGTGGAAGGCAGAGGGTAAGAGAGCACTACAGAGCAGGAACCCCCAACCCCAATTTGCTTATATAACAAACCCATTTTTGAGATATTGATGTTAGTCCATTCATGAGGGCAGAGCCCTCTTGGCCTAATTACATTCACACTTTCACAGTGTTTGCATCAGGAATTCAGTTTCTAAAACTTCATCTTCTGTGGAATACATTCAAGTCTTAGCAGACACTAAATCCCTTTGGTCTCAAGGAGCTAGTGACCATGAAGGTGAGCAGCCCCAGCTGGTGTCCTCTATTCTAATTGGTCCATCATTGCCTCTAGCTTTAATGACAGAGGAGAAGGAAAGGTATCTTTGGATGGCAACACTAGGATCTCTGTGCTCATGGAGGCCTTGGCTCCCTTTTCCTGCTTAAAGCTGACAAGTGTCCTTCTAGTACCAGCTCTCATTCACACCCTCCTTCATAAGCCTTAGTTCAGGCTTATCAACTGCAATAGCTGCCCGTCCAGTGTCCTGCCTGCTTTATCCAGAGCAAAGAATCAACAATTTTATGAATAGTTTTTTCCCATTACCCTAAGAATACCAATGTTTAGAACAGAACTCAGTATTGACGAAAACACTATGATACAGCTCTGATCACCACCCCACCATTCCTAAGTGCATGTAAACAGTCTGAGAGAAAACACAGAGAAATAAAGTGAGTGGTTCCTTTCTTTGTTAGAACCGAGAATAAATATAAAATGCCATCCCTCAGCGTCCCTCACTTCTCTAAATGTGATATATTTTTTTAAAATAATAGCTTTGTTAAAATAATTCATGTAGGGCTGGGAAGGTGGCTCAGTGGTACAGTGCTTGCCTTGCATGCCTGAGGCCCTGGGTTCGATTCCTCAGCACCACATAAGCAAAAAGAAAAAAGCCAGAAGTGGCGCTGTGGCTCAGGTGGTAGAGTGCTAGCCTTGAGCTGAAGAGCTGAGGGACAGCTGGTTCAAGTGGTAGAGTGCTAGCCTTGAGCTGAAGAGCTGAGGGACAGCGCCCAGGCCCAGAGTTCAGGCCCCACAATCGGACCCCCCCCCAAAAAAATTCATGTAGCATAAAACTTTTTTGGTGGTACTGGGATTTGAACTCAAAGCCTTGAGCTTACTAGGATGATGCTCTACCACTTCAGCCACATCTCAAGCCCCGGTTTTTTGCCGGTTATTTTTGAGACAGAGTCTCACTTCCTAACTGGGCATAGCAACCACTTACTTTAGGCTACCTTATTTTTGCTGAGATTACAGGATCTTACTACTGTATCTGGATTTTCTCCACAGAATGGAGTCTCCCCTACTTTTCTATTCAGACTGGCCTGGAGCCAGCTGGCCTTCTGTGTTGCTTGAGATGAAAGAAGCACACCACTGCATCTGACTAAGAACTGAGAACGAGTCTTGGGAACGTGGCCTTAAATCATGATCCTCCTATTTTCAGCCCTTCAAGTAGCTAGGATTACAAGTGTGAGGTACCAGCACCTGGCAAAAATTAGTATAGAGTAGTGAGAACCTCACCAACAATCTAATATTGGAACATTTTCAAAATAAAAAACAGAAACCCTAACTCCTTCTTCCTTCACCTCTGCCCTGGCAACCTTGAATTTGTTTTATGTCTCTAGACATTTACTTCTCTGGATAATTCATACAAATAGGATACCACGAATATTATGAGGCTTTTTTTTTGTTTGGTAGGGGGCAGGAAGACAATTGAAACTTAGGGCTTTGTACTTGCTGGTTAAGTGTGTTATCATTTGAGCTATCCCTCCATCCCCTGTTGTTTTAGTCAAGAATCTTGTGCTTTCTGCAAGGGGCTGACCTCAGATCATATTTTTTCTACCTATGTGTCCTGAATACCCTGCATTACAGATGTGAACCACCACAAACCAGTTTGGTCTTTGAGATAGAATCTTGCTAACTTTTTTCCCAGGATGGACTTAGTCAAGTAGCTAGGATTATATAAACTACTGGGCACTGTTCATGTATTACAAGGTTTGAGTAAAAATTTTAAAAAATCTATACCAATGAAATGTCCTTGGGCCCTGAGTGCCAGGTCTGCTACTTGCCAGATTTACTATGGAAGTCACCTCTTGCCAGGTGCCTGTGGCTCACACCTGTAATCTTAGTTACTCGGGAAGCTAAGATCTGAAGATCCCAGATCAAAGCCAGCCAAGGCAGAAAAGTCCATGAGACTCTTATTTTTAATTAACCAGAAAAGTGGTTCAAGTGGTAGTAGGCCAGCCTTGCTCAATAAAAGCTAAGGGAGCCAGGCACCGGTGGTTTAGGCCTGTAATCCTAGCTACTCAGGAGGCTGAGATCTGAGGATCAAGGTTCAAAGCCAGCCTGGGCTGGAAAGTCTGTGAAACTCTTATCTCCAAAAAACCACTCGAAAACCAGAAGTGGCGCTGTGGCTCAAGCGGTAGAGTGCTAGCCTTGAGCTGAAGACAGCACCCAAGCCCAGAGTTCAAGCCCCATGACCAACCCCCCCCCCAAAAAAAAAAGCTAAGGAACAGTGCTTAGGCCCTGAGTTCCAGCCCCAGGTCCAGCACAAAAATTAAAAAAGAATTTAAAAAGCCACCTAAACACTATGTTTCTCTGGGCTGCAACAACCTCACCTAACAAAGGCGTCAACGGTTCTTTTAGCTCTGAAACTATCTATACATTTAAGTGAAAGTACAAATAGACACGGAGACACAAGACACACAGAGACACACACACACAAAGGTGGCACATGGTCTTATCTAATCGTATCTGTCAAAACAAGCACCAGGCAGGTTCATCTTCCGTGGTGGAAGGCTCCATCTGACAGCTGTGCACTGTGACCCACCAGGTCAGCAGCTGCTACCCCAGGAGCAGCTAATGTCTTACCATCTGACAGAACCTAGTGGTGAGCCCATCCTCTGCCGACTCAGCAAATTCTGTCCATGGGAGTTTCTCTCTTGTACAGAAGGCAAAGGGCATAGCTGCAAGCAGAGAGGTTCGAGTCACATCACACATGGCCTCTGCTTCTTGTCCTCAGCCCAGCAGCGTGAGGTTACCATTGGGACCCTCCCCCTCCCAGCATTGAGGTGGCTTCTTTCAGAAATAAGAAAAGCCATTTAAGAAGTTTGGGAAGCTGGGGGCCAGTGGCTCACGCCTGTAATCCTACCTACTCAGGAGGCTGAGATCTGAGGATGGAGGTTCAAAGCCAGCCCGGCAGGAAAGTCCCTGAGACTCTTATCTCCAATAAACCACCAGAAAACCAGAAGTGGCACTGTGGCTCAAGCGATAGCCTTGAGCTGAGGGACAACACCCAAGCCCAGAGTTCAAGCCCCAGGACTGACCAAAAAAAAAAAAAAGAAGTTTGGGAACAGGATGGGAAGGTGGCTCAGTGGTAGAGTGCTTGCCCTGGGTTCGATTCCTCAGCACCACATAAGCAGAAAAAGCCAGAAGTGGTGCTATGGGAAAAAAGGAGACCAGCTTGCAGTAACTAGGGATCATACAATGACACAAAAGTTTATTTAATGTTGACTTCTTTAGAGATAACACCACAAGGCAAGATAAGATATAATACAACATGGACTTTCAGACCAAAATACATCTTATTTATTCAAAATATGACAGCAGAAGTGAAAAAGATAAGAACTAAATGACAAAGTAAATGAAATCTATCAGAAAATTGTGCAAGATATAAGATAGGAAAAACAGAAGGAAACAGGTAAGAAAATTAGGTAACTTACCCAGATATCAGGAAGACTGAAGAAAAAGAAGTGCTAAATAAGATGTAAGAGGATTTAAAAAAAATGTTTCAGGCAGGTGCCAATGGCTCACGCCTGTAATCCTAGCTACTCAGGAAGCTGAGAACTGAGGATCGTGGTTCAAAGCCAGCTTGGGCAATGAAAGTCCAGTCCGAAAGTCCGTGAGACTCTTACCTCCAATTAACCACCAGAAAACTGGAAGTGGCTCTGTGGCTCAAGTGGTAGAGGGCTCACCTTCAGCTGAATAGCTCAGAGACAGTGCCCAGGCCCAGAGATCAAGCCACACAACTGACAAAAAAAAAAAAAAGTCCCACAACACTAGTGGCGCAAAGGGTCAACTAAAATCAAAATGACTCACTCACACTAAGCTTAAATGCTACCAGACAGAAACTGAGTTGAAAGAAATGATGGCCAGGCGCTGGTGGCTCACGCCTGTAATCCTAGCTACTCAGGAGGCTGAGATCTGAGGATCGCGGTTCAAAGCCAGCCTGGGCAGGAGAGAACATGAGACTCCTATCTCTAATAAACCACCAGAAAACCGGAAGTGGCGCTGTAGCTCAAGTGGTAGAGCGCTCGCCTTGAGCTGAAGAGCTGAGGGACAGCGCCCAGGCCCAGAGTTCAAGCCCCACGACCAACCAAAAAAAAAAAAGAAATGAATAGTCAAATCTCCCAGATAGGGCAGTTTCAACCAGCAGGATGTATTTCCTTTGTGCTTTAATTCTTTTTTTTTTTGTTTTTTTTGCTAGTTATGGTGCCTGAACCCTGGGCCTGGGCACTGTCCCTCAGCTCTTCAGGTCAAAGCTAGCGCTCTACCACTTGAGCCACAGCACCACTTCCAGCTTTTTCTGCTTATGTGGTGCTGAGGAATCGAACCCGGGGCCTCATGCATGCAAGGCAAGCACTCTACCACTGAGCCACCTTCCCAGCCCTGTGCTTTAATTCTTACACCAAAATTAATCTACAGTTAAATAATGTCAACCAGTCAGTTGTTTTGTTTCTTAATTGTTCTGTGTCCAGGTCCCTAGAAGGCTAGCAATTATTTACTTTACAAAGAAAATAATTTTCAAACAACCAGTCCTCTCTTCTTCATAAAACCAAACTCCTGCTCAGTTCATTGAAAGACCTATTTTATTTTATTTTTGCTGGTATTGGGCTTGAAAAAAGCATGAGCTACCAGTGACCTGCTGACATATTCTATTTTATGAAATGAAATGTTTTCCGATTCTAGAATCACAAATAAAGCCAACTAACAACCTTCAACTAATATTAATTTTGCCTTTTGACAGAGAAAAGAACTAATGAAACAATACAAGAAAATGTGGATTAATAGACCCAAGTGTCTAAGTTGAAATAATTTACGAAGTGCCTAAAGGTTCGAAAAAGGTATATGCAATGGAATTTTTTAAGTTAGCCTAAAAAACAAACAAGATCCTACAATCTTCTAGAGAAAAATAAACAAATTGTAGACAAATAAAAATGGATTTGAGTCAGTCAATGACACTTACTCAATGCTAGAATGGAGCAATGTGTCCAAACTTCTATAATGATTTCTAACCTATAATTTGATGCCAAATTGGGTTGGTAACCTAGAATTTGATATGTACTCAAACTATCAAAAAAAAAAACCAAAACATTGTAAGTGATCACCAGTGGCTCATGCCTGTAATCCTGTCTACTCAGGAGGCTGAAATCTAAGGATCAAGGTTTAAAGTCAGCCCAGGCAAGAAAGCTGGTGAGACTCTTATCTCCAATTAACCACCAAAAAGCTGGCAGCAGAGCTATGGCTCAAGTGGTAGAGCTCTAGCCTTGAGTGGCAAAGCTAAACAACAGCACCCAGATCTGAATTCAAGTCCCAATACTGACACACACGTACATGTACACGTACACACACACACAAATGCACAGATGACATATATTCCTTGGATACACATGGCTTCAAAACAATATCTCTGACATGCTCTTTCTCAAGAAATCATTCCATTAAAATGAGGGAGTAAAACCAGAAGGAAGAAGGAAGGAGGTCTCTACAGGAGAATGGTGAGGGGAGGTCCCCAGAGGATAGCTCTGTGGACAGCAGACAGGGCAACTAATTCAGACAGTAAGTCAGAAGGTTTGGCAGATTCCTTCAAAGGAACTGATAGACTGCTTGATGAGTCCAAACAGGTTAAAGGACCTTAGAGACTGGTAGAAAGGGTTCAACTTTCGGTAAGTATGTAGAAAACAAGGCAAACTGGAAGGAAAATAAAAAAGGACTCAAGAAAAGAAATAAACATGGACAAAAGGACTCAGCAGCAACTAGAATGGAGATAAACAGGAAGGATACACATATCTAGAGGGGCACAAGGAGGCCAAGGGTTTACTGTGGTAGGAAATACAGAGATGAGACAACAAAATAATGAGACGTAGCAACAGAAATGAATAAATTTCAAAAGAATTTGCTAGTTCAACAGCCAATTTTTTGGTAATAGAACGGTAGGCCTATTATGACTCTAAATCATGAGCATGTTTAACTTTGTAAGAAGTAAAAAGTTAACATAGAGCATAAGGTCCACACCTATAATCCCAGCTCTTCTACCTAGAAGTAGGAGAATCATAGTCTGAGACCAGTCTGTACAAAAGCACAAGACCTTATCTGTTAAACTGAAGGGAAAAGGGCTACAGGTATGGCCCAGATGAAAGGTTTACCTAGTAAGCTTGAGGCCCTACCTTCCAACCCCAATACACTCCCACCCCCCCCAAAAAAGACAAGATGCATTGTATTCATAAACTGCTTTGTTAAATGGCAACTTCTTTGTACAACTACTTAAAGATAATTTTAAAAAAATTAAAAAAATATAAAAAGGTACCAGATGGGCTGGTAATGTGGCTTAGTTGTAGAGTGTTTGCCTAGCATGCATGAAGCCCTGGTTTGATTCCTCAGTACCACCTAAACAGAAAAAGCCGGAAGTGGCACTGTGACTCAAGTGGTAGAGCACTAACCTTGAGCACAGAGAGGCGTAGGGACAGAGCCCAGGCCCTGAGTTCAAGCCCAAGGACTGGCAAAAATAAATAAATAATAAAGGTACCAGAAGTGTATAACAGAGAATGTTAGGGAGAGAGGCTGGCTGGCTTAGCCTAGATCAGAAGGTAAAGTAGGCTTAGGAGGGACCAGTGTCGAGGTGGCAAGGAGACCAGCTGGAGGTTATTAAAAAAGCCAAGATTGATAGACTGTGTGTACACGTATTATTTTTCCTTTTTTTTTTTTTTGGTCGGTTGTGGGATTTGAACTCAGGGCCTGGGTACTGTCCCTCAGCTCTTCAGCTCAAGGCCAGCGCTCTACCACTTGACCCACAGCGCCACTTCCAGCTTTTTCTGTACATGTGGTGCTGAGGAATCGACCCAGGGCCTCATGCATGCAAGACAAGCGCTCTACCACTGAGCCACCTTCCCAGCCCCCAGCCACCTTCCCAGCCCCCTATTTTTCCTTTGATTTATGTTTGCACCTGGGCACTGTCCTTCAGCTTTTCTGCTTAAAGCCAGCACTCTATCAATTGAGCAACAACTCCACTTCTGGCTTTTTGTTGGAGATAAGAGTATCATGGATTTTCTGTCCATGCTGGCTTTGAACTGTGATCCTCAGATCTCAGCCTCCTGAGTAGCTAGGATTATAGGCATGGGCCATCAGTTCCTGACTTTTTTCTTATTAAGTAATTATTCTTTGGAACTCAAAAGAGAGAGAGAAAAGAAAACCAATCAAGGAGGAGGACAGGGAGCATAGTTTGGAATGAATAAAGTTCTGGATTTGATATCCAATCTGAGAAGGAAAGAAAGAAAGAAAAAAAGAAAGAGAAAGAGAGAGAGAGGGAGGGAGGGAAGAAGGGAGAGAGAGAGAGAAAGGAAGGAAGGAAGGAAGGAAGGAAGGAAGGAAGGAAGGAAGGAAGAAAGAAAAAAAGAAAGAAAGAAAGAAAGAGAAAAGGAAAAAACTACTGGTAACCAGGGCAGAATTAGAGGTTTTCTGGTGTTACTTACAAATAGACTTTCTGTTGATGAGTAGAGTTTTTCTTAATCAGGTAGCATACATTCTAAGACACAATTGCTTAAAGATGCTGAGAAAGCACTGGAAGAGAGAGACTTACTCCATGCTTCTTGGAAACAAATGATGTTGACTCCGCACATTGCAGCAACCTCCACAATGGCCTCAATTCGTCTGTGGAGGGCAGAGACCTGGTGATTTTTAAAGAGTAAGGATTAGCTGGACTCTGGTGGCTCATGCCAATAATCCTAGCTACTCAGGAGGTTTGAGATATGAGGACTGAGGTTCAAAGCCAGCTGGAACAGCAAAGACATAAGACTCATCTCCAATTAAACACACACACACACGCGCACACACACACCCACACATACCTACACACAGAAGCCAGAAGTGAAGCTGTGGCTCAAGTGGTAGAACACTAGCCTTGAGCACAAAAGCTCAGGGACAGTACCCAAGCCCTAAGATCAAGTTCCAGGACCTGCACCAAAAAAAAAAAAGAAGAAGAAGAAGAAGAAGAGGAGGAGGAGGAGGAAGAGGAGGAGGAGGGGGAGGAGGGGGATTAGAATCCATTCATTTCTATTGGTAAGGAAGTCATTTTTAAGAACTCATCACTAGCTGGGCCCCGGTGGCTCACACCTGTAATCCTAGCTACTCAGAAGCTGAGATCTGAGAATAAAAGCCAGCCTCGGGAGCAAAGTCCATGAGACTCTTATCTCCAATATAGTACCAGAAAACCAGAAGTGGCACTGTGGCTCAAGTAATAGAGCACTAGCCTTGAGCTGAAGAGCTGAGGGGCAGCGCCCAGGCCCAGAGTTTAACCCACGACCGACAAAAAAAATAAAATAAAATAAAAAATAAAAAAATTCATCCCTGGCTTGGTAAAGGTGCTTACTTCTGTAATTTCAGATACTTGGCAGGTGGAGATTGGAAGGATCTGATTTGTGGCCAGCCCAGGCAAAAGCTAGCAAAATTCCATCTCAATAAATAAGCTGGGTATGGAGGCACATACCTGTGGTATGTGGAGGACCATGGTCTGAAGCTGGATCCAAGCAAAAGTACAGACCTTAACTTGAAAATAGCTAAAAGCATTATTCAAGTAATAAAGTGTGTGCTTAACAA